>NC_090307.1:85257859-85877859 GCF_039906515.1 Pseudorca crassidens
CCCTGGGAGTGAGCGCCCCGTCACTAAGGGGGATTTAGATGGGCTGCCAACAGCATCTTCTGGACCGTGTGGAGGGGTTACTGCAGAGGGATTAAAAGCAAGGACTTGGAGCCAGACCTCTTGGGTTTGAATTCTGATTCGGCCGCTTCCGGCTGTGACTGGGTAAGCCACATGATTCTCCATGCCTTTGTTTCCTCCTCTGGAAAGTACTCGTGTCCTAGAGGTGTTGTGGAGATCAAGTGACTTACGGTTTATACAGTGATTTTGTGACTTTTTTTTTTTTTGCGGTACACGGGCCTCTCACTGCTGTGGCCTCTCCCGTTGCGGAGCACAGGCTCCGGACGCGCAGGCTCAGCGGCCATGGCTCACAGGCCCAGCCGCTCCGCGGCATGTGGGATCTTCCCGGACCAGGGCACGAACCCGTGTCCCCTGCATCGTCAGGCGGACTCTCAACCACTGCGCCACCAGGGAAGCCCTGTACAGTGATTTTTAACAGACCTGTGAGTTTGCTGCTGTCGTTACTATTGAAGAGTTTGCAACTTGGCGGCCCCAGGATTGGATGAGGCCTGCAGCTATGCTGTGTTTGGGAGGGTTTTCCATGTTGAAAGCTTGAGTTCTGGCTTCCGTGGGAAGGTGGGAAGATCTGGAAACACCGGGCCCCAATCGACACTGCAGTAATCAGCAGAAGCGGACTCAGCTGCCCCCAGTCTAGACGGGCCTGCGGTGCACTTTCTCACAGGGGTCTTTCCGTCATTCATTGTCATGCCCTCTCTGGTCCTTATGGACATTTGAGTTTGCGACCTCTGTATTACTGGGTGGAGACGGCGTAAAGACCAAGGCTCTGGAGCTTACGGCCCGTCGCAGTGGACACGTTCGCAGACAATCCAGAGAGGAAAGCGGCGCGCAGTCGCCTCTTCCCTGGGGCATCACGGAGACTAGGGATGCTGCGGGCGCGGCGAAAGGACAGTGACGGGAGAGGGCATAGCTGCGGCAAAGGACCCGTGGGCTCCGGGACTGGCGCCAGGCTAGAGAGCAGGCCTCTCGTCTGGGAGCTCCGCCTGGAGCCGCAGCTCGCCTCTCCGGGAGGTCAGTGCGTCAGACTCAGTTTCTTGGGCTGTCCCAAAGACGGAACCTGGGGCTTCAGAACTAAAGGCAGCAGCGCCTTGCTTCGCGGTCGGACGGCCTTCCAGAGCACCGTCCCGGGCCGGAAGTCGCCCAGCCGCCGCTTCCTCACGCGAAGGCGTGGTGCGGGGTTGGCGGTCCGGCCGGATGGGCAGTTGAGGAGGAAGCGGAGCAGCCGCGGGGACTTTCTTTCAGGCGGCGAGGCCGCGGAGGGCGCGGGGTGGAGGGTACGAGCGCGCGGAAAGGAATGAAGAACGCACCTGGCAGCTGAGGATCGTGGCCGTTTCTAGAGGCGCCTGAGCCGCGTGCGCAGGCGTGGAGCGTCCGGGCGGGGGCGGGCCCTTAAAGGGGCCGCAGCGGAGGATCCGGGAGTCCGCGGAGAACCCGGGGTACCCAGGGGTGGGGGTGGCCGAGGATCGTGCGGTTGCACGGATCCCCTCAATATCCCTGCCCCGGGTGGTGACCAGGCCCCGAGTAGAGCCGCCCTCGGAACCCAGTCTGTGGGCCGGCCCTGTGATCAATCCCCAGTTTAAGCGCGTCTCCCCGTCTCCAGCCCGCGGCGCTATGGCTCACGTCGGCTCTCGCAAGCGCTCGAGGAGTCGCAGCCGGTCCCGGGGGCGAGGGTCGGAAAAGAAAAGGAAGAAGAGCAGTAAGGACGCCCCGCGAAGCTGCTCGGCTTCTAGATCCCGAAGCCGCAAGGCCAGCACCACCTCCTCTGGGGCGGAGGGTGAGAACCAGAGGGAATGGGAAAGGGGTGAGGGAACTTCATGGAGGAAGTTGCAGGCAGCTGGGCGGGCTTCTCCGGACTGGCTGTGGGGAAATCGCGGTGAGCGCTATTCAGAGGCACACGAGTGTAGATCCTGGATATCTGGATTGAAAGACGCTCAGAATCCAGGGGCTGGGCCAGCCCATTGAGTACGGAGTGAAGGGAGCACTTAATCATATTTTTGGTGCAGCTGGGTTTGAGATACGGAGGCTGGCCGCCCTGCTCCTAGGCAGTGACTGCGCAGCCCAGAAAGTGCCTCTCCACAGGGTGCAGAGCCCTCCTCTAGAAAGCCCTGCCAGGAGGGTCTCAGCCCTCTGTAGTCAGCCTAAGCCTGCTACAGGCCAGAGCAAGGGGACGAAGGTTTACTTCTTCGCCTCCTGGCCTTCCAGCCTCACCTTCTCCCTGCGTCACAGAGAGAAGCAAACACAAGGCCCGGAGGAGACCACGATCCAGCCCCTCCTCCTCTCCTTCCAGTTCTTCCAGCTGCTCTTCCTCCAGCGATGGCCGGAAGAAGCGGAGGAAGCACAAGGACAAGAAGAGGAAGAAAAAGAAGAAAAGGAAGAAGAAGCTGAAGAAGAGGGACAAGGATAAGGCCAAGGTGCAGCAGACCGAGGCTCTGCCCGGACCCTCGCTGGACCAGTGGCACAGAGCAGCCGAGGAGGACGAGGACGGCCCAGGTACAGTGCTGCCTGGTGTGCAAGGCAGGGAGGGTCCCCTCCCTGAGGCCCCCATTCCTGAGCCCCGCCCCCCGCCACCTCCCTGCCATCTTACCTTCCAGTCCTGACGGACGAGCAGAAGTCCCGCATCCAGGCCATGAAGCCCATGACCAAGGAAGAGTGGGATGCCCGGCAGAGCGTCATCCGCAAGGTGGTGGACCCGGAGACAGGACGCACCAGGTGGGAAGCCGGGCCCCACGGCGGCACCTGGGCGCCCTGGTCCCAGACCGGCACTCAGGAGGAGAGGTGGTGGCAGCTTCTGCTGCTCTAAAAGGACCGAGGATGAGGGAGAAAAAGGAGTCACTCGTTGATGGGACTTCTCAGGCCATTGCTGCCCATTCCTCAGAGCAGGCGACTGCAGGGGCTGGAAGGGCCTTGGGCGGGGGTCTTCAAAGAGCCGCTGTTGGCTGGTCCGATGGCAGAGCCCACCGGGCCGCCCTCATCCTTGTCCCAAGGGTGGGAGGGAGGGGTGGGAGCGGCCAGGCTCCGCCTACTCGAGATGGTGGGGGCCTGAGGCCTGGCACCCCTCTGCTGGATGCTTCTGGTTCTGTTGCTCTGGCCTCTAAGTTAGAGGCTCAGCCTCCCTCCCCTCCTCTAGGCTCATTAAGGGAGACGGTGAGGTCTTAGAGGAAATCGTAACCAAGGAACGACACAGAGAGATCAACAAGGTGGGTGTCGCCCCCTTGCCCAGGCCCACCCCCAGCTCTGCTTCTGATGTGTCCCCTCCTGTGTGCTTTCTTCCCCAGCAAGCCACCCGAGGGGATGGTCTGGCCTTCCAGATGCGAGCAGGGCTGCTGCCCTGAGGGCCCCACTGGCCAAGGCCTGCCCACAGTGTTGGTGGCACAGCCTGAAGGCTGGCCTCAGGGTGGGGAGCAGGGAGCCCGATGGACGCTGCTTGTCTCTCTCCTGCAGACCGGCCTCTGGCCCAGCCTCCTGTCACATGCAGGGGGTGGAGGGCAGGGTCACTGGCCTAACTGGCTCCCCTAACTCCTGAAAGAGTGCAGCTTCCCAGATATTAAACGTACCCTGGTTGGAGACTTCTGTGCTGTTGCTTTTTGTGCTGAGGAGGGGAGGGGAGAAGAGTGCAGCCCTACTTCCAGGGCAAAAATAAGGACTCCAGGAGCTTTTGGGGAAAGGACAGGCCACGTCAGCCACCTTTGCCCTCCTCACCCTCAGATGA
This sequence comes from Pseudorca crassidens, assembly GCF_039906515.1. Taxonomy (NCBI): domain Eukaryota; kingdom Metazoa; phylum Chordata; class Mammalia; order Artiodactyla; family Delphinidae; genus Pseudorca; species Pseudorca crassidens. The sequence goes on from NC_090307.1 coordinate 85,261,644, forward strand.
GGTCCTGTCTGGACCAGACCCAGGGCTCCACCTCCAGCTGCATCCCAGACCCTTGGCTCTTACACTGGATTTCCTCAGGCTTGGAGGGAGGCTGCTGCCCTCGCTGCTTGTGCCACAGACGACGCAGTTGAGAATTCTGGTGGCCCGGGAGGAATCCTGGCCCAGCTTACTGGCTGTGTCCTCTGTGAAGCAGAGGCTGACAGGCTCCCTGGCTGGGTTGCTATGAGGACCAACTGAGTTCATGCCTGGGAAAGGGCTGGAAGGGGCTGCAAGGGGGCCCAGCATAGGTAAGACCCACGTGAGTGTACTGGTATTACTGTGAGCGTAGCTGACACTGTGTACTGGGAAGGACAGCCTCTCCCCTCACAGGACAGGCTGGGCCCCCATCCCAGCCCCCGCACCCCACCCCCCACCCCGGGGCTCTGGTTGCCGGCGCAGTACTGAGACCCAGAAGAAAGCCTTCCTGCTTCTTTAATTGGTGTAACAGACGACGACACAGTACACAGAGCACACTCAGGCCTGATGGAGCAGGGACAGCAAGGGCGGGCGAGGGCAAGTCAGGACACCACTCACATTCGGTCCAGACAGACAGGGGGCTGAGACGTGAAGACTGCGACGTGGAGGGTGGGCGGGCAGGTAGCTCAGACTGAGCTAGGAAGGGGGCGTGGGGTCTCTGCTGAATCCCTCTTTAGAAATCAAAGAGAAGGCAGGTGGGGGGATCTGGGGGGGTGCGGGCTGAGGCTCAGTCCTGGGGGCTTGGGGGTGGGAGTGGGACTAAGGCTTCTACTCTAACAGGCCTGGGGTGGGGTGGCAGTCAGCAAGGCCTGCTTCACCCTTTGGTTACGACTGGTCGGGCCTGAGCCCTGCAGCTCAGCACCCAATGCTGTAAACATTTTTGGTATTTTTAAAGGACTCTGTCCTCCCTCTCTTAGTTTCTGAAAAAACTGGTGCTTCCTTAAGAGGATAATGTGCCGAAAGGAATCTTCAGGTAGGCCAGGAAGCAGACCTGGATAGAGAAGACAGACGTCACCAGGGAGGCTGGGCTGCCCACCTCACCATCTATGGCTGAGGGCCGCTGGGAGAGGCCCGGGGACTATTGCTGTTGTCCTTGGCATGGCTGGCGGCTGGGCAGGCAGGCGGGGAGCTCGGAGCCGTGGGGGAGCTGCCCGCTGGGAGAGGCCGAGCCCACTGCCCACCCGGCCTCCTGGGGCCAGGCGGCCTCCCGGCCTTTATTGCAGGCGGGCTGAGACTCTTCCAGGTGCTCCTGTGGATGGCTGCTCACCGGGCGACAGGCGAGATGGGGTGAGGTGGGACCGACAGGAGGCGGCACTGGCCACGGGGGGCCCTCGTCAGGGCTGTGATTGTCGGGCCAAGCGATTCCCGCTGGGAGCAAGGGGTTAGATATTGCACTTTCACTGCAACAGTTACATTAAAACTTGGTCCATAAAATAATCGTCGCTTTATACATAATGCCTGAAACAACAACAAAAAGCTACATCTTAAATATGAATAAACCCTGAAGGTCCCATCCCTCCAGACATTTTTCGCTGCACAAAATAAATAGCTTTCACTCTGTACAGACCCACTTTTGCAGAACATTTACACGACCCTTTGGCTGTACATATCTACACACGGGAAAATGTTAACATCCGTCTGCGCGCCTCCCCGTCCCAGCCCACGAGGCCCTGAGGCCGCATCCAGGTTGGCAGCAGCTTCTCATAGAAGGAGCCTGGTCGCTGGACGGCTGGCTGAGGCCTGGCAGGCTCCCCCGTCTCAGAGCAGGTAGAGCAGCAGCGGAGGGGCTGAGGCCACGGCTGAGATTGCCGTCGCTTCCGGGGAGGGAGGGCTGACGCTCAGCCCCAGCGCGCAGGACAGCGCGGTCCTTACCAGGTGGGAAGTGAAGCCCTGGCTGCCTGCCCTGAAGCTAACTAAGCGAGCTGTGGCTTCTTGGATTCGGCATCGAAACGGAATTGGCGTTAAAAAAACCTACGTGTGTGCCCCACTCCCCCCAGAGTAGAAATTCAGTGGAATTAACGGGGGTCAAGCGAGGCAGGGAGCCCACGCCCCGCTGCCTGGGCAGGGGACAGGGCCCTGGGACCCAGAACCAGGCTGGACTCCGTCACAGTGCTGGGCGTTTTCATGTGGAGGGGCTGCGTTTGGTACTGAAAGAGTTAAGAAAAGGAAGCAGCCAAGGATTGCTCGTTTAAAAAAACCTCATAGAAATCAGACTGGAGAAGTAGAAAGGTAGAAACGTGGAGGGGCCGAGGCGCGGGGCCTTGGCTGGCGGCTGGAGAGGCGCGGAGAAGTAAGCCCGGCTGGCCCCGGCCCCACGGCCCGAGGCGAGGCTTCTCAGGAGCCGGCCTGGCGGCCTGGGCTGTGCCTGAGGCTGAGATGACGCCAGGCCCTTGGCTGGACGGGGCTCCCGGTGGGGCAGCTGGAAGGGGTTGGGAGTCCGGGGCTGCCATGGGCCAGGCGGAGCTGCAGAAAATACCATATGGCCTTTCTCTCCTACTTGTACAAGGATTCTCTGCCCTGGAGCCTTCTGTGTGGCGACGGGTCCTGGATCAGCAAACGCTGAATTTTCACGCACATCAACGGATCTGTAGCCATAGGAGATGGTGATGGGTCTCCACCCTCAAACTTCAGTGCAAAACCAGTGAGGTCGAGCAGTTGAGTAACTCGAGTTAACAAGAAGCAGGCTGTCCCCCGTTGGAGCTGCTACCAAGTGGGAGGGGACTTGGGGGTCGGGGCGAGCTAGTGGACGGGAGGTGCCCAGACCTGGCATCAGGATGCTGGGCGGTCAACGCAGGGCAAGCGTCCGGGAGTGCCTTCCCGGCCAGTCCACGCTGGGGGGGGTCCTGGTCCCTCCGTCATCCTCGGGCTGGTCGTCCTGCCAGCTTCCACGATACGCTGCAACCCCGCAGACCCTAACACGTGAGGCAGGGCTGGAAGGGCTGTGTGTGGCACGGCCCCGTGTCCTCCGCCGGGCCCTGGGACAAGCTGGGCCCCAGCCGACTGTCCGTGCCCAGGCCAGGCCTCCTGGCAGGGCGGGCCGCCCCGGCCTAGCACCATGGAGACCACAGCGCCTTGCTCCCGGAGCCCTACTTGGGGCCCGCAGCTGTCCCCGGCTCGGGCCGGCCCGCCATGGCGCGGCCCCAGCAGCCGGCCGCCATGCTCATGCTACGTTGTCCCCGCTGCTCGCTGTCCGCTTGGCTCTGCGTCCGCTCGTGCCGGTGGCCGGGCCCGCTAGGCTGGGCCGAGATGGTGCGGAGCAGGTGGTTCCGGGAGCGCAGGAAGTCGCCCTGGCCAGGCAGGCCGAAGCTGCCCTTGCGCAGCGCCATGCGGGTGGCCGCGTTGCGGGCCGGGCGAGCCCGGTGGTTATACTTGAGCTGGGCCAGGTGGGCCGCGTAGCCATCGGTGATGAACTGCGGGGGAGGGAAGGCAACGCGGAGCTTGGCTGTCAGGGGGCGGGGCTCCCGGGGCTGCCCGCCCGCCAGCCATGACGCGTCTGCTCACCTGGCACTGCTGCTGCAGCTTCTTGGTGGGCCGGCCCACGATGTAGATCTGCATGGGGGACAGGCTGATGGAGCTGTAGACCGCCACGTCCTTGGTGGAGCCATAGGCCGCGTGCACGCGCAGGTGCAGCTGTGGGTAAGACGGGCGTGGGCGCGGGCTCGGCCCTTCCGCCCGTCCCCACCCCACTCCCTTCTAGCCGGGACCCACCTCAGAGATGAGCAGCTTCAGGAAGTTGGCCTTGTGCCTCAGCGGGTCGTGCACCAGGCCGTCACAGAAGGACACCACGCCGTGAGGGAAGTTGTGCTGGGCCAGCCATGCCACCACCCGCTGCTTCTGCATGTCAGGCCGGCCCGTCACATAGATGATGAGGTAGCCCAGGTCCTGCCAGTGCCTGGGGGCGAGGGGCAGGCCTGGGTGTCCCACGGATGCACTGTCCTCCCTCCTGGGCCGCCCAGCCAGTCCCCACGGGGGCCACTAAAGAGCGCCTCTCGGGTCAGGGGCCGACAATGGCGGCAGCAGCCGGACTGACAGCAGCGCGGTGCTCGCGGCCCCCACCCCCGCCCCCTGCAGCAGGTGTAACTGGTCTTGTTAGAAGCAGCCCCGCTCCCCAGGTAAGGGAACTGAGGCATCAACAGCAAGAGGTTACAGCTGGGAGGTGTGACCCAGCTGCGGGGTCCCTGCCCCATGTCCCAGCTCTGGCACCCAGGGCCCTCCGCCGCCTGGCCGTGGAGCTGCCTGCCTCCGAGCCCACCCGCTGCTGCTCGGAGCGCTCACCGCACCACGTCCACGGCCCCGGCCCGCACTTTGGGGTCGCTGCCCATGATGGACACGCTGGCGGCGAAGGAGCCGTCGATGCTGAAGACCACGAACTCCGTGCCCTTGGGCAGCACGGTGATGTAGCTGTCGGCAAACGTGTGGTCTCCCCTGGGAGGGGGCAGCTCATCAGAACCCACCAGGGCTCCTTCCTCCCGCCCCCGAACGAGGCTGACCCGGCCTGCTCACTCCTTGGAGCTCATACCTGACCACCATCTTGACGGGGTAGACACCCACGCCCAGGCGGTGGGTCTCGGGGATGGTGTAGGAGACGCGCCCGCTGCTGTTGGTCACCAGCGTGTCCAGGTACAGCCACTCACCCGACGGCGGCTGCATCATGATGTGCACGTCCACCTGGAGCCGGGAGGGCTGGTCGTGGCTGGGCCGCGCCCTTGGCCTCCCCACCCCCACTTCCCACCCCCCAGCCAGAGGGAGGCGAGGTGGGGGGCTCCCGCGGGCTCCCTGTGTCTTTACCTTCTCCCCGGTCAGGGTGACCATGTCCAGGGGCCCATACATGAACCGGCCTGTCAGGACCTGAGGGCCATCCTCGTTGGCGACCGCGTCATTGATCCGGTGATTGGCCGTCACGTTCTGGGGGGAGGAGAAGCAAAGCTGGGTCAGGGCTGGGGATGGAGGGGCGGCTGTGGCCTCCTGGGCTCAGCTCAAGCTTCCCACGGGCCTGGGCCGTGAGTACGGGTGCAAAGCCCGATGACCCAGCTCAGCCACTGAGCTACGTGGCCTTGGCGCTGGTCCCCGTCTGTAAATGGGGTAACAGCTCCAACCCCAGACTGTGACGATTAAGTAAGACAGCACACTTCTCTGTGACTCAATTTCCTCATCTGTAAAATGGGGTCTTCTCGCGCGGATTCACTAGGACGACAGCTGTGGGGCCTGGGCACTCAGAGGACCCCTCACCCGCAGCTTCACGTGGGTCCTCTTGCGCTGCCACTTCTCTCTCGGCTTTGACGGGGTGAACACCGAGACCTCCTTGCCGTCCAGTTCCAAGATGCTGGAGTTGTCATGCCTCATGACCTGGGAGGGGACACAGAGGGAGGCCATGGGGCAGGCTCAAGCCTGGGGCTTCCTGTTCTAGAGGGGAGAGGCCAGCGGCCCTAGGGGCCACACTACCCATGGGAGGGTTTGGCGGGGGGCAGTATTTGACCCCACTGCAGTCTGCTCTCTGGCCTGTTAGGGTGCACATCCATTCACCCCATCTCAACATCCCCACGGCTTCCTCCATCCTGCTGGTTGTGGCATCTGCTGGGGCCAGAAAGTGGGGCTCCCCACCGTCCTCATCTATGAAATGGGGCCACCTCAGCAGCGGTGTCAGTCGGGCCTCCTGAGAGGTGCAGGTGTGCCCGGCAGCGGGACCCTGGGTACCTGTCTCAGCAGGAAGGAGACCACATCCGTGGACTCCCAGTAGCTGGCGTGGAAGAGGTGGGGCAGGGCCACGGTGGGGAAGGCCGTCAGGGCGTCGGGGCAGTACAGGGCGTAGTCGATCCGCTTCTGACCCCACCACTTCGCCGCAACTGCCAAGAGGAGGGGCTGTGACTGGGCTGGGCCCCAGGGGCTCACCTGGCCCCTCAGGCCGGGCGCAGCCCAAAGGCAAGACCCTCCTCTGACCAGAGAGAAGGGCTGCAGCCAAAGCAAGTCTCCTTCTCCCAGGCTCGGCGACGGGAGCAGCAAGCAGCCAGGGCGCCTGAGGAGGGGGAGGTGGGGGACTGCGGCTCAGCCGGGAGGATGTGGAGATACAGGGCGAGGGGACACGCCCAGTCCGGAGGCAGGACGCCCTGGCCCTGGTCCTGTCCACCCCCCGCCTTGGGCCTTATCACTGCCCTCTCCAGGCTTCTCCTGGACCCCCTGTCTGCCCCCGCAGGCCTCAAGGATGTGCGAGGCTTTGCAGAGATGGAGTCACGATTCCTGGGCCCCAAGGCAAGGCCCGCTGTCCTCAGCACCTGGCAGGCAGGGTGTGAAGTGAGGGCCTTCAGTCTACAGAGCCTGCGCATGAAGCCGGCTCCCCCTCCAGGCTCGGGGACCGCCCAGGTTTGCAAAAGCCTCCTGGGTGACTGCAGGAGGTGCACCTGGTTAGGCTCGGGGTGGCCCTGCTCTCCGCCTGCAGCCTGCCTGACGAGCAACCCCCAGCCCTCACCCGGCCTCCATCCAGCCGCCCCCCCCACCCCCCGCTGCTCCTGCTTCCTCCCTGGAAGTCTGGGTGCTCCCAGACCAAGCCACCAGCTCCCCACTAGGCCTCAGCGGGGCCCGGGGGTGAGGCGTGCCTGGAAACGGAGCGTGACCCCAGTTAGAGAAGGCTACGTGTGTGCATGGAGGGCTGTGACGCCCGGGACCTTCTCTGATGTCCAAGTTGGGGAGGCGGGGGCCCTCCCCAGGCTGGGGCTCGCCTGCTGGCCCAGGGCGGTGGGCTGTAGTGGGGGAGGGCAAGCAGGGACGGGCACCTGACGCTGGGGCTGTGGCTAAGCGGTGCACAGGCTCAGCCCTGCTGGGGCCGCCACTGCCCCCGCGGGCCAGGAGGACACCCACGCCGGCCTTAGCCCCGGAGCCCTGCTCTGACAGGCAGCCTGGGAGCCAGTCACGTGGCAGGGGGCCGCTGGCCCCGGGGGAGTGTGTGTGTGGGGTGACCCGGACTCCGCTTCCAGCTGCTGAGAAGCTTCTGAGATGGGCAGGAGCGAAGGAGGCTGTGGGTGACTCTGCCCCCTGGGGCGGCAGGAGGGGCTGGCACAGGAGACCTCGCCTCCCTGGCTCCCCTCGGCCACCGCTGCAGCTTCTCCAGAAATGGGCCCCTCAGCTTTCTCCTTCAAGGAGCACCTGCCCCCCTGGGGCTAGGACCCCTCCTCCCAGACCCACCCACCCCCAGCTGAGACAGCACCACCCATCTCCCACCACCTGCACCTGCCCCCGCCACCATGCCCTGCCCCAGGGCCACCCCTTTCAACGTTCCTTCCTTGCAGAGTCCTCTATGGACACAGGGGCTGGATCACTCTTTGCCGCGGGGCCGTCCTGGGCACCGTACAGTGTTGAGCAGCATACCTGGTCTCCACCCACCAGATGCCAGTGGCGCCCACCCCAGTTGCCTCCAGACGCTGCAAACTGTCCTCTGGGGGACGGGCACAGTGGCCGCCATTGAGACTGGCTGCGACAGGGCACAGCCCCCTTGCTGTGACGGGGAGGGCAGGCCCGGCACTGCTGCACTCACTCTGGGCAATGCTGGACGCCGTGTAGCTCTCAGCCATGCCCGACACCTGGCTGGCGATGCTGATCTCGCTGGCCCGGCGGAAACCTCGGGCAGTGGGGGCTGTGCCGGGCGAGGAGGGGGCCGCGTGCTCTTGGAAGACCGCGTTGTGGGCCTGGAGTGCATCTGCTGCAGGTGGACAGGGACCAGAGACCGCGGGTAAGGAGGCCTCGCCCAGCCCGGCCCTCCAGCCCCCGAGCAGTGAGAGGGGGCGTCCAGCATGTGCCGGGGCTGGGGCAGCCGGAGTGGCCGCTGTGCCAGACAAGGCCGACACGTCCAGCTGCAGAGGAGCAGGGGTATCTGAGCACAGCTGGCAGAGAGGATGGGCCCGAGCATGCCAGGGCCAGCCTGCTCAGGGCCCAGAGCTGAGGCAGAGAGAAGGGAGCGCTGGGGCAGGGGTGGACAGACGGACCAATACAGACACAGTGGGCAGGGAGGCAAGGCGGCCGGGCTCATGCCCCACACTGGCCACGGCCACCCTTCCAGTCCAGCCATCTTGGCCTCTGGGGCTCGGCCTGGCCTGGCCTGACCCACAGCCCGCGGCAGCTGGCTTTGGGGGCGCTAACAACAGGGGCCTGGGGCAGCTTCCCAGGGATGCCCAGCGCTGAGGACTGAGAATGAGGCAACACCCCCTGCACGTGCCTCACACACGGGTCACATCGAGCCAGCCCTGAATGGGCATCTGGGGACAAAGGCAGGGGCTGAGGGCTCGAGCCAGGCTCACCTGGGTCCAGCCTGAGAACGGGGCTCGGTTACAGGACCCACATCTAGACGGGGTGCAGGAGATGCCTGGACCTCCTCAGGAAGAGGGAGTGGGGCCTTGAGAATCCAAGCCCTCACCAGGACCGAAGTCTTCTCCTGGGGGTCAGGTGGGTCCCAGCGGGCTCGAGGCCTCACCCCAACTCCTGCTGCTAGCCTCACAAACAGGGGAGAGAACCCTCGGACTGACACCTGTGCTGGGTGACCCTGAGGCAGCTGCTCCCCTCTCTGGGCTCATGCACCTCCTCTGCTTTGGGTCCCCTCCCTGCTCTGCCTAGTGTCCAGAGAGGGGGCACCAAGCCTGCTCCCAGGGCCTGTCCTGCCTGGTCTCTGCTTCTCGCCACCACAGTTCCACAAATTCCGGGTAGTCAAGGAGGGCACGGGGGTCCCTGAGGACCAGCGGTCAGCCGGTGAAGCAGACGCCACCACGAGCAGGGGGGTTACACACACTCAGCAGAGCTCGGGCTGGGGTGGGGCCCGTCTCGCCAGGTGACTGTGAGAACGGGGTACTGGTCTCCAGGAAGCCATCCCTGTGAGGGAGGGGGACCAGGGGGCCGCCCTCCAGGACCAGCTGGGGGCTTCTCTGCACGGTCTGGACTGGAGGCATATGGGGAGAGAAGAGGGGACACAAGAATAGACACTTGTGTGCACGTGACACAGACACGTGCCGCTCCTCAAGAGCCAGGACGTGACAGGACTAGGACACGGGGGCAGGTGGGACAGGCCGTTCCCGGGGGGCGAGAGTGGGTCACGGGCAACCCCCTCTCGTGCTCCTGCACCCCAGCTTCAGGCTAGGTGACCTGGAGGCTCCGGGGCTGTCTGCCACGGGGTCCCTTCCAGGGCAGGACAATGCCCGGGACTCAGCCAGGGGCCCTCAGGTCCTCAGGTCTGCCTTGGCAGGGGGGTGGGGCGGGGAGCGAGGTCCCTAGCTCTGTGTGTGTGTGTGTGGGGGGAGTGGGGGGGGAGGCCCTGGCCTGTGAGGCTGTCTCCCTCCTACCTCCCTGGGGTGGGTGGGGCTAATGCACCCGCACCTATACCAGGTGACCCGCTTCCAAGGTGTTCAGTGCAGGACGCCCCTCCCCGCACGGCAGGGCCAGCCCCGGCCTGGGGCACCCAAGGAGAGGGGACACGTCCCACCCTCCCCGAAGGCCGGGGGCCCATGGGGCTCTCACCCAGCAGCGTCGAGCAGCCGTCCCCCAGCGGGTAGCGCTGGTAGCGGGGGATGCTGAGAGGCGGCAGGGCGTGGAATCGCCGCTCCAGCAGCGGCTCCAGGCGCGAGGCCGACGGGTCGGCGGGGTGGAAGAGGTTGTAGACTTGCTGGCAGGCAGGCCGCAGCTGGAAAACTGGGGGGCGGAGTGGGGGCGGAGTCGCAGAGCCTGGAGCTAGCTCCGCCCTCAGGAGGCGGGGCCTAGAGCAGGCTGGGATTGGGTGCAGTGCGACGGGACGGGGTTGGGGATACAGAGAAACCCGAAAGTGTGTCTCTATCAAATTTGGGATTCTGTTTGGGCCACTGTCCCTTTATTAACCAAATTTGTTTTAATTGAAAAAGTTACAATGACGGTGGTTAAAAAAATTTCTTTTTAAGCACAGAAATATATATGATAAAAGACATATAACGGAGGGTCTCCTTTCTCCCCAGAGCCCCGGGGCTGGCGCCCCACCTGCAACTTTTGGGAGCCTCACGCGCATGCGCGGCCTGAGCCGGGTAGAGCTATTAGAAATGTCTCTAGGCTGTGCGATGGGGCTGGGCTTTCGAACATCTCATAGTTGATGGGAAGATCACGTGAATGTCATTATAAACTATCAGTAACCTATATCTCACTTTAAAAAATACATACAAATAGGAACATAATCTATGCTTTTTGAACATAATCTATGCTTTTTTTTCATTTAACACAATAAATGGGAGTCTCTCGTATCAGCACTCTAGTTCTGCCCCATTCTTTTTAACTGCGGCGGGGTATTCCACTGTATGGCTGTGCCGCGATTGATTTAACCGGCTCGCATCCCATTTAGGTTGGTTCTGGGTTTTCACCCTTACAGATGACGTTGCCCTAACATCAGTGTCTCTGAGCTGTGTGCTCATACCGAAGCCACTGTTTACTTGCTCTTGGGCAAGTGTCTACGCCTGCCTCTCTGAGCCTGTTTCCCGCTGGGGCCCCTGCACAGCTCCTGTAGGATGGCAGTTCTCCCTGGACCACACTCGTTGATCCCAGGGTCACTGGGCAGGGACTGTTGCTCTGACGGCTGCTTAGCCCACAGGTTCTGTCTCCCTGTGTGTGTAGCCATGAGGAGGAACCTGGAGCAGCGTGGCTGTGGTCCCTCTGGGGCTGGGAGGCCACCCGATCGAGGAGACTTTGGGTGCCTGGTTTCACATCTCTTCCTTATGGGAAGACCTTGGGCCTGGGAGACTGGGTCTGGCCCCATCTGATCCTGGGGCAGCCACTTCCATCTCTGGACCTCAGCTCCCAGAGGTGCCTTGGAGATTAAACGAAACAGCGTGCTGGGAAATGGGGCCAGGGACTGAGCTGCTGAAGCTGGAGCAAAGGAGAGCAATGGGTCCTTGGTGGGGGGTGCAGAAAAGAGGAGGAAGGGGCCTGGGAGGTGGCCATGGCCTCATGACAGGGGTCCACTGAGACCCTCTGCCCAGCTCATGCCCACTCCCCCCGCCCCCCGCCTCACTCCTCCCCTGCAGGGACTCTCACCATCCAGGGAGGGGATGACGGTCTTCCTCAAGGCCAGGACCAGCCCCAGCGGGCACCCGAAGAGGAAGAGGTCAGCGATCTCGAAGTCGAACTTGCCCACGGCCCCTGCGCCGTCCAGCATGGTGGAGCTGCTTGAGTGGCGGGAGCTGGGCTCATTCCTCAGCACGCTGGCGTGGAGGCTGCAGATGCCGGGGGACGAATGAGGTCACACCACAGCCCTTCTCGGGGCTGGCCTGTCCTTATCCTCCTGAAAGAGGCTCCTCAGGGGTCATCAGGCCCAAACGAGGCTTGGCCCCTGTGTGGTCCTGTGAGTGCAGCTGTCCAGCACCTGCTGGGACACCTCCGGTGACAGCAGGTCCCAACCTCTCTAGGGAGCCCACCGCCTTTGGGACAGCCCTGACCAGGATCACGCCGCCCCTGGTCAGTTCTGCTTCCTGATTCTGCCATCCCCACTTCCAGCCCTGGTCAATCTGTTCCCTCTGACTCAAGATGGCCCAAGGCATGTACAAGACCACAGCCGTACCCAACAAGCACCTTCTCCCGGCTGAAGAGCCGTGGCCCAGTCTGGGGATTGCAGGACAAGGGCCGGGGGGCCTCCAGCACCCTCTTATCCGTGTTCTCACTTCTGAGCCGTCCCTCTGTCTTAGAGTCCCCGACCTCACCTGGCGGCGGGCCTCACTACCCACCTGGACAGGAAGGCCTGGTGCTGCTGGATGGTGTCCAGCTCGTAGGTGGACGAGTCACTCCTCTTGCGGGGCAGCTGCTGTTTGGGGTCCTCAGCGCCGTTGCTTCGGGGGATGTCGATGTTGCTGCGGCTCAGGTGCCGGCTGCTCTCCAGGGTGCCGCCATGTGCCGCACTGACCGTCGTGCCCGGGGACAGCAGGTCAGTGTCCTGGAACGGCCCCATGCAGGCTCACTGCCCGGTGGCCACTGGCCTGGCCCCCTCTTCAGTGTCCTGGAAGCCGTGTCTGCCCTCCTGACTCCAGGCCCACTGGCCACTGCTCAGCGGCCTCTCACCCAAGCCAGGGAGGGAAAAGGCCTGTCCCTCTGTGCCCCACGGTCCCCCCCAGCCTTCACTCCTGGCCTGGCCTGCCCACGTGGGCCTTGCTGATCTCCCACTGATCCCGCTGCCTCGCCCGGCCTGCCAGACCATTTGCTAGTCTGCAGCAGAGGGACCTTGGGTGCTCTCTCCTACTGGGAAGCTCAGAGGATCCACCCCCCAGGACCAGAGCCTGCTCCCCACGTGCAGATCCTGCTTCACCGCCTGCTGAAGCTGCCGTGCTCCTAGGTTGATGTCCCACGCATCCACCCCCTGCCTTTGGGCACCTGCGTTAGCAACCTCTGCCCTTCTCTTTTTCCGCAGGCCTCTGGGATGTTTGGAGCCAGAGGGTGACACTCCTCAACCTGGAGGATCCCTGCTCCGGGGGGCTGGGGGAAGCTAGTACCTGCACACTGGCCACACTGCCCCGCCGGCTGCTGCTCTGACTCTCAGACACCGTCTGGTTGCTGCAGCATAAGGCATCGAACGCCAGGATGCCCCCAACGCAGTCCCCGATCAGGCAGACCTGGAGGGGGAGAGGCTCAGGGGCCTGAGAGCCTGCCCTGCTTGTTGGAGGGCTGGCTGGGGAGAGCCCTGGCCTGGAGGACCAGGCCAGCCCACCCTGCAGGGTTTCTGCCTTCCCTTCCCCCACCCCACAACTCACCTGCCCGTTGAAGGTCACGCCCTCCTGGGACTTGATGAAGTCCCCGTAGGCGAGGTTGGCCCGCTGGATCACTGTGGCAACGGCCTCCTGGTAGTGGGGCGAAGAGGTTGCCAGCAGGGGCAGGGCGGCCAAGGGGATGTGGTCCTGGCTGCTGGACAGACAGCCTTCGTCGTGGCTGTAGGGGCTGAGGCTGGGGGCGGGAGACCGGTCAGGAGAGAGCAGGTGGCCTCAGCTCAGCCCAGTGGGCCCCTCTTCCCTGACCCGAGCATCAGAGCAGGAGCTGCCTGACACCCTGAGAGCCTCAGCCCTGACTTGGCAAACCTCGTGGGGATGCTTCCAGGCCAGGCATGGGGAACAGGGCCGGGGAGTAAGGCCAGTACGTCAGAGGCAGGTCAGCATCCCCACATTACAGATGCAGAAACAGGCTCAGCTCTGGGCCCCGGCCCCTCCAGGGCTCTAGGCTCAGCCATCTGCGTAGGTTGTGCCGCCTCCCGGCAGAACAGGCTAGACGGCGGGTTTGGACGTCGGCACTGTGGTCCCAGTACTGCGGCTGGGGTGGGGGTGGGGTGTCTCCTGACCCTCAGGGCCAGGGGAGGGGCAGGTGGCAGCGAGCCTGGGCACTCACTCGGAGACGAGGGCGAAGGCAGCGGAGCAGATGGGCGGGCAGGGCACCAGGCGGATGGCCAGGTGGCCCAGGGCGCTGGGGTAGTGCACGCGCATGACGGTGTCGAACACGGTGGCGATGGTGTTGGTGTCGCCCTGCTTGGAGCCGGGGTCCCCGGCGCCCGTGTCCAGGATGGTGCCTCCGTGCAGCAGCAGCAGCAACACGTGGATCTTGGAGGGCGGCACGGCCAGCGGCGGGCTGACCTCGTCCTGTGCGGGTGGGGGGGTGAGCTCCCTGGGGACTCGGCTCCTGGCCGAAGCTTCTGTCCTGCTGGGGGGATGCTTGTGGCGGCCCAGTCACTCCCTCTGAGACCCCGTCTCAGTTCCTCTGCTCCAGGGCCTGGTGCCCCTCCCCCGGGGAGGCCCAGCTGCTTCTTCCCCTCCCCTCTGTGTTCAGCCCTGCTCCCTGCCGGCCTGACAGGGGCACAGAGGACAGGGAGGGAGAGGGTCTCTTCCTTCCGAAGCACAACTCCACCTCCCATCTGCGGGCCCAGGCAGGGGCTTCTGGGCTTCCAGCCTTGGGGGACAGGCAGAGGCTCAGCCCCGTGCGGGCCTTTGGGGCCTGCCTGCCCTCCGTGTGTCTGTGTCCAGACGTCGGTCTGTCACAGGCTCTCTCTCTTTTATTTAAAATTTATTTTATTTTATTTATTTACTTTTGGCTGTGCTGGGTCTTCATTGCTGTGCGCAGGTTTTTCTCTGGTTGCCGCAAGCAGGGGCTATGCACGCAGGCTTCGTTGCCCCACGGCATGTGGGATCTTCCCCGCCCAGGGCTCAAACCCGTGTCCCCTGCATTGGCAGGCGGATTCTTAACCACTGCGCCACCAGGGAAGCCCTCACAGGCTCTCTTAAGAGGGGCTGGGGGGGACTTCCCTGGCGGCGCAGTGGTTGAGAATCCACCTTCCAATGCAGGGGATGCAGGTTCGATCCCTGGTTGGGGAACTAAGATCCCACATGCTGCGGGGCAACTAAACCCGCACCACAACTAGAGAGAAGCCTGTGCACCGCACCGAAGACCCAATGCAGCCAAAAACCAAACCAAACCAAACCAATCCAAACCAAAAAAATTCTGAGGCAAGCAATTAAAGAAAAAAAAAGAAAGAAAAAGAGGGGCAGCGGGGGTCAGGGATTCAGATTCAGCTTGGCCGCTCAGCCAGCAGCTCTGAGCTCTCCCTCCATCTACATGGGCCCTCCCCCGCTGCCCCAGGCCCATGGCCCCCAGGCCCTGCCATTCCCAGCCTCTAAGACCAAGGTCCTCAAGAGCAGAGATGTCCCAGAGGTGGCATAACCCCAGCATCTTAGAGTGTGGAGGGCAACGCAGGTGTGTCTATCTGAACCCCCCTCATTTGTGAGGAGTCAGCCCTGCTTATGAAGTCCAAGTGAGACTTACACACATCCACCATGGGAATGGAACTGTTCTATCTAGAGATGAGGTGGCCCAGAAACGACAAGGGACTTGTCTAATATCACACAGAGCATCAGTACCAAGCTGGACCGGAACCCAGAGCTCCTGCCACCAGCTCAGTGCTCTTCTGCTACCCTAGGCTGTAGCCCCATCCCCAGGGGCCTCTCCCCATCCCTGGCTTCTGGTGTGTGACTTCTGGTGTGGGAGGCCAGGGCCAGGGCCCAAGAGAGCCACAGGTGAGTACCTGCCTTGCCCATATTATGTCAGGGGCTGAGGGGAGCGGGGAAGGGAGCTGAAGAGAGGGGCCTGTCCCTACGGAACTCAGGAGCAGAACAAGGGGCTGAAGCCATCTGGAGGGGCCATGGGGGGTCAGCTGGCCCTGAACTGGGCACTGAACCCAGGAACTGGCGAGCCCACTGGGAACGGGTCGGGCTGGGCTGGGAGCCTCTGAGCAGCAGAGGGCTTTGGGCGGGAGGAAGGCTGGTAGGTGGTACTGGGCCTGGGGTGGAGGCAAGGCTGGGCTGCCTCAGTCCCCAGGAGGGGGCTGGTCATCGGCCGGTTGTGGGCCACAGGGCCTGGGCAGGAATGAACTCACGGCCCAAGGCAGGGTGTGGTCACTGGCTGCCCAGAGCACAGGCCAGGATAGAAGCACCAGATGGTCCCAAAGACTGATCAACACAGCCAGGCGAGAGGCTCATGGAAGGCGCGTCTTACAGCACCCTCCCTGTCACCCCCACGTGGGCCCTAGTCACCTGGGACGGGCAGGGCTGGGCAGTGCGGGGCTGAGAGAATCCTGCCTGTGCCGGGCTGCTGGGACCCAGCGCTGGAGGCTGGGGACTCTTCAGGGACCCAGGAGGCCGGTCCGAGACACAGCTTTCCTCCCATTCAAACTGCTTTCTACAGGGGCACACCCTGCCTGAGACTCGAAGCCCAGTGGGAACAGAGCCATTGGGAGGCGGGGCCTGGGAGCCCACTCTGGAGAGCCAGGGGTCTCCAGCAGTGACTAGGTAAAGCCGTCCTCCTTCCTCGAGCCTGGGAGAAGAGGCTCCGGTTTGGGGACCGTTGCCAGCAAAGGGATCTGACTCTGGATGGCGGTGTCCCAGAACCAGTGCTGGGTCCAAATGCACATCCCCAGGAAGATCCAGAGCCCGAGGCCCCTTCTGCCCCTCCTGGGGTGCCGTCAGAGCTGTGTGCGCCGAAGGCAAGGAGGGGGCTCCGTTTGCTTTATCGCCATTAACCGGCAACTGGGAATCAATTCCCCTCGTTCCAGTTACCCTTCTAGAAAAGCCTGCTTCGACCTCAGACCTCAAAGAGAACCCCAAGAGGAGGAGGGCGGTGCGGATGCACCCCCTCCGCGGTCCAAACTCCCCACGGGTCCTGAGTCCCCAGAGGTGGCGTCTCCACCTCGGGCAGCTAGAGGCCAGAGCAGTGAGGTGACCGCAGTGTGTGACAGCCCCACTCTGCCCCAGCTCCTGCCCCACTGCAAACAGCTCTGACCGCCCACAGGTGGAGGAGGAGAAGGGGCGTGAGCTCCATGCAAAGAACCCCCGAAGCGGACACAAGCGCTCTACCAGGACAGTTTGATTGGACAATTAGACTCTTCCCACCCCCGGCGGGGCGGCCACATCACTTCTGCCTAGATGACTTTCGCTTCCTCCCCTTCTATCTTTTTTCCTTCAGGGACTTCAGACAAGCTTATTTTTGATCTGGAATTTACAAGTTTCTCATTTTGCTTTCCAAGGGTGGAGCGGGGTCAAGGCCTTCCTCGGGGGAGCTGTCTGCCGTCCCTACTGGCTCTCAGGGGCATCAGAGGGGCTGGGCCCCAGGCCTCTCTCCAGTGGTGCCCAGGACAGTGTGGACATGATGCTGTGGGAGCCAAGCTCCGCCTCCATGGTCTCCCCCGCGGGACTGGTCCTTTACGCCCTGCCCCCCCTGCTGCAGCCCTGGCCCTCTCCACCTTGGCACCCACCTCGATGATGTTCAGCTGCTCCACACTGGAGGCCACCCTGAACTCGGGGGCGCTCTGGCGGTACAGACCGTCTGCAACACAGAAGCGGTGGGTGGGTGTGAGCAAAGGGGCAGGCCCAGCGGACAGAGGCTGTGACCGTGACAAGCAGGGCCCGAGGTGTCCCCCCAACCCCCCTGGGTGCTTCGGTGCTCCTCCTTAGGAGGCTGTAGCCTGCAGCCCCCAGCTGGTTACCCTGCGTGTCCTCTGGCTCAGGGCTTTCGATTTTGTCCATGAGGTCATTGGAGTTCCACTTGGTGATGTCCTTGGGGAACATTTCCTCTGAGTCGGACAGGTCCTCTGGGGAGGAGAGAGAGGGGCTTCAGCACCCTGATCAAGGGCAGGGAGTCAGGGGAGGGGGCCGCTGGGAGGCCTAAGAGTGGTCGCTCTGGGGGCTCCCATGCTTCTCTGGCCCGTGTGGCCCTCCCCACTTGGTTCTATGCTCTCCCTTCCTTAACAGGACGGACACACGGCCACATACTCACGGGGCTTCTGCCTGATGTTTTTCAAAAAATTGTGGTAACTTTCACTTAACATAAAATTCACCATTTTAACCATTTTCAAGTAGCATTTAGTCCATTCGCAATGCTGTGCAACCATGAGCTCTATCTGGTTCCAGAACTTCTCCATCTCCCCCGATGGAAACCTGTCCCCATTAGCAGTCATGCCTCATCCCCCGCCTCTCCCAGACCCTGGCAACCACCGGTTGACTTTCTGTCCTTATGGATTTGCCTGTTCGGGACATTTCCCATACATGGGATCATACAGTATGTGGTCTTTTTTTTTTTTTTTTTGTGGTATGTGGGCCTCTCCCCGTTGTGGCCTCTCCCGTTGCGGAGCACAGGCTCCGGATGCTCAGGCTCAGCGGCCATGGCTCACGGGCCCAGCCGCTCCGCGGCACGTGGGATCTTCCTGGACCAGGGCACGAACCCGTGTCCCCTGCATCGGCATGCGGACTCTCAACCACTGCGCCACCAGGGAAGCCCCAGAATGTGGTCTTTTGTCTGGCTTCTTCTACTTCCCATGGTGTTTCTAAGTTCCAACCACATGTCAGTGCCTCATCCGTTTTCGTGCTCGAGTCATATTCCATCGTATGGACGGACCACGTCTTGTTTCTCCATGATGTTCCTGACTGTTTTCAATGTCCACAGAACGACTGCTTAGTGAGAAGTGCTGCTATGAACAGTTCCATCCATGACTTTTTTTTTTTCTGCTTTTCTGAGAACTTTCACCCATGACTGCTGGGTAGGAAGCAGCTGTCTGGGCTTTGCCGTGGCTGGTCCCTCCTCTGTGGGTCACTGGGACAGTTTCCCCAGGACACTGCGGCTCTGGCATCTCCTGCTCTGCTGTCTCTTCTCTTTTCCAGCTTTTTCTAAAGTTTCTACATTAGATGTGTCTTTGCCTCATATCAGGGACACAGAGCCAGGGGGGGCTCAGCCTCTTGGCCTGGCTGGAGGGCAGTGGGAGTATGGGATGCCCCAAACACCCTCTCTAACCTCAGGGAGGCCCCAGGTGCAGAGGCTGCCTCAGGAACCACCTGCCTCCCTTTCCGGGTCCCCACCCCAGGGCCACATCTGCCTCTGCCCTGCTGTCTGCCTGTGGGCAAGTCCCTGTCCCTTTCTGAGTGCATCCCGCCTTATAAACTGCAAACCTGTCTCCCTGTACCTGCCTGCTGGCCCCCTTACTTCCTCAAGAGGAAAGGCAAGGTAGGAAGCGAGGACGTTTGGTAGGTGCATCTCCCCAGCACAGGTGGGTGATTTATCCGGCTGTTTGCTGTGCTTATTCTGGGATTCGCGGGAAAAAGGGTACTTCATGTATTTTCTACTTGTTTGTATTTTCTAAGGTTTCTACATTAGGTGTGTGTTAATTTAATCATGAAAAGATAGTAATTACAAACATTAGAAGATTAGAAGAAGTTATGCTTTTGTAAAGCTTCTTAGGGAATTATTATTATTATTATTTTGGCCACACCGCACGGCTTGCGGGACCTTAGTTCCCTGCCCAGGGATTGAACCCGGGGCCATGGCAGTGAGAGCACCGAGTCCTAATCCCTGGACCGCCAGGGAATTCCCTTTGGGAATAAATTCACATATGGAAAAAATGTCACCGTCTGATTTTAAATCCATTTTGGGGGGGTTCGAGAGAACAGTCCCCACCTGCCAGACCCCGTGCACATTGATACCAGGTTAAGGTGAGTGTGAGACCCCAGACTCCTGGTGGCTTCATCTCATCCTGCCCCTGCCCCCACGTGCTGCTGTTCAGCCAGAACTCTTCACAGGTAATCCCCACCTTGACTTGCATCCCCTGCCGCTCTCTCAGACCCCTCCCCTCCCCCTCTTGGGAAGGCCCGTGTGCTCCAGGGTGCTGCCTACCGTGAGCATCAAAGAACTCATCATCCGAGCTCTCATCTGAGTCCCGGGCGATACTCTGCATCCTCCACTCCGAGATGCTGTGGCGGGAAGGACTCGCTGGAAGGCAAAACCCCAGACTGACCGACCACCCAGCAGCACTGGGATAAACGGGCGGAGGCGGGCAGGTGCGATGATGCTGGAGTAGGGCCAGGAGGGCTCAGCAGGGGATGCAATGGAGAAATGAGGGCTCTGACGCATCTCCCAGCCCACCTGGCACAATGCAGTCCTGTCCCGGGAGGACGTGGATGGGGGAGGGTATCAGCTATGAGGCCAGGATGTGCAGTCACCCAGGCTTGGGTCCACTCCTATGCCCTAGACCTGATCTGCTCAGGAGCGAGGCCCCCTCCCTTTTTTTTGCCGCACCACTGCGTGGCATGCGGGATCTTAGTTCCCCGACCAGGGGCCGAACCCGGGCCCTGGCAGTGGACCGCCAGGGAATTTCCAGGAGCGAGCCCCTTCAACTCTGCCACGGCGGGGCCGACAGACAGGGATGCCCGGCAGGGGCGGGAAGTGAGATTAAAGGTATTGATCCGTGTGTCTCCATGGGTCCCTTCAGCACAGCACAAGCCTGGTGTGGGAAAAGCTGGATTTGCGGAGTGGGTGGGACTCCTGGTGTTTTAGACAAAATACACCGAGTTTCCCCAATAACCACCGCACTTTCAAGTGAGTTCCAGAGAAAGGCCTTTCTGAGTATCTGAAGCCTTTCAGGGTCCTTTGGCCTGGCTGCTCCCTCAGGCGCAGAAGCCTCTCCTGGGTGTGCTGGGTGCAGCGCACCCAGACCCCCCCACCCCGCCTTGGAACCCTGGCTCAGAGCTGCAGCCGGCTGGGTCCCAGGAGGGGCTGGGAGTGGGGATCCCACGTGGCCAGCCTGCCTGTCTCAGCTGGGCTGTGTGGGTGAGTCTGGGTGGGTGAGTCTGGGGGAACCTGCCAGGGTTGGGGCAACGCCCTGGGCTTCACTCCGAGGCGGAGGCTACAAGGAGGTGACTAGTTCTGAGTCCCACAGGTGTGGCCCGCAGGTCCGAAAGCAAGAGTCCACCTTCAGAGTTCGAAGTCCCCGGCAGAGGCACGGGGCTGCCCTGGTAGGGGCAGTTGCCGGGGTGGACGAGCAGAGGGCAGGGACACCCGCGGGGACAGAGTGCGCTCACCTCCCCGCTTGGACGACCGGGACGACTTGGAGGACGTGGACCACTGCTTCTTCAGACCCCTGCCCGCCAGGGGCTCCCCACCGCTGCTGCTGGGCTGCGGGGGCTCCCTGGGGGCCTGGGCCTGGGGGGCCTCGTCCTTGGCCAGCTCCGCGGCCCCCTCGTCGTCCTCACTGAACTGGGCCATCTTGCGGGACAGCATGAGCTGCGCCTCCTTCTCCAGCTCCCGGATGTTTTCCATGTTCAGCCCGTACCACTCGTCCTGCCAGCACCAGGCCTGCCGGTGGGCCCTCACCATCACCTTCCGCAGGCCTGCAGGGGAGGGGGAGAGAGACAGAGCCGTGTTAGAGCCCCCGGGGACTCCTAGGCTGGGAGGTGCCCGGCGGTGCAGGACAGGCTCTGCCCCTCACCCACTGCGTGGCTTCCAGCAAACCACTGCCCTTGTGCCCGTTTCCCCATGTGTAAATGAGGGGTCCAGCTCACAGATGGCTTCACAAGCTCACAGTGGCTCTGTAACTGGGGTACTGGGGCTTCCCAAGGTACTGTGTCTGCTCAGAAGCCATGCTGAGTTTTGCGGGGGGGGGGGGCGGGGGGGAATTCCTGCCTTGTGGGGAGCTGGAGAAGGACTTCCTGAGTGTTTTCTATCTCAGAGTCAAGGACACTTCTCTTGTCGAATTTCCCACGGGAAAGTCAACCTCAAGTTCGAAGCACGTTGGTCCTTTCTTTTTTAAACAGAATATATACACATACGATATAAAATAAGATATAAAATACAATAAAGTACGATATATAGGAATATATCATATATAGAAAATAAGATGGAAAATAAGATACTTTTAAGGTATAAAGAACAGAAGAACCACAGGGACAGGAAGCAGATGGGGGCCCGCCTTGGGTGGGGATGAGAGTGGGGGTGATTGCGAAAGACTCTGGGAGCATGGAATGTTCTAGAACTGTGTGCACTACTCTGCAAACACGCTCAAGCTTACGGAACTCAAACTTCGCTTACAACAGATGCAAAATCAGGCCTCAATAGGCTGCTTAAAAACCATTAAGAAGAAATAAAGCATTTCCCCCCCGCCCTGCCTCCCCCCCACCCCGCCACCACCCATCGAGGGAGTAGACGTGACCAGTAACACGGAGCCCACGGTCGCCCTCCCAGACGCATCTTCCTCCCGCCCTGAAAGGGTCCATCCTGAATTTTGTGACTTGCTTTTCTTTCCGTGTTTTTCTATACAGTATGTTGGGCTGGCCTACATGTTGCTGACATGTACACGTATGTGTCATGCTGCATGGATTTTTCTGCCCCTTCCCCTTCTTGGGTGAGTTGCCGGTATGCTGCCGTATGGAATTTGTTTGTGTGAAATACCACATTTTATTTATTCTTTCTCCTGCCAGCGGGCCTTTGGCTCACTTTCATTGTTTGTCCGTTTTGCTTTTATAATCCTGCTGCTCTGAACATTCCGGAACGTGCATTTGAGTTTCTCCAGGGGGGCAAACTCGGAAGGGTCATCACTGAGTCTTCCTCCCGCTTTCCTAGAGAAAGCTGAGCGGCTTCCCAGGTGGTCCGGCCCTTCCTCGTTCCCAGGCTGGTCTCTGGCGACCCTTCCTCCGGGCTCACCTCCTGATTCCCACTTGCAGCTTTGCTCAGGCCACTCGGCCTCCCCAGCCGTCCTTTCTATATCCCTTCATTCCCAAAAGCCTGCCTGGGAGAAACTCCCTCTCACCCCTGCTCCTAGGAGGGTGCCCCCAAGCCCCAGGCCGTGGCCTCAGGCACGCCACCCTCAGGGTCAGCCAGCACCCACACTGGACAGACCGTCTGATGAGATGTGATGCACAGACGAGGACGGCTGGGACGGGAGATCTGGGTTCAGACCCAGGGCTGGCCCTGGGCTTCCTCCACTGCAAATGGGGGTTGGAGGGGGTGACAGTGGCCACCCTGCAGGGCCATGGAGAGCTGATGTGACCCCTGTGAAGCATACCGTCAGTACTGTGACTCTGCTCATGGCTACACAGTCACCCCTGCTCTTGGAGTGAGCAGGTGTCTGCCTGGGTGCCACTCCTGGATCATGAGTCTTGGGGCTAAAACCAGGCCTTGGACACTGACCTCTGCCCTGACTGGGGGGCAGGGAGGAGCCCGGGTCGGCACTAGCTCCTTCTAGAACCCCTGGGCATCTGCTGTCCCGTTCCCTGGGCACCTGCTCTGGGCCGGGCGGGCGTGGGTGTAGGACAGGAGGATGTCCGAGACGCTCTCCCCTGGGACTTCCAGCCCAAAGCGGGCGGTAGTGCCGGGGCAGGGCCTGGGGTCTGGCCTTGGGGTGCCGAGAGGTGCTGTGAGCAGCAGGGGGGCAGTCCCCTGGGGCTGCTCCCCCATGGTGGGTGGACATCACGTGTTACAAATACCATCCGCAGTGTCTGGGGCAGGCGTACGCTGCCTGTCGTCTGTAGGCGCTCGGCAAGTGTTTATATGGTCAAGGTAAACCAGGTGGGTAGCTGCATGTGGGCCCTGGGGGTCGCCTGTCCAGAGTAAGACAGGCAGATGCAGAGAGAGAGGGCGGGCAGACGGGCACACAGACGGAGAGGCCGGGCGTGCTCACCCGTGTCGTGGATGAACCGCTCGATCTTGGACTGCATGCCCCAGTAGCGGAACTCCACCTTGCAGAGCTTATAGGCGCACATTATGGGGAAGACCTGCTGCTTGTACTCCTCGATCCAGTTCTCAGACAGGGGCCCCCGCTGGGTCTTGGTCGAGTAGAACAGCTTGGGGTCCTCTTCCGTCTTATACTCGTTGGGGGGCACGGGGTCCTTGACGATGTCGATGAAATCTACGGGGAGACCCCGTGAGTGACAACGTCTGCCCCAACCTCCACCCCACTCCTCCCCATCCAGTCTCCTCGCCATGTCCCTGCCACCCCCAAATCCTCGTGGGGCCCCAGGCCTCGATGGGCCACGGGGCCCGACGTGGGGGTGAGGACATTGTTCTGGTCCACCCTGACCCCGAGCTCCCCCGCCCTCAGGACCTGTGGCTTTCCTTGTTGCCTTTTCAAATCATTTCAGCAACCCCCCTGTTTTGGGCACACTTGCCAAAGCGGATAAATAAGGTGATGAGCTGGAGAAGCGTGGGTGAGATGAGGATGGAGGATGTGGGATGTGGCGGGGGCGAGGAAAAGAGTAAAGCTTCCCAGAAAAGCTGGTGTTTCAGCTACAGGAGCAGAACTGTGAGGCCAAGAACGTCCCAGAATGTGACACTGAACCAGGAGGTGGGGGAGTTTGGGGAACCACCAGGGTGTCCACGTGGGTGGAGGTGATGGGGATGCAGCTGGACACATCCGCCATCTCTCACCAGGCTTTGTGCCCGGCCGGCACCCTGAGGGGAAGTGGCCCTACAGATGAGCTTTAAGGCGGCTGGCCTGCTGGGAAGCCCCTCCCAGACAGATCAGCAGGGAAGAGTCCGGAAACCACGTCTGATGGGCCCAGTGGGAGGCGTCGGGCCTGAGAGGGTCCAGGATGTGCCTGAGAGTGGGCAGCAGATGCCATGGGGCTGGGCGCTTGGGAAACAGCACTGGGGGCTGGCGGGACCTGGGTGAGGGGCGGGACAGTGACTCTGGGAAGGACCACCTCTTGTCACACGGCTCCTCCCCCAAGTCAAAGCCATCCTGCTAGGCTGGCTCCCCGAGGTGTGCATGTGGTAGACGGGCTTGCGTGCCAGTGGCAGACCTCAGGACAGGGTCTGTGGCTCAGAGACTCCTTCTTTCAGATGTGTGGGGACGACGGCACTTGGGGGGGCTCTGCCCCGACCGGGCCCCGGCTGTCTCGTCTCCCTGGCTTGCTGGCACTGAGTCTGGGTTGTGGTTTACAGACGCAGGCGTTGGCCCGGCCGAAACTGGTGACTGGTCAGAAGCGGCCCGAGGGCAGCAGGATGTGGGGAGGGATGCACATCCTTCCTGGAGCAGACCACGTGCCCAGCCCTCTCAGGCAGGCAAAGGCCGCTAAGGCGGGGGCTGGGACTTAGGAACCATGGCAGGAGGCCTTCGGGGGGAGCCTGCAGCTGGCCGGACAAGAGCTGCCAGAGGGCCTGCGTCATGCTGGGCCCTTCCTTCCTGTTATGGGTAGAATGTGTCCCCTCCTAAACTCATTCATTGGAGTTCTGGTCCCCAGGGCCTCAGAATGTGACCTTATTTGGAGACAGGGTCTTTAAAGAAGTCATCTAATTAAAGTGAGGTCATTAGGGTGCACCTAATCCAATATAACTAGAGTGCTTATAAAAAGGAGAAATTTGGCTCAATTAAAAAATAAATACACCTGAAACTAACACAGCATTGTAAATCAACTATACTTCAATTAAAAAAAAAAAGGAGAAATTCGAATACGGACATGCACGCAGAGAGAACACCATGTAAAGATGAAGGGAGAGATTGAGGTGATGAGTCTACAAGCCGAGGAAACGCCAAAGATTGCCAGCAGCCCCCAGACGCGAGGGGAGAGGCCCAAACCGATTCTCCCTCAGGGACCCCAGAAGGAGCCAACCCTGCTGACACCCTGACCTTGACGTCTGACCTCAAAACTGTGAGACAAAAAGTATCTGTTGTCTTAAGTCCCTTAGTCTGTGGTACTTCGTTCTGGTAGCCCTAGGAAGCTAAGGTATCTCCCCAAACCCACTGGGGCCTAAAAACTCCGGCAGGAGGGAGGAGTCTCAGGGGACTGCCCTCCAGGCCTCTGAGGCCGCCTGGGAGTTCATCAACACCCCTCCAACGCCAGCCGTGCACCCATCTGGGAACCACAATGGCTTGTTCCTACGGCCTTGGGGCCTGTTGAGGTGCGGCTGGTCCACAGATGTGTCTTGTCTGGGTGGCATATTTACAAAGATTTTTAATTAGTTGTCAACATTTAGGAATTGGAAGATTTCACACGAAAACCCTGATTTCTGGCCTCGCTTGAAAGAGAAGATTTAACAAATGGGGCCTGTTTCCCACATGGCATAGTCGGCTAGAGGGGAGTAGAGCAGAGGCCGCCCACCGTCAAGGGGACACAGGCCCCATCCGGCCTGCTGCACTCACGCATGGCTGTCAGCCTGATGTGGCCCCCAAGCACACGCATGCATTTCCGGGGATGGGGACACTTCGAAGGGATGAAGGGAAGGGGCTTGAGTGGGAAACGCACGTAGCCTTAGTGGGCACATCAGGGAAATGGGGCCGAGGAGACCCATCCTTCCTGCCCCCTCACCTCTGACCAGGCTTGCTTGGACTCTAACCTCCCCGCCCAGGACAGGAGCTGGTCTGCAGCCTGCCAGGCCTGAAGATCAGGGGCAGAATCAAGGGGCCCACGGGCGGGGAAACCGGGAACTCAGCCCTGCAGGGCTCCTGCCCTTCCCGGAGTTGGGAGCGTCAGGGTAGACGGTTACCGATCGTCAGCTGGTTCTTTTCCACAGGAGACAGGCTGAACACATTGGGGTTTTCTCCAGCATCAGTTTTATAAAAGGTTTCGATGTCAATGGAGAATTTCTCCACAAAAGGGCAAGTGAACCTGCGGGGGAAGGAGAGTATCCATCAGGACTCGAGCTTAGCGGTGTAGGCGTGGGTGGCTGGGTGGAGGACGAGGGCTGGAGTGGTGGCTGAGACGCGTCTGTCCTGTCCAGCTCCTGGACCTTCACCTCGTCCCAAGAAGAGCCAAGTCCAGGTTGGGGGGAGGGATGGGTTTAGGGGGAAGAGGGAGTTGTTCCGGGAAGCTGCCGGCAGCCCTGTGTCCACGTGTGTGAAGCGTGGTGTGGACTCAGGCACAGAGAAGGTGGCACGCTGCTGAGTCGGCTGAATCTGTGTGACATGCCACCCTGTCCCCTGTCCCCTAAGAAACCAGGTGTGGCAACAGGGAAACAGCCCCTCTCTCTTGCCTGGAGATGGGCTCAGAGGAGGAAAGTGCTGCTGGGAAGACGCATGACTTGGATGGATCCTCCAGCAAGCTCCAGGCCCTCGACAACCTGGGGAAGGAAGCCCCAGGAGATGCATGGGGACTCCACCTGCCCAGCAAGTGGGCGGCCAGCTGGGAGCGGCCCCCGATCTCTTCTAACGAAGCAGTGCTCAGCTCTATTGGGTGGGGGCGCAGAGTGAAGAGCCCCCCTACCAGAGGGATCCAAAGAAAGCCCTGCTCAGCATGGTTTGTTATAAAACATCATCATAGTCACTGAGGGTCTCAGGGCTGGAGGGAATCTCTGGGCCATCTGGTCTACCCTCAGTTTGTGTTTCTTCCCAGCTGGTGGACGGTCCTGCATTCCCAGGCGAACGTTAACGTGAGTCTGTATTCCCTGAGCCTTCCCAGATGGCAAAGGAGTCTCAGATGGCCCTCGCTGGACTCAGGCCTTCCTGGTCTCCCCCACTGGCAGGCTAGAAGGCACCTAGGGGTATACCCTTCCCTCTCCTGCCTGTTCTCTGAGGGGGAACCTGAGGGACCTTCAGGGTACCGCTCAGAACGGAGGCTCAGCTCCCCAGAAGCCAGGGCTCCCTGGGGTGTGGGGATTGAGCCTGTCTGGGGGGCCAGCACCAGCATCTATGCTGCAGGGTTGCTTCCCCAGCAGACAGCACAGGGGCTGAGGGCAAGCTCACCTGGTTCGGGTATAGGGGTAGGCGTTCCAGGACTCCTCCACCACCCGCAGGGCCGCCTTGGGCAGGATGGAGCGGAACCAGCTGGGGATGTGCATGCCCACATGGTACACCTTGTGTGTGTACTGCCCGGAGCCACCAGGGCCGTCCGTGTATGGCCGGTTCTCCAGGATCTCCACGCCACTGCCTTCACCGAACGTCTCGTTACGGCTCTTCTTCTGTGGGGACAAAAGCATTAGCGATGTGTGGGTCCAGAGCACTCTGCAGAGGGGGAGGGGCTTAGGAGACTGGCCGAGGGTGCTGAATGGGGGGTGGGGTTTTGGCCAACCAGGCTGGCTCCTCCTGTGTCACTGCAGGACACCGCCCCCCCCCCCCCCCCCCCCCGCGCCGGCCCCAGCACTCATGCAGGAGACTGAAGGGGCCACGGTTCCCTGTCCGAGCCCAGCACTGCACGTGCAAACTCCTCCGTTCTGACTCCTGAGTGTGCCGGGACTGAAAGTGTTCCCAAGGTCAGGAACAAGATGAGGATGCCTGCTTTCTCACCTCTAGCCAACATTGTACTGGAGGTTCTAGCCAGAGAAATTAGGCAAGAAAAAGAAATAGTAAGAGACATTCGAATAGGAAAGGAAGAAGGAAAACTATCTCAATTTGTTGATGACACACCCATATACAGAAAAACCTAAAGAATGCCCCCCACATCTGTCAGACCTAATACATATATTCAACAGAGCTTCAGAATACAAAATCAACCCACAAAAGCAAATACGGCAGAAAGGAAATAAAGAAATCATTTCCATTTACAAGAGCATCCAAAAGAATAAAATACCTGGGAAGAAATTTAACCGAGGAGGTACAAGACTTGTACACAGGAAACTATAAAACATTGCTGAAAGAAATTAAAGAAGATCTAAATAAACGGAAAGACATCTGTGTTCACGCACTGGAAGGTTTAATATTTGTTAAGATGTCAATACTCCCCAAAGCAAGCTGCAGGTCCAATGTGATCCCTGTCGAAATCCAATGGCAGTTTTGGTAGAAAGGGAAAAACTGATCCTAAAATTCATATGGAACTCCTAGGGCTCTCAAACAGCCGAAACAATTTTGAAAACAAAAAGGAAGCTGGAATGCTCACATTTTCCGATATCAGAACTTGCTAAAAAACTATAGTAGGGGGACTTCCCTGGTTGCACAGTGGTTAAGAATCCGCCTGCCAATGCAGGGGACACGGGTTTGATCCCTGGTCCGGGAAGATCCCACATGCCACGGAGCAACTAAGCCCGTGCGCCGCAACTACTGAGCCCACCTGCCACAACTACTGAAGCCCACAAGCTCTAGGGCCCGTGCACCACAGCAAAGAGTAGCCCCCGCTCACCGCAACTAGAGAAAAGCCCGCATGCAGCAACAAAGACCCAACGCAGCCAAAAATAAATTTTAAAAAACCCCACAACTACAGTAGGGACTTCCCTAGTGGCGCAGTGGTTAAGAATCGGCCTGCCAATGCAGGGGATACGGGTTCAAGCCCTGGTCTGGGAAGATCCCACATGCGGCGGAACAACTAAGCCCATGCGCCACAACCACTGAGCCTGTGTGCCACAACTAATGAAGCCTGCACGCCTAGAGCCTATGCTCCACAACAAGAGAAGCCACCGCAATGAGAAGCCCTTGCACCGCAATGAACAGTAGCCCCCACTCGCCACAGCTAGAGAAAGTCCGCGCGCAGCAGCAAGGACAAACGCAGCCGAAAAAGATTCATCCACCTGTTGCGGGTGGTAGCTCTTTAAAAAAAAACCCAAAAAACTATAGTAATCAAAACAGTATAGTATGGGCATAGGACAGATCTATGGAATGGAGATGAGAGTTTAGAAATAAACCCACAGATCTATACGCTATACATATTGATTTTCAACAAGGGGGCCAAAACCATTCAATGCAGGAGGGAAGAGTCTTTTCAACAAATGCTGCTGGGACAATTGGATACCCAAGTGCAAAAGAATGAATCTGCACTACTATCTCATGCCACATATCAAGATTAACTCAAAATGGATCAAAGCCCTAATTGTAAGAACTAAAAGTATAGAACTCTTAGAAGAAAACATAGGGGCAAATCTTCATGACCTTGGATTTGACAATGGTTTCTCAAATATGATACCCAAAGCACAAGCAACCAAAGAAAAAATAGCTAAGTTGGACTTCATCAAAATGAAAAAAAAAAACTGTTGTGCATCAAGGGACACTATCAAGAGAGTGAAAGGACAATCCACAGAAAGGGAGAAAATTTTTTGTAAATAATATACCTGATAAACGAATTATATCCATACAATAAAACATGATTTGGCTGTAAAAAGGAATGAAGTACTGACACATGCTACTACATAGATGAACCTTGAAAACATGCCGAGTGAAAGAAACCAGACACAAAAGGCCATATACTATACGATCCCATTTATATAAAATGTACAGAATAGGCAAATCCAGAGAGTCAGAAAGTAGATTATTGGTGGCCTGGGGGTTGGGGGAAAATGGAGAGCGACTTCTTTATGGGATGATGAAAATGCTCTAGAATTGTGATGGTTTCACAACTCTGTGAATGTGCTAAAAGCCACTAAACTATACACTTTAAATGTGTGAACTGTGTGGTGTGGGACTTACAGCTCCATAAATCTGGTATAAAACAAAACAAACAAACAAATAAAAACCAACCTTGCCTCTTGTACTCAACTAAGATTTCAGAGAGATCAAACACGAGTGAGAAGGGGCCTCGGAGACACTGCCAGGGAGACGTGATGCCTGGGTCACCTCCAAGTGTCTTTCTGCCACGAATGTCCTTCCCAGGGTCCAGAAGCTCAGGTTTCTGCTTCTGCACAAAACCTCGTGGTCAAGGTGCTGGTGACTTTAAGCCCAGCATCTGTTTCCATGGTGACATGACAGCATCACCAAGGCCATCTTCGGTCAGCTTCCTGAACAGCAGGTGCACATATACTCACACATGCACACACCTGAGTCCTCGCACACGTACACAGGCACTCCCCACAGCACTGCCTCGCCCTCGGGGCACGAACCCTCTCTAAGGCACAAAGACGTGATCTATCTCCATGGCCAGAGACACTGAGTCCCCTTCAGAAAAACAGCAGACCCTGGTTGAAGCCACAGATGGAGTCAGAGCAGGGACATGCCATTCCTTACTCTTTAAAGGAGCTCCTGGAATGTGGCCCAGATTCTGTAATGAAAACAGCGACCATTTCTCAGATGCTTTCCAAGATCCCGCCTCTTACAGTAGCTTCGTTTATTAGCAGTTGTGCTAAGCGCTTGGCCTGCGCTTTCTCATATAGTTACTGCAATGAGCCCTTGAGAAGACTGCAGGACTACTATCACCCCCAAGGTACAGATGGGAAGGTGGAGGCTCAGAGAGGCCGAGTGACCCGTCCAAGGTTACACAGTTACCAAACAGCAGAGCCAGGACGAACTCAGACCTGTTGGATTCCAGGGCCCGCTCGCCCGAAGCAGTGAGCGCCTCAAGGAAAACACCTCGGGACAAGGTAGGTGCTGATAAGCAGTTATTGAGCAAGTACAGAGACTGTGGTCCTAACCCTGTGGCCAACTTTCTCTCATCCTGGACAAGTTGCTTCTTGTGTCTGGTCTCAGTTTCTAAAACTATAAGTGGGGATGGGGCTACCTGTCTGCCCAAGCCCCAGTGTAGTGGGTTAAAGGCCTCCCCCCCCCCCGCCCCCCGCTAATCCATATCTACTGAGAATCTCAAACTGTGACCTTATCTGGAAATAGGGTCTTTGCAGATGTATTGATAATTAGTTAAGATGAGGTCATCTTAACTTAGATGGATTAGACAACTTAGGCTGGGCCCTAAATCCAATGAGAAGAGATCATTATAAGAAGAGAAAACAGAGACACAGACACACACAGAGGGCAGGCAGCCATGTGACAACACAGGCAGAGACTGGAGTGAAACCGTTTTAAACCAAGGAACGCCAAGGATTGCCGGCCGCCACCGGAAGCTGGGAGAGTCAAGGGAGGATTCCCCCCAGCGCCCCAGAGCCTTCAGAGGGAGTGCGGCCCGCTAACACCTTGATTTTGGACTTCTGTCCTCCAGAACTTTGAGAGAATAAATTTCTGTTGTTTTAAGCCATCCAGTTGGTGGTGCTCTGTTACGGCAGCCCCAGGGAATGAAACACCTGGGGTGCTGGGTGGCTCAGTGAGAAGAGGACGTGCAGGTCAGAGGGGTCAGGGCACACGGAGTCTCTGAGGGCTGAGGTACGGCCTGCCAGGGATCAGAGGGCAGAGAAGGCACGGGGAAGGCCAGAGAGGGAGCAGGGGCGGGGGAGGGTGCCTCCCACCTGGCCTCGTTGGGGCTGCACAGACCCCAGGCCCCAGGGATGGGGGAGGGGAGAAGAGGAGAAGGGGAGTGTCCTGCTCACATCAGAAGCCACAGCCCATCCCTGCCAACCACTCCCCGGAGACTGTGGGCTTGACCTACCCTACCCTGCCCGCACAGGCTGGGTGAAGGCCCCTCCCCCCTCCTCTCCTCCCCTCCCCCATCCCTGGGGCCTGGGGTCTGCAAGGGAGGAGCCTGAGCCGCCAGGGGCCTGGTGCAGAAAAAGCACCGGATGAAGGGGGTGGGGGGTGAAGGATTCAAAGTCCAAGAAACCCCGGCCAATCAGGCAGCTCTCAGAGCTGTCCAGGGTCCTGGCTAAGGCGCTTCTGATCGCTCCCCCCGTTTGCTGGGCACCTCCTAGGATGGAAGGCTCTCTCCCAGCCAGACCAATTTTTCTTTCTTTCCTTCCTTTCTTTTTTTTAACCTTGAACAACATGTATATTGAGTGCTGGTCAGGCAGGTATGAGGCAGTTTGATACGTGAGCCCATCTTGTTCACAACCTCAGGGAGGAGGTGGCTTGTTCGGAAGGCCGGCCTCTTCCTAGCTGCCACCCCAGTTGGTAGGCGGGATCAGTGGGTAATGAACTAAGGTCTTGCTCTTCTTTCCAGAAAAACGGAGCTGCCTTCCTTGACGGACCATCCATCTCGTAAGGCCCAGCTCGGAATGAGGGCCCTCCTGGAGCACTGGCCCCAAGCCCAAGTGAACACTGGGCTCCCAGCCTCCTAGCCCCACTGCTCTGGCCTCTACTCAGTGGGCTGCACCCACATCCGTCTCCCCGCAGGCAATCCTGGAGCGCAGAAGCACTTTGTATTCGTCTCTGTAGCCCAGCCCTTTCCCAGGCGGGCACAGAAAAGTCTGGGGAATTTAACTTAGTTTTCAAAGAGCATTACTGAGGTAGGATTGACATACAATAAACCATCTATTTGTAAAGGTACAGCCGGTGAGCTGTGATGTACTTTCACCCCCACGAAACTGTTACACAGTGGAGATAATGGGCTTGTCCATCACCCCCACGGTGGATGGAGCCCCCCCGGAACCGTGGAGCCAGAGGCGGGTGAGACAAATGCCAGAGCGGGAGCAGAGGAGGCTGGCCTCGAGAGGCACACCGTGTCAGCGGGGCTGTAGGAGGCATCACCTAGGAGGCTGGGAAGGTTTCACATTAATTGGAGGCATAGATGTTGAAAAAAGCACCTTAATACAGGGGGTGCAGATGGCAGGTGTCTGAGGAGCCCTGAGTCAGAGGTGTTTACATACTTGAAAAAGCCTGGGATAAACTGGAAGCTGAAAGTCAGCCTCCTGGGATCTTGACGCTCCCAGCCCCCAAGCAGAGCTGAGGGCCATCTGCTGTGGTCCAGGGTTAGGGTCCAGGGCTCCCCTGGCTCGGGGAGGAATGAGGAAGCCACAGGACAAACAGTGCCTTTGGCAGATCAGCTGGTCCTTGAACAGGCTGAGAGATTCCCAGAGTGCCCGGCGCTGGGGGGCTGATGCCAGTCTCACCTCTCCCCACTCTCGAGGAATAATTACTGGGTAAGTGGTTCAAGAGGGAATTGAGTGGCGCTTCTGAAGCAGCGTGGAGCAAACAGCCCCCCGGAGAGGCTGAGCTGGCCTTCTGTTCTCTTCCCAGCCAAGCTTCCCACGCTGAGGGCCAGGTCAGACTCAGGATGAGGGTGCAGGCCCTGCCGAGCTCTCCCTGCCCTGATGGCCCAGTGTAACGCTTGCGCGGCCAGGGGCTGCACCGAGGCATCCGTGTACCCAGGAAAGCCAGAGCCAGGCCGGGAGCAGGTTCATAATCAGACCCCCAACTGGGAGGAAAGCTGCCAGGCCAGGCAAAGGGCTGGGGCAGCGAGGATGAGCAAGAGGCTAGCAGAGAAGCTGGGACGGAGACCCCCGTGGGGCAGGACCGCAGCCAGCACCCCAACGAGCAGGAGCTGTGGCCACGTCTGGGCCATGAGGACCCGATCCTGGGTTCCAGGTTAGTCAGGCACTGAGTAGGGAGGCCAGCAACATCTGGGGTGGGGTGATCATCTCTGGTTGGTCACAGGCCCCGGTCATCCTCAAAGTCATTTGTGACTCTGTAAATCAGCCACTTAGCCCAAGGCATGAGGAAAGTGCGTACCTGGAGCCGGGAGGCAGGCTGTGTGCTCTTGGACAAGTCACTTAACTTCTCTGGGCCTTGCACCTTCCTGTCTGTCAAATGGATTGTCATGGACTGAACGTTTGTGTCCCTCATTCCCCCAAATTCATATGTCGACGCCCCAACCTCCAATGGGATGATGCTAGGAGGTCAGGCCTTTGGGAGGTGATTAGGTCATGAAGGTGGAGCCCTAATAATAGAGTTAGTGCCCTTATAAAGGAGGCTCCAGAGAGCTCCCTGGCTCCTTATGCCACATGAAGACACAGCAAGCAGGTGGCCGTCTGTAAGCCAGGAAGAGGGCCCTTACCGGACACCAAATCTGTCAGCACCTTGATCTTGGACTCCCCAGCCTCTAGAACTGTGAGCAATAAACGTCTGTTGTTTAAGCCACCCAGTCTGTAGCATTTCGTTATACAGCCCAAGATGACTAAACACAAGGATAATATCTGGATCAGTAAGAGGACGGGTGTTACATACAAAGAGCGTCAGTCTTGTCAGTGCTGTGAATACAGTGCTGGCGAGACAATCCAATGCCACAAACATCCACGGCGCGTTGCGTGTGCCTGGCTTCATGTGCAGAAAAGGAGCCAGAGCTCCAGTGCAATTCAGACACTGGCCAGAAGCCTACTGGGCAGATACTGCTGTGAAGGCCACGGTGCCACCCCACCCTCCACGCCGGTGCTGAGAGCGGCTGTGTGCACGGCCTCACCACCCACCTGTATCATGTACAGCTGGGCAATGCGGTACTCCTCCACGGTCATTGGCAGAGGAATCCGATATTCCTTTATAATCATCTTGGAGTCCAAGCCTTCCCGTCAATGGGGAACTGTGCGTTGGGACTTCTAGGCGAGGTTCCTTAAATAACCATGACAAAATTCACCAAGGACCCCTGAGAGAGAAAGAGAGGACAGGAGAGTCACTTTCTGCAAAAGCTGATGGGTAAAGTACCACAGGAAGGGCCTGGTCTAGACCCCAGGCTAGAGTTCTGGTCTCAAGTCAGCCATGAGCCCACTGTGTGACCCTGAGCCCACCGCGTGACCTTGAGCAAGTTCCCTCACCTCCCCAGCCTCCATTTTCCCTGTTTGCTAAGCCACTGTGTAGAGGACATGTATAAACTCTGATCAGCCACGAGGAAATAAAGGAGTGTTATCCTGCTAGCGAGGGCCAGGCGATGGGAGGGCATCGCATCCCCTAACAGTCAAGAGCATCGCGTTCTTGTTTTACGCAAAGTTCTAACAGCCTGCAGCCTCCGCCTCCCCGTGTTCTGGAGTAGCTGGAGGCCGGCACGGTGACGGCAGCAAGTGATGACGGCCGGCAAGAAGGCAGGACAGACAAAACTACGAAAAACAGACGTGAGAATTTTAAAAATCAGCAGTCTGGGACCATTCGGCGTCAGGGCAATCGGTTCTGCTCCTGTCACCGGGTGCAGGTGGCAACACTGCTTCCTGGCAGGAGATCCCGAGTTATCAAAAAAGGTGACCTTAGGTGTAGTTTCAGTTCAATCCACCACCAACTGCCTATTGATACCTACTCTATTGCCGACATTGGGCTAGGTCTTGGAGGTAGAAGAGGAAAATCAGATAAATGGGTGGATTGTGGGGCATGGGAATTACATCTCAATAAAGCTATTTAAAAAATAAAAGCAAGCAGGGCTTGCTGCTAGGTGGCGCAGGGGTTGAGAGTCCGCCTGCCGATGCAGGGGATGCGGGTTCGTGCCCCGGTCCGGGAAGATCCCACATGCCGTGGAGCGGCTGGGCCCGTGAGGCCATGGCCGCTGAGCCTGCGCATCCGGGGCCTGTGCTCCGCAACGGGAGAGGCCACAACGGTGAGAGGCCCGTGTACAGTAAAAAAAAAAAAAAAAAAAAAAATATATATATATATACATATATATATAAGCAAACAATGTATTCACAGTAACTTGTATTTAAGATGACAATATATTTGATGAAGACTTGCACCTAAAGCAATCATATTTAAAAAAACAAAACGAAACTTAATGCTTGAAGGAGGCATACCTGCAGTGATCTGGAAAAAGAAATCACCCATCATAATCGGTCCCCTAGGTGGTGGGGGCTTTGCTGTGGATATATTTGGTTACCCCCAGAGAGAAGGGATGCTGTCAACTGGAAGCTGAGTGAAGGTTTCCAAGACAGGCAGTGGCAGAATCAGGATGGTAGTTTAGAAGGACCACGCCGGGGACAGCAGTCAGTGAGGATTCACAGGGACTGGAGGCAGGATGCTGGCTAAGTGATAAAAGCAAGGGCCGACCGGGCAGGCAGCTTCCCCAGGGCACCATGTGTACGAGGCCTGAGCATCACCTGGGCACTAACGCATTACTGGATAACTAACGCGACTGGGAAAAGCATGTGTACCAGAACTCTTGGGACCTTCGGTACGTAAGGTGGAAAGAAATTCTTTAATAAACCACCTAAGGAGGGAGATGGAGGCTGGGGATGGCACCCACGTTATGAGCCTAAAGTGACCCCCATGTTGTTTCCTTCTTTACAGCAGGTAGGACTATTAGCCCCCAAAACACCCAGCACCAAACTCAACTTCTCACTTATCCAACTGCTTGAAATACAGTCCAGATAAACATCTTTTTAGCCAATTAGAGTTCATCTACTTTACATACCCCAGAAACTGCACCCAACATCTACTAGGCATAGATGAGACAAACCCGAGTTCATAAAAGACCCCGAAGGGGGAGTTTTGTGACCCAGAGGCTCTCCATCGTGATTCTGAGCGATGCCACCTCGACACATGAGCCCCCTGTCGAACTCCGCCTCTCCCTTTCTGGGTGGTGGCCCCACATCACTGTATCTGGAAGGCCTCTTGCTGGGAGAAATTTTCCACCCTAGCAAACCTGTCCCAGCGCCATCCAGGAAAGCTTGTTACTGCCCCTCCTGGTCCTGTCTCTTCCCTGATCAACCCTGGACCGCTGAGCTTACCACAAAGGGGAGGACTCAACCCTCCAGAGGCTGTGCTCATGTGCAAACATCACCTCTAACCTTCCTTGAAGGTGTGGGTCCAGCCAACAGCTAAGAGGGCACGTGGGTTCAGGGCCCGAGTTGAAATTGTCCAGGAGGGCGAGAAAGCAGAGGCTGCAGGCTGCCTGGACTCGGCTCTGAGACCCACAGGTCCAAGCTCAAGTCTGGCTGGAAGCTGAGGCCGCAGGAGAGACGAGTGATGGTCCAGAGCCCCCAAGGCACCACCTCCTTCCACAAGAGGGTGTGACACAAGACGTTGAGGGAATTCCCTGGCAGTCCAGTGGTTAGGACTCTGCGTTTTCGCTGCCGAGGGCACGGGTTCGATCCCTGGCGGGTACCTAGCAAGATCCCGCAAGCCTCAAGGCACAGCCCGAACAAGGAAACAAGACCCTGGGCTCAGCCGGGGCAGCGAGGCACCCAGGCTGACCCCCCAAGAGGGTAGGACGGGCACCCGATTTGGGAACCTCCCGACACAAACAAAGGAGAGAGAACCGTATGCTTGCGAGAGGCTGGATGAAATGCGGACGGGAGACAGGAAAGGGAAAACCTAGGTTCGATAAGGGCCATTTTCCCAAAGCTTTTCCACATGGCTTTGTGGGCTCCTTCTGTGGCAAGGGATAATGCAATGACCCAGAGTGAGCCCGGGCAAGTCCACGTCGTCACCTAAACTGCTAACAAAGAGGTCAGATGCAATCTCTATATGTTCTCGAGAAACTCTAAGCAACCTGCCCTTCTGGGCTCTTCACGGCTCCACAGTAAATGACCTGCCCGCGCTCGCCCACACACGTCAGACCAAATGTCCACCGGTTTGCCTCTTCCAGCCCACCAGGCACCAGGGCAGGATGTGGGGCCGGACTATGCTTTTTCCTTAGAAGCCTCCATTTCCCCCCAGCAGCCTCCACGTCCCCCCATCCTAACACCCGGATGGACTCTCAGACCATGAGCCAGCACCCAGACACAGGCTCGGTTCTCGATTTCGGGGGCCCTGTGAACACGTGTCTGGAACACACACAGGATAACGTTCCTCTCCTCCCCAAGTCTCTGCTTTCTTCTCCCAAAGACAAGCTACCCAGTGAGCTGTAATCCCACAGGGGGCGTCCACATCTCCACATGCAGCCTGAGGGCACAGAGACAGGGAGGGGACACATACCCAGAGGTCCCTCAGCGGCTCCCATGTCCTGGGGGAGCTGGGCTCGCAGGCGAAACTCAGGGCCGACCAAGGGCAATAACCCCATGACGGCCCCCAGAAGACAACACGCCGCTTAGGCTGCATTTCCATCTCCTGCTGGGCTAGAGGAAGACAGCTGTGCCTCCACCCAACAGGGGCCAAAGAGTGACAGAGGTAGGTATGGAGAGGGAAAGAACAAAATAAACGGTCCTGTCTAGTTATAGTTAAGTGCGTGGTGACTAATGATAGGAGAGGACTCAGAACTCTGAGTGACACAACATGTGCAGCAGTCACAGCGGAGCTCCCCCCCCCACCCCGGGATCTGAGGTCGCAACCTGACAACGCGCTTCCCAGCCGTGTGATCCGTGCCCGCCGAGCCTCGGTCTCTCCACACGTCAAATGGGGATAATGCCACCCGCCGTCCAGAGTCATCGCCAGTGTCACCGAGATGAGTGCGGGTGAAGTGCTCCCCTGCCAGGGGGTGTACGTCTCTCAGTCCAGAAGGACTTGGAAAAGGCTTCACAGAATGTGGAGCTTTCAAACGACATGAGCTGGGTTTCCCAGGATCAGTGAGATTCTGTTCAGCAGAGCACGTGGGAGGAGGACACTCTGGGAGAAGGAACAGCACGAACAAAGGCCCCGAGGTGGGAACGCGCCGCCCCATCGGAGACACCTCCCACTGGCGCACCCCCAGCGTCGCCTCGCCGCGTCCCTGGAGGATGGGGCCAGGGCAGTGGGGGCACGGAGGCCACCGGCGGCCACTCTCCACAGGGCAGGCTGTGCTCAAGGCTGAGATGAAGCTGCTCCCTGCAGCAGGCATGACAGCCACACCCACGCGCCCATGGAGTTCAGGGTCTGCTGGGGCGGGAGCAGGGTGACAAGAGACCATCACTTGCTTCAAGAATTCTCTCTCCCAGGGAAGGAAAGACATACTCGCCAGACAGGGTGTAACCACAAAGCATGAGTTTCCCGACAAGCACTTCCACACAGAAGCCAAGCCGTCCTTCCGAGCTGCCCTGGGGAAGGTCTGCGGTCACCCACACCCACCAGGGCTGCTCTCTGGGTCACTGTGAGCCCCTTGGGTCACTCCCAGAAAGAGGAACAGTGCTCGGGAGAGGGAACTGGCCCCTCTCGGGGCTGTCTTTCAGGGAGATCACTCTGAAGGGGCCAACAGTCTCTTGTCTCATCAGATACTAGCGTTTTATTTACTTAAGAAAGCCAGATCTGTTTCTTTCTACATCTATGCTAGTTGGGTCCGACAACTATCCTGACTTCCTGTTGAAGACAGAGCAGTGGGAGCTCTTCCGTTCTCAGAACGACAGACAGCGGCTAAAGATAGAGAAAAGTCACCACGGCCGAGAAACGAGGAGATGGCTGCAGCCCCGAACCACAGTCCATGAAGGATACCAGCCAGACACCACAAGGTCTGAGCTGGGAGGCAGGAACATGCTGACAGCTAACACGTGCCACCTCGGACCTCTGAACAAATACCAGCTCCTGAAAGACATGGAACGATGGAGTCTAGGGCTGTGGATGCCCCCGGGGGAGGAGAGCCATCACCCTGTCTTCCGTTTTCTACTTTTTATTGAAGTACGACATACCTCCGGGAATGTGCACATATCATAAGGACAGATATTTTCACAAACTGAACATACCCATACAGCCAGCAAACAGATCAAGAAACAGAAAATTAATAACCCAGAAGCACCGTCCCCCAGGCACACCTCCCCCACCACGGATAACCGTCTGCCTTTTGCCTGTTTTGTATTTTGCACTAGGTTAAAGCCTACGAGCTGCCAACCTCCAACCGTCTTTGACCCACCGAGTGCGCAGTTTCATATGGGATCAGGCTGTAAGCGCACTTCTGATTCCGGCTGCTTTCGATCAACATCATGTTCCTGGGGCTCATCCAATTTGTTGCATGTAGTTGTAGAGGGCTCACTCTCACTGCTGTCTAATATTTCACTGGGTGAATATTCTATAATTGATTTAACCATTCCATCGTTGATGGGCATTTGGGTAATTTCCAATTTGGGGCTGACGGGAACAGGGCTGCTGTGAACAACTGAGTACACGCAGAGATGCAATTTTACATTATGGAATGGAAGGGGAGTGAGAGCCATTGCTATGACAGAACCTAGTTCTCCCGGTAAATGAATGAAGTGGGGCTTGGGAGGAAGAAGGGGCAGTGAGGGGCTGGTCATGATACAGAGAGTCAGAGACCTAAAGAACTTTTCTGTGAACCCCCAAACCTGAGAGAGCTGGAATCCCTGGGCACAGGACAAAAAACAGCTCTGGGAAGAGAGTCTTCCAGACAATAAATAAGCCCAAAATGCAGCTGCAGGCTGCTCCAGATCACTCCTTGCATTTCCCACACGCTGCTATGTAGAAGGTAGCTAGAGAACAATAATCAGAAAGGAACTCACATGGGTCCTACACATTAAGGGTGGGGGGCAAGTGAAGAACACGCATCACAAGAGGAATCAGCCACAGAAATGCAGGAAGACTTCAGAAAAAACAGTTCTCCACTGACTCAGAGAAATTACAGATATAATCTCTTAGAAACTGGTGGGGGCAGAGGAGTGGAAGGAAGGAAACATAGAAATTTAAAAAAGAAATTATTGGATAACAGAAGAGATGAAAGTTGGAAGGCTGGTTAGCAGAGTTCAGGGAAAAATGGGAAAGAAAAATAAATACATCACAGATATTTTTTAAAAAGCCATACTATAAGCAATGAATAAAGGGGCAAAGCACAGTGTGAACAGTTAGAGATGGTGGGCGGGCTTGAGGAACTCACACAAGATTAAATGAAGACTAATAAGACAAAATGACAGATATGGGAGGCAAGAGGAAATCCAACATATACATAATTAGTATGCTTCTCTGAGGAAATAGAATAATAGAACGGGGGCGGGCGAAGTACTCAAATATATAATGAAAAAATTCCCTGAAATAAAAAAGACTTGACTCTGCAGATTAACTGCCATTCTGTAGTCCAGGAAAACCTGATGGTATAAGGAACACCGAGACATCCTAAAATAAGTTATTGAGCTTAAAGGATAAAGAAAGAATCATATAACTAGGGGTCACAGGGAGATGGGTTGAAGACAATCAGAATCCTCCTCAGCAACACAATTTCAGAAACCAGTGAAGCAATATCTATAGAGTTCTAAGAGAAAGAAATTGTAAACCAGGATTTTATACCCAGCTAAGTTGTCCCTTAAGCAGAAAGTTAACAGACATTCTGAAACACGCATTTAGGAGCCTAGACATCTATAACGTCTTTTAAAAATTACCTGATGCTAAAATCCAACCAACCAAAAGATAAATAAAAGTAAGTTCATCAATGGAGGAATACTGAGTTAATATTTTTGAAACCAAGGCAATTATGGTTATTGAATAGAATACAAAAACCTTAACAAGGTCCACAAATAATATAACTAACAAAAATTGAGAGTGGAAGAACAGAAGCATGGAATTTGATTCATTATGTGGGTTAAAAAACTAAGGAGGGATAAATAGTTGAAGCACAGGAAGTTTTAGGGCAGTGGAACTATTCTGTATGACGCTTCTATGGTGGATGTGTATCATTATATATTTGTCAAAACTCATAGAATGTACAACACAAAGAGTGACCCCTAATATAAACTATGGGCTTTAGGTGATAATGATGTACCAATGTAGGGTCATCAGTTGTGCTGTACCATCTGGAGGGGGATGTTGATAATAGGGGAGGCTGTGCTTGTGTGGGGGCAGGGAGTATATGGAGAATCTCTGTACCTTCCTCTCAATTTTGCTGTAAATTTAAAACTGCCCTAAAAGATAAATTTTATTACTTAAAAAAATTAATGACTCTAACCTTTTAAAAGTTTTTCTCTCAGAAAGTAGATTAGAGGTTACCAGGGAGAGAGGGGAATAGGGGGTCACTGTTCAATACTTACAGAGTTTCAATTTCGGTGATAAAAAAATTTTGGAAATAGTAGTGGGGATAGTTGTACAATATTGTAAATGTACTAATGCCACACAATTGTACACTTAAAAATGGTTAAAATGGAAAATTATGTGTTACAGATAAATGTATATCACAATTTTAAAGATTAATGTAATAGGCCCGAAACCACTGAATTGTACACTTTAAATGTAAATTGTACGGTATGTGAATTATATCTAATAAAGCTGTTAAGCTTGTTTCCCTCTTTTCTCACCTTAACTTTAACCTGTTAGGAACTATTATCACTTATGATGAAGAAATGTTTTTCTGAAGTTTAAAAATTCCCTTCTGTTTCATTTTAGATACATGCAAGTAGGTGATTTATCTTTGGTTAAATTCAAGTAAAATTAAATTTGATTTTTTATTTTTAAAATGAACGTAGAGTACCACCCATTTTTTAAAAAAAAGTTATTACTACTCTGTACATATCTGTACAGAATCTGAAAAAAATGTTCACTGGACGCTGGAGAGGGTTATCTCAGATTGATGGAATTCTGGGCAACTTTTACTTGCACTTTTCTCTATTACTCGATTTTTCACAAGGCAGCAGCAACAGAGTGTGAGCCGTATGTGTGTAACCGGTCTGAGAAGGGCAGTCTGCGTAGTTGTGAAAATGATGGACTTTGAGTCAGCCAGACCTTCTGCCACCTCCCAGCAGTGACCATGGGCAAGTTGCTTAATCTCTTTGATCTTTCATTTGATCTTCTACAAAACAGAGGTGAGAATGGCACCTACCCCGCTGGGCTGTCTTGTGGATTAAATGAGATAGTGCACATAAAACGCTTAGTCCGGTTCCAGCCAACACTCAGCTAGCAATTAGGAGGTGCTGCTGTGCTGAGCAAGGTCTGGGAGACAGGTGCCTGGGGAACAGGGCCTCTAGGCTCCCAGGCTGGGCTGCCAGGGGCAGGTACGGGTGCAGACACTACATGCACTGGCATCAGGGGAAGACAGCCCAGCACCCAGGGCACCAACGTCCGAAGGACGAAAGGCCCCTTGGGAGGTCCTGGTGAGCTTTGCAGCCAGAATGCGGACCTGGTTAGGGCACGAGAGTCCCCTTGTTTTCTTCCCGGCTGAGTCTGAAGCCAGGGGGGCACAGGCAGCCACCAGCCCCCTAATGAGGGAAGGCAGCGTGACTTGGCGTCTGCCCGTCCCCTGAGCATCCTCACCCAGCAGCTGAACCCTCAGACAATCTTATTACACCCACCCCGGCTGCCTGGGCCCACAAGACAGACACACGTCTCATCTCCATCCCCGCTGGAGTCGTGATGGGTTAGACAGAATTATATTTTAATTCCTTCCACAGGGAAGCTTTTGGGGCTGGAATAATGAGAGGGAAGAAAGAAATAAAGTCTGCAGAAGCCCTCGTGCGCGGGAAGCCAGGCAAGGAGTCTGTGTGACCACCGCACACAAACCACCCTCCCATCTCTCCCCGGGGAGACCAGGGACAGACCCCCTAGAGGGCCTCAGGTATGGTATCTGCCTCTAAAAACGCCTTGGGCTTCCAGAACCCATGTATTCACGACACTAGAAAGGACCCCCAGCCCCCATGTTCATCGGTGTCTTTGAGGGAACAGAAGGGCGAGAAGAAGTCAGAGTGGGGGCCACCTGGCATGGCGATCCGGGAGGCCACGGTCGGGGAGGGACCAGCCCTGGACAAGGTGCGCAGCCCAGGCTGCACCCTGCTGGGCCCGGAGCCCTGGCTTGGACGCTGGGCAGAGTAGGGGTGGGGAGGGGTGACCCGACTCCTCCTCAAGCAGCCTGTCCCACCGGAACCCACGTGGGAAGACAGAGAAAAGGGGCCTGCAGTTGACCGAGAGCATCTGATTCTGCCCAAGGACTCAAGGGCAGGACACCTCTCGGGGCCTCCCCAGCTGGGTCCCAAAGGTCTTCAGGGACCCACCCCGGGGGGTCATCAGTGAAGACGGCGGTGATTATTAGGGTTTGGCTCAGAAGGGTGGGCAGGTAGGAAGGCAAGATGGCCGCTCTGAGTGGAGGCCACGGCGAGACACCCTGACTGGGAGGGAAAGCATGAGAATTGAGTTTACAGAACCTAATCTGTTTTTCCGTGATGAGCCGGGGTTTGACGTCACAGATGGAATTTAGGAGTGAGGCTGTGCAGAGACAACAGAGGATGGAATCCATCCAAACGTAATTCAGTTGCATTCTGGCCATTAGGTCTGGAAGCTCGTTCAAGCCAGGCCAGGGGAGCCTGCCTAGATGTTTGCAATCGTGGGGAAGGCAGCTGCTGGGGACGGGAGGGGCCCAGGCAGACTCTGGGGTCTCTGGCACATTCGGAACATCCCATCTGGCTCCCATGGGTCTCTCTT
This sequence comes from Pseudorca crassidens, assembly GCF_039906515.1. NCBI lineage: Eukaryota > Metazoa > Chordata > Mammalia > Artiodactyla > Delphinidae > Pseudorca > Pseudorca crassidens. Next base: position 85,305,598 of record NC_090307.1, read on the forward strand.
CTGCTGTCTCTAGGAAAGCCCCCTTCTTCTGCTCTCTGCTTCCCAAACCTACTGCCCCCTATCAGGGACCAAAGTGGGTGATGTTAAAAGAACTTCATCTACCCGCCATGTGGGCAGCTCCCCACGCCCAATACCTCCCCTCCTACCATCTGTCTCTAGGGAAGGCGGGCTCCAGATGAGTGGGAGGGGGTAGAGGGGAAAGGGGCAGTTCCTTGTGCCCCGGCGATCTGGGGCAGGCTGGGGCGTAGGGAGCGTGTGTATGAAGTTAGCAGTGATTAGCTGCCTGTCCCCTGGGGGTAAAAGCAGGAGCAGACACACCCCCATGAAAGTCTGAGCTGGAAGGGACAGGGGTGGGGAGCTGGGGGGTCTCCAATCCCTGCCCCCCACAGTAGTCTCACCTTTATCTGTTAGACACTGGACTTCCACCAAGGTTTCTTGGGAGGAAACAGTACAGGACCCCCGCCCCCTCCCAGTTCAACCCTCACTTTATAAATGGGGAGACTGACGCCTGGATTTCACAGGTGTGAAGAGCTGGGGGGACACAGACCCAGTCCGTGTCCTGTAACCTTATAAGAGGAGGACACGGCACCTCCCCTGCCAGCCTGAGCACTGAAAGGGTCCCCACGGAGCCCCTGGGCACCCCTGCAGTCACTGACATCCCAGGAAAGGTTGTAAATCTTATGGTTGTTCACCCGCAGTGCCAACCTGGGGACGACTGCCAAGACACTGCGGGACTCAGTCATCAGCCCCCACGGGGCAGGGCCCAGCTGGGGGCAGCGCAGAGCGTGCAGTTCTCTGCAGGGCTGGGAACGCTGGGTGGCAGGGGTGGGACCCTTGGGAAATGCTTGAGGGTTATGTGGTGTGTCATGTGTAACACCCCACTGAAACGGCAGCCAGGGGGCTTAGCAGGGAGAACCTCTTATCTCTATGGCGCAGAGAGCAAAGCGGATCCCGAGAGGGCTGGTGCCCTCCTGAAAGACAGCCGCAAGCCAAGGGTGATCAGCGGTGCCCCAGTTTCACGACTGCTACTCCCTCGCCGGGCCTGCCAGCTCCAGCCCCTCTTGTCGGGAGAAAAAGGAGAGGAGACTTGCAGGTGAGGAAATGAAAACGGACCCATATCCTCCAAGACGAGCACGAGAGGGCAGCAGGCGGAACTCACCACCGCCCGCACTCCTCGTTGCCCTTTGGGGACCCTGCTGGTCACTGCCGGTGAGGCCATCACCACACTGGCCTCCAGGGCACTGCTCCCACACTTAGCACCGAGTACAGCTCAAACGAGGCAGGGCCATCCAAACAGAATGCCCCTGGATGCTTCAGGGTCAGAATGGAAACACAGACCCAGAGGGACCTGGGCCTGACCGTCTGGCTCTGAGCTGTGGCTTGCACAGCGGTCACCTGGGGTTGGCTCAGGGGTTCTGGCTCCTGGTTGCCTTCCGTGGGTGCTACCACCGCAGCAACACCCAGGCCACTGCCCTATGTCAGCAGTACACGCATCTGCCCACCTAAGGTCTGTGTCTGGGCCTGCAGGAGCACGTTGAAATGAGCGCCGCTTAGGGGAGAATGTCCCCCAGCTACTGGGGCAGAAGGAGGGAGAACCCACTCCTCCAGATGCCTGGAAGCAGGGAGCACCTCCAAGTTGGGAGGGCTCTGGTTAAGCTAGTGTTCAGCACACCATCCATCACGGGCAGGGGCTCTGCCACAGGCCGGGCCCCAAAGCATCTCCGCTCATTAATCCCCCGGGAAATAGAGGCTTTGGGGCACCAGAGTTAATAAGAAAAGGCAGTAATAAGAGCCAGAGTGGAGATTTTCACCAAAAGCGGGGATGATGCCTTGTATGATGATGACGATGTTGATACTGACAACATAAAATACACATCGGGGACAATCACAGCTACTGGGGCCACGTGCTCACTTCTCGGGCCAGCCTGGCCTCCAGGTTTTGGTGGACACCTCGGTGGGCCCAGCACCCGGCAACCCCACCCCACTGATTCTGCGCCTGCACTCCCCCACCCCGGCTATTTTAGACCTTCTCCCCGATTGTTCTTCTTTATTCCCTCAAATTCCCATCGTGGAATCCACCAACCCACCTGCACCTACTGCTCCTGCTACAACAGAAAAATGTCTTGGCTCCCATGGGAGGTCAACCTCTCGAGCACTGAGTCCCATTCGTATCATTTAAGAAACTTCTGATGGGCAGAAGAACTGAATAAGAAGCCATACAGATGGCCAACAGGCACATGAACAGGTGCTCAACATTGCTAATCATCAGACAAATGCAAATCAAAACCACAAAGAGACATCACCTCACGCCTGTCAGAATGGCTGTCATCAAAAAGGCCACAAATAACAAGTGTTGGAGAGAATGTGGAGAAAAGGGAACCCTCCTACACTGTTGGTGGGAATGTAAATTGGTGCAGCCACTGTGGAAAACAGTATGGAGGTTCCTCAAAAAACTAAAAATAGAACTACCATATGATCCAGCAATTCCAGTCCTGGGTATATATCCGAAGAAAATGAAAACATTAATTCAAAAAGATACACACACCCCAATGTTCACAGTAGCATTATTTACAATAGCCAAGATATGGACGCAACCTAAGTGTCCATCAACAGACGAATGGATAAAGATGTGATGTACACACACACACACACACACACACACACACACAATGGAATACTACTCAGCTATAAAAAAAGAATGAAATTTTGCCATTTGCAACCTCATGGATAGACTTGGACGGTATTATGCTTAGTGAAATAAGTCAGACAGAGAAAGACAAATACTGTATGTTGTCACTTATATGTGGAATCTAAAAAATGAAATCAATACAACAAAACAGAAACACACTCACAGATACAAAGAACAAACTAGCAGTTACCAGTGGGGAGGGGCAAGATGGAGGTAGGAGATTAGAGGTATAAACTACTATACTTATTTATTTATAAGAGGTACAAACTACTATCATTATTTATTTATAAAATAAATAAGCTACAAGGATATATTGTACAGCACAGGGAATATAGCCAAAATTTTATAATAACTTTAAATGGAGTATAATCAATAAAATATTGAATCACTATGTTGTACACCTGAAACCAATATAATGTTGTAAATCAACTACACTTTTTAATTTATTTTTAATAAATTTATTTATTTATTTATTTATTGGCTGCGTTGGGTTTTCATTGCTGCGCGTGGGCTTTCTCTAATTGTGGCGAGAGGGGGCTACTCTTTGTTGTGGTGCGTGGGCTTCTCATTGCAGTGGCTTCTCTTGTTGCGAAGCACGGGCTCTAGGTATGCGGGCTTCAGTAGTTGTGGCACGTGGGCTCAGTAGTTATGGTGCACGGGCTTAGTTGCTCCGCGGCATGTGGGATCTTCTCGGACCAGAGCTCGAACCCGTGTCCCTTGCATTCGCAGGCGGATTCTTAACCACTGAGCCACCAGGGAAGCCCTTAATTTTAAATATAAATAAAAATCCGGACTTCCCTGGTGGTCCAGTGGTTAAGACTCTGAGCTTCCAATGTAGGAGCACGGGTTCGATCCCTGGTCGGGGAACTAAGATTCTGCATGCCACGTGGTGCGGCCAGAAGAAAAAATAAATAAATAAATAAATATTAAAAGCAGAAAAAAAGAACCTTCTTCTAAGTTAACTCTCCTCTATCAGTTTCTGCCTCTTCACTGCAGGCCCCACCCCCATCGGCATGCAGACATGCTGGTAATAGGTCCCATATTTACGAAAACCAAACAAAAACCCCATAGCTCCATCTCTCTTTTTTAAGCTCATTTTTTTTTGAGTTATAATTGACATATAACATTCTGTAAGTTTCAGGTGTACAACACAGAGATTCGATCCCACAGCTCTCTACACCCCACTTCCTCCTCTTGGAACCCTCCCATTTCTCTGCTCCCCTTCACAGCAAAAATCCTCTCAAGAGTTAGCTCTTCTTGCGGCTTCCACCCTCTCACCTCCCAGCATCCTTTCAAGCTCACCACATCCCTGAAACTGCATCGCTCATGTCCATCAATGACCTCTGCAGGGCTAAGCCAGTGGCCAGCTCTCAGTCCTCGTTATTTCCATCTTTTGTTAATTCCTGTGTTGAACACATACTGATGGAGCATCTGAGGCTCTCAGGCAGGTAGCATGGCCCTTGAATAGATTTCTGCCTGGAAAAGGTTCTTTCGACTTAGCCAGCCCACCCAACCAGCAAACCTCCTCTCGGAGCTGACTGGGTGCGAGATTTCAGCACCGAGGCTCCGAGCCAGCTTATTCAGGGCCTGTCAGCCATCAGCTGAAAATTATAATTTTTGTTTGCTTGTTTCAAAAAAAAAAAAAAAGCTGGTGTTGTGCAGCCTGCTCATAGCCCCACAGGGCTGGCCTGACGTCTGGAGGGGCACCCACCCCATGTTAGGAGTTTTAAGAGCCAGTGTCCCTGGTTCTACCCCCTTAAGCCAACCCTACTCATGACACCCCAAGGCTCTGCACTCCCACAGCACCTTCTGCAAAAGCTACAGCCTAATGGCGCACAGGCCCAGTGCTTTCTAGGTGTCCCAGTGGAGCATTAAAGCCCTTTAGCTCTGAGAAACTGCCTACAGTTCCCCATGGGCCTAAAACCATGTTTCCCAAACTTGCCGATCCCAGGAACCAACTGGAATGCTCTTTGAAGACACAGATTCCGGAGCAACTGAATGGTCAGAGACCAAGCCCCACCCTGCCCTAGTTCTTCATGGGCACCGCAAGGAGGATGCGCAAGAAAATACGGTCCATCCCATCCTGACTCTCCTGAAGACCCTACCAGGGTCTCATCATACCTTGCACCCCGACACATGGAAACCAGATTTTCTGCTTGGTCCCTCGGTGTATAAATCCCTCTATCATTTTACACATTCGGGCCACATGAATAAACTATGAGTTACTTAATCCTCACGACTGCCTTGAGTTAGATATATTACCCCCCATTTATCTATTCACTTTATTGAGATGTAATTTGCATGGCATACAATTCACCCTTTTCAAATGTACGATTTAGTGGGTTTTGATATATTTACAGAGTTTTGCAACCATCACCACTAATTCCAGAACATTTCTCGTCCCAGAAGGAAACCCCATACTCATCATCACTCACTCATAATGGAGTCATACAATAATGTGGCCTTTGGTGTCTAGCTTCTTTCACTCAGCATCATATTCTCAAGTTTCATCCACATTGTAGCATGCATCAGTACCTCACTCCGTTTTGTGCAGAATAACATTCTACTGCGTGGCTATCACGCCCCCTCTTTTTTTTCTTTTAAAGCACCGCACGGCATGCGGGATCTTAGTTCCCCGACCAGGGACTGAACTCGAGCCCCCTGCGGTGGAAGCGCGGAGTCTTAACCGCTGGACTGCCAGGGAAGTCTCTATTACGCCCACTTTTATAGCTGAGGAAACCATGGCTCAGTGTCATTAAGGTATCTCGTCCCCCATCACTCAGTTGGAGTCAGGTTTATCTATCTTTCAGTGTGGCCAGAAGAGAAACAGCTTAAGAACTGAACAAATGTCATCTAAATTTATGTCAATTTATATAAATGTATCCCTCTAGCACTGATAATGGCATTTTATGGTTTACAAATGCTTTTAGCTTCTTGCTTTTGCAGCCCAATCCTCCAAGGTGGAAAAGGCAAGTGTGCCCCATTTTGGGAAGGAATCAAAAATTTAAGTGGTGTATTCAAGGCTAGGTTAGCGGGGCTGCATCTGAATCCAGAGATAATGTGAGCCAACAGGTTTAACGTTTGCTTAAAGCAAAAAAATGTTTGTTTAAAGCTAAAAACTTTAATGCTTTTTACAAAGATGCATGATTTAGTGAAATCATTTTGGCCTTTTCTTTCAGATTATTTTGTCATGAGTGCAAACCTTGGAGCTGAGGGCCAACCCCATGTAGACTACATCCAAGAGCGATTACTTGGCTTTATTTTAATGTTCCTGACTGATCTTGGAAATAAAAGTTGATATTTCTTTCCAAACACAGACTCCTTGGTTCTAGCCCAAATGTGCATTGCAGAGCAAGGGACCTGGGAATATGTATTTTTTAATAAGTTCCCTAGGTGGCTAGTAAGAACAGGAGAGTGCCTAGAGGCTAAAACCTTAATTCCATAACCTGGCAAGAATGGTTCTTAAATTCTAGTCTCAACAAGTCCCTCCAACCTTTCCTCCCAGCAAGAAATCTGACACTGGGGCCCCTCTGAACAGCACGCAACCAGCAGTGTTTACTAAGCCAGATGTCAGGCTCTGTGCTGGGTGCCAAGGGGTGCAGGGGACCAAGACAGAGCCCTCAGGGAGCTCCTAGGCTACTAGGGAAGACAGATACCGCATAAGTCATCAAAAACCTGGTGGGGAATATTATTCAGCCTTAAAAAGGAAGGAGATCTGCCACCTGGACCCTGCCCGCCCACCTTCCTATGCTGCGGCCACCTGGGCTGCTTCCTTTCATGGAATACGCCAGGCTACTTCCCGATCCCGGGCCTCTGCCATCCCCAGTACACGCGCGTCCTCCAGGCTGGGGGCTGTGGCACAAGTGGTTCCTTGCCGTGATTCAGGCCGCGGTCCGGATGCCATGTGCCCTCAGTGGAGGATCCGCCCCCCGGCTCAGCATCCTCTGTAATGGTCTGAGGCACTTGCACATGGCCATGCCTTCCCCACAGCATAGCTGGTCCCACGTCCAGGACCTCGCCCATCTTGCTCGTGGCTACAACAGTGCCCGGGCCGATGCCACGGGAACAAATCTGTCCTGTTTGTCTTGTCGTTCTCAGCAGGTGCCATGGGGCAGGGGCCTTAGGTACTCAGAAAGCCTTGCCTGGTAAACGTTCACACAGCCCCTCAACAGGCAGATAACGCCACTAAGCAGCCAAAGTGCTAATTACAAACTGCTCCCTTAGCTGCTCCTCGGAGCGACGAAAGGATTCTCTAAGAATAGCGTACCCTCCCTGTCGTGTCCCTGGAAGAACAAACCGGGTTTCTTGACAGCGTCTGTGACTCCGACTGTTCATGGAGCCAGACTTGCCTCCCCGCAAACAGCGTGCACAGGGGTATAAAGCTCAGACAGGCGGAGAGAGCTGTGTGTTGTCATCCACGGCGAATGTGCGTGGGCATCTGCGGCTGTATCGGCCCCCTTCCAGTGGGTGGGTTTGGGAGAGACGAGTGTGGCCCTGAATGAGCTACAGCAAAGCCAGGAGGCCCAAATGGCCTTAGAGAGGCTGCCGCCCCCTCTCACATGCTCACGGTACATTACAGTTTGTCACCCTTGGAAAGTCAATGCTCGGAAGCAGCCAGGGCAATGCAGGGAGATGAGAGCCCAGAGGGGCTGAGTCATCTGGCGAGGCCACACAGCGAGTCAAGGGCAGAACCACACTAAAATCCGCATTTCCTGGCCTGCGATCCAGAACTTGTTCTACTGTGCCCTCGGGTAAGCAAGGGTCCAGGTGCCTCAGGCTCCAACAATTGGGTCCAAATATTCAACTCAGAAGGGAGCAATGAGGCCGAGTTGGGTGTCCCCAGGGGTAGGTGTGCACGTGTGTGCACATGCAAATCCACATGTCTGTACAACTCTGTCCAGGCCTTGCTCTATCTCACTGTATGTGTGGTGTGGCCTTTACAGCCAGGCTTCCCAGGGCTGCTGGGGAACACAACATGCCTGGCAAGTTTCCCAGGTAACTGGCTCTTCTTTACTGCTATTAGCTTCCCTTCATCACCCCATAAAATCCTTCCACTGATGATGGATGCCACCCCTCTCCAGGGAGGGAGAGAGGAAAGAAAGAAAGCACAAAGAAAAAAAAACAACTGGTGAAATTTGGAAAGCCCCATGGGTTCATAACTTGGGAAGAGAAACCATCAGCTGTAGCTGGGTTGCTTAGTTCAGTTGCACAGGCTGTGTACTGCCCAAGTCCAGGCAGTGATATTCTCATGGACTACCATCAGATTGGCACTCCTTTGAGTTGGGCAGTGCAGGGAAAGGGCCCTGCCTGATTTGGAGGAATGTCTTCAACAGTCTCAAAGCCCACTCCTCACTGAAACCTTGTCCTAGCATAAGGATTGCTCCGTTCTCAGGAATTGAAGCCCAGGACCTGAGAGAAGAAATTAGTCATCTTCTATGAGCTGAGTTTCACATACTTCTCCAGCATTTTCTCTCCCTCCCTCCAAACTACTCTCCATTCCTACCTCTGTCTTTCATCAATTCTGGAAAGTTCTCAGCGATTCTCTCGTCAAACGTGGCCTCTGGCTTATTTCGCTCTTCTCTTTCTGGTACTGTGATTAGATGAATGTTAGGTGTTCTCCTTCTCCGTGTGTCTCATCTCCTCCACAGCTTCCTCTCTTCCCAGTGTTCTATCCTGGGTGACCTCTTCACATCTGGCTTCCAGTCACTAATCCCTTCTTCAGCTATGACTGCTCTCCTAGTGAAGTTCTGTTTGGTTCTTTTCCAAATCTGCTTCTTCATTTCTTTTTTGGCCGCGCCGTGCGTCTTGCAGGATCTTAGTTCCCCAACCAGGGATTGAACGTGCGCCCTCAGCAGTGAAAGTACAGAGTCCTAACCACTGGACCGCCAGGGAATTCCTTCCTTCTTCATTTTTTACAGCTTTTTATCCCCTGCACATATTTTCAATGCCTTTTATTTAAATGCATCAAATGTAGTCATTTTATCGTCTAGGCCTAAATATTGCTGTATCTGAAGTCCCGAGGGCTGTTTCTGAGGCAAATTGTCCGGGCTGCTTCTGGCTCACGTGCTCGGTCACCTCATGACTCCATTACTTTTGACTGTGAACTGATCATTTTCTGTGGAGGGTATTTGTAGAAATCTTCTGAGACTTAGGACAAGGGACCGTTTTTCTTGAGAGAGTTTACATTTGCTTCACCAAATGCCTGGGTTACTACCCATCTGAGCTCACCCTAAATCCCCAGCTAGCAGTCGTTCTGAACCACTAGGTTCGTTTGAGTTCATCTTTCTCCTTCTTTTATTCTTCCTCCCAAATAGCTTGTGAGTGTATTTGTTTCCTGGGACTGCGGTCACAAACTGGGTGGCTTTGAACAACCTAAATGTATTCTCTTACAGTTCTGGAGGCCAGAGGTCTGACGTTAAGGTGCCGCTGAGGTTGGCTCCTTATCCTGTGCCTGTCTCCCAGCTTCTGGAAGTTGATGGCAATCCTCGGCATTCCCTGGCTTGTACCTGCAACACTCGGATCTCTTCCTCTGTCGTCACATGGCCTTCTCTCTGTGTCTGGGTTCTGAACCACTAGGTAGTATGGTAGTTTTTATTCATTTAGTTTTTATTTACTTAGGTAGTTTTAGTTACTTACTTTTATTTACTTTATTTCACTTAGTGTTTCTAATTAATTGGCCAAAGAATTGCATATATTTTCTTTTAAAAATCGCTTCTGAAGTTATATTCTCTTTATGTCTGCCTTTGACTTTTTTTTTTTTTTAATTAGACTTGTCAAAGCTTTACCTCTTGTCTTTTTAAGAACAATTTTTTTGGAATTACTGATGCATTCAACTACATTTTCTGACTTCATTTTTAATTATCTTTTTACCTTCTTCGAGTTTACTTTTCTAGTTTCTTGAATTGAAAGTTAAACTGCATAACCTTTTTTTTTTTTTTTTGCGGTACGCGGGCCTCTCACTGTTGTGGCCTCTTCCGTTGCGGAGCACAGGCTCCGGACGTGCAGGCTCAGCGGCCATGGCTCACGGGCCCAGCCATTCCGCGGCACGTGGGATCCTCCCGGACCGGGGCACGAACCCGTGTCCCCTGCATTGGCAGGCAGACTCTCAACTGCTGCGCCACGGGGTAAGTCCTAAACGGAGTAACTTTTAGTCTCGCTCGTCTCTTAGTAAGTGAATTTAGGGCTAAGGATTTTCCTTTGAGCACTGATTTGGTCTCATCCATAGGCTTTCACATTCAGCTCTAACTGACATTCATTAAAATACTGTAGTTTAAAATTTTCACTCTGACTTCCTCATTTAACCTAAGAGTTATCTGGTTTTTGTACCTAATATGTTGTCTTTGAAGAATTTTCTATTGAAACTTTAATGGAGATCACTGCAGATTCACATGCAGTTGTAAGAAATAACACAGAACAATCCCTTGTACACTATCAGTCTCCCCCAGTGATAACTTTTTATAAAACTGTAACAACCAGAATATTGACATTGCTACGATCTACAGATTTTAATCCCATCTCCCCAGTTCTATTGTACTTACTGGTATGTACGGTGTGTGTACGTATTAAGTTCTATACAATTTCATCACCTGTGTACGTCTACATATACACCACAAGGGATATCTTGGAGATTTTTAAAGCCCACCATTGTTACTCTATAGTTGTCATTTTTCACTCATAATATCATCAATTTTTATTTAATGTATTTGAAGCCACCTTGTTAAGTACAGAAAGTCAATGGGCTTTTAACTTTTTGGTGGAATATTCCTTTTACAGGTTTAAACAATTCCTTTATACCTAAAATGTTTTTCACTTTTAGTTCTCCTTTATCTGATGTTAATATTGCTATATTTGCCTTCTTTGCTATGGTTCATTACGGGTTTCTTTCCTTATCCTTTTATTTTCACACTTAAGCTGTCTCTTTTAAAAATTTTTTAGGGCTTCCCTGGTGGCGCAGTGGTTAAGAATCTGCCTGCCAGTGCAGGGGACACGTGTTTGATCCCTGGTCTGGGAAGATCCCACATGCCATGGAGCAACTAAGCCTGTGCACCACAACTACTGAGCCTGCGCTCTAGAGCCCGCGAGCCACAACTACTGAGCCCACGTGCCACAGCTACCAAAGCCCGCGCACCTAGAGCCCGAGCTCCACAACAAGAGAAGCCACCGCAATGAGAAGCCCATTCGCCGCAACTAGAGAAAGCCCGTGTGCAGCAACAAAGACCCAGTGCAGCCATAAATAAATAAATAAATAAATAAAATTTATTAAAAAAAATTTTAAACAAGTTTTGAGACTATCTTTTAATTAGTGAATTTAACTTGTTCACATTTATTGTGCTTACTGATGTTTAGACTAATTCCATATTTATTTACCATATTTCTTTTCTTTTGATTGGATTCATTTTGTTTGGTTAGATACATCTATTTTTCTACAATAGATTGGATGTGTTTTATTTTCATTTTTCTAGAGCAGAGATCAGCAAACTTTTTCCACAAAGGGCCATATAGTAAATATTTTAGGTTTTGTGGGCCATAGAGTCTCTGTTGCAACTACTCAGCTCTGCCACTATAGCATGAAAGCAGCCAGAGAGAATACATTAACATATAGGCATGGCTGTGCTCCAATAAAACTTTATTTACACAAACAAATGGTGGCCCAGATCTGAACTGCAGGTCATAGTTTTTGTTGACCCTTTTTCCAGCGGCAATCTTTAAGTATATAAACACATGTACTTAAACATGTAATTCTCGGGCTTCCCTGGTGGCGCAATGGTTGAGAGTCTGCCTGCCAATGCAGGGGACACGGGTTCGAGCCCTGGTCTGGGAGGATCCTACATGCCGCGGAGCAACTAAGCCCCGTGAGCCATAATTACTGAGCCTGCGCGTCTGGAGCCTGTGCTCCGCAACAAGAGAGCCCGCGATAGTGAGAGGCCCGCGCACCGCGATGAAGAGTGGCCCCCGCTTGCCACAACTAGAGAAAGCCCTCGCACAGAAACGAAGACCCAACACAGCCATAAATAAATAAATAATTTTTTTTAAAAAGGCAAAATTCCTTAAAAAAAAAAGAAACAAAAGAAAAAGAAAACATGTAATTCTCTACAGTGCTTAGATTAAAAAGGGTCTACCTTTCCTTCCTCAACAAGAGAGGAAACTTAACAGTTGTATTCATTCTTCTTCCTCATTTATCCCCCAAACTGTGGTGGTCACCCCAGAATCCCTTCCTGCCTCTCATCTCTCACATCTAGCCTCAGAGCACACCTAGAACCTCTCTACCTCCTGGGAACAATTTTGGCCATTGTTTCCTTTTTCAGTCTAATCCCATTTTCACTCCACCCTTTGGGAATTCCTCATGGTTCATTACTCACTAAAGGCATCTCTTTGCCTACACGGATATTTACTAATATTTGTTCTATCACATGGAGGGACTTGAAGTAGGAAGAGAAGGCTGTGGTGTGCTCTCAGTCTGCAAACACTGATCTCACCCCTGCTTAAACTTCCAAGGATTTGTTTTTTCGGCCACCGTGCGCAGCATGTGGGATCTTAGTTCTCCGATCAGGGATGGAACCCGTGCCCCCTGCAGTGGAAACGCGGAGTCATAACCACTGGACCACTAGGGAAGTCCCTAAACTTCCAAGGATTTTTTAAAAATGTGGGGTCAAAGAGAATGTGCATCGGTCTTTCACTGGTAGCAAAGGCACGGAGGCTATCAGCAGCTGTGAACCCTCCAGGTAGCCAGTCTGGGCCAACAGAACTGGCACTTGGGCCTCAACAGAGTTGATCATGAGCCCGACTCCCGGCGCCATTTGGATCTGCAACTCCAGCCGCAGCGGAGGCTGGCTGTCCCTGTCCTCCCTCCCCCGGTGATCTGAGCATCCCAGCAGGTTCCTTTTCACCGGAGCTGGAGCTTGACTTCTGTTACTCACAACCAGACAAGTCCTGACTAATAGTAGGATGATGCCTCTTCTTTTGATCGTCTACATGTTATTCACTTGCTGAGCAAATCTTTTTCTCCTAAAGGGCATAGAGATAAATTTCATTCTACCCCAAGGTCAAAAAAATGATTGAAAAATTCCAAATCAGCTAACATGTACAATCATTCTGAGATCTCTCACACTACTGTCTTTATCCATGTAAGCTGTGGGGAGTTGATCCGGTGGGGGCGGGAGGGCGAAGCTGGTTGGGGGGCGGGGGGAGGGCAGACGCGAGTGAAATGACGTCCGGGATTCTGGACATGCGCCACCACCCTCCCATCACGCGGAGATACTATCTGTGAACCCTGGGCACTTTCTGTGAATCTGGGGAGTTGCTCTGGGCTTCTAACAAATCTGGTTCCACCTGCCTGGAACTACCTCGAAGCCTTCTTCCCTCCCGGAGGTGGTAACACCACCAGCTGGGCCTGCCCAGTATGCCCAGTGCCACGCGGGCTTGGTGCTAAACAGATACAACACTGGGGACCAAAATAAAACCCAGCTCGGTGACATCTTGCTGCAGCTTCGCAGGAACGGCAGGCTCCTGTGCACGCGCTCTCCCACTCTGCACCCCTATTTGTAAATTAATCACACATCAGTAGACTCTGCTCAGATTCACAGGTTTCTGGACCACTCTGAGGGTAGCTTGGGCTACATGATCTTCCGATCAACTTCAGAATCAGACTGATCCTTTCAACAGATCTGAGATGGGAATTCTCTTTCTTCCCAGACCCCTAAGCTCTCCTCATGTTGCTCCCCTCCCCAGAAGAAGCACAGTGGGCAGGGGGAAGCGCTGCCAGGAGCTCCCCATGAGCGCCGTCTACAAAAGTGTCCCCAGTATACTGATCGGATAGTTTTAAGACAGACATGCACACTTGTAAGATGTCAGTGGAAGCCACATGAAAGCAAGGTTAGGAGAAGCGGAGAGAAGGTAGTTAGGAAAGCAGTACCTTTTTATTACGTGCTCACACCCTCACTGTCCACTGTCTAGGGCCCCCTGCCTCTCTCTGGGCTTCTTCCCTGTGGTGGTAACCTCGCCCCACCTCTGCTCCCAGGTCCACCTGGCTCCTGGAACATTGACCGGTCCCAAGCCCCACTGAGCTTCCTTGAGTCAGCTCTGAGGGTCCCTGGGTAGTAGTGGAGGGTCAGCGGAAGGAACATCAGGCTGAGCTTGATGACCTGTACGTGTCGCATAACCCTGGCCTCAGTTTACTCGTCTGGGAAGGAGAGTGAACACCTGAACTTTGACGGCGCTCTTAGGCAGTGCTGGGTACCCCAGTGGAGGAGTGTAGGCTGACAGCTCACGCTCGTGTTGCCTGGGAGACAAGCTCCTCTTCTATTTGGAGCTGCCCCAGAGTGTTCTGTGCCAGCTTCTCACCACGAGGGCTTCACCTGAACAGACAGACGTGGGGACGGTGCCACCACGGCTGCTCGCCCAGGAAGACGCCTTCACGGGCTCGGGTCGGGTTCTCTGTGTCAGCAGCTCCTGCCAACACCAGGAAGCCCAGGACCAGGCTGCTGCCTCCTTCTGCTAGACCCAAAGCATGAAAGAATTGAACTGCCCTGCCGTCCTCTTCCAGAAAGTCCTCCTGGGTTGAACGAGAAAAGCTCACAGCCTTTCTGCCCTCTCCTGGCCCTGTGTGACACTGGATCCTGTCCCTGCCCTTGGGCACTGGGGTAACTGTCCATACCTGGGCCTCGGGATCTGGCTCTCTCCACATTCAGCCCAATTAAGGGAGTCACAGGATTCCATTAAGAATGAAGCCAACAACCAGAGTGGAACATGCCTTAAAGTTTCCCCTATAGGGTTTTGTAGTCCCGGGAGTTCACTGTTCACTGAGGTCTAGCCCTTGGCCTTGAACGGGGACCAGGCAAGTGCAGACTGAAGTCATTGCTTGCTTTGGGCAAGTCGGGGCACTCCGAGACCTCAGATCCCAAACGTGAGAAGTGTGTATGTGTGTGTGAATCCCTTCCGAATAGGGACATTGGGAAGAGCAAAGGAAGGAGTGTTCCTGAGTGTGCAAATGGTACCATTGGTCTCTTCATCCTATAAATATTTACGAAATACCCTAGATAGACCCTGAGTGAAACCAGAGATGGGCAGAAGGCAGGACCAGTGGTTTCTAAGACCTCTCTCCACTTCCACAGGCAATGGGCCTACAGACTCTGAAGGTGGGGCACCCTGGGGCCTCTTGAGGCTACGGGTACTGGTGGTGAGAACTCAGACACCTGGACGCCTGGAGCCTCCGGGCCCCACCCCCCCACTGCCATGCCCACCGCGAGTGAGCAACCAGCTCCGGGAGGCGATGGGAGAGCAGGAGGAAAAGAAGCAGAGCCATCTGGCTCGTCCTGAATTATTCACCGTGCAGGAGCAGGTGCACGAGGAGGTGCCAAGGTAGGGGAACCAGATGCAGTTGCCCCTGGGGGCGGGGGGTCAGGGAGGGAGACCCGGACCTTTGGCTGCACAAACCCAAGGGATCTAGGGGTTCGGCTGTGACCTTTGGCGGCATCTGGGCTAGGAGCCCTGGGCTCCTCCTGTCAGGGCAGCAAAAACCAAGCCACACCTCATTCCCTGAGCTTTCACTCTTCAAGGTCGTTATGAACCAGTGTTCCTCATTCCTTCCTTTTGGGCATTTTGCAGAAGATTAAACCTGCCTGCCGGACAAGGTCAGGCAGTTCAGTCAAAGTCTCTCGACTGCCAAGGACCAGAAAAGGACGCAGATCAGGCCCCCAGCGCCACCTGAAGACCTTCCCGGCGGATCTCGCATCACCAGACAGAACCGGAAGTCTAATTTGCCTCACCTGTGGTCCCCATTCCTCCCGGCCTCGGTTCAGGCCCTGTCAGCCCTCCCTGGGGGGCAAAGCAGCTTCCTCATTGGTCTCCAACCTTGCAGTTTGGATCCCCGCAAATCTTCCTTCTAGAAGCCGGCAGAGCGCATCTGAGTGTGTGACAGCCCCCGCCAGGGTCAGAGCCCCGCCCTCGAACATCACTCAAGGTCCTCGGGCTCCGCCCCCCGACCTCTGGGGCCCGCCTACCGCCTGGCCGCCTGGAGCCCCGCTGCTGGCAGCCTCGCACCTCTCGTCACGCTCAAAGGCAGCGCTCACGGGCTCACCGGGTCCCCAGTGCCTGGCGCGCGGCGGGAGCTCGCTCCCTTTGCCAGAAGCATTTGCTGAGATTCACACTTGCTGTTCCTTCTGTCGAAAAGCCCGTCCCCACCTGGTCTCCCTGGCAAACTC
Source organism: Pseudorca crassidens (assembly GCF_039906515.1). Classification (NCBI taxonomy): domain Eukaryota; kingdom Metazoa; phylum Chordata; class Mammalia; order Artiodactyla; family Delphinidae; genus Pseudorca; species Pseudorca crassidens. The sequence continues at coordinate 85,321,486 of NC_090307.1, forward strand.
CTAAAGTGTCCTCTAAGACTTAGCCAGCACGCGCTTCGCCAGGCCCCCTAGACCGAAGCTGGGTGCCCCGGGTGCACATCGCCTCAAGCCCTCACACAGCCCATTCCCGCTGCCTGTCCCCAGACCGCGAGGCTCCAGGGCAGGGCCCACGTCTGGTGCGTCCTGTGTCTTGGGTGTAGCGATCCAAGAGGCGCTCTGCAGACCTGCATAAATGCTCAGGAGCCACAGCTGCGAGGGTGGTGGTCCCGGGCAGGGAGAAAACCAACCTCGGCACGCGGCAGGGCACACAGAGCCCATGTTTCCGGACAGTCAGAGAGAGAAAGCAATGAAGCCTTGGGGCCATTTCTGGGGGATCTTCCAGGGGGCAGTCTGGACAGGGGCCAGTAGACAGCCCACCTCCCCTGGACCGGCCCCTGCCCCCTTCCTCCGTGGGCAGCTTACACGGTGAGCCCTTAGCCTCAGTCCTGGTAAGGGATCTAGACAGAGGGTGGGCCCAGAGAAGGCCAGGAAGGAGCCTGCCTGGGCCACAGATGCCACTGTCACTGTGTCACTGTGGCTTCTGGAGCTGGGTCTGTCCTCTTTGCTGTCCGGGCACTGCCCCAGCCTCACGCCCTGTCCTTCAACACATGGCCAAACACACAATTAATGCCCCAGCAGGGCGCAAGGGCTGCTTCTCCCACAGGTCCAGCTTGCGGCTCACTGATTTGTTCTTCATAGAATCTATCTGAACATCCTTCTTGGACCAGTGCAAGGCTGGGAGCTACAGCCAGGCTGGACCTAGGCCTGGCCTCAGGGCCACAGAGCAGAAAGTACAGGGTGAGCTTAGGGCATGGTGGGGCAAAACAGAACAGAAAAGTCAGGTTGGAAGGCCCCCAGCATCTGATGCATGATTCCACTGATGCGAAACATCCAAACTAGCAAATCCCTTGAGAAGGAAAGCGGATTGGTGGGTGCCAGGGGCTGGTGCTAATGGGTACAAGGTTTCCTTCTGGGGCGATGGAAATGCTCTGAAACTAGACAGAGGTGGCTGTTGCCCAACACTGTTAATGTATTAACGCCACTAAATTGTTCACCTTAATGCGGTTAGGTTTCTTTTTTATGTTATGTGAATTTCATCTCCAAAACCAATTTTTTTTAGGAAAAAAACTCATGCAAAACTTCATTTATCAGTTTCCCTTCTTTATCCAGGAAGTCTTAGCAGCCTCCCCTTTTTTCTGAGCCAACATCCCAGCTCCTAGGTCCCAAGGGCTCAGAGCAGCAACCATAGGTGAGTTTTCCAAGTTACCCTTTTTTTTTTTCAGCAAAGATCCCCCAGCATACTGTAAGAGAGGGGCATTGATTGTGTGACCCTCCTGCTTAAAATCTTCAAGAATTCACCTTTATTCAACAAAGAACACCTGAGCTCCGTATCCTGGCACTCGAGGTCTTGCCTAAACTAGTGATGGGACAGCCTCATGCGTGGAGGTCCCCAGCGGGTCTGGGTGCCTGCACTTAGTGCCATCATCTGGACCCCACCTCCCCCAGGATGCCCAGCCTAGCAGGCTGAGCCCCGCCGAGCCCCACCTTGCTGATGAGTCGTCCCTGGCTCACAGCCTCCTCAGCCACAGCTGCCCCTCCCTCCGCCAAGCTCTCCGCACGAAGGACATGTGTTACTGTGCATGATGCTACTTCACATCTGGGCTGCTTCGAGATCTTATTTTCCCCCACAAAACTGTGAGTTCTCCGAGGACCCGAGGCCACGCGTTATTTCCTGTGGACCCCCAGGGCCTGATGCCACCGCAGCGTTGCCCAACTCCAGGGGGCGCTGTTCCTTTCTACTGTACGTAACAACACTTCCACCCACTGTTTGCTCAGTGGTTCATCCTGAATGGACATACAGTCCCCCACCACAGATAAAAAAATGGTTTTGTCAAAAAAAAAAAGTCAGAAGAAAACACAACTGCACCTCCAACTAGAGCAGACGAATAGACATGCAGAGTTCAAACAACACACACACAGGCAGAGGATGAACGCTGGGGTTGAGGCCAGCACAGGGCACATCCAGTGGCTGGTGGGAAGTGCAACCGAGAGAGGGTTCCAGAGCCCCTGGGCACAGGTGTGGCGCTCTTTATCGGTGCCTGGGGTGGGGCAGGGATCTTTAAGGGTGCTAGGTTGACACAGATGGGATCACAAAACTCAGAAACTGAAGGGGAACTTGTTACCTGACTCCACCATTGTATAGATGGGAAATTAAGGCCCAGAGAGGGGCAGGGACTTGATCTGTTTATCTATCAATGCATCCATCCACCCATCAATGCATCTATGCATCTATCCACCTACCCCTCCATCCAGCCATTCCTCCAGCCACACGTGCACCCATGTATCCATCCATGCACCCACGCATGAGCCATCAAGCCATGCATGCATGCACCCATCCATCTAGCCATACACGCACCCATCCTTCCCTCCTCTCCCCCTAGGGAGCCAGGGCAGAGCTGCAACTGGAGCCCAGAGCACTAGCCTCTCAACCCCAAGCTCTCCACAGTGGGCCACCGTTGCCTTCTTTAAGGCCATGGAAGCTCAGGGGAACTTCCTGACCCGTAAGGCAGGCAAGAAGAAAGTCCCTGCTAGTGGCTTGTGCCAAGGTACATACCATATCGGGCACCTGCCCTGAGGCCAGTTCAGCCACAGCTCAGTGAGTGCAGCCATTCCGAGCCCACCCTGCAGGCAAGGAACCTGCAGCCCTCCCAGGATCCGCTCTCTCCCTGCACTACGGCACTGCGGGGCAGGTATGGCTGAGGTAGGGGTGGGAGGCACTCCTGGTGGGTAAGAGGCCCAGCAAAGGCTCTGAGGCAGGACTGCCATGGCCGGCAGCGAGGGGTTCCTGGGTCGTCACAGGATGATGGGAGATGCATGGGAAAGAGCCTGCACGCTCGGGGACTTCAGAGCAAGGGAGCTCCCGAAGGTTATGAGGGGAGCTGGTCCCCAAGAACAGCAGGCAGATGGGGTTGGAGCAAAGTTATGCCAACTCCCTGTGTTTCTGTGGTTTCAGAGAGAACTGCAGAAAAGATTCGGGGGCCGAGCAGCTCGGAGTGGCAGCAGCCACCAGCTGCTGGGAACAGACAAGGCAGGGGAATGGCAAAGGTGCTTGTACAAAAGGACCATCTGAGAAGCGGGACTGCAGCGGGAGTGGGCAGTAGGTCCCAAGGGAGGCCCTGCAGCGCAGAGTGCCTCCTGCTTCCCCCCTCCTCCCTGCCAGGGGCTGGGCCTGGCTCGCATCTGTCTGCTCCCCTCCATAGGCACCTGGGACACATATGCTTGCTCCCTCCCCATTTCAACGTGTGTCGGCTGCAAATCCAGGAAGTCGAACTGCTGTGTCCCCAGACTCCCTCCCAGAGAGGCAGCAAGATGGGAGGGCAAGTTTGAGCCCTAGCACTTTCCCTTCTCCCCTCTCTGTCCTTAGATAACATACATAAAAGCCCGAGCCTCAGTTTACTCATCTGTAAAGGCGAGTGGTACTACATCCAAAGAGGGGTGTCAGACATACGTGTGGAGAGCACCCCACGCTGTGCCTGGCAATAAAGATGTGCTCTGTCACCCACGGTGACCATAAAAATATCTGTTGAGCACTGCCAGTGGTGCTGGGTGGGGTCCTGGGGCCCCTGTGGGTGGCATCACCACTTTAGCTCCAGGAAACGGACACTGGGAGGGACCCTGGCGGGGTGGGGGGGGGGCTGGGGGCAGAGGCTAATTGTCACCAGTACAAAAGTAGGCTTACTCTTGGGGCCAGATGCTTTCAAGCATTCAGAACTCCCCACACTTAAGATGCGTAATACTCCATGTTTCAGCAGCATCCAATAATCAAATCCGTGGACATTTCTGCAGTGAGATACATGAACATAGGACGCATACGGGCTATAAATAGCCTCACTTGGACTATAAATAGCTTCACCTCGGTTCAGGCCCGAGCTCGCTGCCAAGTGAATTATGGAAAAGCGTTTGGTTTTCAGAGCTTGCTGGAGTTTGGAACTGAGGATAAGGGATTGCAGCTCTACATGTCAGTGCTTTTCACCACAAACTGGGGAAACAACTGTGCGTCAGCCCTGGTTCATCTCACAGCCGATGAGGTCCAGATGAGAGTCACATGTGCCCTGCCCCTAAAACCCGCCAGGCCCCGAGCCGTGGGACACAGCACATGACCAGTCACAAAGCAAAAACAAACGCGTGCACAAATAAACACACGTGGCAATGCACACAAGTATAATCACACCAGCCTTGGGCGCGGAGGCAAACGGTGACGCAACCCGATCTGGGGATGGAACCCACAGACACCTGCTCAGGCTAACCCCTGCCCGTGCTGATGCACCTGAACCCGACAGGAGGGAGAGGCCGGAATGAGGTACAGGGCTGGGGCGTGGAGGCCAAGAGCTTCCCATTCTCTGGACCCTGGAAGGGTAGCAAAAGCACCAGGCAGCCTGGGAGCTGGTCCTGGCACTGCCACGTGGGAGCCGATGGCTTCGGATTGGGTGGCCTGACCTTACTGAGCTGCAAAGTCGGAACAATCGGGCCTCCCGGGGTTCTTCAAGGAGTGGGAAGGCGCCCTCGGGGCGTGGTACTTGGGAAATACTCGATGACTGTTCTGTGAAGTTGCTTCAATGTACAATATAAAAAGGGGGAGGTTGGGGGTGAGGGAGGTATACATTACAAGCTTGGGATTAGCAGATACAAACTACTATATATAAAATAGATAAACAGGGACTTCCCTGGTGGCGCAGTGGTTAAGAACCCACCTGCCAATGCAGGGAACACGGGTTCGAGCTCTGGTCCGGTAAGATCCCACATGCCGCGGAGCAACTAAGCCCGTGCGCCACAACTACTGAGCCTGAGCTCTAGAGCCCATGAGCCACAACTACCGAGCCCTCGTGCCACAACTACTGAAGCCCACATACCTAGAGCCCGTGCTCTGCAACAAGAGAAGCCACCACAATGAGAAGCCCACACACCGCAATGAAGAGTAGCCCCCGCTCGCCGCAACTAGAGAGAGCCCGCATGCAGTAATGAAGACCCAACGCAGCCAAAAATAAATAAATAAAATAAATAAATTTATTTAAAAAAAGATAAACAACAAGGTCCTACTGTATAGCACAGGGAAGTAAATTCAATATCTTGTAATAAGCCATAACAGAAAAGAAAATGAAAAAGAATACATAGGGACTTCCCTGGTGGCACAGTGGTTGAGACTCCGCGCCCCAATGCAGGGGGCCTGGGTTCAATCCCTGGTCAGGGAACTAGATCCCACATGCATTCTGCAAGTAAGAGTTCCCATGCCACAACTGAGGAGCCAGCGAGCTGTAACTAAGGAGCCCTCAAGCTGCCACTAAGGAGCCCGCCTGCCATAACTAGGACCCGGTGCAACCAAATAAATAAATAAAATTTAAAAATATATATACAACTGTCATTTAAAAAAAATAAAAAGAATATATATATATATATACATATACGTATAACTGAATCACTTTGCTGTACACCAGAAACTAACACAGCACTGTAAATCAGCTCTACTTCAACAAATAAATAAATAAGGAGGGTGTTAAAGATGCGGCCCCTTCCGTTCCAGAGATGCCCTTATGGCCTCATGGCTCTCTTTGAGGCCAAGCCTTAGTGTGTCTCTGTCCTATACCAGGTTCCCTGGGTGAACACAGACAGAATCTTTGAGCTGCTGTGGATGCCAAGGGCAGCCCCCATGAGACTAGGTTCATGGTCTGGAGAGGGAAGCCTAGAGCAGGGACAGGCTTACCCTGGAGGAGGGGGCAAGACATCCCAGGCAGAATCCAGTTTTGAAGCCAGAGCGGGTTCCCATGGCGGCTCCACCCTCCACTGGGTCTTGGCAAGTTAAACTCTCTGAGCCTGAGTTCTCACATTTATAGAAGTCAGTCCAATGCCATGGACACCCCCACGGGGTAGTCAGGGGGGATAAATGAAGAGACGATGAATGTAAAGTGCCCAGCACACAACACCCAAGGAACAGCAGCGGCTGCCGTCAGTACCACGATGATGGAGATCGTGATGCTGGGACAGCCCTGCTAATGGAGGGCTTCCCTTTGAACTGTACCCTCACACTCAAAACAGTCAGGATAGGAAGAAATAACTCATCGCTATTGTTATCACCAACCTTCCCCCCACCGTTTGGGACCCCTGTCCCCACGACGACACGAGGCAGTAGACAGATGTGCTCCTCCATCTCCAACTGGAAGACTGAAGCCAAGACGCTGGCGGGGACTTGGTCAAGGTCAAGCCAGGCAAGTCAGTCCCAGGGAGGGAATGAGAAGCCCTGATTCCAGGCCAGGGCTACCCACCCAAGCCAGCAGCCCAAAGCTGGCAGCCCTCCGCAGCCTCTGGGCACTCCTGGGAGTAAGGCCACCTTAGAGGCACAGGGGTGTGAAGCAGCATCCGGTGGCCCAGGCTGGGGGAGGTGCGGGTCAGGTGGGCTCGAGGGGAGGTCAGAAGAAGAGAGAGGCTGGCTGGGGTATCCAGAACTGAGTCATCTTAACTGGTCCAAGCCCACTGCACACAGTCTGGCTCTTCTATCTTTGGCGGGGAGCCTGGGGCTATTTTGGGAAGCTCTGCACACAGCCCGCCACTTCCCTGCCAGGCTGACTGGGTCAAAAACAAAACCAGCGCAGCAAACGCCCCATGTCAACAGGGTGGGGAGTGAGGAGGCACTGAACAGCCGGCGCGGGGGTGGCGGGGGTGGCGGGGGCAGGCACCATCCCCCCACCCTGCAAAAAAGAAAATAAAACCAGGTGGTGAAACAAACAAACAAAGCTAGTGGGAGGCAGCAAGATGCGGTGGGGCAGACTAGCTTTGGAACAGACGGACCTAAGTTCGAATTTAAGCCTTGCCTTCGAGCAAGTAAGTCATTTAACCGCTCTGGGCCTCAGTTTACCCGTTTGTAGAAACATCGCCCACCTCACTGGGTTAGGTGGGATTAAATAAGATGACACTCGGCACCTGGGATTAAATAACATGACACTGGGCACCTCCTTCCAGAAGTGAACTCCGCCTCGGCCTGATATGTCTGGTCATCCCTCCAAGGCTGCTCAAAGCCCCGTCTGCTGGACAGTCCCCCACCTGCAGCCCCAGCTCACCCAGGGCAGGTGCTCAGAAAATACCTGTGGACAGAATGAACGGGGGAACAGGGCTGGGAGTAAAGACTGGAGGCCCAAGGATGCGAACAGCCACTTAGGGGGTTTTCGAAGAGTACCACGGGAGTGGTGGACACAGGTTATTACGTCCTTCTGACAGATGACAGGCAAGGGCTCAGAGAAGGGAAGCGACATGCCCAAGGTCAGCCAGTTCCACTGAGGGCTGAGGTTCTCAGCAAGCTGTATCCTTATCTTTCTGGAGGAGAAAATGGGGGCCCAAGAGCAGGGAAGGCAGCGTGGCTCGGAGAGGAAGGTACAGGCGGTGTAGGGCATTCTGGAATGATCTTCTTTCCACTGGGGCCTGGGCTCAGGTCTGGAGCTAATTATGGATTAAGGGAGGTGGGAGCATATCCTGGGAGTCCGACAGCCCAGACAGACCGCTGGCCCTGTGCTTTTCTCATTAGACTCTCAAAAAGCCCCAGGGGTGGACTCACAGTAGCCAACAGATGGATGCGATCCACGTGTCCACTGATGGATGAACTGATAAACACATGTGGTCGATCCACACAATGGAATGTTATTCAGCCTTAAAAAGGAAGGAAATTCTGACTCACGTTACAACATGGATGAACCTGGAAGACATGAGGCTACATGTCTTCCATAAACCAGACACAAAAGAACAAGGACTGTATGATTCCACTTCTACGAGGCGCCCAGACAGATTCATTGAGACAGAAAGGAGAATGGTGGGTGCCAGGGGCTGGGGGAGAAGGGATGGGGTTTAGTGTTTAATGGGGACATTTTCTGTTTGGGGAAAGAAAAGAGTCCTGGAGATGGATGGTGGAGATGGATGGTTGCACAATGTGAATGTACGTAACCACTGAACCGGACACTTAAAATGGTTAAAATGTAAATTTTGTTATGTGTATTTTATCACAATTTTAAAATAAAACAGAAAAGGGAGAAAAGCCCCAGAGCTGGGCCCAGGGTTTTCTTTTGGGGTGATGAAAATGTTTAGGAACTAGACAGTAGCAGTGGCTGCACAACATTCTGAGTGTACTACATGCCACAGCTTTATGTTATGTGAATCTCATCTCAATAAAAAAAATTTAAAGTTGCTGAGTATGAGGCAGGTGGCTCCAGTGGACAGGCAGCCTGGGCGGGGCTGGGAATCAGCGGGGACTTCATTGGCGAGGCTATTCTCTCTGAACAGGAGGATCTGAGGGACATCACAGGTGTGGGAAGGGAGGCAGCCAGGTGGCTGAGATGCCAGCCGCCAGGCAGCCGTGGGGCATCTGGTCCCGGCCATGGGGGATGCTTGCATCTCGGGCACCGTGTCAAGGTCCCCTCCATCACCCCTGGTTTCCAGAAGTCAGACACAGGACGGGTTTCACACAACAGCAGGATCCGTCTTTCCTTAGCTGATGGGGACACAGGGCCCTTTGAGGGACAAGGACTTGCCCAAGGTCTGCAGGAGGTCAAGGCGGGGCTGGACCTCATGCCCTCCAGAAACGTCCAGCCTGGTGTACACAGAGTTGTCTGGAGACCAACATCACCCTCATGGCTGAGATGTGTTCAGTGCATCTTGTCTGGGACAGACCCTGGACACAGAGATGAAGGCTCTTGCAGGTGCCAAGCACCTAGATGACAACTCCACACTGTGCCCCGGGTGAAGTGCCCAGTGAGGGCTCGGTGCTCAGAGAGAGGCAGAGCTGGGGGCCAGGCGGAGTGCCCAGCCGGCCATGGAAGGGGTTCCTGGGCTAAGCTGGCAGGATGTGGAGCATCAGGACAGAGCAAGGGAGGGAGACCTGGCTGCAGACGCCAACAGGGTGGAAGGGGCACAGGGAGGGGTGTCGGGCCTTGCAGAGGAGTTGACGCCAATGCGTGAGGGCACGCCTCCCCCCCCACAAACCCACAAACCAGCCAGAGGGAGGGTCCAGCGGGCCGGGGCTGGCTCTGCCGCATCTCTTTGGCTGCCCTTGGGTGAGTCTCCGACCTGGACCCGTGGCTGTCGGATGGAGCCGTCAGTCCCTGACAAGCACCGGTTCGGAGCTCTCGGGATGGGGCTTGAATGCTCTTTGCGACATCAGCCCTGCAAGGGCCGCGAAAGCACCTCCCAGGACGGGACGCTCCCCACTGCAAGGTCCTGTTGGAAAGTTCTTACGCTTGAGCAGTCTGTCTCCCTGGGATGCAACCCGGTCCTGAGGCTGGCTCTTCAGGACCTCGTTCAGCTTTTCTTGCCCAGGACACCGTAAAGCAGGCGTCCAAACGGCACACCCTCTCCAGGGTGGCTGAGCCCTTGGCAACCACCTCCTGGGCTCTGGGCTCTGATTCTGTTCACAGTGGCAAAGCTGCCCTAGCTGACAACAGAGCCTGAGGCTGCTAAAAAGCCCCAGATCTGTTTCCTGGAACCAGCTGCCAGCCCACTGCTCCACCCCCGCCAGCCGAACAGGCCCGCCCTTTACCTGGTGACACTCTGCCTGCTGGGTAGAGCGGGTGGGAGAGTGTCCCCCCCAAATTCATGCCCAGCTGGAACCTCAGAATGTGACCTTATTTGGAAATAGGGGCTTTGAGGGTGTAATCAGTTAAGGATCTCGAGAGGAGATCATCCTGGATTTAGGATGGACCCAAAATCCAGTGACAGGTGTCCTTATAAGGAGAGGACACAGAGATACACACAGAGGAGACAACCATGTGGACACAGAGACAGAGATCAGAGAGATGCGGCCACAAGCCAAGGAACACCTGGGGCCACCAGAAGCTGGAAGAAGCCAGGAACGCTCCTCCCCTAGAGCCTTCAGAGGGAGTGTGGCTCTGCAGACACCTTGATTTCAGACTCCTGACCTCCAGAACGGCGAGACAACATACCTATGTGGTTCTAAACTACCCAGCCTGAGGTCCTTTGTCACAGCAGCCCCTACACTAGTTCACTGGTTTGCAGCATCAGGAAACAGGACACAGCCTGAGCTGACCACATGGACATTAGCCAGCGTCCCCCTGCTCTGGGAGCGTTCAGGAGAAAAGGTAATGGCGTCCTGGCTGGGAGGGTGACACCAGTGCGCGGCAGGACAGAGCAAGCCTGTCACCAGGCTCTCAAAAGGGCTGCAGCCCGATTAGCTAAGGTCACTTGAGGGGCCGGCGAGAAGCCCTTCTCCGTCTGCTATGAAGACACTTGAGGGGAAGTGGCTGCTGGACGTGGAGCCGCCCTGCCTCCCTGCTTTCCCCATGCCGGCGCCTGGACAGCCTGTTCTAATCTCCCACACGTGGTCAGGCCAGACAAGCCTGCCTGAGTCCTCAGGTGCACCAGCCCCAAGCAAGCGGCCCCGGAAGCACTCCTTGGGTGAAGGCCTAACCCAGGCACCGCAGCTTCTCTGATGAGAAATGGTAGCCCCCCACCCTGACCTTTGCCTCAGCACCCCTTCCTGTCTCATTTTTGGAGAACCTCTCATTGGGGGTGGGGAGCTGGCCAAGGCTTCTGGAAGCTTCGGAACCGAGACCAGGGTTCCCCTGGGATCCTGCCAGGTATGGGAGCTGAGACAGCTGAGCATCAGCAAACCCCTGGCTCTCCACCCTGCCAGCTCTGCGGACGCTGCCGTGCCAAGGGGCAAGGTCAGGGTCATCGTAGGGCCGATGATGTCGGCGCTCAAAGGGCTTCGCCATGGCCAAGTGCAGCATCTCTCCAACTGAGGCACAGGGGTGAGCTGCTTTAGAAACGTCTAGTGAGCTTGTTCAAAATGCAGATTCCTGACCCTCCCTCCAGGCCTACTGAATTAGAACCTCTATGTGAGAGACCCGGGACCCTGCATTTTGTACAGGTTCCCCAAGGATACTGGGGAGCTCACCAGAGGATGCAAACACGTGGCCTGGTTCGACCTCTTCATGCAGGTGGAGAGAGCAGTCATAGGACAGGGCTTGCTTGAGGTCACACGGCAGAGCCTGGCTGGTGAGGGGACGCATGCTGGTGTCCCCCTGGGCTTGGAATCAGGTGACTGACCCTCCTGTGCTCAAAGAGCCCTTCGCCCAGGTGAGGATTCTCCACGGGCCCGGTCAGCTCCACAGGCACCTGGTGTTGACTCTCTCCAGCCATCATGTCACCCCCCGCAGCCCCCGCACCCCGGCTTGCTTTTGAGCTCAGGCCCTGCGTCTTGCTCACAGCCATCTCCCCAGGGCCTGGCCAGAGCAGCTGCTCAATAAAGCCAGTCGCCTGGCAAATGTTTGTTAGGCAAATGATCTGAAGTCCAAACTCTGTCCCAGAGCTGCTGGCTGACCTCAGGCAGCTCACTCAACCCCTCTGCCCCCGCATGAAAAGACTCTGGTCATCTGCCTTGGCCACTGCACAGGGCCGCAGCCAGACTCACCCGGTAAACCGGATGCAATATGCTTTGGAGACTGCAAAGCCACATCCGGGCATGCGTCCTGCACACTGGTAATTCACAACCATCAAGTCTGCACTGGCTGCCTGGCAGTGAGCTGAGAGTCCAGGGTAGCAAGACCCAGCCAGGAGCCTCTGCTGGCGGCCTGGGGCAACGGGACAGAGCCCAGGGGCAGGTGAGCCACCCCCCGCAGTGAGGCAGGCAGATCCCAGAGGCTCTGCTGTCTCCTCCCAGCACGGCTCACTGCTCAAGGGTGTAAATCCTGCCCTAGTGCCACACCCACCGTGGGGACAGCGCCCAGGCCCTGAACGTTATCAGGCGGCAGATAGAAGGTAGTGCTACTGAGGTCCAGGGAGCTGGACGAGGTAGGTCCCTGGCCCTCCGTGGGCCTCAGTTTCCCAGCTAAAGCAGAGGGGTTTGAGTGAGACCATCTCCAAGGGCCCTAGGACCATGCAGGCAGTGGCTCTGTGCCCTGGGGTGCCCCCCCCACAGAAGGTGCTTGCTGATGTCCACTCCCCAAACCCCCTTCCCCCCAACAGAGAGAGACAGGCCTTGTGGGGCACCCGGGTCAGGCAGCTCAGAGGAATGCGGCGCTTGCCGAGGCAGGAGCCCTCCCGCCGGCTGCCATACTCGGGTCCAAATGGACTGCCAAGCGGTCGGAGAGAAGCCCAGCTGCCCGTGGGATGGAAGCTCTTCTCCAAGGCCCACTGTGTAGAGCCTCTTCCTCAGGCTGCACACGAGGCTGCCTGCCTTCTCAATGACCTCACAGGACCAACCGGTTCTTCAGCCCGGACTGGTGGCGGGGACACCACTGAGGGCTCTGCATCGACATGACCCTTCATGCATCGGCCCAACCTGGATCGACTCTGGGGCAAGAGGCATCCCAAGAATGTCGTGCACCGTGTGGGCGCTGCACAGAAGGAACGTCACCGTGTCCCCTGCTCTTTTCTGGGTCCAGAGGAGGCCCCTCCTTGGCACTGTGGCCACGCCCAGCTCCAGCAGTGAGATACACCTCTGGGCCTTGGTTTCCCCAACAGCGACACTGCTGTGCCACGTGCCCTCAGGTGGCTGGCGGGGCCCAGGTCTTCGTCTTCTAGGCCACAGGCAGCTTAGCGACCACACCTCTGACGGGAGGTCCCGCTGGCCATGACACAGCACTGGCTCTCCAAACATCTGGGGACATGTAAAGCAGCAGCCGGCCTGGCCCTGATCCTAGGACGACCTTTGGTACAGAGTGGCCATTTGAAACGAATCCTTTTCTTAAGTCCTACCCTGGAGGACTGCCCTAGAAAGCAATCACCCGCGACATCTCGCTCCTTCTACGGGTCCATTCTCAGCCAGCGCCCGCAGTGGGAGGACCACCCCCGTCCTGCACGGGGCGACACTCAGGCTCACGGGATTGAGTGGCTTCTGCAGGTCACACAGCCAGGACTCAACCCCGGGTCCACATGGCTAACAAGTTCTGCTCTCCCTGCCACCCCAAGGACAGCCTCCACCTCCCAGTCTCCCCATCCCAGGAACCCGGAATCTGGACGAAGGACTTTAGCCACGCAGTTAGCAGGGGCCCAGCGGGCAAATACATCCAGGTAGCCAGAGTGTTTTAAATGCCCCGTTCCCGGCTCCCTGTCTGTGCGGCCTGCTGCAGCCCTGACAAAGCCCGGTCGCAGCTACAGGAGGGGATAATGGTTGTCCACACCTCGAAAGCTGTGAAGTGCTTGGCAAGGCACAGGGCGACAGGCAGGGTGGGAGCCGGCTGGGATCGCGGTGCTCTGCCCACACCCTCTGTGACCCTGCTGTGCAGAGCAGGAAACTGAGGCTCGGAGAGGTCAAGGGAGTGCTCTGAGGTCTCACACCCGGGCTGATGGCAGAGTGGGGACAGGACGAGCGGCTCTGACTTGTTCCCGCCTCCGTGCTCCCCCAGCGCGGTGGGCCGCCGAGGGTGTGAGATGGCCCCGAACTCCCCCTTGGTGCTGCCTCCTGTCCTCCCTGCGACCTTCTGCGCTGCCTTCAGAGAGGAGGGGGGACCCGGTGAGGAATGCTCTTCTCGCTACGGCAGCAAGGTGAAACTGCAGCGGAGCCCGCTCAGGCGCCGGGCTCGGGTGCCACCACGCTCGCTTTGTCGGGGAGACGATCGAGGCTGGGGTGGCCCACGGGGAGCAGAGCCGGAACTCCCAGCAACCACGCAAGGATTTACCGAAAGGGGCTCTCCGGAGCCCGGGGGGCAGCAGAAGGTCACAAGGCTGACAGCATGGGAGGGTATGCTGCAGCTCGGACCAAAACTAAACCAGCGCCCCGTCAAGAAACCATCAACTTTCTCCAGGCTTGGGGAAGGCAGCAGGCTCTGTCCTCTGGAGGAAGAGACTCAGGCCCCGGGGAAGGCCTCAGCAAGCCCAGGGAGGGAGCTGGGGAGGAGCTTAACCTTGGAGGCCCTTGTGTCCAGGGAGAGCCCTGCCTCAAGAGAGTGTGGCCTGGCCATGACCTGAAAGGGCCCCTACAATGGCTCCTTCTCCCCTGCAGGGCGGGCCGGTCATCGGTTTTGTTCACGTGGCTTCTTGTGGGCTCCCTAAGGTATAAACCCTCCTCTGTTATATCACTACTGTGTGAATCTCTGGGGAAAAGCCCTCAAACACCTGTCTTTTTTCTTTCTTTCACATAATCTCTAATTTACAGAAAAGTTGCAAAGATAACATAAGAACTCTCAGATTCTCTCTACCCAGAATCGCTGTTTAAATCATTTGCTTTACCAATGGTGCACTCTCTCTTTGCATACCTATATTCACGTATCTATATACTCCAAACCTTGCAGTCTCTTCTGAGCCATCGGAGAGTAAGGTACCGGGATATCTAAATGCATGATAACAAATCCTGATGCCAATTCGGGGGTTCATTGCCAAGCACCCTCACACCTGCCTCCTCCAGGCTGAGGTGCATGAAGTAGCTGGTGCTATCTCCAGGTTACAGATGAGGAAACTGAGGCACAGCGTCCAGGGGTACGTGGCCCTCCTTCTACACCGAGCCATCCACACCTAAGTTCTCAGCATAAAACACACAGGCCCACTCCGCAGACTGTCTTCCTGATGACAAGACGATGTCTTAATTTTTTGTTTTCTTTTTGGCCGCGCCACGCGGCATGTGGGACCTTAGTTCCCCGACCAGGGATCGAACCCGTGCCCCCTGCAGTGGAAGCGTGAAGTACTAACTACTGGACCGCCAGGGAAGGCCTTAGATGATGTCTCAATTTTTAAAAGAAAGTGAGCCAGGTTGCCCCCACAGGAGAACACAGACGGATCAGGACCCAATCAAGATTGTCTACAGTGCAGCAGCAGGCGGGAGTGGTGGGCTGGGGTGGGCACCAGCGAGGGACTCCCCACTCCACCCGGGGCCGCCGCCTCCTTCAGCGCCTGCCCTCTGCTTCTTTCCTTTTCTCTCCTCAGACAACTGGGATGGAGGGACTCCTCCCTGGAGGGCAAGGACTGGGTCTCCCCTTCATCCCAAAGCCTGGTGGCATGGGGCCCATTGCAGAGCAGGCTGCATGTGTAACTGATGAATGAATGAATGAATGAATGAGTCAGAGATCTGAGTTCTGGTTCTGCCACAGGGTGGGCTACTCAACTGCTCTGAGACTCAGTTTCCTCATATGTAAAAATGGGACAACACCAAGCACTTCTAAAGTGGTTGCAAATTGTTAAATTAGATGAGATTTGTGAAGGCGCCGGCGAGGTGGGTGTTAAGATCCCAGTTCAGAGTTTGATCAGGGAAATGAACAAGACAATGGGGAGAAATGGAAAGCACAGCTGAAGATGCCCAAATATGAACAATGTGGGGAAGGCACACACACGCACGCATGCACACACGGCCTCGCAGCTCAGCACCTCTGAAGCTTAGCAGTCTCTCTCTGACGACCCCCCCTTTCTTTCAGCTTGAGACCCTCAGCAGCCCAGGATGAAAAGTTGGCACCCAGGGCTTCCTCTGCAGACACAAATGTGCTAATGTCTGTAACACCTGACAACGTAGCAGAGCCTGGGCGGTTGTGGAAAAGAGGAACAGTAAGAGAGGGAGGCAGCTCTTTCCAGAAGTGGACACGAACGGTCTGTCTCACTCAGGTAAGACACAGAGCTAAAAAGCAATGCATAGAAAGGACAGCTCTGCGATCTTATCAGTACCGGGAACTGTTTATAGGAGATCATGTTATCAAGGGCAGAATGCCAGCTGGTACATGCACCCCTGATGGCAAAAGGGAAAACCGTATCTGTGTGTGTGTGAGTGTGCATGTGTGTGACTGCATATATGTGTGTATTCAGGGACGTCGCACAGCAGACCAGGAGAATTTAACGTTCACGAGCTTCTGTTCTCCTGCACGATTTCTTAAGCCATTTGCGTAAAAAGATGAACTGCCACCCCTAAGAGATTTTCTCAGTCTGGGCAACAGGGCTGGGTTGGGGCACAGGCTCAGCCTCCCGAGGCAGTCGTGGTCCCGAGTCCTAGAGTCCCTGACGCTGAACCAGCACTGCCTGTCCTGCCCGACACAGCCTGGGTGGGGGACGCCAGCGCGCAGGGGAAGACAAACCAAACTTTCCCCATGGAGCATTACGGGCTTCGCGAGGTTTGTCCGAACCACCACGCTTCCCACCGAGCCCGCCCCTGAATCCCAGTGCTCCCGTGGAATTAAAGAAGAGAGAGCCACTCACCGCCCGAAAGCCAGCCAACACGGCGACTATTCCACTTTTCCTGGAATGAGCTTTCCACGCTTTCGGCGGCTGGAGCCATCGGCAGCCGGCAGCCAGGGCTCTCACCTCTGCGACCTGCTCTCACACCCTCTGCAGCTCTTTACGCTGCTTTCAAGTAAGGCACCGCTACGTGAAATCGCACTAAGAAAGAGGGCTGGCTCCCGGTGCCAGAGGACACGGGAGGGAGGTGGGGAGGCTGGCACAGAGCACTCAGGATTCACTTTGGATGAAAGCGGGCGGGTTGGCGGAGCCTTGCCTCCCTCCCCCTCCATCGCCAGCCCTGCTCTGCCATCCTCCCGACTTGCTGATTAAACACACACGTGGACTGCCAAAGCAACCCGCACCCTGGACGCCCATGAAAGAGCCCGGGGGGCAGAGTAACTCCAGCTGCAGCCACCTCCCGTGGAGGCTGCGAGCAAAGCTGAGAATGAACGCCGCCACTCACGGGGCTGACCTTTTACGTGTCACATCAGATTTTCCGTTCGCCAGCAAACCAAAACCCAACCAAGCCCAACCAGCACACCGCCTCCCCACCCATCGCACGACTCGTAAAACCCATCAGAATTTACAGCAAACCAACCAGAATCCAGACGCGGCTAATGTCATTAAGAAGCCTGCACAGCGCCCAGATGCCAGGAGGGTCTCGGTGACAGATGCCAGCCTCAAAGCAAAGGAAAAGCAACACACAGCACAGACGCTGCAGACACAAAAGCATTTTCATCCTGCCCAACAGGAACCGATCTGATTATCAAAGGGAAGCACCAAGGACTCAGAGTCTAAGGCGGCTTTAGTGAAACAGGCTTTGGGGGATGAACAAATGTAGTTTAAAGAGACCTGACCACAGACCCAGACCGGCGGGGGCTGGGGGTGGGGGGCCCTGCCTCGGGCCGTCTGTTTTTAAAGCAATCCGCCAGAGATAATGCTGAAAACACATGTATAATCCAATCAGAAGCCTGACTCTGAGACACATGCCTGAATGTCTAGACTCCCTGCCATTTCAGCCCCCAAGGTGGGGACCACGTTCAGAGCTGACTTGTTTCCCCCCCCCCAATACCTGAACCAAACTTTCAAGTCTCCTTGTGAGTCACTGGTGTTCACTTTCTATTTAAAGATCACACAGGGCTTCCTCTCAAGCACCATTCAAAGCCATGGCTTCTAAGAACTGGGTGCTAAATCCGTTTTCTTCGGGCCTCACTTTCCATCAACACAGACGTTCTAGTTGACAGCGAGGGGTTCTTTTTCCATCACCTGCTGCCAGAAGTGCAGAGGTAATGGGAGCGGCGCGGATCCTGAGAATGCCCCTGGGACGGGCGGCTGACGGATTAACCTCACTGATTCCTTCCAGGAGAGCCATGCAGAAACCGTCCTGAACGCCATGGCTGGAGATGGGGTAGAGACAAGGGAAAAATCTCGACCCACTGGGCAGCAGTCTCAGGATCCTGTCTGAACCGAACTCTGCTGAGGGGCTGTCCCAGACAGATGGTGGTGCCAGGACAGCCAGGCTGCCAGGACCCCCTCTGCCGGGAACCAGGCAGAGGCTGATCTTCACTACACCATCTTCTCGGAGATGCTTGGTTACGGGGACAAAACATTTCCCTACTGAACTCCATTTTCAGGCAAGAAAGGATTAGACAGAGAAACCTGTACCCGGCCATCAACACTCGGTAGACCTGCCCCAGCTGGGGTGCACGTGCATGCCCCTAAATTCCCTTCCCTTCCCCCTGGTCAGACCACGGTCCAGGAAAGCAGACTGCTCATGGTGTGTAGCAATTAGGCTGAAAACTGGAAGAGCAACGGACAGCCACAGACCCAAGCACCAGGAGTCGGGAGTGGGCTTCTCACAGCCACCCTGGAGGAGAGACCCCCCCACACGCCCAAACTCTGAGCTCTGAGTCAGGCCATGCCTCTCCCTCCCTCTCTCCCTCCACCCCAGCTACTCCAGGGAAAACAGCAGCCCACGTGACCAGGACAGAGCCTGCCTTGCTAATAAACCCATCCTAAGGCTCTGACAGTTTTAGCAGAAAATTACCTTTGAGGAAGAAAATGTAAGGAAGGGGAAGAGGGGAGACAAAATGTTAGAGCTGGGAGCCACACGCCACAGGAGCCGGCCTGGGGCTGGTCCAGCAGCCCCCCATGTCTGCGGAGGTCCCCCAAGCTCCCCATGCTGACGGCCTCAGGGAGCCGCCCCTGGCACGCAGCTCTGCCGGCAACTCATGCCTGGAGACGGGAGGGCGCCTCGGAGACAGAGGGACGGACGGATGGACGGATGGATGGAGGAGCCGCGAGCCGGGCAGGGACGAAGGAGGGAGGAAGGGAAGCCAAGAGGAAGGGGTGGGGAGAGAGGAGAGGGAGGGAGGGAAGAGGGAGAATTGATTCTCTCTCCTCCACTGGGACCACTGAGCTAAGTTGCCATGGAGAAAGGGGAGCCGCTGGCAGAGCCTGAGGCGGGTGGAGGAACCTTATGCCAGAGGGAAGGCATCAGCTCAGAGCCAATCCCCACACTTCTGGTGCAGCCCCCACCAAACCAGGCCTTCTGGGCCCGAGGCGGCCAGACTGGGAGAGGAACTGGCCTGACCCAGTGGGGCAATAGCAGCAGTTCTCTGCCCCCTGGAGGAGAGGGGGGTGAGGGGGCAGGAGGTTCAAGTCTTCCTCTCCAGGCTCACTGGCGCTCCCCGCCCCTCATCTAACACCACGCCAGTCCAGCCAGACTCCCCGGGGACTGAGGGGACCAGAGACTCTCCCAGCGGCCTGGGTACCACCTGGGGCCCTGGTGTTTGGGGAGGCATTCAGACCTCCACCTGCCTCTCGGTTTCTAAAAATTAGTCTCCAGACCCCGAGTCACATTTCCCCATGAGTTTCGGCCACATTTCCCACCCTCAGGGATGAGGGGACGTCCAACTAGGGGAGGACCTCGATGCACAGAACCTCCTATGCAGGAAGTGGAGAAGGACGAAGGGGGTGAGCCCTCCTGGGTGGACGGCCCTGCCGGGTGGACGGCCCTCCCGGGTGGACGGCCCTGCGGGTGGACAGCCCTGCCGGGTGGACGGCCCTCCCAGGTGGACGGCCCTGCCGGGTGGACGGCCCTCCCGGGTGGACAGCCCCTGAAGGCTCCGTGGCCCTGGCTCCCTGCGGTTCTCCCACGCTGGGCTGGCTCTCCCACCTGCCGGCGCTAGCCCTGCCACAGCTCCTGTCCACGACCCCAGCTCCAGGACTGGCCGTGGCTACTGGCCCTGCACCCATTCCAAGCTGCAGGAATGGGGCCAGGGAGGCCGGGGCTGGGGTCTCCGCTCCTCCCCTTGGAGACGACATGACAGGGGCGCATCCAGGCCCACCTCTGGGCCCCCACTCCTGATCTCAAATGGGCACAACCCCGCCATCTCCTAACCTGGACACCAAAACAGCAGGGGCCAGTGGAGGGGCGTGGACACCATCTCAGGGACGCTGTCTCCTCAGGTGGACGGGAGCATGGCAGGCACAGCACCCATCGTCCCACCTCCCCTCGCTCCCCACGGTCGGGACAGAGGCCCCGGAAAGGCTGAAGCCAACGCAGAGGCCAAGGCCTTGCAGCTCTGACACAGAAAGACTTGAGGGCAGACCCACTGGAGTCCTATCTCTGAATGCCATGACCTGGGAAGCATTCTTCTCTTCACAATCCTCTTCTCACTTGCCCCCTCGACGCTTTATTATGAAAAGGTTCACACAAACAGCAAAGCTGAACACATTTCCTAAAGAACACCCATACACACACTACCTATATCCTACCGTTTCCTCTCACTTTTTTTTTTTTAATTGGGGGTAGGAGCTTATTAATTAATTTATTTATTTTTGCTGTGTTGGGTCTTCGTTTCTGTGCGAGGGCTTTCTCTAGTTGTGGCAAGCAGGGGCCCCTCTTCGTCGCGGTGCGCGGTCCTCTCACTGTCGCGGCCTCTCCCGTTGCGGAGCACAGGCTCCAGACGCGCAGGCTCAGCGGCCATGGCTCACGGGCCTAGTTGCTCCGCAGCATGTGGGTTCCTCCCAGACCAGGACTCGAACCCGTGTCCCCTGCATCGGCAGGCAGACTCTCAACCACTGCGCCACCAGGGAAGCCCTCCTCTCACTTTTAATGTGGCAAAACACCTATAAAACTGACCATTTTTGCCATTTTAAAGTACACAGTTCAGAGGCACGGAGTGCATTCATGGTGCTGCGCCACCGTCACCTCTAATTCCAGAACATTTTCATCACCCCCAAACCTAACAGGCACTCACTCCCCATGCCGCCCCCCCCAGCTCCGGGCAACCACCAGTCTGCTTTCTGTCTCTGGATTTACCTGTTCTGGACAGTTCACATCAATGGGATCATCCACTCTGTGGCCTTCTGTGTGCGGCCTCTTTCACTTTGCATCATGTTCTCGAGGTTCGTCCACTTTGTAGCCTGGGTCAGTGCTTCCTTCCTCTTTACGGCTGAATCATAGCATCGGATTCATCGGACACGTGGGCTGTTTCCAAGCTTTGGGCTATCGTTCTCTTACTTTCAGAATGAGTTTTTCAGAGTCCAGTGATGTTTCCTGAAGCCTCTCCTATGGGATTTGGGATTCGGTCTCAAAGGTGCAGTCCCGGAGGCCCCAAACAGAATGTTAATCCTTGTCTGGCCTTTTCATTAAAGCATTGCTCCCCACTGGGTAATCGAGCCTGTGGGGGGGGGGTCCGCCTGGCCCTGGGGACTGAGGCAGAGGTCCCAAAGCGTGTGTGTGGCCAGCGAGTGGGCTTTGGTCTCCTCTGTCCCAAGAAGCAGCCCTCTGGGCAGCAGGACACGTGTGCACACGGACCCCGTTATTCACGCTCTGAGGCTCGATGCACCCAGGTTTGAGTACTCTCTTACACTCCCTGGAGGCCTGACTAGCAAGCCATTTCCCCTCTCTGAGCCTCAGCTTCTCCATCTGTAAAAAGGTGGGCAACAGTCTCTACCACTTGGGGTTGCTCTAGAGATGAGACTGGCGCTGCCCTATGGAACCTTCTGGGTTGACGGATGCGTTCTACGCCTGGCTGTCCAGTACGGCCGCCACTAGCCCAAGAGCTACTAAGCACCTGAAATGTGACTCGTGTGACTGGACAATGGAATTTTTAATCTTATTTCACTTATTTAAAATTAAAATTAAGAAGTCACACGGGGCTGGTGGTGATCACCCTGGACAGAGCAGCTCTAAGGACTTACTGGGATGGGAAGGTAGGACACGGCCCAAGCCCAGCACCTATAGTTCCTCCGTCTCTCCTTCATCCCTTCCTCTCCCTACTTACCCCATGGTGTCTGGGCAGTGGAGTGAGCTTCTGTCTGCAGCCTGGCCCCAAGGCTCCCTCTAAAAGGACAGAGGGTGGGCAGTTGGGTGCCAGCTGGGGAGTGGACGTGGTGGACTCCGTAATGATGTAGGTCCCTGAACCGCTAACCTCTCCTCCTGTCCCTATTGGCCCTAGACCCCTATTCTAGAACCCCATCTCCTGCCGTTTCCCCTGGCAACTCCTGAGGTCATCCCTAGAACGTCCGGGCAGGAGATGAAGGATTGGAATAGACCCTCCCCCCATTCCTAAAGTGGCAGCAGTGGACCCCCGTGGGGTTGTGCAGGGGTTTCGTGGTCTCGGGCTGCGCTGTCTCGGGTCCTCAGGGACACCTTCCCACGTGCACAAAGCTGTTCTCACAGGCTTGTGCCCTGGCGCAGTGGCTGGACTAGAATCCAAACCTAACTTTGCAGATGCAGAAACCCAGACTCAGCTGGTGGAGCACACGGCAAGGCGGGAGGAATTGGGGCTGAAGCCCAGGCCCCCAGCTCCCCCCAGCCTGGCTGGCATGGGCTTCCTGAGAGGCAGGAGACTCTGGAACAGGCCCGGGTAGGAGGGGGCACCCAGCACTTGACCCCATGCCAGGGCAGGTCAAGGGCCCGGGCGACGGCTGTGTGGCTTCAAAGCCAGAACTGAAGCTGGCCAAGCCATCCCACTGCTGTCCCTCGCCCACCCGAACCCCTCCCAAGTCGGGGAGAAGTGACATCTCGGGGGTGGCCGTGGAAAAACTTAAACGCAACCACGAACAACCATAACTGCGGTTGTGCTCTGAGCCCACCCACAGGTATGGGTCACCCAGCGCTGGGAATGGCCGCTGAGGGCCGCGGGCCCGGCTGGCTCCCCCTCCCCCTGCAAAGCCTTCTCTTAGCTTCCCGCATGCCCCTTCCACCCGACAGGATGGCCACAGGGATCCCCCTGTGCCCTGAAGTCACCTGGTCTCACCCCACTCACAGGGGAAGGCCTGGAGGCCCTGCCCTGCCTGCCTCGGGGCATCTGTACCCAGGCGCCCTCTGCCCAGAGCTGCCTCCCCCGTAGCCTCGGCTCTGGGACCCTCCTCACTGAGGCCTTCCTCGACCCCCTTACTTATTTCAAACTCAGCCCCAGCCCCAGCACTCCCCTGACTTTCCCATTTACTTCATAGCTTTGATCCTCATCTAATATACCGTGGGCTTTTCTTTCTTCATTTTTATTTTTTGAATTGTGGTAAGATACACGTAACGTCAAACTTACCATCTGAATCATATATATATATATATATATATTTTTTTTTTTTTTTTTTTTTGCTGTACGTGGGCCTCTCACTGTTGTGGCCTCTCCCGTTGCAGAGCACAGGCTCCGGACACGCAAGCTCAGCGGCCATGGCTCACAGGCCCAGCCACTCCACGGCATGTGGGATCTTCCCGGACCGGGGCACGAACCCGCGTCCCCTGCATCGGCAGGCAGACTCCCAACCACTGCACCACCAGGGAAGCCCTGAATCATTTTTAAGTGTACTGTTCAGTGGCATTAAGGACATTCACCCTGTTGTGCAGCCATCACCACCGTCCATCTCCAGAACTTCATCTTGTAAAACTGGAACTCTGTCCCCATTAAACACTGACTCCCCATTCCACGCTCCCTCCGGTCCCTGGCACCCACCACGCTACTTTGAACCTAACTGCTTAAGGCACCTCATGTAAGTGGAATCATGCAGTATCTCTCCTTTTGCGTCTGGCTTATTTTACACAGTGTAACATCTTTCGGGTTCATCCGTGGTGTAGCACGTTCTTTTTTTAAAGTTGTCTTTCCCACTGGACTGGAGGCTTCATGGGGGCAGGGATTTTGGTTGGGTTATTTTCACTGCTGTATCCCCAGGGTCTAGAAGACAGCCTGGGACCCAGCAGGCACTGAACGAGTCTTTGGAATGAATGAATGAGCGCGTGAGTGAATGAATGAAGACTCTGTAGAGGACAGTACCCCACCCCACAGGTCTGGGTCTGCCCCTCCCCCACACTGTGGACCAACTCCCAGCGACGGTGGCCCCGCCCCATGGCTTTAGACCCCTGCCCTGGAGTCCCAGGCCCACCGTCCCAAGGGGTGACCACACTCAGCGCCCGCAGGACCCCCCCCACTTGATGGTGGGCTTTCCCCCTAGACATGGCACATGCATGGGAAGATTATTACAGGGACAGACAGGGTTCCCGGCCGTGAATGTGACAATGTGCCTTGGAGCCTCACAGTGGCGCTGTGGGCAGTGAGGAAGGATAGAGGTGGGCGAGGGCCCAGATGCCCCCAACGTGGGGAGGCCAGCACAGGCAGGGGGTCGGGAGACCTGGCCTAGACCTAGCCACTGCTCAGAGTGGGGCTCGCACCCAGCTGATCCCTCGCCTTCCACCTTCTCCACATCCTACTTGTTTTACTCTCTGAGAACTTGCTTTACTCCTGTTTCTGGGCTAGAAGAGCTCAGAAAATCAAAGTAAGGCATAAGGTGGACCTCTTGCGCACACGCAGCAAGCCTGAAGGGGCACCAGTGCTCCAACCAGGCCGGCCAGCGCGTGGGGGAGGCAGGGGGCTCACCCCTCGCCAGACTTGGGCAGGAGGTGTCCACGGAGAGGGCAGTGGCTGAGGGCCCACAGGGAGGCCTCAGTGCCCAGCCGGGCCTCAACCGGGGTGCTAGAGGACAGTGACCCCAGAAGAGCCCAGATCACCCCCGAGAGAGCCTCCCCACTCCGGGAAGACAAACAGACTGGGACAGTGGAAAAACAACTGTACCTTTAAATTATTTGGCCCACAGATACGAAAAACATTTGCCTGTTGAAGCTGTTTGCATGTTTGGTTATTTTTAGGGTGAACCCAGTTGCCTCCCCCTGGAACCAGATGAAGCCCAGGAGGCACGTAGTCTTCTTTCCCAGATGGGGGGTCCCAGTCCTGCATCCCTGGGAACCTGGCCCTGAGTGTGAGAGCCCCGGGGCTCGCGGGCAGCCGGGGCCCCACCGGAACACACACCGGGGAACCTGGGCAGGTCTGCTGGGACCTTTAAGAAGATGCGACTCTGCTGACAGCACGGCTGCCCACCTGGGTCCAGAAAGAGCCCCCTGCCCCTGCCCAGAGCACGGTGTGAAGGGAAGGAAGCTGGAGGCCCTGTCTCCATCCATGCCAGGCCCAGCTAATGGGAATATTTTGCTGACATAGTTTTAGAACAAATGGCAATTAGAGCAGATTTTCTCTTCCACTCCCCCTCCCCAAAACAGGAATAAATCAGCTCTACCAATTTCCCAGCTAATGATTTCCTTCATTAAATTAAAAAGAAGAAGAAGAAAATGTTTTTTTAAATAGATTACCAGCCCTGTGCTTTCCGAGACCATGTGACCTGTCAACTCCTCTTAAGTCCTGATACATCAAAGTCCCTTAATTAATTTTTAATAAATAAAAAAGTCATGGTCTAAGAAGGACTCCTCCCCCACCTGCTCCCAGTTGGCCTGGCACACAAGGGGCAGCTCCGGGCTGGCCACGGGAAGCCAGCTCAACAGGGCCAAAGATAATCTGAGAATCAGTGCACGAGGTCCATTTCACAGATGAGAAGAATGAGGCTGAGATGAGAAGCACCTAAACACACAGCCCGCGGAGGACTAAATGTGGGACGGGGGTCTTGCTTTCAAGATGCGCCCACCTACAGAAATGCAAACAGGGGAAGCCAGGAGCCGAGGAGCCCCAGCCTTCAGGCGTAGGGATGATGTGAGTTACTTTATCCAGGACCTGGGCTTCTCTTCCTCTTGTTCCTTGGCAGCTCCTGGGGCAGGGGCCGGCATACACTGCGAACACCTCATCTATTTCTAAAAAGTCCGCTCCCCGACGGCACGGATGAAATTGGGAAGCACTGTGCTGAGTGAAAGGAGGCAGACACCACAGGGCAAATACTGTGTGATTCCACTTGTATGAGGTGCCTGGAGAAGGCAGATTCACAGAGACCGAGGGTAGAAGGGGAGGTACCAGTGGAATGGGGGAGGGGGAGCTAGTGTTTAATGGGGACAGAGTGTCTGTTTGGGGAAAGAAGAGAGCTCTGGAGGTGGATGCTGGGGATGGT
Organism: Pseudorca crassidens; assembly: GCF_039906515.1. Taxonomy (NCBI): domain Eukaryota; kingdom Metazoa; phylum Chordata; class Mammalia; order Artiodactyla; family Delphinidae; genus Pseudorca; species Pseudorca crassidens. The sequence goes on from NC_090307.1 coordinate 85,347,085, forward strand.
GGCCCAACAACCTGAATGTACTTAATGCCACTGGAACTACGTACTTAAAAATGGTTCAAGTGGGGCTTCCCTGGTGGCGCAGTGGTTGAGAGTCCACCTGCCGATGCAGGGGACACGGGTTCGTGCCCCGGTCCGGGAAGATCCCACATGCCGCGGAGCAGCTGGGCCCGTGAGCCATGGCCGCTGAGCCTGCGCGTCTGGAGCCTGTGCTCCGCGACGGGAGAGGCCACAGCAGTGAGAGGCCGGCGTAACGCAAAAAAAAAAAAAAAAAAAAAAAAAATCGTTCAAGTGGTCGATTTTATGTATATTTTACCACAATGAACAGATATAAAAAGAAAAAAAAAAAAAGAGTCCACTCTCCAAAATGCTATTTGAAGATACAGGAGGGGCTGACAACTCCACAGTGACTCGGGGAGCACCCTCTGTGGCCTGCCACTAGCTGGACCTGAATTCCTGAAGTGCAGCCGGGGAGCTCACAGGCCCCTCCAGTCACGCAGGAATGCCAGGGACCTTCAAAGAAAGGCTCCTCGTGTTAGCCAGCGTCAGCAAGTCAGGATTCCCTGTGTCCCTGATGGCCTACCATAGGCCCACAGGGAGAAGGCCCAAGGAACACCCTCTCTGAAAGATGCCTCAGGGCCTTCGGACATGCTGTGCCCTCTTGCCTGGAATGCATTTCCCCAGATATTACACGACTCGCTTCCTAAGTCTATGTAGGTTTTTGCAGAGAGGTCCTCTCTGGCCCATCCTATAGCCAGATGCAGGGAGAGTCACTGGGACCAGGCAGGGTGGCCTTGAGCAAGAATTGGAAACCAGTAGCCCTAAGGAACCATGGCAAGCCGGCACCATCACGCTGCTCCTGGCTGGAGAGAAGCAGCTCGTGGGCGGGCAGTCAGATCCTGCTCTGCGATAACCAGTCAGAGGACCTTGGCAAGTTCCTTCATCCCTCTAAGGCTCAGTTTTCTTTTCTATAACACGGGGAAGAAAACAGGATTTTTTTGAGGGTGAGGTGAGATGATGTGTTTGGCATATAGCTGGGACGTGGGCAAAGGTCGATAAATGGTAATGATTCTAATTATAATCTCCCAAATGCATTCCTTCAAAGAGGGTCCAGGGGCAGTGATCTCAGACAACTCAAAGAAGACATGCACCACTAATCTCTGTACAGGCTAGCGGGGGGTGGGGGGTGGGGGTGGGGATGGTCAGTGACCCAGAAGGCAGAGGATGGGGCCTGTAGGCTTACTGTGTGCTATGTGGTTTAACTAATTTAATCCCTTTTGTCCCCATTTTGCATATGAGGAAACAGAAGCACAGAGAGGTTCGTGACTTACTTACTCCAGGTCACATAGCCTGGAGGCAATGAAACCGAATTCCAACCCTGGTCATGAGGTTCCAGGGCCTGAGCTGGTTCTCACTGTTCCATAGTGCATCGCTGGGGTTTTTTTTAAAATTTTTTTATAGGTTTAAAAAATATATATTTATTTATTTTATTTTTATTATTTATTTTCTTTATTTTTTTGGCCGCGTTGGGTCTTAGTTGCGGCATGCAGGCTCTTCGTTGCGGTGCACAGCCTTCTCTCTAGTTGTGGCGTGAGGGTTTTCTTTCTCTAGTCGTGGCACGTGGGCTCAGTGGCTGTGGTGCGTGGGCTTAGCTGCCCCGCGGCACGTGGGATCTTGGTTCCCCAACCAGGGATTGAACCCGCATCCCCTGCATTGGAAGGCGGATTCTTTACCACTGGACCACCAGGGAAGTCCCTTTTAAAAAAAAATTTTAATCTTTTTATAGTAGATCCTTGTTGGTTACCTATTTTAAATATAGCAGTGTGTACAATGTCAATCCCCAACTCCCAATCTATCCCTCCCTGCAACCCTTCTGCCCCGGTAAGCATAAATGTGTTCTCTAAGTCTGTGAGTCTGTTTCTGTTTCGTAAATAAGTTCCGTTGTATCTTTTTTTTAAGATTCTGCATATAAGCGATATCATATGATACTTGTCTTTCTCTGTCTGACTTACTTAGTAGGATCATCTCTAGGTCCACCATAGGGTATCTTGAGAGAAGTGTGGAAGGGAGGAAGGAAGGAAAGAAGGAAGGAAGGGAGGGAGGGAGGAAGGGAGAGGGGCCCAAGAAAGCAGAGGCAGATCCCCTGGCAGCTTCTGCAACTCTGACATCCGGGCTACGTGAGTTTCCATAAGCCGGAGGGAAAGGTCTCAGAGCAGGCCCCTCAGGGAAGCCCACAGCACAGCGGGACTGGCCTGGTTCCTCTCGGAGGTCTCCAAGGTCAGGCCCAAGATCTTCATACTTCGCTCCACTCAGCCCAGCTGCACTGGTCAGCACCCAAGTGTGCAGTTAACTCCCTCGGAACCCAGGCTGGGCAGGGGGAGGGGAGGAAAAGCTCCGCGCCTGGCTCCGCCTTACGATGCCTCCCCAGCAGCTCTGAGACCCAGGGGACACCTGAAAGCCCCCACCCTTTCAGCGGCCAGACACGGAGGAGAGGGGAGGCCTGCACGCTGGTGGCCGGTGGGTGATTCTGTGTGCATGGCTAAGGGGCAAGTGGCTTCCAACTCATCCTTGAAGGTGATTCACTTCCCTCTATGCCACCCTCTGAAGAATAGCTTCACTAACAACTCTTTTAGCTACACGGCAGCCAAAGTGAGCATTTTAAAATGTAAATGCGGGACTTCCCTGGTGGCGCAGTGGTTGAGAATTCGCCTGCCAATGCAGGGGACACGGGTTCAAGCCCTGGTCTGGGAAGATTCCACATGCCGCGGAGCAACTAAGCCCGTGTGCCACAACTACTGAGCCCTCATGCCGCAATGACTGAAGCCCGGGAGCCTAGAGCCTGTGCCCTGCAACAAGAGAAGCCACCAGAATGAGAAGCCCCCGCACAGCAATGAAGAGTAGCCCCCGCTCGCCGCAACTAGAGAAAGCCCGTGCGCAGCAACGAAGACCCAATGCAGCCAAAAATAAATAAATAAAATAAATTTATTTTAAAAAATGTAAATGCAAATAGGAATATGTCATGCCTATACCTCAACACCCTCCAACAGCTCCCTTCACACTTAGGAGGTTTTTTTGAGTTTTGTTTGTTTGTTTTTCCGTGCTGCGTGGCATGCAGAATCTTAGTTCCCCGACCAGGGATTGAACCCAGGCCCCCTGCAGTGAAAGCGCGGAGGCTTAACCACTGGACCACCAGGGAAGTCCCAAGTCCAAAGTCTTTACCACGACCTACAAGTCCTCCAAGATCACACCCCTGACTCTACCATCTCCTTCCACTTTTCCTCTCTCACTCCTCAGACTTGCCAAGCACACTTCTGCCCTTTGCACCTGCTAGTCCCTCTTTCTCAGATATTATTAGGACTTGCTCCTAAGTTCATTTAGGTTTTTACAGAGAGGCTCTATCATGGTATCTCAAACCCCTACCACCCTCACCCTCTCTCTCTATCCTAGTCCCTTGCTTATTTCCCTTCCTGGCATTTAGTATCACCAGTGTGTTTTAGGAAGGGATTTCATTTGGTTCACTGCTAAATCTCCAGTGTTTAGAACAACGCCTGGCATATGAGTGGTGTCCAAAAACTCTGTTGATAGCTTTATTCTTTAATTTTTTTGGCCACGCGCATGGCTCTTGGGATCTTAGTTCCCCAACCAGGGATCAAACCCAGGCCTCGGCAGTGAAAGCACAGTGTCCTAACCACTGGACCACCAGAGAAGTCCCTGTGGATGGCTTTAGAAGTGAGGGTGGTTGTTGGAAGTCGGGGGAGCTTTTGGGGACAGCTGACGCCCTGTCAATCGATCTGGATGGTCAGTCTGTACAAAGCTATCAGCAGGACACTTAATGTCTGTACACTCTGTAGGTTTGTTACACTTCTATAGAATGTTTTCAAAAATTTTTTTAAAAAGCTCTATGGAATGACTGAATTATGGATAACTAACAATAAAGGATGTACAACACAGCTCTTTAAAAGCATGGACAAGCCATTATCTTGTAATAACTTATAATGGAGTATAGTCTGCAAAAATACTGACTCACTATGAATCTAATAAGTCAGCTATACTTCAATAAGCAATAAGTAAATACATAAATAAAAGCACGTACAGATTCAACAAGACCACTCGTACCCGCCGAGCAGATCAAGCTAAGTGGAACACAGCCCTCCCTCTCCATGAACCATATAAAGTCATCTTGCTTTTTATGGAGAATGAGAAGGTAAGGGACAGGTCCTTCAGGACAGGGTAGCCACAAGGACTTTGGTGAGGCATCTTACAGGGGACACCTTCGGCCCTTCTGTGCAAATCTGAAGAAGCTTGAGGCTGTAAAACTCCATCCCCGCTGGGCACTAGAGATCAAGCCGTTGGTCCGAAATCTACTTTCTTGCAACTGGCCAGTGAGATCAGTCTGTTTGGGGCCAACAACAGGGACATCGCTGGCAGAGGCTGTTAAGTGCCTCTTCCCACCAGCCAGATTGGCTCTCTCAAAGGCAACAGACTGTGCCCGGCCTATACCCTCCCTGCCTTTTTCCTATGGCCTCCCACCTGCCTGGTCTGCTTCAAAAGGGGACCCTCCTACCCTCGCTGCTGGCCCAGAACCCTCTCTTGGGAAGACCATCCGGCTGCCCCCGGCTCCCTTCTGGGCCCTAGGACCGGCTCTCTGCAGACTGACCCCCACAAAAGGGAAAAAGTCTTTGTCTCAGGTGGTCTGTAATGCTGAGCCAGGGAAAGAGGAAGATGAAAAAAGAGGAGGAGAAAGAAAGAACATGAATTTTCCTCCCATACTCAAAGGCTGGAACATCCCTGCCTCACTCTCAACTAAAACAACTCCTGCAAACAAAGCAAGAGAAACCCATGGATTAGAGACCACTCTTCACCTGCCTCTCCCTCACCCATCACCTCCCTACCAGCCCTCAAGCTCAGGCCGAAGACGGAAGGTTCCAGGGACCAGCAAAGCAGATGTGCCCTTGCGGGCTTTGGATGGGACCAACCCCGGTGCTCTGTGCAAAGGCCTTGATGTGAGCCATCAAGACCTGCAGTTATGAGGGAGAGCAGCAAACAGGCATCTCTGCAGCCAGTGGAACAAAGATGAGTCAGTGAAACAGCAGAAAGGAAATGAGCATTTACGGCACTTTGTATTAGTGATCTATGGCTGTGTTACCGATTACCCCAAATCTTAGTGGTTTAAAACAATGAACGTTCATAATTTCATGCTGTTTCTGGGCATCCAGAATCCGAAAGGGGCTTTTAGCAAAAGGTGGTTCTGGCTCCAGGTCCTTCAGGGGGTCACAGTCAAGAGGCTGACCAGGACTGTGGTCCTCAGAAGGCTCAGCTAGGGCCGGAAGAGCCACTTCTGAGCTCACGGGTGTCGGCTGGCTTCCCAGAAGGAGCGACCCAAGAGAGAGGACAGCAAGAAACACACTGTGCCTTGGCCCTTACACTCTGTCATTCCCACCACATCCATGGGTCACACGGGTCAGCCCTGTCCAGCGTGGGAGGGGACTGCCCGGGGCCGAGTACCAGGAGGCAGGAGCGTAGAGGACCATCTTGGAAGCTCCTGACCCTTGATCCAGACCATCTCCTTCCATCCTCACAACCGTCCTCAGAGGCAGGCATTTCTGTCTTCACTTGACAGCTGTAGAAACAGAAGCTCGAGAAGGTAACTGCCTCAAGTCCCGCCAGGGGTTACAGACCCAGCCAGCACTCTGTCCTGCCCATCTAGCTCCCAGTGACCACCAACTGGGCGGCTGGGCCTCCAAAAGGAGTCAAAAGCCAGGCCAGCAACGCCCAGTCCAGTTACCTAGTCTCTCGGCATCTCCTCATCTGTAAAAGGAGGTTAGCGTCAGCACCGACACCGGGAGTGTCGCAAAGATGAAATGAGATAACATGAGGGAAGTATCCCGCACAGTGCCTGGCACAGGGCGAGCACCCAGTAAGTATCAGCAGCTGTTCTAACATTTCATGACTGTTAGACAGTGAGGTCTCCGCAGGCCCACCTGCCCTGCTTCCTCGAGCAAGGAGGACAAGCGGGAAGCTCTGTAATGAGCATGGGGCTGTAGCATCCAGGAGAAGCAGCAGGGGTTGGGCCACTCACACGGTCACACTCTTGCTGACGGGGCCAGGCCACCTGCCCCCTGGCTTCACGGCAGGATCGCCGTCCTGCAGCCCCTTCCTTAGGAGACAGACTTCTGGGAACCCCCCAAGTGCTGTGCGGCCCCAGGAGCAGCCTCGTGGGGCACATGATTTCCAGCTGCTCACACGGGTGAAAAACAGCGGTCCCTCCGGCTGTGAGAGCCGCCCTCTGTCTCGCGGGACAATCCGACAGAGGCTGATCGATCTTCCCCCCCCTTGGCTCTCACCACCATAGACGGTGGGGGGCTATTGAGTCCATCAATCTAACTTCTCCACTGCGGGTCAGTGGTTCTTGATGCTGGTGACTCCTCCCCGGCACAGGCTGGGGGCAGGCGGCTGGGAGCTGGGGGTGGGGGAGTGAGAAGCCAGTATCACCATGTGCCTGAGGCCCAAATGCAAAACAAGCACGAGGGTCAGCTTGGCTGATGTTTTTTTTGTGTGTTTTTGTTCTTTTTTTTTGCGGTACGCGGGCCTCTCACTGTTGTGGCCTCTCCCGTTGTGGAGCACAGGCTCCGGACAAGCAGGCCCAGCGGCCATGGCTCACGGGCCCAGCCGCTCCGCGACATGTGGGATCTTCCCGGACCGGGGCACAAACCCGCGTCCCCTGCATCGGCAGGCGGACTCTCAACCACTGCGCCATCAGGGAAGCCCTGGCTGATGTTTTTTAAAACCCTGGAATCCCCAGGTGGGCCACCCCGACTCAGACACCTTCCTGCCATCACCCAGAGCCTACGGGAGCCTGGCTGTCAAACCCAGAAAGCGCCGTCCGCACACTACCCTGGAGACCCCACCCGCACCAGCCGGCGGTTCCTATGAAGAAGATCAGCCCTTCTCTCTGGGCCACCCACAGCGTCGGATAGCAGGAGCCATTCCAATCCACGCGTAAGCTGGGAGGCCCCCCTGCACCGATGCGTCCTCATCCGTCACCCCCGCCTGGCAGGGCTGATGCAGGGCTCGTATTAAATAAAGTGGGCAAAGCCTCCTACGGACGCCTGACTTCGGAGACAGTCAACGCAGGAGCTGTTTCTCTGCACCTCCTGGCCCTCTTGTTTGGTTCTGGAACCTGAGGGGTCCTTGCAAGTAAGACAGCTCAGTGGAGAAACCCCCCACCCAGTGTTCTGCACTTACACTCTGGGGTGGGTGAGGCCGGCCCCACCTGGAGGCTGCAGAATCTTCCCTGTGACCCCTGGCTGCGGCCTCTGCACCTAAGAACCAGCGGTGGCTCAGGCATGGCCTGTAGAGAGCTGAGAGGTGTGATGCCTTTCAATAAAAGCTCTGTCCTCGGGCTTCCCTGGTGGCGCAGCGCTTAAGAATCCACCTGCTAATGCAGGGGACACCGGTTCGAGTCCTGGTCCGGGAAGATCCCACATGCCGTGGAGCAACTAAGCCGGTGTGCCGCAGCTACTGAGCCTGTGCTCTAGAGCCCGCGAGCCACAACTACTGAGTCCACATGCCACAACTACTGAAGCCCGCGCGCCTATAGCCCATGCTCCGCAATAAGAGAAACCACTGCAAGGAGAAGCCCGTGCACCACAACAAAGAGTAGCCCCCGCTCACCGCAGCTAGAGAAAGCCTTGCGCAGCAACAAAGACCCAACGCAGCCAAAAGTAAATTAAATAAATAAATTAAAAAACAAAAAACTCTGTCCTCCAGAAAGGAGTGCTGCACTCAGCCTCAAACAGGATTACTAGTCACTCTGTTAGGAAAGACGAGACAATTAGAGCAAGATTAAACAAACGCTTAACTGCCCTCCCCTAATCCCTGGGTTGTAATCAATCAGGCCGACTCTAATCTGGGCTCCTTCTGGATCTGCCTGCAAGGCTCCTGGAGGCCTTACATGTTGGCCTCAACGCAGAGCCTCGGGACATACGCGGCCCGGGGTTCCAGCATTGGCCAAGGCCTCCATCAAGAGTCCACTACCTCTGCTGAGGCCTGGCACTCTCCTTGTCTGCCCATCTCCCGGAATAAGAAAAGAAAACCCAAAACAGACCCTCTCCTTCCGGGTCCCCCCAACTCTCCCTTTTCCCTCTCGAGGGGCTGCTCAGAGAAAGAATGTCCCCGTCCCACCCCTGCGAGCCCCTCTTGGAAGCGGCCGTTTCTGCTATTTGCATTCTCTACACTTGCCCCTGACCCACTCAGTAGCTCAGAACTGTGTTTGAGATGGAGAAAAAAATCACTTTAAAAGTGCACTCATCGGGACTTCCCTGGTGGTCCAGTGGTAAAGAATCTGCCTTACAATGCAGGGGACGAGGGTTCGATCCCTGGTCAGGGAACTAAGATCCCACATACCGTGGGGCAACAAAGTCTGCGTGCCACAACTACTGAGATTGCGTGCCTCGACTAGAGAGCCTGCGTGCTGCAAACTACATAGCCCACACGCCACAACTAGAGAGAGAAAACCCGCACGCCACGATTAGAGAAAAGCCTGTGCGCCACAATGAAAGATCCCGCGAGCCGCAGCTAAGACCCGACACAGCCAAAAATAAAATTTTTTTTAATAAATAAATCTTTTTAAAAAATGCACTTATCAACCGATGAAAGGAAAACAAAACATGGCCAATGACACATGATTCAGCCACGAAAAGGAATGAAGTACTGACACAGGCTACAACATGAATCAACCTGAAGACGCCATGCTGGGTGAAAGAAGCCTCGTACAAAAGGCCACAGACTGTAGGATTCCACTGACACAAACGTCCAGAAGAGGCAAATCCACAGAGACAGGAAGCAGATTAGTGGTTGCCAGGGGCTGGGGGTTTAGGAAGCAATGGGGAGGGCGGGCGGGGGCGGGATGTCCAGGGGTTCATTTTTGGAGAGATGAAAATGTTCTAAAACTGATACTGGTGATGGCTGCACAGGTCTGAGGATATACTAAAAACCACTGAATTGTACACTTTAAATGAGTGAATTGTATAGGATGTGAATTATAATCCCAAAAGGCTTTTGTAAAAAAAAAAAAAGTTCAAAAAACACCCCACAGAGGGACTTCCCTGGTGGTCCAGTGGTTAGGACTCCACGCTTCCACTGCAGGGGGCACAGGTTTGATCCCTGGTCGGGGAACTAAGATCTCATATGCCTGGCAGTGCGGCCAAAAAAAAAAAAAAAAAACGACCACAGAAAGCAACCATTTGTAAACAACCAAGTAAGGCTGCTGAAGAAGGCCCTGAGGTAGAGTTTCCCTCTGCTACTGAGTCCCGTCCCCCCTGCTACCCGGCAGCCCCCTGGCTGGACGCTGTTGCAGCTCACTCTCTCATCCCCAAAGCCCCAATGCCAGGGCCAGAGCCGGGAGGGAGAAAAAGGGCACGCAGCTCCCCCTGGGCCACACCTGTGGAGCCAGAGGACCCCGGAGACAGGTGACGGCCGGGCGGAGACATCTTCACATCTCCAAACCCTCCAACCCCGAGACAGAAACCGACAAGACGCCACCCTCCAGCTGGTCTGTGGGTCTACCATCTTCTCTCTGCTAAAACAACAGCCACGAACGAACAAGAGCAATGACACTGGGGGCAGAGAGGAGCCCAGAGTATCTGCGATTCCCGGGCAGGTCCCAGTGGCACCCTCTACGAGCCCCCTCACTCCCAGCACTGGGCATCCGAGAATCCCATGAGCTGGGTGACGGTTTTCAGAGGAGACCAGGTCAGCGGTGAGGAACCTGAGGTTTGCAGGGCCAGAGCCGGACCCGTCAGACCCTCTGGCAGAGGCATCCCCTGTCACCTGAGGGACGAAGCCCATCCCCTGAGCCAGGGACCGCCACATGCAGGCTGGCGTCCAAGGCCGCAGCTGGCCTAGAGCAGACAGACTTCGCCGGGCCACGTGGGCAGCTGCTCCTGCCACGCTTCGGGGTCACAAACTTCCTACCCAGCCAGGTAACTTATTTCCGAAGCGTCTATCTTGTTTGAGCCTCACCAACCTAGGGCTGACCATACACTTCGGGGCAGGGGGTCAGGTCATCTCAGCTGAGGTGACCAGTCAGGGGCACGGAGTTGAGGGGCACGGGGGTGGGTTTGGCGGGGGTGGGGGGCTGGAGTACAGAGGAGCTCAGAGAGCTTCTGGACCCTCCAAGAGCTCAGAGGGGGCTTCCCAGGAGTGGTGCGACAGTCCTGCGGTCTCTGTTATCTGCTCTGCGCCCTTAAAGCAGGCCAAGCCCTCTGGGGATGTTATCCAAACAGCAGCCCTCCAGCTCCAGCCATAAAGTAAGGAATCTGGGAAGCTGGTAATCAGAGGCCTCCCCCTTCCCCCACAGGACCATAACTCATGGGCAGTCCTCTGCACACACACATCAAAGGCCCAGTGGCTCTCCAAAACCATGCCCAGGCGACAGCATGGGATCACAGGGTCAGCCTTCCAAAGGCCCTTCCAGACAGGGCGGAGGAAGGGGACGGGTGGGGGGAGGGGCCTACAGATCAAAGGAAAGAAGGGAAGAAGAAATGGAAGGTTCCTAAAAATCTCCCCAGATCGCCGGGTGCCAGCCCAGCGCCAGCCATTAGACCCTGGTAAACACTGGCCTGGATCATGTGCACAAGTGTTTGGGCAAACAAGGACACTGGAACCCTGCCTGAGTGGCTTGTTCAAGGTCGTTGGCTAGACTCTGACCTCTGACCAGAGACCCTGCCATTGGCCCAGGCCTCCTGCAGCACACCCGCCATGGCACGGGAGAGAAGTCACCGCGCTTAAGGAACAACAGAGGCCCCAAGCGGGCACTGGCTCTGTGACCCTCCCAAGTCACAGCCTTCCTATGCCTCAGTCTCCCTGTCGGTGCAGAGGGATCTGAAACACTTCCTTCAAAAGACAGCAGAAACAGGCCAGAAAGGACCCCCACCTGCTGGAGCTCATTTCATTTCATCCTCACAGCACCCCTAGGAGGTGACATTTTATGATTTCCACTTTGCAGAGAGTGACGGATGTGGCACCTGTCCAAAGCCACAGGGCTCGTACCCGTCTGACCCCCAGGCTCAGGAACTTCACCCGGCATTGACCTGCTTTCCGACCCACACCCGTCGGGCGCAGACCACCTGTCCTGCTGGGTTCAAGAGGTACGAGGGGGACACTTCCCTGGTGGTCCAGTGGTTAGGACTCCGAGCTTCCACTTCAGGGGGCATGGGTTCTATCCCTGGGTGGGGAACTAAGATCCCGCGTGCCATGCGAGAGCTCAAAGGGAAACGTTAGCCAAGAAGAAAAGTGTGCTCCTTACCCAAATGCTGCAGTCAAACAATAGAATAAAGTTGTGTAAGACAGAAAATTTAAAAAAAAAAAAAAAAAGAGGTACGAGGGGAAGCAGGTGGGTGAGGAACCAATGTGGGAGCCAGGTCGACCTGCGACGCTGGTCCACCAGGGGGCAGGGGGCAGGGGACAAGGCAGCACAGAGAGGGGAAGGGAACGCCTCTGGGGTCCCTGCAGACCAAGCTGTCAGCTTTCCATCTTCCTGGGCAGGGAAGGGAGTGACTTCCATGGGCCCCAGGACAGACCTGAGAGGGGGCCCAAGGACCAGGCTCTGCCACCAAGTCCTCTGTGTGCCTCGGGACACATGTCCCTTCACCCAGCTCCACGGGGATCAGTTTCCCTGAGATACTGTGATATAATAAGAAATATAGGGACTTCCCTGGTGGCGCAGTGGTTAAGAATCCGCCTGCCAATGCAGCGGACACGGGTTCGAGCCCTGGTCCGGGAAGATCCCACATGCTGCGGAGCAACTAAGCCCGTGTGCCACAGCTACTGAGCCTGTGCTCTAGAGCTAGTGAGCCACAGCTACTGCAGCCCGGGTGCCTAGAGCACGTGCTCCGCAACAAGAGAAGCCACCATACTGCAATGAGAAGCCCACGCACCGCAACGAGGAGTAGCCCCCGCTCGCCGCAACTAGAGAAGGCCCGCGCACAGCAATGCAGACCCAAGGCAGCCAAAAATAAATACGTAAATAAATAAATTTAAAAAAAAAAGAACTATGTTTGGTCTTGTCTCCTGGCTCCTGGCACAGAGGAACTAAAGAATTCTAAAGAGTCCTAAAACCCTTGTACTTTCCTGGGTGATGAGTGTTATGCTAATGAGATGACAGGTGGCTGGGAGCCCCTAGGGAGTGTCAGGGGCTGGAAGCCAGGAAGACCAAAACGTGATTAGGGGGTTGGAACTTTCGCCCAACCCCCCAGCCTCCAGGAGGGGAGAGGGGCTGGAGGTTGAGCTAATGCCTGTATGATGACATCTCAACCACGGGTTCTGAGAGCTTCCGGTCGATGAACACATCAGGGAGGGTGGTGCACCCAGCTCCACGGGGACAGAGGCTCCTGTGCCTGGGACCCTTCCAGACCTCACCCCTTATACCTCTTCCTCTGGCCGTTCATCTGTATCCTTTATCACATCCTTTATAATAAGCCAGTTAACATAAGTAAATGTCCCCGGAGTTCTGTGAACTTCCAGCAAATTACTGAACCTGAGGTGGGGGAGGGTGGGCACCCCCAACCTGTAGCCCAGTCAGGGGTGGGTAACCGGGGACCCACGACGTGTGACTGGAGTCTGAGGGGGCAGTCTAGTGGGACTGAGCCTTGAACCCAAGGGGTCTTCACTAACCTCGGGAAGTTAACGTCAGAACTGAATTGACTGGAAGGACACCCAGCTGGTGCCCACAGAGAACTGGAAAATTGCTTGGTGTGGAAAACCCACACGTTTGGTGTCAGAAGCGTTGAGCAGAGAAACAGTTTTGCTTTATTCCCCATCTGAGAAATGAAGGGCTTGGACCTGAATGCCCTTTAGGAGGCTCCTGGCTCTGACCTTCTCAATCCCTGAAGGCTGGGGCTTTGGGGCTTAACAAATACCACACCTTTCTCCGAAGGCAAGGTCAAGGCCACACAACCTCTCCTTTCTTCTATTTACCAATGTATACCCGCAGAATCATAAATACGTGAAAACATTTACATGACCAGATTAACTTCTGGGCTCTGTGGTTCACTAAAGCAAACATGTTTATCTTTCCATCACACGGCACTTTTTTTTTTTTTTGCGGTACGCGGGCCTCTTGCTGTTGTGGCCTCTCCCCTTGCGGAGCACAGGCTCCGGACACGCAGGCTCAGCGGCCATGGCTCACGGGCCCAGCCGCTCCACGGCATGTGGGATCTTCCCGGACCGGGGCACGAACCCGTGTCCCCTGCATCGGCAGGCGGACTCTCAACCACTGCGCCACCAGGGAAGCCCCACACGGCACTTTTTAAGTCACTTCTTTTTCAGGGTGCTGGAACTCACCGCATAGCATCAGTATTAGGCTGAGGAGGGGAACGTGGCTGGCGGGGTGGGGATGCTGGGAGCCACACACCAACATCCTCTTACAACCGGCTGATTCGGGGTTGGAGCCTGGAGAGGGAAACCGGGGTCATGGGCTAAGGCCCTAGGGAAGCAGTTATCTCGGCTCCAGATCCGGGCTACTGGCAGCGGCCAAGCTTGCTGGACAAAGTCACCCCTCTGGTGACAAGGGGACCTGAGCAAGTCAACCAATGGGTGGCTCCTTGCCCGGCCCTGCCATCGTTTGAAACCCGAGTTTCTCAGGCGTGCACCCATATACGTACATCCGGATTTTACAGGCTTGGTTAGAAACAAAAGAATTGGACTTCCCTGGTGGTGCAGTGGTTAAGAATCTGCCTGCCAATTCAGGGGACACGGGTTCGAGCCCTGGTCTGGGAAGATCCCACACGCCGCGGAGCAACTAAGCCCGTGCGCCACAACTAGTGAGCCTGCGCTCTAGAGCCCGCAAACCACAACTACTGAGTCCACACGCCTAGAGCCCGTGCTCCGCAGCAAGAGAAGCCCGCATGCAGCAACTAAGACCCAACGTGGCCAAAAATAAATAAATAAATTTTTAAAAAGGAAGAAAAGAAAATACAAGACTTAAAAAAAAAAAATCTTGGGCTTCCCTGGTGGCGCAGTGGTTGGGAGTCCGCCTGCCGATGCAGGGGACACGGGTTTGTGCCCTGGTCCGGAGGATCCCACATGCCGCGGAGCGGCTGGGCCTGTGAGCCATGGCCGCTGGGCCTGCGCGTCTGGAGCCTGTGCTCCGCAACGGGAGAGGCCACAGCAGTGAGAGGCCCGCGCACCGCAAAAAAAAAAAAAAAAAAAATCTTTCAGGGACTCAACAAACCAAGACACCGTGATGCTGCCACCAGCCTGTCCCCTCCTCCCCTCTGCCTCCAACCTGTCATCTCCCTGAAGTCAGATGAAGCCTTTTCTAATACACACATCAGAGGGTGACAGCCCTCTGAATTGAGCCCCTCAGTGCTCCCCCTTGGCTTCTAAGACAACATCCACGCTCCTTAACCCCAATCTGGCTCCTTCCCTGGGCTCAGCTTGTGCTCCCAGCAGAGACCCATCCCCACTGGGCATCCTCTGGCCTCTGTGCCTTTGCACAGTCTGTTCCCTCTGCTGGGAAGGCCCTCCCCCACCTCCCGGGTTGGGTGAACCTGGCATTCTACAAAGTCCAGCCTATGTGTCAGAGTCCCTGAGAGCTTCCTCCATGGGCTCCGAGCCCCAGGAGGAGCCCCCCTTCCCATCAGGCTCGTATCACCAGCACCACAACTGCCTGTTGAATCAGTCTCGTCTGCTGGCCAATGAGCTCCTCAGAGCGGGGACCAGACCCAATTCATCTCTGCAACCCCTGCTCCGAGCCCACACTCTGGGCTGAATGACGGGTCCACACACATGCTGCCCACTCGAGAAGCCAAAGTGGCCCTGTGGTTCCCTTTGTCCTCGAAGCCCTAAAGCACCAGGAATGACCGTGGGGCAGGGGTGCAGACCCCTCGTCCGTGGGACAGGCAGGGCTGCCCACACCCCATCCGCAGAGGTGATGTTCACAGGATTAATAACCGTCCCGTCCTTGCACCGGGACTGTGCACATGCTCCGGGGTGGGGATAGGGGGTCTTTGTTCACTGAGGCCACGGAGGGGAATGGGCTCGAGGAAATCACTTCCCACTACCGGTGACTGCACAGCAACGATATTTTATTCACGGGGACGTCACAGGATTCTCGCCAGCATACTGACTCCTATCCTTTTGCATGAAAAGTGTCACTTGGGCACGCATCCTGGTCCTTGCTCAGCGCCAGCCCAGGTATCTGCTGCAGCTTCGGAGGGGGCGGTCAGAGACGGGAAGGAGGCAGATGGGGGAAGGCGGGCATGAGGAGGGGGCGGTGGGGAGGGGCCGGGGACCACCGACTCCCACCCCCTGCCACTGAGCCTAAACGGGGTCACTAGGCGGCCTGCCTTGGCTGAGCACTGGGGAGCCAGGAGCTCTCGTCAGGAGGGGGAAGCAGAAAAAGGAGGCAGATGGCAGCTTGAGAAAGCAGTGGAGCTGCCCCGTGGGCAGGGGCCCCCGGACCACCCAGGCCCAGCCCCTGTCTGCTGGCCCGGCTGCAGCGGGAACCAGGCCTGAGGATGCTGGGGAAGCAGGGGCTGAGGATGCTGTTCCGGGTACAACACACTGCCCCCCAACGTGCGACTGTCCTAGGACTCTTGCTAGGGCCACCAGCCGGTGCCCTTTATAAGCTACTAGAGAGTGCTAAGGGAGGACTACCCCCAGCAGCCCGCCCCGCTGTGCAAGGTCCCCACAGCCCGGCATCCTCCTTCCCTCTCCTCCCACAGACCCTCCCTCCCGCGCCCAGGCACAAGTGTGCTTTGGGAGGGAGCCGGCAAGGAAATCTGTCTTTCCGCACAGCACAGCGTGGCTCGGGAGGTGTTCTAGCAGACTTATTTATAGCCAAGCACCCCGTCCGCATGCTCTCCAGCGCTGCCTGCCTGCCACTGGGGCTTCTCAATCCGTGTCTATATTTATCCCCCAAAGCCGTGGGGATAATGGCGAGGCCAGAAATAGCCTTGAAGACATTCACGTGAAGATGACAGACAGGTCTCCAGCTCCCGGCTGACCTTGCTCCCCACATCTGCCACTTGGCCGTGGGTAACAGGGAACAGCTGGATGGGGCCGGGAAGGCAGCCGAAGCCAGACGGGAACAACATAATCCCTCTTTCCCTGCTGGCCGCGGTCCTCTGTAGTGATGCGGTGGACAAGTCCAAAATGATACCTCATGGCTGCCGGGCTACGGAGAGAACGAAGGTGACACGGTTTCCTGATGGATATCAGCACATTGATCAGCTCAGAGGAGAACGGAGAGTCAAAGGGAGCGGGCACGAGGGCTCTGCTCGTGCCCGGGCACACACACAAAAAGCAGGCCACCCGCCAGACCAAGGTTGCAGGGCGTCTCCCTGCTGCCTCACCCCCTTGCACTTGGACACAGGTACAGGGCTCACCATGGAAGTGTATGCACTGTCTCCTGCTGACCCGGCCACTTCTCACCTCCTGGCAGGGAGGGTGACTCGAAGACAACCTGGCTGGTCAGGGAAGCAGCTGGGACTGTGGGGGAACCAGTGGGTGGCTCCTCCTCCCCAGCCAGCTTCAGAGTCCTGGAAGAACTCACCATCTGGGACGGGGGACAGACACATTAACAGCGCACAGTGCATCAATAGAGGGAGGCACGGAGTGCAGCCAGAGCAGAGAGAAGGCAGTGGATAACTGCCTGATGGGGAAGATTTAATTGAAGAGGGGGCATTTCAGTTGGGCTTTGAAGGATGCATAGGAGTTTATCAGGAGAGAAGGGGGAAAGGCACAGGGAACAGCAGGAGCCAATGCCTTTAGGTACTCAAAGTGCGTGGTATGTTTGGGGAATGGGAGAAGTCCCAGGTGGCAGAACTGCGGGGTCAAGGGTGGTGAGCTGGACCTCAGACTGGGAAAGGGGCTGGACCCAATCACACATCTGAAGGGCAGAGCTTTTGAGCACATGGGATTCAGAAGACTCCCTCACCATCCCTGTGGCTATGGCTGTGGCCTGCCTGGGGTGTTCTCTGACCTGTCACTGCTCCCAACAGGGAGGAGCTTTCTGATCTCATGCTGCCCCTGCTTCTATGACGGGGCCTCTGGGCTGGTCCCTGACACCCCCTCCCTGCCTGGATCTCTAGCCCCCAGTCCTGACTTACATCTGACTCCCTGTCCGTCCCTCCCTCCTGTGAGCCCCGGCCCATCCCAGGTCTCTCCAGGGCAGGGCCAGGGCCCTAGAAGCACCTCCCCACAAGGAGGGAAAGAACCCCCGGTTGTGGAGTGATCACAGAGTGCCCCACATAGGTGCCATTTAATCCTGGCTGCTGAGCAAGGTAGATTCGACCTGACCATTCCACAGATGATGACATGAAGCCTCTGGGAAGCTGAACCCCCAATCTTCTCAAGACCACTTTGCAGTTAGTGATGGAGCTGGGTTTAAAACAAGGTTTGTCTCAACTCTGTAGGTAGAGCTTCCCTGCTGGGAGCTCCTTGGTGTGTGTGTTGGCTGGAATTTTACAGGGTCCAGCCCCTTTCCTGGCCTGATCTCCAACTCACCACCTTTGACCCACACTTCTGACACTTAGGACTTCTCCCATTCCCCAAACATACCACACACTAAGAGTACTAAAGGCACTGGCTCCTGCTGTTCTCTGTGCCCTTCCCCCTTCCCTTCTGGTAAACTCCTGTGCATCCTTCAAAACCCAACAGAAATGTCCCATTTTCTATGAAATCTTCTCCATCAGGCAGTCGGCCACTGCCTGCTCTCTGCTTCGGCTGCACTCTGTGTCTCCCTTTACTGATGTATTACATGCTCTGATACGTGTCTGATCCCAGATGGAGAGTTCTCCTCCCTCACTGTGACCCACTGCCTGGCACAGTAAACATCTGCCAGATGAGAGAGTAAACTGATTCCCTCCTTCACGCTCACCCAGAGCTGGTATCTTTGCGCCACCCACCCCAGCTTTTTTCTAAAGTATGGAACCCTATAGCAGGACCCCCTTCAGCTATCCAGGCAAATGATAAGCCTGGGTGCTCTCGCGCTCTGCCTCCCCACCTGGACAGCACGCAGGCTGCCAGGCACTACTAGCCCTCGGAGAATACCCAGTGCTGCCAGACTAAGGAGCTGCTGCTCTGCCAGGGCTCTGACAGAAGGACCACAGCCAGGTGAGGGGGCAGGCCCGTCTTTGCACCTGGGAGCTGGCGAGGCACTGGGGACTCCAGGCCACATCTGCAGCACAGGAGCTCTGACGACGCTTTCCAGTCACTGAGCTGATTCTCTGTGGGGCTCCCGCCAGGGATGCACCCTCCTTCCCAGTGGCTGATCGCAGAGCAGGAGCTGGGGTGCCGAGGAACAGGGGCTGCCGTCATGGGGTTGGGTCTTGCCTCCCCAGCTTCTGAGTTAACCAAACTGCTCCTGGTCCCGGAGACCTGGCTCCGAATGCTCCCTGCGTCCCTGGCTTTAAGGTTTAAGTGCCTCTTGGAGTTGAAGCAAGTCCAGGGGCCACCCCCAACCTCACAAGGCCCTGTGCCAGACCCTCCAGGTGAAGAGAGATTCCCAGGGTACAAGACACTGACAGCCTAGACGGCTTTCCCAGGGGTGATCAGAAGAATCAAAAGCACTGAAAAAGGGGGCACCCCCCAAAAAGCAAATTCTGCAGCCTTTCAAACGTCACAGAGTACCTACGACGTGCCCAGCACCTGCAATCTAGAGAGAAATACTTATAACAGTGAACACAGACACAGCCCTCACCAAGCACTTTGTAGATATTCTCATTTAATCCCCATGACAACATGCAGTGAGCACTATAACCTTGTCCCCGTTTTACAGATAAGGAAACTGAGGCTGGGAAAGGTGAAGGGGACTGTCCCAAGTCTCCCAGCCAGGTTCTAAAGCCAGGCAGCTTGGTTCTGGAGGCTGCATTAACCACCACACTATACAGTTCTGCACAACAATCATTATAAAACAGTGTGCACTGAAAAATTGACAGCCGCCTTGGAAAAGTGTGGCAGTTCCTCAAAATGTTAAGCATAGAGTTAGCATATGACCCAGCAATTCTCCTCCTAGGGATATACTCAAGGGAAATGAAACGTAGGTCCACACAAAAACGTATACGTGAATGTTCACAGTAGCATTATTCACAATAATCAAAAAGTGGGGGGAATTCCCTGGCAGTCCAGGGATTAGGACTACGCGCTTACACTGCAGGGGTACATGGGTTCGATCCCTGGTCGGGGAACTAAGATCCCACATGCCGCAAGGTGCGGCTGAAAACAAAAAAGTGGGAGAAATGTAAATGCCTATCAACTGATGAACGGATAGATGAATGAGGGTCCGTCCACACAATGGAATGTTATTCTGCGGTAAAAGGGAGTGAAGTACCGATTCAGGCTACCACGCGGTCGAGCCTTGAAAACATTATCATGAGCGAAAGAAGCCAGTCACTGAAGGCCACGTGTTGTAGGATTCCATTTATACGAAATGTCCGGAATAGGCAAATCCATAGTGACAGAAAGGGGATGAGTGGTTGCCCGAGGCTGGGGGAGGGAAGTGACAGCTAAGAGGGCGTGGGGTTTCTTTGGGGGGATGATGGACATGCTCTAAACCTGACCGTGATGCTGGCTGAACAAGTCTGTGAATATGCAAAATACCATTGAATTGTACACTTTTAATGGATGAATTATACGCTATATGAATTATATCTCCATTGAGTTGTTTAAAAAGAAAACTGTGCAAACCCAGTTTGCACAGAGGTGTGTAAGCCCAGGTGCTCGGAGAGCCAGAGCAAGGGAGTCCCTTCTGCCTGCTGGAAGGGCAGTCTGGGCACCAGGGTCGCCACACCTGGCATTCTGCTGGCTTTCAGGTTCTGCAAGCCAGGTCTGTCCCTTACCTCCTGTGTCACACACGAGACTTAGGAGCTGGCCTAGCACTGGCCAGTCTTCTATGTGGGAGAAGACTGAGGCCCAGGCTGCCTCACCTCGGGCAGCTATGTCCTCAAACACCATCCTTCGCGCTGTGCTGCCATAACTCTAAAGGGCTTGGTTCCAGAAGCCTTTCCCGATCCCACAGATGGAAGGAGCCACTCTCCCGCATACCCCGTGCCCCACGCAGACACTGATCAGACAGCTCTGCTGGCCAGGGCACAGCCCTCATCCCAAGGCAGCGCAGGCCCTGGGAGCCTCGGCCGACTCTGACGGATTTGTTTCCTTACATTAGGAAAGGAACACTGATTTACTGAGCAACTACTACGTGCCAGGAGCTGGGCGGGGTGCCCTACACCGCTTTTCTCATTGTCTCTCTTTCTTCTGGTCACAGTCTTTTCAAATCTAGGCCATCTCTGCAAGATGCTTTAACGGTTCAAGAAAACATGCCCATGACCTCAGATGTCCCCTTGCGATGGGCGTGAAGCACGGGACAGGGCTGGCCCCGGGGCAATCTGCGATGTTGGAGGAGTCCTCCTGCTGGAATGCCGGCTCCCTACTGCCACCTCCTCTCATCCTCGCCGCCCTGGCCTGCTTCTTGGGTCCACTGAATAAGCTTATGCACAGGGAGGTACCAGGGAGTGAGTGCGACATACTTCCCCAGAGTATTTATAACTTGTAGGCGAACTAGAGGCAAGAAGTGACTGAGGGAAGGAGAAGGAGGCGTGGCTCTCCTTCCAAGCCCCTCAAAGCACAACTCTGCTTTATTTTCACCTCCAGCACATGGCACAGCTCGCGCACACAGAAGGTGCTTAACACGTGTTAGTCAAATGATCACCCGACTTAAGGCAGCTCCTCCCGTCTGGGAGCCCACATCCTGGAAAGCATGCTGCGGGGGACAAGCCAACGGACTCCCTTTTCTCAGGGAAACTGGCGCCAGGAGAGGAGATGTGGATCCCGAAATCCACCACCGATGTGAGCACACCCTGAGCACAGTGCCCAACCTCGGCCGTCCTGGAGAGAGTCACCCCAGGGGTGCTAGGAAGGGCTCCCAGTCATCTCCAGGTGCTGCAGCCCAGGACAGGCGGGGACTAAACGGCTTGTGCGCTGGAGGGAACCTGTCTGGGTGTTTCTTTCTTCCTTGCCATCTCCCCACTCCTCTAGCCTCCGAGGAAGATGCCAACAAAAGGACAGGGGCTGGCATGATACCAGCCCACTGAGACTCAAGCCTCACTTCAGTGGTCTGGCCGGATCTCCCACGTCTGGGCACCACATTCTCATCAGCCCTGTCCTGGGATCACCTGTGGCCGCCAGGGTGCTAATCAGACCCAAGGGCACAAGAACCACTTCTGGAGACAGCCCGTACATCACCCCGTGGAAGCAATTCCAAGTTGGCCTCAAGAATACCGCTGTTGTGATGGGACAGATCAAGTTAAAAGGCTAAAAGAAAAATCAAACTGGAGTCTTCCCCGCTTTGGCCTATAGATCCAGCTTTTCCGTAGAGAGTGAAAGAAAAATCTCTCTTTATCTTCCCAGGCAGCCGTCACACGGAAGAGCCTGCGGATGATACCCAGCTCTTTCCAAGCTGAGCTGGGAGTTTCACGGGCCTCGTGCTGTATCTCGAGGGTCACCAGTGACCTTAAAGCCGGCCATTAGAGCTGGCTTGCGGACTAAAGAAAAGTTACCAGCCCAGCGCCCTGCACAAGAAAGCACATGGGAAGTGCTGGCAATGAAAGGTTGCCTCTCAGGGGTGCACCCGGGTCCTCACAGTTTAAGTGAAGCCTGTGCTCGGTGACACGGCTGTAGGGCAGCGAGATGCCAGCCCCCGCCGACTCTCCTTGCCCCCTTTATTCTAAGAGGTGAATCATGGGTTTAAGCAGACCACCCTGGTGTACGGAAGGCCTCTGGCTTGTGTCCCCTGGGGTATCTGGTGGCTGCAGCGGCTGTTTAGTGCCTGTCCTCGGACAGAGATCCCAAGCGTGGACAGCTCCTGCACGGGCCTGATTGCCCACGATCGCGGGGGCATCGTTGGTTCACCTGTCCGTCTCCCAAACTGTTAGGTCCTCCAGAGCAAGGGCGTCTTGTCTCTGGGCTGGCACTTAACAGAAGCTCAATAAAATCTTCAAAAACATGCACAGGAGTATTGTCTCTGATCTGCCCAAGAGCTCAGACATGACCCTCAAGACCTCTGCCCAACTGAGGTCAAAATGTCAGCCCGGGAAGAGCCGTTACAGGCACACAGCACCCATAAATGTCAGTTTACAATGTCCCGGGTTCCTGCCGGCCGATGGAATCTGCCAGAATCCCATGCTCAGCTGCTGTGCTGGGGGCCAGCCCTGCTTCCCTCGGGACCCCAAACCTCTGCAGGTCTCCTCCCACAGCTGCCAATCAGTTCAGCTACAAAAACATGGGGTCAAAAACTCAAGTCTTGACTCTGCCACTAACCAGCTTGCTGTGTGACTCTGGACAAGTAACTTCCTTTACTGGGCCTCAGTTACCCCGTAGGTTAAGTGAAAAGGTTGGACTAGATGATCTCTTAGGTCCTTCCAAGCTCATTAGAACCTGTTTTTAAAAGTCCACACAACGAGGATTGCCTAATTCCTCAGTGATTCCTTCCAGCTCTACCTTTAAAACGTACCTGGAGCCCAACTCCCTCACCTCCACCGCTGGCACCCTGGTCCAGGGCCTACCACCTCACGTGCTGCATCCGTGCCCCTGCTGGTCTCCCTGCTTCCTCCCTTCACCCCATCCAGTGTGTTCTCAACACAGTAGCCAGAAACCATCCTTTTAAAGCACAGGTCGGATCCTGGCCCTTCTCTGGTCTAGCTCAAGAGTAGCACCACATCTCACTCAGAGTCAAAGGTGAAAGTCCAGACAGGAGTGCAAGGTCCTGATAGATGTGGGCTCTCCTATTTCTCCAACCCCCTCCCCTGCCATTCTTCCACTCACTCAGATTTCCTGAACATCCCGGCTGAGCTCCTGCCTCAGGGCCTTTGCACAGGCTGTCTCCTCTGCCTGGGATAACCTCCCCATTCTCTCCGTCGCCTCCTTCAGGCCTTTGCTTAAATGTTCCTGACTTGAGAGGCCTTCTCTTCCCTTGTTTATTTAGCTCCGATCACCACCTGACGTGCTTATATATTTTACTGCCTACTTGCATATTGTATGTCTCCCCCCGCTAGACTCTAAGCCCAGGAGGGCCAGAATTTTAAATGTTTTATCACTCCTTTATACCCAGCTCCCGGAATAGCAGCTACTCACTAAATGCATGTTGAATGAATACATTTTGATTGTTTGTGGGTTCGATCACGCTGCTAAGATGAACAGTCTCAGGCCATACAACCCTCCAGCTTGAAAGACGTCATCCCAGGAGTCCCTCTGAGAATCCCAAGCTCTGGACAGTGTCTCTGGGAGTCAAAGTGATTGTTCTAGGCAGGTTCGCGGCTTAGGAAGTATGTGGAGGAACAAAGCAAGGAAATGACACAGACCTGGTCTGGTCCCTGGGAGGTGGTGGGGTCAGCTCATAAGCAGATGCTTCCAGGCGCCTCCTTGCCGGGCAAGAGGAGGTTATAAACACAGGTCAGTTAGTGCACTGGACACCGGTCGTGAGGGAAGCACAAGAAGGGAAACGCAAGCGGTGGGCTCTTCCTTAGAACCAGGGAAAGGCAGCCATGGTGGAAGAGTGAGCAGAAGGCAGCCAGGAGGGGGCTGCAGTGCCGGAGGCCTGCGGACCGAGCTCCAGAGGAGCCCTGGGCCGGACCACCGAGGCCAGGCCAACTGATCGCCCTGCCCTGCCGACCCCAGAGCGCTCGAACCGAGGGCCCTCAAGCCTGGCTCTCTGATAGGTGCCTGGGCGAACGTCCACACGTGACTGGGAGCAGAGACCAGAAACAAAGCCAGAGAAATGCGGCTCCTGCCACGTGGATGAAGATGAAGTACGCTCTCGGGAAGATGTGCATCACTGAGGCCGAGAGGGCAAACCCAGGGAGTGGGGATCTGGGGCTCTTGAGAAGAGGACGAACTGGGAGGTGGAAGGACCAGACTTCGGCGGGCGTCGCTCCCGGGCCGCGAGAGAGGGCCTAAGAGCCTAGAAAGAAGCGGAGGGTCGAGCAACCCGGTGGAAGCCCCCTCCGTGTTCTACCTGAGTCCTGGGCAGGGCTGGCCGGGTGCCAAGGTCCCACGTTAGGAAACGGACTATGGATGCAAGAGGTCAGGAGGGGCCACGGGGGACGTCAGGTCCCGCCCAGCTGCCTCCCAAGCGCCATGGGGGGACCTTGAAGGAATACAGGACAAGCCCCAGTCTTTGCTCCTGCCCTCTGTACGGGTGCACACGGCCTCCCTCGCTGGCCGAGGCCCCTAACAGGCCACCCATCAGACCTACGGCCCAGGGAGCGGCCGGCCAACCCTCCCACGTGGGGCTGGGGTGCTGAGAGGAGTGAAGCTCCCACAGGTGAAGGAAAGAAGCCTCACCCCTCCCTCAGTCTCCATCCAGGGGCCCAAGGGGAGGCGGGGAGGCCAGCGCGGTGGTGGGGACGAAAAGTGTGTCAGTTGCCACTGTGGTCTGAGGTCCTGCCCTGTCTTCAGCTCTCTTCCCCCTCAGGAGACAGTGACCTTGCCAAGGCCTCAGCGGAGACAATGGCAGGAAGTGCCCCTCCCCAGGAGCCGAGGAGTCAGGAAGGAAGTGACCGACTCTGAGCCTGGGCCCCGGACCCTTCCCGCCAAGCCCCTACCCCAAGGACACGCTAGAAGCTCTGCTCACCAGCTCAGGATGGCAAACGTCCTCAGCTTTGGGGAGGAGGCGCTGAGGACAGACGCTCTCCAGCCTGGGACCCCCTGTCAGAGGCAAACCCTCTGAGGATGGAGAGCTCCTGCATCAGATTGAGCGGATACAGAAGACAGCCAGGCCGAGCTGAGACAACAACTCCAGCTGCCCCCTGCCTGCCCTCCACAGCCCCCCACCTCCTGGAAGGAAGGGCTCCATGCTCCTCTGGAGCAAGGAGCTTCTCTACAAATAAACCTTGCTCCTCCAGCCTTTTCCTCCCCAGCCCCCTGCGGAGGAGATGAGGAGGTGATTTCACATCTCAGAAGGGCCGCCTCTCTCCACGCCGCCCTCAATTCTTTGCCATCCAGGGCCCAGTGCTCTCGATGTCCCACACAGCCACAAACTCCCAGGAAGAGCTCAGAGGCGGGTAGGGGGCGACTGAGATCGTCCCCACCGTGGGATGTAGAGCAGAGGCGAGAACAGGGAACCTTAGGACGCCGCAACAGCATATGCAAAGCACAGAGGTGAGAGTGCAGAGCGGGTGCTGGGCCAACACCAGGGCATAAACTCCACACAGGCGGAGTCACACCTGCAACTCGGGCACCTGGGACGGTACCCGGTCCACACTAGGTACTGAGTAAATGTTCGCTGGGTAAACGAGTGAAGCTGAGGAGTTCTAAGTGAGGACGCGCAGATAAGGTGGGCTGAAAGGCCACCATCTCTAACACCGCGGAACTTGGGCATGAGGTCGTCAGGAAGGACAAGAACCCCCTTCCTGTAGAAGAAGAAACAGGAAACGAAGGCTCTGTTGGGGCAGGGCCCCTCCAACCAACGGGAGCTGATGTCAGAGCTCAGGGGAGGGCCCACCAGGCCCCCCGGCCGGCAGGACAGCGAGTGACCACGGAGAGGCTGAGGGTCAGGGCCCGTGTCCCCATGGCAACCCCACCCCCAATACCCAGCTGAGACACCTGGGAAAGAACTGACGCAAAACAACAGAACAAAAAATACAACATAGCACTCTCCCTTCTTAGCACTTGGAGGCCTTTTCACGGCAACTAAAAAGAACGGGCAATTAGAGGAGACAGCCCATGGTGCCACTGTGGAAACACAGCAGTGAGGGCGCCCATGACTGAGGCCTTGTCTGCTGCGCCCCGTTTTCCCAGGGAGGAGTGGAGGCCGGGGACTCACCTGGGGACAGGCCCCCCAGCCCATGGGGAAGTCCAGCTGTATTTGGAAAATCATGCCATGTGCTTCGGGACCTAGACTTGGGGTCCAGTCCCAAGCCCAGCACTGACCAGCCGTGTGACCTTGAGCCAGATGCCTGCCGTCTCTGAGCCACGGCTTCCTCGTGTGAAACAGCGATTGTAAGGGCTTCTGCACAGGTTACTGTGTGCTCAGCAGAGCCAGTGCTTTTACAGCTCATAGCCTGGCCGAGACGGCCGCAACTAGGGACCCCAGCGCTCCCTCCCCGCCCACGTTAGCGTCCTGGGATGGAATGCCCACCCTCCATGCCTCGAAAACTCAAACTAGCTGACTGGTACACAGGGAGAAGGGTTCATTGAAATTTAGGAAAGGAAAAGGCAACATCACTTCAACTGCTCTGCCCACCGAAGGCCTTGGTGGGACAAAAAGGGGAGAGAGCGAGACCTGTGCCTAAGACTCAGGATATGCGATGGAACGGGATGGACGGGAAGCCCGGCACCCGGGCTCCTGCTCTAACTCGGGGCAGAAGGAGAGAAAGAGCCAGGCTCTGGGAGATTCGGCCACTCGTCCTGACTCCACAGAGGACCCCAGCACACCACAGCCCCAGGCCTCAGTTTCATCCAGGGAGGTGGTTACCTGAAAACACACGCATGGTTGTTTCCGTGTCACTGACCATGACTTGTGGGAAACGGCAAGGCAGCACCCAGGCTGGGGAGCCTCCAAACTCTTGTTCTGTCCCGTTGGCTGGGGTAGGGAGGGCCAGGCTGACCCAGGGGAGCCAAGAGAAGAGAGGCACCCCAGGGCGCCCTATACCGAGGAGAGAAACGCAGGCCGCCCGGGGAATCCAAAGCTACCAGGGAGAGCACATCAGTCCTTCCTGCTTGGTGGAGAGGAGTCAATATCTGCAAGAAGCAGGATCGATTAATACGATTTACCCCACGTACTTCAGATAAAGTCAGATGTTTGAGGAAGAGGAAACGGCAACTGAGCCCCTCCCCCCCCAACTCCAACGCTGGTGGGCGGTCCTAACCTGCAGGTCTGCGTGGGAAGGCGCCTCCGACGTCCTGCTCTCAAGGCCCACAGAAGGGAGCAGCCTGCAGGGAGAAGCTCAGCGGGCGAGGGGTGAGACACCTGGTCGCTCTGATCGCGCAGCGCCCGCTGGGAAATCGAGGAAGCCAGGCCTCCTCCTGAGCAACGCCAAAGCGATCCAGATGTGCCCAGAGGGCAGGACCGGGGGTGCCTGGCTAAAGGAGCCTTCATTTGACAAAAGGGACCCAGTCCAGGATGCACTCCTGGGGGCTGATACACCCGACACCGACACCGCCCAGGACTCCCTCTGCTTAGGAAGACTGCGCAGGGAACCGGAACCCATAGCTCCAGCACACGCGGGAAGCTTTCTTCTCTCAGAAGTCCAACTCGGAGCTCTCAGCCTCAAACCTGAGGTTTTCACCCATCAACCTTTGGGACTGCGGGACCTCAGGACCTCAGGCTGCAGAGGGGAGGCAGGTGGGAGATGGGGGTTGGGCGGGGGGGCCTGACACATCAGCCCGGAGTTCTCGGTAAGCAGCCACCAGCATCTTGATGCCGGGGGCAGGGTCACGGTCAGCGGGGCGATGCAGGTGACTCTCACCTTCCAATCAAGCCCCTGAACTCGGGCAATACGGGACTGGAGGCCCACCTCCACCAGATACCCAGAAGCCAGAGACAAGCGCTCACAACAAAATGAAAAAGGTGGAGAAATAGATTTCCAGGGAGTCCCAGGAGCAATCAGACTACAAGAGGACAGAACTTGCACAGGCACCACGAAAGCTGCCACCCAATCCAGGGCCCCCATCAGGACCCAAGATGCTCCCGTGATCCCTGTGTACAGCTCAACGCCCATTCTTGTTTGTCTGACACATGTGCACCCCCAGTACGGTGCCCAGGAGGCAGACAGCAGCCCAGGAGGCCTTCCAGTGACCATGACTGGAAGGCAGCCCCCTGCTGCTCTAGAAGCTCTAATTGTTCCAGGAACCGATTCCCAACTCCGGAGCAACCCTGCCCCAGGGGCTGAGGCCAGGCACCGGGGCAACTAGGGACACTAGAAGTAGAAGTAAAGAAGAGGCGCATTTCATGGTGGCTCGGAAAAACAAAAGTGATGAACTGCAGAGTGAGGGCACAGACGGCGAGAATTCAGAGGAGGAAGGGAAGCGAACTAGGGAGGTGAAAAGATAACCAGTGACGGCACAGCAGTGGGAGGTGTGGCTGCAAGCGACAGAGACGGGCTTTTCACACACCGCCCACCCCAGAGCAGTCCCACGCTCCCTCCCGGGAAGCCACAGCCAGTTCTGCAGATTCCTCTTTGGGATGGGGCTGCAGGGGTTGAAGCTCCATCTCTGCCCTGCGCGGACATGCTCGACCCCCAAAGAACACAACACCCCAGGTGTCCCAGGTTCCAGGTCCCCGCCGGGCACGTGAGCCCCGCCTGCTTCCCCGCTCCATCCCACCAGAACCCCCAGCTCGCCCTCACACGCCCTGCCTCTGCACAGCTTCTCCTCTGTTTTGTTTCTTAGCCTTCATCACACCACCTCCAAACCCTCTGTGAGGTCAGTGGCAGTCTCCCCATTCGAGGGGTCAGGAAACCCACCGAGAGGGTTAGGGGTCTGCCATGGCAACACGCCAGTCAAAGGCGAGCTGGCTTCTGCACACCGGCCCCACTCCCCTCCACTGTGCCGCCTCCCCCCCCCCCCCCCCCGCCCCCCAGGGGTGAGAAGGTCAACTGACTCACACCCGGCAGAATGAGATCAGCAGCGGCTGCAAGAAAGGATGCGCACGCTTCACACAGGGGTGCGCGGCGGGGAAATGATTTTTCTGACACAAAAGCATTTAAAATCCAAAAAGTGAATGCAGAGTCAACTTAAGGAGCGACACAGCTCCTCGGGGGACAGAGCTCTAGGGGCAGGGGAGCAAAACGACACTGGAATAAAGTAGGAAGATGCTGCCAGAGGACGCAGGCCTCCCGTGACCTCTCACACAAAAGGCGAAAAGCAAATCAACCCACTCCCTTTAGGGGAATGAAAAATCAAAACAGAACACAATTCTGTGCTGAGATTTGCTGTAGGCATGTTCCATGCGCACCTGTAGCTGTGATCATGGGGGGCTGCGGCGTGGGATGAGGTTCTGGAACTAAATAATGCACGGTATGTTGCTGTTTGCCAGGAACAAAACCATTTTATTCCTTTGAGTTCTTCCCCCATTTTTACCGAAGTATAATCAACAAATAAAATCTTGATACACTTAAAGTGCATAGCCATGAAAAGAATGAAATAATGCCACTTGCAGCAATACAGATGGACCTAGAGATTATCCTACTAAGTGAAGTTAAGTCAGACAGAGAAAGACAAATATCATGACACTGCTTCTATGTGGAATCCAAAACAAATTATATGAATGAACTTATTTATAAAACAGAAATAGACCCACAGATATAGAAAACAAACCTATGATTATCAAAGGGGAAGGGGGGAGGGATAAATTTGGAGTTTGGGATTAACATATACACATGACTATATATAAAAGAGATAAACAACAAGGACCTACTGTACAGCACAGGGAACTAAACTCAATATCTTATAATAACCTATGATGGAAAAGAATCTGAAAAATAATATATATGTGTATGTAGAACTGAATCACTTTGCTGTACACCTGAAACTAAGACAACATTGTAAATCAATCATACTTCAATAAAAAAAATAAAGTGTATAGCGTGATGATTTGAAAGACGTATGCATTGTGAAAGGATTCCCACCATTGAGTTTATGACCCTATCACTGCATATTTGTTTTTTGTGGTGAGAACACTTCAGTTCTACTCTTTTAGTAAATCTCCCTTATACAATACAGTGTTGTCAACTGTAGTCATCATTTTATGCATTAGATCCTCTCCTTTCAATTTTAAATCTAAATCTTCAATATGCAACCCGAATGATTTGCAAGATTGCAGGAGGGTAAAAAAAAAAAGAAGAAAAGAAAAAAAAACACCCAACCTTTGAAGATAAGAACCAATAGAAGTCAGAATTGCTTTCCTGAAAAATGTTCCGATCCTTAATTGTTCTAGTCAATGGACATGAATTAGTAAGTGAATCTGTTTCTCTACATAATTTCTATTAATAGAATATCAGTCTCTCCTCATCCCCACTAAATAAACGTCAAACAAACACTTAAAGAATACTGGTTTGATGGGGGTGCCAAATTACTAGCTTGCCCAGACATCCACATGTTTCAGGCTGGCCCCGGTTGAAAGTATAAGTTCCAAATGAGTGGGGAGCACGGCTGGAGTTGAACACTCTTGTTTCCAACCCCCGTTGACATGGAGACCATGAGGCAGGTGGCTAAAGAATGGGCAGAGAAGGACGGATGCAAATGGCAGTGGTACCCAAGCAGGTTGTCCAGGTTGCTGGCAACAGGAGGGGGCAGCCCAGCTTTCGATTCCATCTGAAGGCTTGGCTCCTAATTTTTTGATTTATTAAGATGTCATTCTCATGCCACAGAATTCACCCTTTGAAAGTGTACAATTCAGTGGCCTTCAGTACATTCGCAAAGTCGTACAACCATCACATCTCTCTAGTTCCAGGATGTCTTCATCACCCCCCCAAAAGAAATCCCATAGCTATTAGCAGTCACTCCCCACAGCCCCTCCCTCCAGCCTCTGGCCAACACCATCTGCTTTCTGTCTCTATGGATTTGTCGATTCCGGACATTTCGCGTAAATGGGACCATTTAGTACGTGGCCTCTTGTGTCGGGCTTCTTGCACTTCTCATCATGTTTTCAAGGTTCATCCACATTGTAGCCTGCGTCAGCACTTCATTCTTTTTTGCGGCCGAACAACACTGCATTGTGTGGGTCAACTGTGTTTTGTTCATCCGTTCATTTGTGAACAGACACTTGGGTTGTTTCCACTTTGGAGCTATGAAGAATTGTGCTGCTAGGAACATTCGTGTACAAGTTTTTGTGTGGATGTATGTGTTTGATTTAGGTACATACCTGGGAGTTCCTAGTTTTTTTTTTTTTTTGGCCACACTGCCCAGCAGGCGGGATCTTAGTTCCCTGACCAGGGATTGAAACTGTGCCCCCTGCAGTGGAAGTGCAGAGTCTTAATCACTGGACCACCAGGGAAGTCTCCAGAAGTTCCTAATTTTTAACAAAATAATTTAAAACAAGTAATACATCTGTATTTCTGAAAAGATTTAAAAAAGCATGAGAGTGAGTTTCTCTCTCGTCCCTGTTCCCCAGCACCTGGTTCCTCTCTCCAGTGTCAGGTTAATTCTCCCAGAGACGCCTAGACATCATGTACACCCTGCTGCTTTTTACAGACAGCTGGCAGGAGGAAACCTGACAACTAGATGAGGCCGGAATCAGCTTAGTGATGCTTTGGAAAGAGCACAGGGCCCAGTCCAAGTCCCATCTCTGCCGTCTGTCGGCAGCCCGCCCCTGGAAAGCGGCTTAGCGGAGGGAGGCGCCCTGGGTGGACGGGTTTTGATGTCTGGCTCTGCCATCTCTTGGCTCTGTGGCCTCAAGCCCGCTGCTTAACCCCTCTGGACTCCGTTTCCTTATCTGTAAGAGAGCGCTGACACTACTACGTAGTTCACGGGACCACCACAAAGGACCCATGAGCTCAGGAAAGCAAGTGCTTAGCGCTGTGCCCGGCACACAGTAAGCACCCAGTGTTTGCTGTCGCTGTAATTCCTGCTGCTACTGTTTGCTACCCTGTGACCCGATCCTCGGTTTCCCCACCTGGAAAATGGCGGTAGGCACCTCCCATGAACGGTCACGGTGTGGAGCACACGAGACCCCGGTGCGCCACCGTTGCCGAGCAGTGGGAGCTCCGGGAAAGTTAGGATGGCCACGCTGCATCCCCACATCCCCGTGTCCTGCTTCAGAACCTCCCCAAAGGAGAGGCCAGGCTCCCTGCTCAGCCTCCGCGGCCCTGAGTTCTCCGCCCCCCGCCCCCAAGCCCAGAGGAAAAGCCTGCAGCCTGGACCCCACCCCTGGGTGGGGTGGCTGGCTTTCTTCTTTCTTGTCCCTTTCCAGCCACCCCCCACTCCGGATCCTTCTCTCTGCTTTCTCAACACACTCGGTTCTGAACCTGAGCTTCTCTCTCTGAAGGCAGCAGGGAAACCCTCAAGAGACCTTCAAAGTGGAGAGACCTCAAGTGAGGAAGGAAGCCTTAGCGGGGGCCATTAGAAAGCTGTTAGGAGCGGTCTCCCCCCCAGCTGGCAAAAGGCAAAACAGAGCCTGCAGAACACACCCAGGCCTGGGAGGGCGGGAGAGGAGCTGAACAGTGCTGCCTCGAGCGTGTATAAGTTCATGGGGGGAAAACACCCGACACACACATACGCGCGCGCACACACACACACACGCATAACGAAAAGGAGAAATTCTTAGCCTGCGGCAGTTGGTAGCATTATGTAAAATCCCAAGCCCACAGAAATATCATTTGGATGATAAAAAGTTAAATTTAGCTAAGTACAGAGTGACTAATACTACGAGGGAGGGGCAGCACCCCCAGTTGCCTGGAGCTGATACAGCTGGTTTTTAGAAACTTTTGACAAGTAACCAGGGCCTGGCGCGGCCCAGAATAACATATTATGTAATAAGAGGCGCAGCCATCCGCGATACAAAGCAGACGGCAAGCGCTGCAGCCTCTTGGAGGGAGGGAACCGCTGGGGTCTGGCTGGAGCTTCTCCCACAGAACGGCTCCTGGAAGCCTGGGCGTTCCGGAGGCATCCAAGAGTGGAGCCGGGCCTTGGCTGGCTAGCGTAAGTGGATCACCTGGCCTCTTTCGCAAAGAGCTCTTCCCAGAGTGTCTGTGCCGGATGGTTACCTGGGTGGCCCCCAGTGGGGTCCCTGTCCTTTGGATCCAGTCCAGCCCGATGACCTGTTTTAACCAACAGAACGGCGAGGGGTAGAGAGGGAGGGAGTGACACTGTGCTGGGTTAGGACCCGAGCCTCAGGAAGGCCCGGCTAAGCACTGAAGACACAGACTCGGAGGGGAACCAGTGCCTCAGCTGATGCAGCCAAGCTCCCGTACCCAGCCACCAGCCATGGGAGCCGGGCCATGGTGGAAATGCATCTTCCACCCCCCAGTCAAGCCGTCCCAGCTGACACCAGCGGAGCAGAGATGAGCCGTCCCCAACCAAGCCCTGTCCGAACTGCCACATCGTGAACAAATAATTGGTGCTTTCAGCCACTAAGTTGGGGAGTACTTTGTTGCAGCAACAGAACACTGACACAGTGTCAAGCTCTCTACTGGGTTTTGGGGAAATTTCTATTCCTAATGCGAGACTTGTGAGGATTTTTCACACTCTCACACATGAGTCACTAAGAGAAGTCAGTGCTTGCATGAGGCTGAGGAAGAGACTAATTTTCCCCAAATCCCAATGGAATAAATGCTGAAGTCGAGCCTTGCGCTGAGTTTCAAAGAGCCGCTGGGAAGGCTGTGGGATTTCTCCAATGACCCAATAGACTAACCAGGCCGCCAGTTGATCAATCCAAGCTGTCACTTAATTACGTGACTTTCACTCGTCCTCTGCAGAGCGGCGGCTGGTACAGTGTGGACAGAGGTATCGATGGAACTCCCTGTGTGTGATGCCACAATTCCAGGTGTGAGGGCTGACAGCCAAGCTCTAGCTGGCTGACTCTTGGTAAGTCAGTTCCCCTCTCTGGGCCTCACTTTCCCATCTGTACAGTGAGAGGCTGATGTTTAAAAGGCCTCTCCAGGTGTGGAGAAAAGGGAACCCTCCTGAACTGTTGGCGGGAATGTAAATTGGTGCAGCCACTATGCAGAACAGTATGGAGGTTCCTTAAAAAAACTAAAAACAGAACTACCATAGGACCAGCAATCCCCCTCCTGAGCATAGATCCAGAGAAAACCATAATTGGAAAGGACGTGTGCACTCCAATGTTCATTGCAGCACTATTTACAATAGCCAAGACATGGAAGCAACCTAAATGTCCACTGACAGACAAGTGGATAAGGAAGATGTGGTACATATACATACAATGGAATATTGCTCAGCCATAAAAAAGGACGAAATCATGCCATTTGCAGCAACATGGATGGACCTCGCAGTTATCATACTAAGTGAAGTAAGTCAAACAGAGAAAGACAAATCTCATATGATATCACTCATATGCAGAATCTAATTTTTTTTTAATGATATAAATGAACTTATTTAGAAAACAGAAACAGACTCACAGATTTTGAAAACAAACTTGTGGTTATCAAAGGGGAAACATGATGGGGAGGGATAAATTAGCAGCTTGGGATTAACATACACACACAACTAGATATAAAATAGATAACCAGGGGCTTCCCTGGCGGCGCAGTGGTTGGGGGTCTGCCTGCCGATGCAGGGGACACGGGTTCGTGCCCCCCGGTCCAGGAAGATCCCACATGCTGCGGAGCGGCTGGGCCCGTGAGCCATGGCCGCTGAGCCTGCGCATCCGGAGCCTGTGCTCCGCAACGGGAGAGGCCACAGCAGTGAGAGGCCCGCGTACCGCAAAAAAAAAAAAAAAAAAAAGATAACCAACAAGGATGTACTATATATAGCACAGGGAACTCTACTCGATATTCTGTAATGACCTATATGGAAGAAGAATCTGAAAAAGAATGAATATATGTATATGTATAACTGAATCACTTTGCTGTACACCTGAAACTAACATAACATTGTAAATCAACTATACTCCAATAAAATTTCTTAAAAATTAAAAAAACAATAATAAGACCTCTCCATTCGGCTCCAACATTCTGCAATGCTATAGTTTTGGCAGAAGGGAAGGCAACACTGAAACAGAATCCAAAACACTGAACAAAGTCCAAATGACTTGCATCTAGTTTACAAGGCAGAGACACACACACTGGAATCCTTACCTCTGTCCCCTTGTAACCTCACTCTTATCTCTGTGTCCTTCATTTGAATTTGTTCCTTCCACAACATTCCCTGTGGAAATCCAGTGTGGTCCAATTTCCTCTTCCTAAATTACACTTTTGGCCCCTGTATTCTTTTTTTTTTTTTTTTTGTTTGCGGTACGCGGGCCTCTCACTGTTGTGGCCTCTCCCGTTGCGGAGCACAGGCTCCGGACGCGCAGGCTCAGAGGCCGTGGCTCATGGGCCCAGCCGCTCCCGGACCGGGGCACGAACCCGTGTCCCCTGCATCGGCAGGTGGACTCTCAACCACCGCGTCACCAGGGAGGCCCGGCCCCTGGATTCTTAATGGAACTGTGTGATTAGTTCTGTGCATAGAGGGATGTACACCCCACTTTCCAGCCCAGCCCCTAAGACACCTCACATGATCCTCTATGCAGAAACTCCTGAGGACAATCTACGTGCAAATGAGTAAAACGATAACAACAACAAATCTTAGTTCTGGGCTTCCTAGTAGGCAAAGCAAAGAGGGATATACGCTGGCCACAGAGCTCTGCTGACAGTGAAAAACATACTGTTCATGATGAGAATCATTCTTTGTCCTGGCCGAAAGCTCTGGGAGGAAGTCTCCCCAGGGTCTCTGGGTGAGGGAATCGGTATCTGGCAGAAGGCAGCAAGAGGAGACCAAGCTTGCCCCGAAATCTGTCCCCTCCACGGCAGAGGGCCAGCTTTTCAGGCCCTCCTGTGGCCTGAGTGGCACTTGATTGTGGCGAGCAAAATTCTTCATCCTCGTTAATGTCAACACGGCAGCACCACGATAATGACGGAAAATATTTACATACCCGTACCAGGACGGGTTGTTTAGACCATCTGGCTACTGGATGCGGTAAAAGTACTGTCAAACACACGGCCTGTCCACGAATGCTGTGCCTCAGCACTGACGGAGGCCGGGCTCCGGGGTTCAGGCGGCATCCCAGGTCCCATCCGCATCATACACTGGACCACGGGGGACCCGAGAGGCCATCTCACGTCTTGGCCGGCCTGGACCCGCCATCAGCCTCAGACCCCTGCAGGTCGGGAGGAGGGCCCTCAAAGTGCCACCCCTGCTCCGTCTGGGTGAGCATCGATGATAACCTCCTGACACTATCAAGGATCTCTTTAGGACTCAAGTGCTCCAAACAAGACTCACTCGGCAAGGCAGCCCCGATTCTGCAGCCACCGCGGAATTTCTCCAGTGATCTCATGGGGCTGCTGGGAATTCTCAGAGGCAAACAGCACAGTTCGCTTGTGTCTGAAGCCACTTCTGCCTGAGCTTTCTCTTGCTAGGGAGGCAGAGGCAAGGATGAGGTACCACCGCTCCAGAAGGATGGAGGATGGTGAGCTTAACCTCGCCTCATTGAGAGCTGCTTCTTCCTTCTGTCCGTGTGGCTCTGCTGAGTTCTGAGACCAGGCTGAATAACAGAGGTTTTTTTCCGGGTTGATGTTAAATTTTTTTCCTTTTTCTTTCTTTCTTTCTTCTTTTAAACTTGGGGTGTTTGGGCGGGTGGTTTTATTATTATTTTCTTAATTTTAGTAAAAGCAAGAAATATTCCATTCGGAGCTCGTTTCAAAATTAGCAATTTTCTTAATGGGAAGCATACGCTCGCCGCCCACACGAGGAGCTGTGTCAGCTCGGCAGTCACAGCGCCCAGTGAACATGGTGAGCCGTGTCACCTTCCTGACAACCGTGAGTCAAATGGAAACTCATCACAGGTGGCTGGGAGGCCAGGGGCCTGGCTTGAAGCTCTGATGAGGGCTTTCAGAGAGGCACGTCTGTGGGGAAGGTCGGCGGTGTTTCCGTCTACTATGAACTCACAGCTTTAGAGTCTTTTTATAACAAACACCCTCGAAGATTTAAAGTGCGCCAACCACAGCGTTTAGGGCCTGGGGGGGCACACGGACCAGGTTCAAGTGCCAGCCGGCCACCTTGCCTCCTGGAATCGGGATTTTTTTTTTTTTTTTTTTTTTGCAGTACGCGGGCCTCTCACTGCTGTGGCCTCTCCCGTTGCGGAGCACAGGCTCCGGACGCACAGGCTCAGTGGCCATGGCTCATGGGCCCAGCCGCTCCGCGGCATGTGGGATCTTCCCATATCGGGGCATGAACCCGCGTCCCCTGCATCGGCAGGCGGACTCCCAACCACTGCGCCACCGGGGAAGCCCTGGAATCGGGGTTTTGACTGTGAAATGAGGGTGACACAGCTCGAGGCAGCTTCCTGCCCTGACAGTCACGAGCTGGTTCTCTAGTCATCAGGTGGCTGGGAGGCACTGGCCCGGGTCAGGGGTGTCTGTGGCCATGGACTCAATCGAGGGTCACGGTCTTTCCCAGGACTGGCTCTTCTCTCTCTGCAAGTAGGGTGAGGACCATAAACCCCATACATGGAGAGAGGCCCGTGAAAAAAGTCAGAGCCTGAGGCCGGACATCACGCAAGGCTCAGGATTTTGCAACCCTGGCCCAGGAGAGCAAGCACGTGTGCACATCCACGTGCTCTAAAAGCACTGAGGCCAATAGCACGGGGCGCCTGATAATATATAGTTTGGGATGACAGTTTGCACTGGTAACACACCTAGCACCCCAGTGAGGCCGGGTGGCCATGCAGAGGCCCAAACGACATCTCTGGGAGGCATTTCAGATCCCTCAAGCCCCAGGAGAGACCTCTGCGAGGAGCCACCAAGTAGTGTCAAACAGATACCTGCCCTGCTCACCGGCTTCTAGACAGGGCTGGGCAAATGCTCTTCTTGCAAAGTGAACCGCTGGGGACACAGGGATATGGCGAGGAAGGCCACACCCAGGTCACTGCCTGCTTCACTCCTACCAGGCACCAAAAACATCCAGCAGCAAGCCAGCGACAGGCTTCTTGTTTAAACGCATCAAAACAGAGAGAAAAGACAGCTAAGGGCGGGCCCAGCGCCTCGGGATGTGGAGTAGCTTAGCCCCGGGCCTCCTAAGTTGGAGCCAGGATCTCTTCCAGACCGTGGAGCCCCTGCGGGCCCAGCCCGAGCTCCTACTGTCTCCAGCCTTCAACGCCTCCTGCCCTGGCTCCCGCATCCCAGCGGCCTGCTCAGCACCAGGAACCGCCAGGCCCCCACCAGTTCAAGGCGAAATGAGAACCACACGGTTAAGAGAGCAAGTCGTCGTTCTACAAGCTCTGTTTATTCTCTTTTCATTCTTAGGTTAGACCTTTCCTATTTCTTAGTGTCCTTTCGTTCATGGGAGGATGGCTACGGGGGACTGTAGCTTTTCTGTGTGTGTGGTTAGTTACTTATAACATAAGTTTTACCATTTTAATTACTTTTAAGTGTACTTCGACGGCCTTCAGTGTATGCACAGGGCTGTGCAACCGGCACCACCACCCGTTTCCAGAGCTTCCTCACCACCCCAAACACTCAACACTAACTCCCCACCCCTCTTTTCCCCCCAACCTCCGGTAATGTCTGTGAATGGTACCTCTTTATGTTTTAATTCTATTTTTATTTTTGGCTGCGTGGCGTGTGGGATCTCAGTTCCCTGACCAGGGATCGAACCCGCGCCCCCTGCATTGGAAGTGCGGAGTCTTAACCACTGGCCCTCCAGGGAAGTCCCAGAATGGTACCTCTTTAAAAATAATGTCCTTACTTGGCAAAATTATTTTGTAATCTTATAAGTCCTGGTGTCATTTTCAAGCTACTTCTCAGACACTCGGTGATAAACAAGCTGACAGAGGAGGGGGCAGGCAGCTGCTGTCCCCCATCCCCACCAGGAAGGAAACTTTCAGGCCACAGCCAGTATGTAGGAATCGGGGGCGGCCCCCTCGAGGTCGTGTTCAAGTGGGCACCTAATGGGAGACGTCTGGCCAGGAACTCTGCTAGAGCTGCCCTTTGCGGTAGAAAGGCTCTCACCCGGTTTTCTCCAGATTTTCATCTTACTTAAAAGCTCTTCCTTGCCTGGGGTTTTAAGGTTAAAAACCACTGCCTCATGCTCCCACGCTGTAAGTGGGAATGTCGATTGGTCCTACCTTTATGGAGAGCAATTGAGCAGTAGCTACCGACAATAAAAGGAAAACACTCCTTGACCTGGCAATTCTGCTTCGGGGAAATTTATTCCGCAGATTTGAAAGCCTATTTGCATGAAAACCTACATACCGGGAGACTCACTGAGGTAGTATCTGCTCCCAGTCTTTCACGGTTAGAATGCAAAACTCCATGGAAAGGGAGCTGGCTTAAGAAATGATGGTGCATAAGAAGGACCTACTGTATATAGCACAGGCAACTCTGCTCAATACTCTGTAATGGCCTATATGGGAAAAGAATCTAAAAAAAGAGTGGATAGATGTATACGTATAACTGATTCACTTCGTTATACACCTGAAACTAACACAACATTGTAAATCAACTCTACTCCAATGAAAATTTTAAAAAGAAAAAAAAATAAATAAGGGTGCATCCATTGGCCAAACACTAAGCCCATTGTTAAAAAGCCCGGGCAGCCCAGATGCACGAACAGAGGACCACCTCCAGATTTATGAACTGATAAGTCAAAACAGCAGGTGAATAGGGAAGCAGCCATTTGTGGAGTTTTTTCTTATGTAACATATAGTCACATATGCAGAGAATCTCTCTGAAGAGTATACACGCTGGGAGACCGCAGACAGGGAGCAAAGAAGTCTTACGTTTAACTCTCAACCACTTGCCGTTTGGTACCAAGTACAATGTATTACTTATCCAAACAATGTTTTTCGTACCGAATATGGTCTTTACTCTTTTGGGTTTTGACTACTTTATTGTAACCCATGAACTTGTAAGTTCCATAAAGCGAGAAATGTATCTTATTTATCTTTTTCCTTCTCCCAGTTTTACTGAGCAACAGTTGACAGACAGCACCGTGTATGCGGTTTCAGGTGTACAGCATAATGATTTGATCTAATTCATCTTGAAAACCTTGTCAGTGTCCCGTATAACGCCACATACCACTTTCTGGGTGTTTTAGTAATTTTTGGAAGCCATGGAAGAATTGAGAGAGTGAATGATGAAGTGAATGATGAGTGAAGAAAGGCATTGGAAAAACAAGTCATGTTCTTTAAATACTAGAAAACTGTGAGTCTTCAGTTGCCAGGGAAAGAAAAGGTTGAGGGGATGCAGGAACTGATTGATCGTGGAGATCTAGGTAGAAAAATCAGACTCAGTAATATTGAAGGAAGGTATACACCACTCACAGGCCAGTGATGTTGATGTTAAAAGTTTAACTGAACAAGTGTTTTTTGGGTTTTTTTGGCCACGCCTCACAGCTTGTGGGATCTTAGTTCCCTGACCAGGAATTGAACCTGG
The DNA here is from genome assembly GCF_039906515.1 of Pseudorca crassidens. Classification (NCBI taxonomy): domain Eukaryota; kingdom Metazoa; phylum Chordata; class Mammalia; order Artiodactyla; family Delphinidae; genus Pseudorca; species Pseudorca crassidens. The sequence goes on from NC_090307.1 coordinate 85,387,170, forward strand.
GTCCTCGGCAGTGAAAGCGCAGAGTCCTAACCACTGGACCACCAGGGAATTCCCCTGAAAAAGAGCTTTTAATAACTATTTTAGATTTTTTTTAAAAAGCCAACATTTAATGTTTCTTTTGAAACTGCAGAATGCAAAAATAATAAAAATAATAATGGGTGGCCCAAACGATTTTAAAATACATTTTTTGAAACCACATTACATCTACCTTTTAATTCCATGAACCACATATTCCTAAAGAATCAGAAAGTAGATCAAAAAACCACCACTCTCCAGTGAGTTGGTGACAAGGTTTGAGCGTACATACCCAGCTTGGGAGCGCGTGCCTGTGATCCTCCACGAGCCAGCCTGCAAGCTGGCAGCAACCTTGACCACTGAGAAGTGTGGGCTGACTAGCAGAGCAAGGCCGCCAGGCTTCAAGGAAAAAGCTTCCACAAAGCCCGAGGACTTCAGTCCTCGGAAAGTTATACCGGCCCCCTCGGCCACCCATACAAACAACTGTGGCTAAAATAAGGCGAAAAATGAACAGAAGCAAAAGCACACTGAGGAGAGGACAGGAAAAGAAACAGGCAGGAGGGAAGGCTACCTTAAAAGGAACTAAGGGAGCCCGGGGTCCAGCCAGAGGGATGTCTGGCAGACGCACCCCCATCCAGCCCTTCCAAGGCCTCCCAGGATGGCCCGGTTCGTTCGTGACACCAGAACTTCATCTGCATCTGGGTAGCCCCAGCCAGCCAGATGACTCAGCCATCCCTAAGAGACTGAATTACACCAAGGGCTCGCTGTTTATTCAGAGAGAGGCAAGAAATGCCTTTGAGAAAGAGCAGGATCATTACCAGGGAAATGTGAAGGATGCCTCAGTCCCCACCAAGCTGGCTCGGGAGGTGTCCTCATGCTGGTTTCTAACAGGAGTTCATGGTGTCCTTCCAACAAGCAGACTCTTCTTACCAGCATCTCCTTCCCACTCAACATGGTGGCCTCGGGGAGACCAGAGCTGGGACCTGTGACAAACCCCGGGGAGGACTCTGACAGCCCCGTTCCCGAGAATGAGGAAGGTCCGACCCTCCTCAAGTGGCTTCCATCGCCCAGGATTAGTGCTGAGCTGAAATAACGGGGTCCCAGCCTTTGTAACAACAGCTCAGTGGTGTGCGAATGTGTTCAAAACTTCTCGGAGATTCCGCAGAAGGACCCTGCGAGGATGAGGTTAGGATCCCTCCCTCACAGATGAGGACATTCTGGTCCCGAGAGGCTAAGCAACTCATCCTAAAACCCCGCAGCCGGCAAGCGGCACAGCCAGGCTCGGGACCAGGTCTCCTGACTCCCGGTCACACCTCCGTGACCGAAATGCTAAATGGGCGGCTAAGCTCTAAGGTGATCCTGGATACTGAGCCATGCACCATTATTCCTGCATTTCCCAGGAATCTGGGCTCCAGGAGGCAAAGGAGATCCTGGCAGTTGCCTGAGGCTGCCAGGGTGTTACTGTCATTTCTAACCAGAAAATAAAGTCACTGGCTTGTGGACACCCGAGCAAACAGGTGCCAGAGGTGTCCCTTCCGGTAACGTTGACGAACCAGCTCCCACCTGGGAAAGTGATGGCGGTTTCCTTTTTATTTTTTGACTTGGCCATCATACCATCTTATTACTTCTAATTATTTTTCAGTGTATCTACTTTGAACACCTCAGCTGTATCCATCTCAAAACATCAATTGTGCAACTTTGTTTCTAAGAGTTCTGTTCTGCTTCTTTCCTAGCCCCTGGCACTGGCTTCACTCTGGAGTGACGATTATTAGTGGGAGAGGGTTTGCTTGGCCACTGACATTAAGGGAAGGCCTCTTAGAGCAGCATCTTCTAAATGCTGTTTGGCCCCAAAATCTCTTTTTGACACAACCTCCAGTAGCATTCTGTGCTCCTCAAACACACTTTGGGTAATGCTGTAGAGTGTTGTAGATGTTATCATGCATCTATGTCTACCCCTCATCGCTATGTTTTTAAGAGTAATGGATATTGAACTTTATCAAATGCTTTTCTGACATCTATTGAAAGCATCTAAGTTCTTTTCTTCTTTTTTTTTTTCCTTTTGGTAGGTCTCCTAGTGTTTAATCATCTGCTTATGACTTTGAGGCTGGTCCACAACCCAATGTAACAAGCCCTTTGCTGGGTGCCAGAATGGGGGAGCACAGAGAGAGACACCCAGAAAATAGCTCTTGCCTACAGAGGAAAGAGAGGGGAAAAGAACATGAAGAACACACACACACACACACACACACACACACCATCTGAATGGTAGGCTAGTATTTGTGAATTCATGTATCACACACAAGGCACAGTGAGGACCCCAGGAACCACACATGAGTCAGGTTAATCACGGAGAGCTTCCTGCAGGAGGTGGTAGGGGGGATTTAGAGACAGGCTGGAAATGAGGGCATCTGGATTTGAGTCTTGCCCCACATGGAGTCCAAGGGCATGATTTCCTCGCCTATAATTTTCTCAGCAATAAAACAGTAATAATCACAGACCAAGAGACCTTCAGAGGCACCCAGTTTAGCCTCCTTCATTTGCAAACTCTAGAGGCCGGGGTTCAAAGAGGAGAGCTGATTTGTCCAAGATCACCGAGCCATCCCTACCGTCTTTCTTGGTTCCAAGGGGAGGGGGAGAGAAACAAAAAAAGCTTTGAGATCTTGGGTAGAAAGGAAGCAGAGAAAACCCAGTGTGTCGTGACTCTTTCCCTTAATAAACGTTATTGTTGCCACCCTGAAAGTTGGCTGAGTCAGGAGGCGGCCAGAGGGCTAGACTCAGGGTGCAGAGGCCAGCGGTCAGAGGAGCCTGGCTGGGAAGAGGGGAAGATTCTGGAGGCCCCCCCTCGCAGCAGCCCCAGGTCTTCTGCATCAACACACCTGCACAGACATACAAGGATGGCTTTCACAGGTATTCATTCACTCACCTATTCATTCAACAAGTATAGAGACTATACTGAAGAGTGTACCCCCCAATTCATGTCCTTCTTAGAACCTGAAAATGTGACCTTACGTGGAAATAATATCTTTGCAGATATAATTAATGCGAGGTCAAACTGGATTGGCGGTGTGGGGTGGGGGGGCTGGATCCAGTATGACTGGTGTTCTTATAAAAAGGGAGGAGACACAGAGACACTCGCACAGAGGGAAGGCAACCATGTGAAGACAGGCAGAGATGGGAGGGATGCAGCTATAAGCCAAGTAACACTGAGGATGCCCGGCCGCCACCAGAAGCTGGGAGCGAGGGATGGGACAGATTCTCCCCCCACGCCCACAGAGGAGCCAATCCTAAATCTGGACTTGGGGTCTCCTGGACTGAGAAAGAATAATTCCTATCGTTTTAAGCCACCCAGTTTGTGGTGCTTGGTTACACAGCCCTGGGTTAGGAGCCCCAGGGTTTTCCCCACGGAACAGGGGGCCCTGGGAGGCAGAGGCAGTGTTTGGCCTGGAACCCCTCAAATCACATCATCCTCCCCCGCCCCAATCAACAGGCCTCGTCCTCGCAGCCACCACGCCGCCCACAGCCTGTGACCGAGCATCGCAGTACCTCCCCGGGCCAGACACAGGAACCCCAGCTTCATTAAGCTGTGAGGCACCAGGTACCACACTAGGCACTTGCACACACATTGTCCTTTAAACATCAGGGTCAGCCAGAAGACAGGTGAGGACACAGCAGCTCCGAGAGAGAGCAGGTCTGTGGCAGAATCACACTCCAAGTCTGCACGGCTGTCTGCATGGGGGGGCGTGGGTGATCCTTTGCCACACTTCCCAGCTCCCCCGGGGCTGCAGCACCTGCCCCCGGCAGGCCCATCTCCCACTCGCTCTGCAGCTGTGGGGACCCCAGGCAGTTGCCATCCAGCCTTTGAAAAGGTATTTATCTTTCCACTCCCTGAGAGCGAGTGAGAGCCATAAAAGGCCATGCCCGACATCAGGTGCACAAGCGTTCCATAGAGACAGATGTCGTTCACACACAGCGATCGGGCCTGGCCAGTGGCTGCCAGGGTGCGTCCCCCAGAGGGCACGAGAGCCTGGGGTGCAGACTCACTGCTGAGCTGGGCGGCCTTGGCCAGGCCACAGGTGCGGGCGTCTCATATGCAAAAGCAAGGTGTGGTCCAGCCCAAGGCCCACCTGAGGTTCTAGCACAAGACTGAGAGTTTTGTTTGGGTACCGTTTTAATCTTTTTTTTTTTTTTTCTTTTGGCCGCACAGCTCTGGCACGTGGGATCTTAGTTCCCCAACCAGGGATCGAACCCGTGCCCCCTGCAGTGCAAACACAGAGTCTTAACCACTGGACTGCCAGGGAGGTCTCCCATTTTAATCATCTTTAAGTGTACAGTTCAGTGGCATCGATGATATTCCCAGTGTTGTGCAACCACTATTGCCATTTCCAGAACATTTTCATCACCCCAAACAGAAGCTCTGTCCCCACTAACACCCTTCCCACCCAGTCCCTGGTGAGCACCATTCTCCTTTCTGTCTCTGAATTTGCCTATTCTAGGCACCTCACACAAGTGGAATCATACAACATGGTCCTTTCATGTCTGGCTTGTTTCACTCAGCATTCTGTTTCTGAGGTTCATCCGTGCGGTAGCCCGTGTCAGGGCTTCATTCCTTTTCGTGGCCATGTAATGTTCCATCGTGTGGATATACCCCATTTTGTTTATCCATTCATCAGCTGATAGGTTGGGTTGTTTTCACCTTCTGGCGATTGTGAATAATACTGCTGTGAACACAGGTGTATAAATACCTGTTTGAGTCCCTGCTTTCAATGTTTTGGAGTGTAATAACCCAGGAGTAGCACTGCTACTAATATTATATTGTAGGGATAGACCACATTCTGGTTATCCATTCATCAGTTGGTAACCCTGTGGGTTTTTTTTTTCTTTTTGGCCGCACCTCGCACGCTTGCAGGATCTTAGTTCCCCGACCAGGGATGGAACCCGCACCCTCAGCAGTGGAAGCGCGGAGTCCTAACCACTGGACCGCCAGGGAATTTCCAGTAACTGCGCTTAACCGTTTGCGGACCCACCAAACTGTTCCACAGCAGCTGCACCATTTCACGTTCCCGCCAGCAGGGCTCAAGGACTCCCATTTCTCCACATCCTCGTCAACACTTGTTATTTTCTGCTTTGGGATAATAGCCAAGCCGGAGATTTCAGAAGAAGGGAGGAGGCTAGTGCCTCAGGAGTCCCAGACACAGCCCGCTGGTGTCCGTGTGCTTCCGGCCCACCGCTCTGCGCAGAGCTGCAGAAGCACGGGCTGGGGAGTCAAGAGAATTCCATGCCAGTTCCAGCACCGGTGCTTATGGCTGTGCAACGCTGGTCAAATACTTTAACCACTCTGAGCCTCAGGTCTGTCCTCTGTGGGAACAGAGCTAACGAGCCCAGTGCACTTCCCGCAGGAGGCGGGGCTGTGAATCTGTGACAGCAACAGAAGAAAGAGTATTTTCAGAAACTCTACAGGGGGGACACATAGGTGGTAGAAAGCGGGGTGGTTTCAACCTCCTTTGATAGATCTTTTATGATAATGTATGGGCAGGACTAGAATACTTTCCCCTTCAACCTCTTCTTTCTCTGCCTTTGAATGGAGAAGCCAAAATACAGGAAAAAGTAGAAAGACAAAGAAGGAGTAGAAAAAATTCTAGATGACCTATTAAGGGCAGCCTTGGCCTCAGAATAATTACTGGACACACACACACACACACACACACACACACACACGTACCAGTGTACACACAAATACACACACACACCCAGCACTTGAACCTCACTGTGGATTCAAAGTTTGCCCAAATCAATTATGTCGCCAGATCCAGAGAAGCAGGTATATGGCAGGAATTAGCATCCCAAATTTTCAGGGGAGGAAATGAAGACCCGGGGAAATGAGGCAACCCTGCCCAAGGTCACCCAGCACAGCCGAAGTGGAGCCTTCAGACTCTTGTGCAGTTTAGCCAAAGCACAAGATGGCTGTGGACACTGGGCTCCACGCAGGGTGTGGGCCTAGGGCTAGTTCTTCTACAGCAGCAGCAACATCTGTCTGTCTGTCTGTCTGTCTCTGTCTCTGTCTCTCTCTCTCTCTCACACACACACACACACACACACACAGTGACTGAGGTCTCCACCGAGCAGCCCAGGCCACGTTCCAGAAAAGAAAGAGGACCCTCTTTCCTCACCGGCAGGAAAAGCACGGAGCCTCATGGGCCCCCAGCTGGCATCTCCATAGTGACAGAATCACAGAAGATGTGGGGCTAAAAATAAAGCCTCCACCTTCTGAAACCCCCATCTGCTCAGCTCCAGCTGCAGGAGGGCTCGGTGATGCTGAGTGGCCAACACCTAAACAGCAAGGAAGGCCCCTCCGCCCTGAGAACAGGGGACAGCACACCTGGGACACCAGGAACGAGAGACCATCTGTGCTCCCACGAAAGAGTTTTCCACAGTCGTCACCCACGGGTTCCCAGACAAACCGGCTCCGTGTGAGTCACGCCAGCAAGCAAAAGGCACCCTGACCTCCGGGCACAAACGTTCCCGCACACGCACAAGCACCCCGTCCATGGCAGGCCTCCGGAGGCACCTCTTAAGCCTTGAAAGTACAAAGTGTTCCTTTTCCAAAGGCACCAAGGCTTTTTAAGTTTCCTCACTTAAAAAGAGAAGATTTACAAAACGCCTAGCTCCCCAGGTAGGCTCTGAAAAACCTACTTAACTCCAAAATGGGTGCAGTGTGTGGTAAATGGTCTAAGGTAGCCGTTTAGCCGAGAGCTTCAGAGCCAGACTGCCTGGATTTGAATCTACCAGCCATGTGACCTTGGGGAAGTCAGCTTTCCCCTCTGGGCCTCAGTTTTCTCATCTGTACAATGGGGTTAACTACAGAGGACCATTGAGGACCTAGCGGAGAGTAAGTGCCCCAAGAGCTCAATCATTCAGCGGCCCGGTGGGTCATGTTCTTGTTGGCGGGCCAGCCTGAGAACCCAATAGTGAACGGACATCCCAACTGAGAGCAGCCTTTCAAGGTGCCAGCTGTGCATCAGCTGGGAACTCTCCGTATTAGCCAGCACTTTGCACACACTGAATGCCCCCCGTCCCACTCTCCATCTACATGACCTTCCACAAATCAACCCCCAGCCTCAGCTTATCTTCCGAATAATCTATAACACGGATCACAACGTATGATTCCTAGTATGATTATTAACTATATTACGGCTAATTTTAAACGGCCTTAAAATTCTCAAATAGCACACAACAAGTGCAACTCCTCATTAGTCAGGCAGCCCTAAGTTAATAATTAAGCAGCCTTAATTGGTGGATATGGAACTGCAGGGCACAGCCTCCTAGGCACCACTGCACATGGAACTGGCCCGGCCCAGTAATGGATTTCCTAAATCAGCTCACAGAGCTAATTCGCATGGAAAGTTAATTAGCCTAATGAAGGCAAGTGTGACTTAGTGAATTCCAGTCTGACTTTCTGCTCTGACTCAGCCACCCCAGGAGGCTGCCAATGTCATCCTCCTGGCTTCGATTTCTTGGAGCTCCAAGGAGGGGCCCCAGGAGGCAGTGCTGCAGGGAACCATGCGTCCCCGGCTCCCCTACTACTATCAGCTGGGAGTCAGCAAGTGCTCAGAAGGCCACTAAGAGGCAGGACACACCTTCTTGTGGGGCTGACTCTGGAACCTCTGCAAGGGAGGGAACTTTCCAGCAAGTGGAAGTCACAAGTGAGTCCCAGGAGGGTGGAGGGCCAGGCACCACCCACCCTCATAGCCTATGACTGATGAAGACCAGGGCTGTCCCTGTCCAGGAAGACAGCAGCTCCCGTGTGCAGGGCAACTGACAGTCCACAAAACCACCCTCTCATCCAGACTCTCACTGCATCCTCCCCTGGGAGGGAGCATCGCTGCCCCTGTTGGATGGATACAGAAACCGAGGCACAGGAAGGTGCGATCATCAAAGGCCATTCACCTTGGAAATGGTGCAGCTCTTGCCTCCCAGACCCCTAGGCCCTCCTAGTTCAGCTGTCTTTCACTGTTCCCCATCCAGGGGCAAGCCAAAGTCAACACCTCGCTGGCCCAGAAATGGCCCGAGTGTCCATCAACAGACGAACAGATAAACAAAAGGTGGTCTATCTATATGGTGGAATATTACTCAGCCATGAAAAGAAAGGAAATTCTAACACATGCTACAGCATGGATGAACCTGAAGGACATTCTGCTCAGTGAAATAAACCAGACGTGAAAGGACACACACTGTATGATTCTACTTATGCGAGGTACCCAGAGGAGTCAAATTCACAGAGACAGAAAGTAGAATGGTGGGTGCCAGGGGCTGGAGGGAAGAGGAAATGGGAAGTTGTTGTTTAATGGGGACAAAACTTCAGTTTGGGAAGACGAAGAAGTTCTGGACACGGATGGCAGTGATGGTTGCACAACGATGTGAATGTACTTAATGTCACTGAACTGTATGCTGAAAAGTGGTTACGATGGTAAATGTGATGTTATGTGTATTTTACCACTCAAAAAAAAAGAATGAAGCACTGATACGTGCTACAACATGGATAAACCTCGAAAACATTTTGTTACATGAAAGAAGCCGGACACCAAAGGTCACACGTTGTACGATTCCATTTATGTGAAATGTCCAGAATAGGTAAATCTATAGAGACAGAGAGTAGATCAGTGCTGGCCAAGGGCCAGGGGAGGAGAGAGAATGGAGGATGATTGCTAATGGGCCTGGGGTTTCCTTTCGGGGTGGTGAGGATGCTCTAGAATTAGACAGAGGTGGTGGCCGCACAGCATTGTGAATGCGCTATATGACACTGAATTGCACACTTAGAAAAGGTCAGTTCTATGTTACATGAATTTCACTTCAATTTTTAAAAAAAGAAGGAAAGGAAAGAAACTCTCCCGTTCTCTGGCCTTCTCTCCTCCTGCATCCAAAGCCTCACCCGGTGCCCTCTTTTTCTGCTGGGCATCTGTCCAGCGGCCCTTCCTGCCCCTTCCGTGCACTGCACACACTGGAACTTCCATTTTCCCTCTGCGTCCAGGTGTGAGCACAGCCAGGGGATTGGAATCCTTCTGGGTGTGTGTCCTTCCGAGCAGGTTAGGATTCTAGTGAGAGCAGGAGAAATCTGGAAGGCAGCCTCCTGGGAGAACAGGTGGGCCAGACCACCTTCCCCGAGTTTTTCTTCGTCAGAGGCTTCATTAAGCCCTCTTCCAAGCTCGGAACAAGGCAAGGTGCTCCGAGGAAGCCAAAAAGGTATAACTCGGCCCTGCCCCTGGGAGCCCCCGCCCGGCCCAGCTGGGACGCCTGGGCCCCGGGAGCTACACCAAGATAACAACAGTCCGGGGAGTGGCTCATACAGTGTGGGGAGCCCCAGGGAAAAGCAGACCCTCTAACTCTTGCTGAAGGGACCCCAGAGGCTCCCACAGGGACCCACCTGTGTCTCTTCTCCGCCTGGCGGCCACAGGCCCTTCAGCTCTCCCAGCTCAGAGGACATCGCAAGGCAGCCACCTACGGTGCAGGTGGGAGAGACAAAGCGTTGGCCTCTACCTCCTGCCCCACCTGCCGCTGCGTCCTGACCAGGCCACTTTGGGTCCCTGCTCTTTCTCTAACGAGCAAGGAGAAGGTCAGAAGTGGGGCAGGAAGAGGGGGACAAGCCAGAGCAAACTGACCCAGCCCCAGCTGAGAACCCAGAGTGGGTGGTGAGCAGGGCCCACCCTCATGGACAAGCCCCAGCCCACTCTGAACTGTGCCCTTTTAAAAACATGCCTGTCCCACCCCCATAAACGGGGTTCCTAACTCAGCAGTCTGAAAGCGGCTCTGACCTGAGGGAAGGAAAAGGCACCACTTCCCAAGACCTCAAAGGCACACAGTTGGTGGAGCCTCTGACCACAGCCTCCTAGGCGTGTGGCTACAAGACTTGACAACAGGATCCCAGTGGGGGCTCCAACTCAGGTACGTGGCCGTGACCCCAGAGCGTGCAACCCTATCTTGGGGAATCTAATCCTGCTCTAAATCCATGGTGCCTTTTGGCCTCTTTGGAGAGCAAAAGCTACAGAACAAAAGGAGAGAAACTCTGTTTTCCTCTCTGGAAAAAAAGAAAAGCAACAAAAAACTCACACAAACCCAAACTGAAAGCTTCTGGGCACTGCTCAGACCGAACCAGATCAGGAAATACTGATGGATTTTTTTTTTTTTCTTTTTTGCCACACCGCGTGGCTTGCGGGATCTTAGTTCCCAGACCAGGGATCGAACCCGGGCCCTCAGCACTGAACGTGCAGAGTCCTAACCACTGGGCCACCGGGGACATCCCCTGATGGATTTTAAAAACAACAACGTAACAACATGGCAGGGGCCATGTAATGGACGTGACAACGTGAACTTGAAGAATCGAGGACCCCGATTAGGACAAGAATCCTGGCCAGCAGGTAACCTCCTCTGTGGTTGGCCCAACTCATGACCTCCCTGAGCTGTAGTGTGCCCGTGTATGAAACACGACAGCTGAAAGCACTGAGCGCCAAATCATGACCTCTTCGAGCCTCAGTTTCCTCACCTGTAAAGTGGGCACAGCAGCACTTCTGGGTGTCAAATGAAGCACAACGGGCAGAAGCACTCCGTGCCATGGAGGGTGTTACACAAAAGGTGGATGAATGAGAAAGGCCGCTTTGCCTCTGGACCTCTAGCCACCGCCTCCCCACAAATGGTCATCAGGCCCTGAGTCACCACCAGGCCACTATGCTGGGCACCAGGGACTCAAAGACAAATAAGCCAAGGTCCCTCCGCCTGCAGAGCAGCTGGGCTAGACCAGATATCCCTATGGTTTGGAGAGGGAAGGCCTGCCGCCTTCTCCTTGGGCAGGAATCTCAGTATTCAGAAAAGTCTATCATGAAGCATCAATCTGGTTGGGTACAGGATGGGTACCATTATCAGCCTAAACCCTCCAAACACCAGTCCTGCAGCTCCCAGGCCACCAGGACAAACCTGAGTGAACCGAACATCCCAGATTTCACAAGCCGGCCTCCAGTTTACAACCATGTGGTGAGTCTCAATCCTGCTCCACGCCCAGCCTGGGGTGGTAAGGTTTCAGGGAAACGGAAAGTCATTCCTCCTGAAAGGTCAAACCCTTGGACTTGTTTTTTCCCACGCTCCTTCCGGCTCCCCTATTCTCCTAAGATGCTGAATTCCTGTTTTCCTCCCTGCTGGAAAGTCAGACAGAACATTCCTCAGGAAAGGGGACAGTTTGCCGGGAGAAATAACAGAGGTAAAAAGAGAGAGAAATGGGTGTAACTGGTGCTCTAAACCTTGGTACCCAAGGAGTGCAGAGCAGACGCGCTGGTCAGCATGCATCACCATGACCTCACGATGCTCGGTGAGTCACCCGAGTGAGGCTGGGACCCGAAATGAAACGAGCAGCTTGGGAGCTCAGCTGAATACTGATGTGGGGATCTGTTCACCACCTCCCTTGCTACTCCTAGCAGCAAATGCCCAGGCTGCGTGGCCCCCTTTCCACACCAGGTTAGTGCAAATCGTGCTCTGGACCAATGAAACAAGCCACCTCAGAACTCTGCTTCACTGGGTTGGAAAATGTCACAGGAGTAGGGGAAGAAATGAGACCTTAAGTTATGCATGTCCATTTGATGGCTCAACAAGGGGGAATGCTTTCAGAACTCTTGAAGCTTTTGCTATTAATGGTGTTTTAGTGTTGGGTTCTTAAACACATCAAACAAATTTCCTTCAAATTGGTAGTTACCGACTGCCATGGGGAAGGCTGCAGACCTCCCACCTCCCAGATGGCTCAACCACAATGAACGTGTGGCCTGTCAGATGCACAGCACTGATGAACTAACTGAAATATGCTTTAAGAAGCAAACCCCAAATAAATGTGAAATAGCTGTTTCCTTATGCAAGAGCCCCGAACTGCCTCCATGGCTGGCCGTCCCTGCCAACTGAACGGTCCCCGGGGCTCCTGCTTCCGTGTGGTTTTCAAAAGACTTAAATGCTTTTTGTCCATTGTGATTACCCAAGAGGGAAAAATTCTAATTGCAGAAAATGTCTGGTATCTCTCCCTCTTATGGGAAAAAAAAAAAAAAAAAAAAACCCGCAAGTGAAAAGTCAACTCACAAAGTGCCCAGCAGGACAGAAGAGAGCAATGGACCAGCCAGCGATAAACCGGCCTCGAGCGCGCCTCCCCATCTGCGGGAAGCCCCGCCTCCCCGGCAGCCCCGCGCCCGGATGGAAGCTGTTCCCTGTTGGAAATGGGAATGGCCGCCTATTTCTACCCCGATGCCTAGCCCCTGACCCCAACACTTCAAGGTGGGTTTTCAAGGGTCTGTAAAGAGATAGCAGAGGGACAGCTGGCAGCCCCCACGGAGTAGCCCTCCCTCCACCCGCCTCACGCAGGGCCCTGGCGCCTGGTGGGCGCTCCCTGGGGCCTGACTCCTTCGTGGACCATGGCCAGGTGAGGCCAGGAGGCTGCAGGGCCTGACTCAGTCCAGCAGGGCAGCAGCGGGAGAGAGCTCTCGCCCTGCTCCACAGCACAGCCGATGAGTCAGCCAGACCCTACAGAGACCTGGGGGAAAGCCCCCCAGCTGCAGAGAGAGAAAATTCCATCCTTCGCGGGGAACCATTTCCAAAAAGGGAAATAAAGAACCTGGGAGAGAAGAAAGAGCAATAATCCCTATTACTTATGTACCAACTCTTCACAGGGCACACGAGGCAGAACATTTTTGGAAAGGTTTCCAGGACTAAGAAGGAGTAAGAAAGCCAGGATTTGAGGGTTGGGAACCCGGGAAGCCCCGTGCTGGCCTGAAATGCCTCAAGAGAATCATTTCTGGGACTTCCCTGGTAGTCCAGGAGTTAAGACTCCAGTTCCCAATGCAGGGGGCTGGGGTTTGATCCCAGGTCAGGGAACTAGATCCCGCAGGCTGCAACTAAAGACCCTGCATGCCACAAGGAAGATCTTGCACGCGGCAACAAAGATCTGCGTGTTGCAACTAAGACCCGGTGCAGCCAAATAAATAAATATATATGTATTTTTTAAATGGTAAAAGCTTAAAAAAAAAAAGAAAAGGATCATTCCTTTGGGCAAAGGGCTGCCCTTGGCGCCTCCCAGCAAAGACCAGTTAGTTCTGTTAGACGTGGGGCTGCCCACACCCCCTTGTGTACGAGAACACGGGACCTCCTGTGGAAAGGGGAGATGGGTGCCCTTCTGGAAGGGATATAGGAGGGCGAGGTGGGGAGCCTATGCCCGGATATTTCTCCTTCCTCTGGCACCCGAGACAGAGCAAACACAAGAAACTGCGGCCCTGGCCTTCATTCACCAAGTAATTACTGAGCGTCCACGAGGGGCCCTGTTCTGTACACTGGAGTTACCATGGGGGTAAACACAGTGACAAAGACGGCAGATGGGTCATTGCGGTGGGGGTGGGGGGGTAGCACGAGGAGGAAAGAATCTCATCGCGAACGCTGCAGGAGCTGAGAGGAAAGAACCACACTTGGGATCAGCCAGGAGTGGGTGCAAGTCTTGGCTCGGCCCCAGCCACCTGTGCAAACTCCAACAAGTCACTAACCTCTCTGAGCCTTTTTCCTTTCTGTAAAATGTGGCAACAGTCCCTCCTTATCTCTCCGGAATGCTGTGTTGTGGAACCACTTTGTATAAACTGTCCTTACTCATTATTCACGGATTCCCGTATTTACGAATCCGCCCACTTGCTACAGTTTACTTGTAACCCAGAAACTGACGATCGCCGCGCTTACGAGGTCATTTGCAGACATGCACGGGGTGGAGGTGGGGGGGGGAAACTGAGTCACCCAACGCCCAACGTGCAGCACAGGTCAAACAAGGTGGCCCTCTGCCTCCTGTTTCAGTTCAAACTGTCAACAAGTGTCCTTTCCGTGGTCCATGTACTGCCACAGTTTTCACACTTTGGTGCTTTTTTTGTTAGTGATTTAACATGGCCCTGAGCATGAAGCTAAAGCACTGCCTAGTGCTCAGAGCTGCTCAGAGCCGAGGAGGCTGTGATGTACCTTATGGAGGAAACTCGTGTGTTAGACGAGCTTTGCTCAGGCGGGAGTGATAGTGCTGTTGGCTGAGTTCAGTTAATGAATCAGTAATATATAATAAATTAGGCATCTTTAAAGAGAAACACACATAAGAGGGTTATGTATTGATCGGAGGACAAATACGTTGTGACCAGAGGCTGGCGGGAACCTAACTCCGCATTTCCCCTAAGAGCAGTGGTTCAGGGCCCTTGACAGAACTGCCAGGAATGGGCCTCGACTGTGTGCACACGTGACCTAAGATGTGTCATACTCGAGGGCTTCCGCTCTGTGAGGCCATCGCTCCTGCAGCTGACTATGAGCATCACTCGGGATGGAAATCAGCCTCGGGGTCCCCGAGTCCTGCGGCTTCTTTCCATAACTCTCTGCCTTTCCCCTGCACGCCCAACTCCCAACACCTTCCCACAAGAGGGAAGCGGGACCTCGGGGCTTCGGGGCTTCGGCGAGGAGTGGGTGTGAAACCGCTTTCCTGATGCTCTTCCCCAAAGCTCTTGCTTGGGTTTGATTTGTCTGTTGCTGGAATCCTGCCTGTTGGTTCATTTTGTTTCTGTCCTCTGGCAAGGGCAGTTTATTGTGTTTTTTTGTTTTTTTCAAATTTAATTATTATTCTGACGAACTTCATTTCAACGGTAACTATATTTTTTGTTTGTTTTTAAACGATTAAAGCAATTTTTACTTTTTTTGAATTTCTTTTTATACAGCAGGTTCTTATCAGTTATCTATTTTATACATATTCGTGTATATATGTCAATCCCAATCTCTCAATTCATGCCAGCACCACCACCACCTCCCCTGCCACTTTCCCCCCTTGGTGTCCATACGTTTATTCTCTACATCTGCGTCTCTACTTCTGCCCTGCAAACCGGTTCACCTGTACCATTTTTCTAGGTTCCACATATATGCGTTAATATACGATATTTGTTTTTCTCTTTCTGACTTACTTCACTCCGTATGACAGTCTCTAGATCCATCCACGTCTCTACGTTTGTTTTTTTAATACTTATTTATTTGGCTGTGCCAGGTCTTAGTTGCAGCATGTGGGATCTTTAGTTGCTGCATGAGGGATCTAGTTCCCTGACCAGGGATGGAATCCGGGCCCGCTGAACTGGGAGCGCAGAGTCTGGACCACAATGCCAGCTCTCCTCCCCAACAGTGCTCTTTCTGCCTTTGGTCATAAAGGCTTAGCAGGGGTTTTTCTTGGTGTTTGCTGGGCTGGGAGTGAGGAAGACGGTACCCCTGTACCCGTTTGACAGGAAGAAAGGGCTGATGTACAGGGCTGCTGTCCAACTTCAACTTCGCCAGTATAAAGAGCCAGCACCAAGCTGGTAGTTAGGGACCTGGGTTCCAGGCTGCAGGACAGGTCTTGGGCAAGTCACTGCTCTTCTGTCAGCCTCGCCCTCTCATCCTTAATGGGGTACAGCCCTCCCAGCTCCAGTGTTCCCAGACCCTCCAGCAAGGCTGGAGAAGACTTGAAAAGGCACCACCAGGCTCCCCACTTTCCCTCCAGACCGATTCTCTCCTTTCACGCAGGAACCTTTTCCGGTAGGGCCGTGGTGAAAACCACAAATTTGACTCTAAATCCTACACACCTTTCCAGGTGCCCTGACTATCAAAACTCCACCCATTCTTCAAGGCCTCCTTCAAATCCCACCTCTTCCAGGAAGTCAACCCTGACCGCCTTACCCAGAAAGGGTGTCTCCTCCTCTGAAGCCTGTCTGCTGTTTAAGCAACACTTATCTCACATGCCCGGTGTTACCCGTGGGAGCATCTCCCTAACCACACCGTGAGTCAGCCTAAGCTTTAGGTGCAATGTTACGTACTATATTCAACTCTTATCTGTCCAGTTTTCCAGAAACCTTTTGTGATGAGTTATAAAGAATACAGCTAGATTTACACTTACATATATACGTGCACATAGACAGACGGTAAAGTAGAAATAAGTATGCTGACCACAAGGGTAAGTGAATACAGTCACTACATGAAAATATAGCATTGTGCTCCCAGCATCCTGGAAGCCAGGGAAGAGGAGGTGACCATAATCAGTTGGAAAGACAGTGTAGGTGGAACGGGAAGAGTCTGGCAGAACTGGGTACAAACCCGGAGTGCCTTAGGGCCAATCAGTTGACTTCTTTCTCTGGGAAAATGGAGGAAGAACACCATCTAATGCGCAGGGTTCGCGGGGAAGCCTCGCACACGCTGTGTGCATGCAGCACACAAACCATGCCTGTTTTCCTGCTCCACCTTCCTTCTCGTTATCAAAGGAAGAAGCAACCTACATTCCCCGCCCACAGGGGAGGCAAATCTTGCCTGGCCGTACATTCTAAAAGAAATTTTTCATACGAGACTCTGTAAGACTTGAGCAGAGAGGGGGCAACGCCCCACGTTACGGTTAGCCCTGGTTTTAGAGCAAAGCCAGACGACGATTTGCCATGGCCGCCATGGCTCTATGTGATCACATCCCGGGTACCCAGTGAAAGCCTAATAAACATTGACGGAAGGACCTACAGGGAAGCTACTTGAAGACCACTTAGTGGCAGGGGGTCCTGGTGAGCAGGTTTCAGGAGGGCTGTCTGCAAGGCTGACCACGTCTCCTGCCCATGGCTGAGGACGCAGGCGTGAGATCACTGTCCTTCCATGACAGAGCACATGCCCGCCCCCACCCCCCGCTGTCTTCTCCAAAAGCAGCAAGGCAGCGATCATGAAGCACCAGAAGTTTCCTCTTCTTTTTTTTTTAAAAAAAATAAATTTATTTATTTATTTTTGGCTGCATTGGGTCTTTGTTACTGTGCGCAGCCTTTCTCTAGTTGTGGCGAGCGGGGGCTACTCTTCACTGCGATGCGTGGGCTTCTCATTGCAGTGGCTTCTCTTGTTGCGGAGCACGGGCTCTAGGCACGCGGGCTTCAGTAGTTTTGGCTCGCGGGCTCTAGAGCGCAGGCTCAGTAGTTGTGGCGCATGGGCTTAGTTGCTCCACAGCATGTGAGATCTTTCCAGAGCAGGGATCGAACCCGTGCCCCTGCATTGGCAGGCACATTCTTAACCACTGCGCCACCAGGGAAATCCATCACCAGAAGTTTCCTCTTCTAATCTCTACAAATGAACTGTACATTCTCCACGACTGGCTCTTCTCAGGGACCAAGCTGGAAAGCTTTAACGGGATGGGATGGTTAAGAGAACATCTGCCTGGTTTTAAAAGAGGCCTCTAGATATGGAGGAAGGCAAAGCTGGGCCCCAGTGAGAGAGGATGTACAGTCCACTTGGGACAAGGGCTCTTAGCTCCTCACCATTTATCCCACAGACATTTCACCTAGAGCCTCCCATGTGCCAGGCATGGGGGATGCAGAGAAATGAGATTCGGCGCTGACCCCACAGGAGCTCAGTCTGGCAGGGAGGCAGAGAGTAACATTTAACTGCCGTTCTGCCTAAGTTACATTAGGGTGGCACAAAGGTGGAGGTGATGGACTCCACCTGGGAAGGTCAATTAAGACAACAAGCCTGGGTCTCGGTAACGAACAGTCATTAAGGCAGAGGACGCAAGGCCCAAATCCTACAGGGCCTCATACAAGCAGAGGAATTTTCTTTCAGATTCCATAAGGAAGGAGCAACCAAGATCAAGAGAAACCAAGTGACTCAGTGAAGCTCGTACGACCTTATGGGACGGCCAGGCCTGGAGCCTTGACTCCCACAGTTCAGTTACCCTGCTGCATCCCCTGCACGGCGAGTGCAGAAGGCCAAAGAGAGAAGCCCATTCCACACCCAATGCCCAGAGAGCCCAGAGTCTGTGCCGGGCCATCGTCATAGCAGAGCATGTACTGTCCTAGTCATCTGGCAAGTCCCTCCCTATAAGAAAAACAGCCCTTCCTAACTCACTGTGTTTCTCTCTGCAAAGGGAGAGGACTGGGAATCTCCTCCATCACAGAAGAAGAAGAAGAATTTAACAGGGACCGTCCAGGAGTCAGATAAACTAGGTCCCCAGAGGCAAGCTGGGGAGGGGGCTTCTACTGCATCCAGACACTGACGCTGACGGTGCACAGGGTGCTGACCCAGGGCGGGGGACCAGGGATGAATCAAACTCCACCCCTGTCCTCCATCCTCCAGGAGCTCACAATCCAGCCAGGGAGATAAGCCAGGCCCAAAAGTAACTATAAAATAAGGCAGGCGGTGATAAGAGTCACACAAGAGACACAGATAAGGTGCAGTGGGAGTTCAGAGCAGAGATGAGTCACGCTGGGGGCTTGGCCGCAAGGGAGATTCAGATGACGGGGAGCATCTACCACATTCCCCTCAGAAAGGAGGCGGGGGGCTCTAGCCTATAGCCCCAGTGGCTCCCAGGTAGCGGCTGGGGAGAGAGCTAGGAGGGGACCGAGAAAGATGCCCAGAGGAGGTCCCCTTTGAAGAACGCTGATTCTGAAGGGAGGGACGCAAGGAGGCCTGAGACTTTGGAGAACTGCCCCAGTCCCTATTTCAGAGGCAGGGAGAGGAGTGTAGGATGAGGAATTTGGAATTTACGCAGGGGCAGCAAATGCGTTGAAAAGGGACAGAGCTAAAGATTTGCCTTGAAATGACATTTGCCTAGCAAACACACTCTATTTATTCAGAATGTCCACTTGAGGTTTCCCGGCGGAATTAGCTACACGTTATGGCGGAGGCGGGCACTAGCGTTTCCCTCTCCCCAAGTTCCCCATCAGCCCTGCCTGCCCCTGACAAGCAAGGCTGAGGCGGGTAGGGAGGAAGCTCGCCGCTCTGAGACAGCGCCGGCCCCTCAGGTTGCAACAGCAAAGGGAGACTCACGGGATGGAGAGGGGCCAGATTTTCCTCCAGCGAGGGGGACACCGGCAGCACTTCTTCCCAGTCCTGGCCCCCTCTCTGAGGGCCGCACCCCGGGCTCAGGCCCCGGACACCCACCCAGCCAGGCCAGCGCTGGAGGGCTGTCCAGGTGGAGGCGGGAAGCCCAGAAGGCTAGACCGAGGGCTTTGGCCACCACTTCCTCTCGGCCCCTTCCCAGCACTGCACACACACCTGCCCCTTGGCCGCCGTTGACACTTGTCACTGGGGGAGGGGAGTCCTCCGCGCCTCAGCCGGAACCGACGGAAATTAGGCATTAGCGTCGGGGGACCCCCTGAATCCCGAGGGCCAGCGCCTCCCGGGGGCCGGGCTGGGGGCGATTTCCTGAGCCCGGGATCCCCGCGCGCCAGACCCTCCCCCACGAGCGGGGCGGCGGGGCACGGGTCTCCTACTTTCCCCTCCCGCCGAGCGCGCGGGCCGGCGAACAGGCGGGCGGGCGGGCCTGGGCCTCCGGGAGCCGCCGCCCGGCCGGGGTCCCCACCCCGCGCCCGCCCCCACCCCGTCCGCTCCCCGGGGGCTCCGCGCGGGCCAGAGGAGGGGGCCCGGCCGCGCCGCCTTCCGGCCGGGCCGCCGAAACACTCACCCCGCTCCGCGCGGCGCGGCTTCGTCCTCTTCGGCAGCGCTGGGCCGCCGCCGCCTCACGCCGCCCGGGAGGCCCCGGCCCCGCGGCCCCGGCCCGGCCGGCTGCGCCCCGCGGCTCCGCGCGCCGCCGCCGCCGCCAGCTGGCCCCGGGCGAGCGGCCGGGCCCCCGCGGGCATGCTCCCCGGCCGTCGGCGGGCGTGCGGCGGGCGGGCGCACGTGCGGGCCGCCGCGGGTCTGGGCGCTCGGAGCGCGGGCCGCGGGCCGACGAGGAGGCGGCGGCCGGCGGGGCGCGGGGCCGGGCGCGCCGGCGGACCGCCCTGACAGCTCTACGCCGCGGCGCCGCCGTGCCCCGCGCGCCCCAGCGGCCGCTGCTGCCCGTGCGCGCCGGGCCCGCCTCGCATTCCCTCACTCGGCGGCAGGCCTGCGCCTCCGTCAGGCCACGCGGGGAGCCGCCCGCCGCCTCCGCCCGTCCCGAGGGCCGGCCTCCGCCCGGAGCAACCCGGCAAACTTGGTGGCCCCGCTCCGGCGCCGGACGTGCTGTCGCCCCGGCGACCCCCGAAAGCCCGGGGCTCGCTTCCGCGCGGGAGGCCCCGGGCGCTGGACCCGGCCCACGACCTCTCGGCCCTTTTAACACCATCGGCCTCGCCTATCGGGAGACTCGCGAACAGTAAGAGGGGAAGGGAACGAGGAGATCTGCAGAAATTGGAAAAAAATACAAACAAAAAAATCAAGTCCTTCGGGAGTAAAATGACAAATCAAGGGGAACGAACTGCGGAAGACTTCGGAAGGCATTTGGAATGTGTGGACAAACCAAAGGTAGTTAATTGAAGTCCAAACCTTGATGCCGGGTACATGCATCAGTTACCGACCCGATTTGCAGAAATAGGCATCAAGGAGTTCTCTCCTCAGGATCCCAAATATGGTCTGGACCAAAAAATGAAAATGCTCTTTGGTCATCAGAAGTCGTGGGAGTAATAGTAGCCAGAGGGTAAGTTCTAGTCCCTGACCTCAAGGAACTGGCCGAGGATCAGAAAGAGCTTCATCTTGATGTTCCCTCCCGACTGGACGCTCCAGTTGGACCAAGAGGGTACTGAGTGAAATTTAAAGGAAATCATAAAGCGTATATTTAGACTGAGCAAGGATGGCCTTGTTTGTCAAGATCTGAAGTAACTGAATTAAACAGGGCACACCCAAAACCTACGGGTAGTTTACCTATCACTAAGTATTATAAGGTCGAGAGGAGCGGGGGAGCGCCTTCCCCTGGAAGGGCAAGGGCAAGCTCAAGTTAAAGCGCTCCAAGATGACTTCAGATCAAGTCAGAGAGAACAACCCTGACCAAAGGCTGTCCCATCTCCTTGGACACTGAACGGGCCAGGAGAGCCGCCGTAACACAGCTTGCCTCAAAACGCCTCATGATCACACGGAGACAAGTGAAGGGGTCCCCATAAACACTAAACCCTCAACTCCTTCCCTCCACCAAGGGGTGCCCTAAGACCCATTAAAGGTTTTCAGCCCCAGTGCTGTTCTGAGTCGGCCAGGGATTGAGTCATCATCTGTCTCCTGTACAACCATCCTCCTTGCCTGAGGACCCGTGGAAACCGGATTGGATGACACACGCTTTTGCTGCTACTTCTCCCTGTACTTGTGCTTTAACCTAATAATAAAAGTAAAAAGAAAAAAAAAAAAAAAAAGCATTTCAGAGCATACAGATCTCCAGAGTGAGGCTCTGCCTGTAGGCCAGTCGGAACAGAGCACCTGGACGGCTGCCATTGTAACCCTGCAATGACTGCCCTCAGACCAGTAACGCGGAAGACTTAACACCATTAAAAACCAGATCCCACAGTTAGCCAGTTAGGAATAAATACACTAATATCACAGTTATTTGTATGCACAAATATTTATTAAGTGCCTGTATTCAAGAATGAAGAGGAGATGGTCCCTGCTTTCATGGAGCTTACAATTTCATTACTCCAGCATTTGACTAGATTTAAGAACTGCAACAAGCACTGGTCTTTGTCTAATGTCAGCAGCACTATAGGAAGCAAATTTCTCACGTTATATTGGTCACTGTTACAGTGAAATTGTGAATAAAACATTATCTTTGAAGTCTGTAGTCACAGCGATGACATGACATATAATGTCCAGCAAATGCAAATTTATGGCTTGATTCCTCCTATTTGAGAGGGGTCTGCTGAAATAAAACACAAATCAAAAGGGGAAGGCTTAACAAACAGGTCCTAAGAATACTGGTGTAGTTTAATATATTATTAAACTGCCACAGAACTCTTGGCAAGGCAGGAAATTATCTCCTGCAAAATCTGTGCAATATAATTGGTTTAATTAGACCTGCAAATCTCATAACCATGTACAATCACTTATGATGGGTAAATACGATTTACCTTTATGATTCCTAAAGGGCTCTAGATATGTATTTATTTTTTAAAAAGCTTCTTAGAGATTCACAGCACAAATGGCACATTAAAATTTAGTGAAAACTGCTTTTGAGATATCTAAAAATTAAAATGACAAAAGTGTCTAACTTTTCTACATTTATAAGTACAGAGTTCAGAATTCAAATAGCATTCAGCAAAGCACCTGGCTTTTCTGAGTTAAAAAGGGGAACAAATTTTGGTTGCTTATCAAACTCCAAAAGCAAATCATAATCTTCATATAGATCTTCCAAACGTTCAGTGGCAGCCACTTCCTTCATGTGCTCCTGTGTCACAGGCCAGCACCTTTAGAAGTCTAATTATGGAACATTCAAAGGTGCAATTATTTTGATTACATTGGCAATACTTTTTTTTTTTTTTTGGTAAAACAGCCTATATCAGATAACCCCCAAATCATCTACTTTACTTAAGATCACAGGGCTTCTGAACTTACACTAGCCAAGTTATCAATTACTCATTAAAAAAAGCACACCATTTAAACTCTAAATGAGCCCAGCTCACTTAAACTCTAAGAAAGCTCATTTTTTGCAAAAAGATGGAGAGAACAGCTTAGACCACCTAACAAATGTCAACCAACCCAAGGCAGTTTTTAAGTCAATTGCTGGGGACACAGTCTACTTTTCTAAGAAAGCACTGAAATCGCTACTTCAAAAGCCTATTTAATAACCCAGAATGAATCAGAAATGTACTGTTTATTGAAAACTTACTAGACACCAGGCACTTTACATAAGCTCTCACAATGGAAGGCAGCTTCTTATCTTTACACGGAGGAAGGCGGCCCTGAGCAGGGTGTGACCCAGGTCTGTCTGGCTCGCCTGTCCCCTGCCCAGCTGCTACAGTCCTAGCGCTGCCTAGTAGCTACATCTACTTGGGACCCTCGAAGGACAGAGGACATTCCCCCCACCTCAGGAGGCTTTTCAGGGAAAGGAAGGGGGTAGATCCAGGGGAAAGGAGAGCAGTAACTCTACTTGCATTTTAAAAGGCACTTCCCAGAAGGGGAAGATTCACTTAGGTTTGTCACTAACTGCAGCTCAGCCCCAGAGACAGCAACAACAGGTGCTTTTTAAGCTTGCCACCTCTCCAGCTTTCAGGTTGTTTTTAACTGGAGTATGTGTACGTTAAGCATTACCAAAGGGAAAGACGGCTGAAAGGATTTTCCTTGGTGTCCCTCTTCACAGCTACGAAGAAAAAATTTTTTTTTCTTAATTTTAAATAAGTGACTGATACTTCCAATCTATTACACACGTCACAAATCAAAGCATATGTTTCCTGAGAGGTACAGAACACATCTTAATGGGACTTAGATTGGAATAAGACTACTAAGAAGATAACTCCCTGACAAGAGAAAACGCTCATCTCTTCTGAAATGGCCATTTCCTATTCTTAAGAATGTAATAGACTTTACAATACAAGTAGGGAACAATGAAACATCCTAATAATTTTCAAGTTAGTTTTTAATATCATGTATAGGAACACATCAAAGGGAGTATCATCGGTAAAGTCGATCCCTTTATTAAGTCTTGACACAAGCTCTCCTGGAACTTGATTAAAAAGAACGTTTTCTTCACTATAACTAGGAGATTAAAAAGAAAAAAAGACTAGGAAAAAACACCAAGAATAAGGCACTTGATTCTGCTGATGAGTAACTCTGATTAGCTGGAGGTCTCCAACAGGTTGCAGGAGTTGGAAGCAAAGGTTTGATTCACGGACAGGAAGGAGCAAGAGAGGCCGCTGTCAGGCGACCCCCGCTTGCTGGGAACCCCTGAGCTGAGCAGGGAGGCTGCAGGCACCAGGCCCGAGCTCAGGCAGGGGAAGCTCCGGTGAAGGGTGCTCAGAGATTATCTGAGATCCCTGCTCGAAGGCATACATATACCCTAATGGAATAATGGGTGGCTTGGCTCAATATAACTACATGCTCTCAAGAGCCACAGAAGAAGGAGAAAAAGCTCAAAAGTAAACCAAACTGTAAAACCGGAATCAGTGGGAATCAATGGTGAAAGTTTGGAATGAGTCTGTTTGTCAACACATACCAAGCTTGAATATGTGGGCACTGGGTTCTGACTGGCCACCAAAAAGTGGGCAGCTAAGCAGCCTGGACCTGACCAGAAGTCAGGACCTCTACCTGCTAGGCTCCCGATCAGAGCACAGCTTGCTGCCCACGTGCTACTTCTGAGAGCCAGGAGGCATTGCCAAGGCAGTGCGCTGGAGCCCTCCAGCAAGGCCACGCGAAAGGCACCGAGCTCTATCTAGACACGTTCCCTGTCCAGTAACAAGCAGGGAAGGTTGCTCTCATCTCAGCCTACTGTTCTTACAGCAGCTACTATGGGAGTATTTATTTTTCTTTTTGGCGGGGTGGGGGTGGGGGTGGGGATAGGGGTTAAAAATGTCTTCATGACGATCTGACAGCTGAGGCCACGTACACTGAGGAAACTGGGGTTGCTCTTTCAACCTGAGTGGTGGCCTATATTTCCATCAAAGCTTTATCACCTCATTGTCAAGGGCGGGACACAAATTACATTCAGAATGATGGGCAGAAAGCTACAACTCCCCAGTTGTTAAACTTTTCTGAAAAGTACTACATCTATCACAAAATTAGAGAATTACATCTCTATCATTTTTCTTTCTTACAAATAATGAAGTTTAAGGGAAACAAAATGAGATATTCTTACTTTCAAAGCTTTCCAATATTCCATTATTTCCAATATTTCCATTATTAACTATTCCAATATTCACTCTAAGACATGGTTCAAACACGAATTACATTACTATTTTTTTTTTTTTTTTTTTTAGGTACATTACTATTTTTAAAAAACTTCAACACAACTAAATCCAGAGTATGCTGTTTTTTGTTTTTGTTTTTTTTTTTTTTGCATTCAGCATGTATTACTCTATCATTATGGAAGCTGTCCTTAAGCATTTATTTAAAAAAAAAGAATCATATTCACAACGTAGAACAAGTTTATAAAATTGGTGTGCAAAGTTAATGGTAAAAGGATAACACTATTTGTTTAGAAACAAAGCTGTCTCCCCTATTTACATTTCCTTATTCTTGCTATAAATTGGATATATATACTATTTAAAAATAATACTTTTTAAATAGTAAAATATACGAGATTCCTGAGCATAACAAAAATATCTTGAAAATATGTGGCCATTTGAAGTATAAAATAGCAAGTGTAAAGAAGAGCATGATTGTAAAACTACTGAGTGAAAGCTTATAAACAGTACAAAATAGTTTGCCTTTTCTGAGTGCATAATTACACATTAGTGCAAACAAAACTGCCTCAACATTTAATGGCTACAAATCTCAAAGATTTGCAGAGGTGCGCAAAACATGAAATTTCTTTAATGTCATACGAACTGAACCCAGCTCTCGATTAATCTTCTCCAAGCGATCTTCCAAGGCTTCCTGGGTGAAAATCATGGAAAAAACTTAATTAGAATTCTACATCAAGTTCACCGATTCTATAATTACCACCAAAATGACTTTTCTTTCAGCAAAAGAGCAAGTATAAACATCAAAATTACAATCATTTTGGTTTTTATACAAATCGTCATTTACATTATTTCTTTTAAACGAAACATAAATCAACTTTTCAACCATTCAAGATAACTGCTTATCTTTAAATAGAAGGAGAGAATTATTTGACTCCGTTGAACTGAGAACAGTACAAGAGGAACCTAGAACGTTCTTCACACATTTCGCCAGAAGAAACGGACACATCTGACTGGTGCCGTATCCCACTTACAAGTATATCAAATAACTTTCTTGTGACAAAAATTTCTAGGTTAAAAAAGAGGAAAAACGCTGGAGGAGACTTTTCCAAGAAACAAGATATTTCACAATGAGTCAGTGTAACAAATGCTATTTTTAAATAAATAGTACTACTGTTAAATAGTACCTGGAATATATATTCATCATTTTAGATACTTTATTAGATATTAACTCCAATGGTATCCTGAAATAAAACTTAAAAATTTTCTCTTCAACAACTTTAAATTGTAAAAAAAATTACACGTTCATTTTAGAATTTTTAGAAGACAGACGAGCAAGAAGCAACAAATAACCACTGTTCCCCTTTCTGGTTTTTTTCTGCAGATAGGAACACCAGTTTTAAGAAAAATAAAATCAGAATCAAACTCTACTTCAGAATGTTTTTCAATTTAACTTTTCTTGTTATGGAATATACTTTATGACATCATTGTAAATTAACGTGCAATATTCTGTCAGATATACCATATTTAATCAAGAATCTTTTAGTTGAAATTTAGGTTGCTTCTAATTTCATATATCACAAATAATGCTGCAATATATATTCTGAAACATACCTCTACACACACCTATAAATACTGCCTTAGGAATCATTCCCAAAAGTAAAAATGCAAGGTCCAAAGAAATGTAAAATTTTAAAGCTTTGGATACATGTCAAGCTGAACTCCAGAAAGTCTGTGACGCTTTCTCCTTCCACTCGCGTGTAAAAGGATAAGCTTTTCCCTAGCCCAGGTTCTGGTGGTTTTTTGTTTTGTTTTTTTTTTTAAATACCTGCCAATGTGATAGTTTAAAAACCATGCTTTTGTTTAAATGTGTGGGATTTTTTTACTCATTGGTGAGGCCAAGCATTTTTCAATATTTTTTGCCCAATTTTACCTTTTTTACGTATGAATCATACACAAGCATCCTCAGCCCTTTTTTGCTGCCATTTGTCTTCTTACTGGATTGAAATAGCTTTGACATATATGAACAGAACCTAGGGCCCTCTAAGTCTTATTTTAAGAGCTTATCATCATTATGTAAAAAAATATATTAAACAAAAGTTTCAGATATTTAGAATTAGAGTATGAACAAGTTTTCTTTCTACTTTCCCAGTAAACTGTTTTATTTTATTTATTTGTTTGTTTATTTATTTATTTATTTTGGCTGCACCTCGCGGCATGCGGGATATCTTAGTACCCCGACCAGTGATCGAACCTGCACCCCCTGCATTGGAAGCACGGAGTCTTAACCACTGGACTGCCAGGGAAGTCCCCCCAGTAAACTATTTTAAAATGAATTTCATGTGTTGACTTTTACAAATTACTGAATAAAAACGTTCAGAACAACAGAAAAAATGAAAGAAAGTCAGAAAAAAAGAGAAGTTAAGGATACAGGCCCTAGAAAAAGACCTCTGCTATTTTCTGTGTGTCTTTCTCACAGATCAATCTGAAACTGAACTTTTCCTGACATTAAGGCACTGAAAAGCCAAAGCTTGCAGTTATATAAGAGACATATCATTGCTGTTATGTTTAAAATGTTACAAAAAGAGATTTAAAATGTTCCATGGTTTCATGCATTTTAATTCTCTTTGAAAAGCAACTAAAAAAAATGTACACGGCCCACTTTGCCTGCACCATCTCCTGCTCAATAATGGAATCACACCTCTCTTTTTAACCTCACATCTATTCCAGTTGAAAGGGCCACTGTTTTATATGTCTACTAAATGGAAAGGGGTTCAGAAATAAACTGCAGGTTGGGGAGGAAAAAACAAACACAAAAAAGGGAGATTTAATGTGAGAGCCTTAAAAATGTAAAATCTGTTAACAGACATACTGCCATTTGCTCCCAAGTTAGTTTCTTGAAAACATGATGGCGTGAACACCTTTTTCTTAGCAGTATAAAGGTAAAATCACTTTTTGTTCCTGAAAGCTAGCATGCAGTTATAAAATACGCTATCATCCAAACACTTCCTGTAAAGGCTAAAAGTTTTGATCGACTGTTTCAGTGTGCCTAAAAACTGTGATATTAAAAAATCATCGAGGGCTTCCCTGGTGGCGCAGTGGTTGAGAGTCCGCCTGCCGATGCAGGGGACACGGGTTCGTGCCCCAGTCCGGGAAGATCCCACATGCCTCGGAGCGGCTGGGCCCGTGAGCCATGGCCGCTGAGCCTGCGCGTCCGGAGCCTGTGCTCCGCAACGGGAGAAGCCACGACAGTGAGAGGCCCGCGTACCGCAAAAAAAAAAAAAAAAAAAAAAAAAATCCTCGTGGTTAAATGGAGCACTGACTCGCACCAAGCCTCCAAAGCAGACCCAGGGTAAGACACTTCACCTGATTCAATCTTGTCTGCAGAGTGATTCGTCCTCCAGTAGAAGGCATTCGGCTTAGTGCTGCCTCAATCTGTTAACACAAAAAAATGTTTAAATAAAAATAGGAGAATTCTAATTAGTGGCAGGGAGGTTTATAACAGAATGGAAAGAAAAGACTTCAGCCTAGTACTTTCTCGTCCATCTCGACTTCGCATAAGTCCCCTCTGTCACAATTAGTAACAACAGCTTGGCTCACACACGTTTCTAGTGCAGCTCTGTGTGGCATCCACAGTAACTTCCTGGGTTTGACTCAGTAATTCCCTCCTGACTCTTCCTCAGACGTAAGCATTAAGTGCAGACAAAGATTTAAGACACTTTTTTATGTTTGTTTTTACCTGGTCTTTTTCTTTTGTAAGTTCATCAAAAAACCGTTCCGTTTCAGCTAGGGTCCTAATTTTTGCTGTATACTCAAAATCATTACCCTGTGGTGGTACGTAGGCAGGCTTACACTGTTCATAGCTAACTGATTTATTCTTCTCCCAGGCTGATCTCACAGAGACTTTCTTCACTCCACTTGGCAACGGTTCGGGGGAAGAGCTATGATTAACATGGATGTCAGTGGTTTTTTCTGAGTATTTTTTTTCTGTCAGAGAGAAAAGAAGTTTCTTTTATTTCTTATCAGCTCTTCTAACAGAGCACGTACATACTAAATATGTTACCCAACTTCACTTTCTGAAAATGGCTGCTACGCGGCCAAAAAAATGTAATGAAAAGCGATACATAATGAATCATATATACTCAGTTTTTTTCTCCACAGAATTCTAAAAGCCCTGCCCTCAGTCTGACAATCTTCACAACTTCCCTAAATAAACTTAAAGCAAAAAAAAAGTTTAAAAACTAAACAACACATTTAGCGGACATATACCAACATTACAGAGTTAGTATTTGAAGGGCCTACCCAAGTGATTTCACATACATTATCTTATAACTTTATAAGATAAATGAGAAAAAGAAACTTAAAATATAAATGAGAAAAAGAAGGTGCATATAAGTTACAGAATATAAAAAACTGAACAGTATGGCCCTGGTAATTAAAGATTAACATCCCCTGTACCTCGGTTTCCCAACTTTCCAATGAGGATAACAACACTGACACAATATGAGTGTCACAATTGCTTATTTTTAGAGGCCCTTGGGTAAAAAAAGATTTAAGTGCAGGATATAATGACATTTAGAACCTTGAAAAGATACCAGAAACTCACAAAATGAAAGACTAAAACCATAACTGATAATTTTTTTTAGGAAAAGGTACCTTCTGAGTCATCTAGAGGAAGAAACTGGAGTTGTTTCCTTGGATTGGGACGTTGTACTGTAGACACAGGAACAGTATCTAAATCATCCAAAAGTATATCAAATCTATTGAATGAAGCAAGTTACTTGTGAGAAAAAAAGTGTTAACTGATGTTCCCTATCTCCACTAGAAAGATGAGCTGGCATCCAGTTAACTTACATATTCACATATCTTTAAAAGAGAAAGGTGGTCATATAATTTTTTAAAACTGAAATTTAATTTGTATTTTCTAACACAAAATTATATTTACATACTGGCGACTTGAAGCATTTACCAATACATTACCTCATCCGATCTTTGTAACAACCATATGAAATAAGCAGGTAGGCATTATTACCCCCGTTTTATAGAAGAGGAAACTGAGGTTCAATGTGCTTCAGTAATTTTCCCCAAGAGCCTGACGGAGCTGGGCCACCAGCTCTCATGTCTTAGGAGTCAGTGGCCCTCCCACCACAGCACGCACTCCCAACCACACTTCAGAGAGAACTGTCTCAGGAGCACAGGTAAACTTGTGTTTAGTGCCAGGGCCATACCAGGACAGTCCACTTTCTTGTACAAATGGCCCCCAATTCTCCCTGTATCTTATACCTTTTCAGGAAAACAAAGAATTATCATTCTATATCCAAAAGCTGGAAGAGGTTCTGAGGCAGTATTTAAATTTTATAGTAGCCAGTTTACACACTTAAAAACTGTTTTCACGTATTATAGTACTTTTTTATTTTTAGTATGACGTTTATTTAAATGATTTAAATCCACAGCATCCCCATTAACAACTGAAAAATTAGTGGCAGCTAGAGGCATAAGTTGACATTTTTAAAAAATCAATACTATATATATTTTATTCAACAATTTTAGAGAACTTACCGAATCGGGCTGCTTTCATTTTTGCTAAGTAGATGACTAAATCCTGGGGACAAATTTTCTTTAGGGGATCGCTTTGGACTATAAGCCACAGTCACTGGTGTTAACATAATCTCTCTTTTTGCTACAGAGGAAAACGAAGAGGAGACAGTCTGTTCCTTCTATGTATGTGCTAGGTTGGCAGAGCATAGCTTCTTTTCCAGTACCTTATTTCTAACTAAGAATACATTTTCATTGTAAAACTTTTTCGAAGATAAATAAGAGTATACAAAGTAAAAATAGTTCATAATCCTAACATCTAGAGGAAACCACTGGCAAGATTTTAGTGTATCAGACTGCAGTTGCAGCGCTCTGACTCAAAACTGGTTTTTCAGGATTTTAGAAGTCGACTGGAAATAAGATGGAAACACCAGTGCACTAGTGAACATTCCTAATAACACAGTCATACACGAATCTCCTCAGCAGTTACGGAGATGGAAATTAAGGATACACAGAGGCCCAATGCTTAACTTTAAGACCATACTTATAATTGGCTAAAGAAAAAGATGACTAATGCTGAGTAACCTTAGGTAAATATATGGAAAAAAACATCATTTTTCAGGCTAGCTTAATTTGTTTGAACTACTGTTTAATTAGATAGTTGTCAAAATATCTAGTTGAGTTTGTCTCAAAAACTGTGAAGTGGTATTAGTTGCAAAACATTTGCGGGACACACTCAAAAATCTCACTTTGATAAACGGTGAGAATTTCTTCAGTTATAGTCATAGTAACTGTGCAATCAGATGGTGTTATTGAACAAGATCGTATTTAGGGATTCTGTGTTCAGAGCACTGTACTAGGTGCTAGGAAGAGTGTAAGGGACACAGAAAGCATCAAACAGTGTGTATGGCTCAGATGCCACTCTTCCAAGCCCAAGAGACATAAACCTCTAACTCTTACTTGGAGTACTTGATTTACGATTTGAAGGTGGTAAAGATGACGATCTCTGTGAAGCAGAATTAAATCTCTTTTGTCTTTGCTGGGCACCTTTCTCTGGGGACCGACTTGCATTGACTGAAGTGTCAGTTAGCCGAGGAGTCACTAATTCTGTAACAGAAAAATGTAAAAAAAGAAATACAAAACAAACCTAGCTTCAGTTATCTGCTTTTTATTAACAGATGGTTACACCAAGCAAGCAATTCTTCTCACCATCTAGATTATAATGATTACTTGCAAAATGCACCACATTACAATGCTAAAAAATGCTTGATGAAGAAAAACGTGTGAGGTTTCAATGAATTCATTCTGGTTCTCTGTTTACAACTGGCATTCAAGGTGATTTTTCAAGAGCTTATTTTTAGAAAGCAGGTCACTAATTTATTTACTAGCGGATACTGCTTTGGAAAGGCAATGCCAAAGACGTTAATGATGTAATTAGCAGGCCCAACCAAATAAGCACCAGAGCAAGTACAAGCGCCTGGACCTGTGAAATAAACAGTATTAAACATACTTCTTGTCCTACTGATAGATGCTCAGTAACCAAGAAAGGGAGAGTAGGAAACGTTACATCTCACTTTATGAACACCAAATGCCTGTCGTAACTTTTTGATGTGTGCAAGTAAGACAAATTGATATGAAAAGTTTTCAAATATCCTTAAGAATGCCACGTAAATCTTTAATAATCAGAACATAATATGTCATTTGAAAAGGTACCTATGTGATGACAATGATAAATTAACAACTGGGGGGGACTTCCCTGGTGGTCCAGTGGTAAAGAATCCACCTTACAATGCAGGGGATGGGGGTTCGATCCCTGGTCGGGGAACTAAGATCCCACATGCCGCGGGGCAACTAAGCCACAGTGCCACAACTACTGGGCTCACACGGCCTGGAGCCTGAGCGCCACAACTAGTGAGAGAAAACCCGCACGTCACAACCAGAGAGAAGCCCGCGCGCCACAATGAAGAGTCAGCACATCGCAACAAAAGATCCCACATGCCTCAATGAAGATCCCACGTGTTGCAACTAAGACCCATCATAGCCAAATTAATTAATTAATTACTTTAAAAAAAATTAACAACTAGGGGATTCAACTGTCTGCAATGGGGCCGAAACAGCATAAAAATAAATTTAACTTTTTATTTTATTACTTGAGGCATTTCATTTTAAGAAGGCAATATAATTGGGGGAGAAAGAGATCTATATATCTATATTTCTATCAAGGAATAAAATACTTACTATTTGAGGTATCCTCTTTCTCCGTCTGTGTGCCCCAATTTTTAAATACTTTTTCTTCATCAAGTTCTTTCAAAGCTTTCATGATTGGTGTGTCTGAAGTGTCTCTTTGTTTTTTTATCAATAAACTTGTTGGTGAACTTCCAGGTGAAGGATCCTTTTCCAGAGGAGAATGGTACCTTAAATAATAATTGTAAGACACACGGTGCTATGAACAGAATATTTGTGTCTCCCCAGAATTCTTATGTTGAACGCGATTCTTATGACGAATTCTTGTCCTCACCTTTTGGAGGTGATTAGGTTTTGATGAGATGATGAGGGTAAAGCCCCCAAGCTGAGATTAGTGCCCTTATAAAATAAGGAAGAGACATCTTGATCTCTCCCTACACACATGCACCAAAGAAAGGCCATGTGAGGACAGAACCAGGACCCAACCATGCTGGCATCCTGATCTCAGACTGCCCACCTCCAGAACTGTAGGACATAACTGCTTGTTGCTTAAGCCACCCAGTCAAGGGTAATTTGTTGTAGCAGCCTGAACTAAGATGGTTTACCGGGATTACTAGGGGAATACCATGAGGGCTGACAGTTACTCCACAATGAATACGTATGCTTCACAAGGCAAATCAATAAAATTGAGCCTGTATATAATAGAACAGTGCTTCCCAATCCTTTTCACAGCCTAGAGCATACAGAAATATAATATTTATATGGCACTCTGGAGTAAATGAACGAGGTTGCTCATGGGGGGCTCAGCTATCTGCAGGGTGAGGACCAACCTCTTGTCCGAACTGTAAGCCCGTGCACAGGGCACAGCACTATGCCAGCGGCACAGGTGGAGATAGCTCCTCAAGGCCTACAGAAGGAAAATTTCCGAAAAGCACTAGCGTTTCAAAATAAAGTAAAAATCAGATCCTCAAAATTAAGACGTAAAAGGAACAAGGAGATGGTTCTTTACAACTTCCTGAACTTTGAAAGGCAACTGAAATCTCTAAGAAAACCTAACAGTCTCTAAATATGATCTTCGACAGAGCTGTCTCACCCAGCAAGGCAGGTGTCCTCCGGCTGGCTGTCTGCCTTGCTGTCCCGCGTGTCCAGAGGCTGCCCAGTGAAGATGGAATGCTCTGCTCCCGGGATCAGCCACTTCCGCCGGCTGACGTCGGAGCTCGCCAGCGTGCTGTGAGGACGAGAAGTGTTCTCAGGCATTGCATGGTCTGCGCTCCAGATTAGACTGAGCACATACAGAAAACAACCTGCTCTGAAATATTATTTCCACATTTACACAGGAATTTAAAAACAGCATAAAACAATCTTATTTTAGCTAGATGAACTCTATTTTACAGTTTTCAGCTCCAACTGAATTGTTATTCTTGGTTTCAGAAGAACAGTCAAGATTTAGGTACCGTCACGTGAACCCGGCTCCGAACACCCCGGCCCAGCCCCTCACCGCACTTCACACCCTTTATGCCCCGTCGAGCTCAGGGCCCTGAGGTGAAGCAAGAGCACCTTGCCTGTTCCTCCCAGACCAGCATTGCCGACAGAACTTTCTGTGAAGACAGAAAACGCCCTCCATGTGCACAGTACAATACCGTGGCCACCGGCCACATACACACGAGCTCGTAAATGCTTGCAACGCAGCTAGATTTAAACAGCTGTGGTGGCCAGCACTGCTGTACTGAACAGTGTGGTTCTAGACCATGACATTCCTCCCTGTGACTGTGAAGCCCGGCCCGACTGAGGCTCACCCCACCATACACTCCGGTCACTCGAGGCCTCATCCTCTCCACACCGCCTCCTGCCCTCATCCGGCGCGGCCTCCATGCGCACACGGGAGCTGCTCCCAACTCCTGCCGACGACCCGACTCCCTTGTTCAGTCGCCCCTTCAGAGGACGCTCACTGCACGCATCATCCCAGAGAAGGCAGCTCCCTTCAGAAATCACAGCTCCAAAGATGCTCTGGCTCCCATGCTCGAGCATCCCCATGGCGCTCTCACCGCGAGGCCCACGACCCTGGGCCTCCCCTTCCCTGGGCACCAGCCCCTCCTAGCTGTCGGGCTCCTCTTCACCCCACTCCGACCACCACCCCAGCCCACGCTCCTTGGTAACCAGTACTCATCGCCTGGACCCCCTTCCCTGCTCACTTGCCATCGCATCTGACTGGCAGCAAACCTAAGCCTGTCTGACTACAATGAGCTCACTTTTCTTCTGTGTCTGTACTCCTACAGTTGAGCTTTGCTGGACAAAAGCTGCCCAGCTGTGTAGACTGGGGTATCACCACAGAATCACCATCACTATCTCAAGTGGACACCCAACGCTGGCTGCCAACACATCTTCCCGTAATTAAGGAGCTCCGATTCCCCAATATGACTATCTGACACCCTCTCCACTCTCCTCAAACCTCTCGCCCCAGCCTTGACTGTCAGGTGATAACCTTGCATCACACTCCAGAGAGAAAACAGAAACCACGGGACAGGAACTCCTGTCTTCCTCTCTCTGCTTCCTTTCACAACCAAACTTTTTAAGAGTTGCCTCTTTTATCTGTCAGTATTTTCATTTCAGCTCCCAGTCACTCCTTTTCCCCTCAATTTTTAAATTAAGAATCATTTCAAACATTCTTAGAAAATTACAAAGAGTACTATAACAAGCACTTGCCCATACTTAGTTTTAATAAATGCTAACATCTTTACCATATGTGTTTTTAATTGTAAGACATAAATAGCATATATATGGTTGTTTGCATTTTTAAAATTACATAAAGGGCATAATGTATGCATCCTTTTAATGCTGCTTTTTCTACTCAACATTATGTTTGAGACTTACCCATGTTAATATCTACAGCTCTACCATTTTAATAGTTTATCCACAGTATGACTGCATCACAAGTCATTTATCCTTCCTCCTGTTGGTGGATGTTTAGTTTCTAATGTATCCCCTTTCAACAATGCTCTATTGAACATGTGTCAGAATTTCTCCAAGGTAAACACCTTAAACTAGAACTGTGGAATTTGGGGTGTGCTCACCTCCAGTCTTACTGGATACTGACAAATCACCCTCCAGATGCGCTGTACCAATTTTCAGTCAAACCAGTAGTTTGAGAGTTCCTGTTTCTTCATATCTTTGTGAAATTTTACAATGACTGGCCTGTCTGATGGTGTGAGTGGTATCCCATTACTGTTTTCATTTGCAACTTTCTGATTATTAGAAATGAGCATCTTTTCATTTTCATTAGCCATTTAGGTTTCTTTTTCTGTGAACAGCTTGTTCATATTTTTTATCACTTTTTTATTGAGGATGTTCTCTTTTTTTTTTGATTTGTAGTCCTTTATATTCTGGATACTAACCCTTTATTGGTTCCTGTTCACTTAAAAAATGTAGGACTTCCCTGGTGGCGCAGTGGTTAAGAATCCGCCTGCCAATGCAGGGAACACGGGTTCAAGCCCTGATCCGGGAAGATCCCACATGCCACAGAGCAACTAAGCCCGTGCGCCACAACTACTGAGCCTGCACTCTAGAGGTCTCTCGCCTAGAGCTCATGCTCCGCAACGAGAAGCCACTGCAATGAGAAGCTCGCACACCACAACGAAGCGTAGCCCCTGCTCGCCACGACTAGAGAAAGCCTGCGTGTAGCAACGAAGACCCAACGCAGCTAAAAATAAATAAATAAAAATTTTTTTTAAATGTAAAATAGTTCAAGCATGAAGACATCCAGATGATACTCAGGCACCAACCAACCCGCTTTATAAAATCTTGATTCTCTGCCGTATATCCTTTAGAATCCTACGGAGCGGAACAATACAGATACAACTGAAGTCCCCTGTGTACCTTTCCAACCTCATTCTTCCCAAAAGCAACCGTTCATGCTAATTTGTGCTCAGCATCCCCATGAGTGCTTTTACACCTTTACTCCACCTGTATGACCCGTAAGATCTGCAGAGCTGATGTACATGCTAAAGTCGATATACCTAGTACCCAATTTCTTCTGCAACTAGTTTTTTGTTGCGTTCAATATTATGTTCTTAAGAGTAAACCATGTTGACAGGCTAGTTATGGGGTTGGCAACTGTGAGTAAAGAGCCAGACGATAAATATTTTAGGTATTATGGGCCAGATAGTCTCTGTCACAACTACTCAACTTTGTCACTGCAGCACAAAGCACCTATAGACAATACACAAATGAATAAGCTTAGGTATGTTCCAATAAAACTTTATTTCTGGACACTGAAAGCTGAATTTCATATAGTTTTCAGGTGTCATGAAATATTATTCTTTGATTTTTTTTCCCAAACATTTAAAAACAAAAACCATTCTTTGCTCACAGGCCTTACAAAAACAGGTGGTATGGGAATTCCCTGGCAGTCCAGTGGTTAGGACTCCGCGATTTCACTGCCGTGGGCCCAGGTTCAACCCCTGGTCAGGGAACTAGGATCCTGCAAGCCGTGCAGCCCAGAGCAAAAAAAAAAAAAACACAACACAGGCAGTAGGCTAGATTTGGCTGGGGAGCTGTAGTTTGCCAACCACCAATCTAGTCTGTGCACTGTCATGTTGAGCAGTATTATGCATAAATGTATCACAATATACTGACATTCAGGCTGTTAGACATCTAGGTTGTGTCCATTCACTCTTCAATACATTCACCACTGCCTTCCGCTTCGGTCACTCCGTGCCAACTGCTCTCCAGGTCATCAGGAACCTCCAGCTTTCAAATCCAACAGACCCCCATTCCTCATCTCACTGGCTCTCTTAACAGCTGCTTCAGTCTTTCTCAGGTTCCTTTGCCAGCTCCTTCTCTACCCAACACCAAAACACTGGGGTTCTTCAGAGCTTTGTCCTGGGCTTGCTTCTCACTAAACAGACGCATCCATCCAATAGCTTTAAGCCCTATCTAGAAAGACGACTCCAATATTTATAACTCCAGCCTCATTTCTGCACTCCAAACGGAAATTTATCATCACCTGCTTGATTTCCACTTGGAATTTACATGAATCTCAAACGAAGATCTTCAAGACGTGAATTCTGATCTTTACCCCATGGTCTGCTCTTCCCATCTCCTCCCTGCTTCAATGCCACACCTTTAGCTGTTCAAGACAGAAACAAAGGACTCACCTGCCGCCTCCCTTTCTTACCTTGCCATCCAATTCATCCAGAATCTTCTCAAATCCTTCTCGTCTGTCCATTTCTATGGCCACCACCCAGCTAGCACCATCTCTCTCCTAGCCCTGCAATAGCCTAATTAGTCTCTCTGCTTCTACTCTTTTCCCCTCCTCGTGGCAGGTGCATTAAAAAAATAGAAATCAGGGGACACAATTTTACTATATAAAACCCGGGCTTCCTGGTGGCGCAGTGTTTGAGAGTCCTCCTGCCGATGCAGGGGACACGGGTTCGTGCCCCGGTTTGGGAAGATCCCACATGCCGCGGAGTGGCTGGGCCCGTGAGCCATGGCCGCTGAGCCTGCGCGTCCGGAGCCTGTGCTCCGCGACGGGAGAGGCCACATCAGTGAGAGGCCCGCGTGCCACAAAAAAACAAAACAAAACAAAACAAAAACCCGTCAAAGGTGTCCCAATGGACTTACAGTAAAATCCAAACCCTTGACCCTGGCTGAGAAAGCGATGTATGATGGGTCTGTGATTTTATCTGGGGCTCCTTTGTCCCTTGCTGGGAACAGTCAGGCCACATGAGCCTCCTCTGGGTTCTTCAAACATGAGACTAAGCACTTTTCTGCCTCAGGACTCAGCAAGAGCCCTGTCTCTGCCTGGAACACCCCTCCCTCCACACCTCCCACCTGAACGACTCTGCATGTCTTCCCTCTCCACTAACGCGTCCCTCCACAGAAAGGCCCCTCCCTGACTCCAACTTTAGCCCTCCTTTTTGTTCAATCTCAAATGTCCAATTTCAGTTATTTACATTATCTTACCTTTCAATAATTCATTATGTCCTACTAATATTAATTAGTAAAGATCCAGAAATGTTTCTCATTTGACAATTACAACTTAGGTTGACATTTGCAAGTTAATCTTTTTCTGATAAAACATCAATATTAGGAAGTTATGACCTACTCATTTAATACTCTTTATTTACATCAAAATCACAATAAAAACAATTCTAATATGAAAAAAACTTACTGTGTAAATGAATCATCAAGATAATGCTCTTAGATTATAACAAAGCTAATTTGGAAAAACTAGAAAGAAAAATCCACACAACCTAATGCAGATCCACCTTCATAATTCTTTCCATTAACACGGGAATAAAATTTCTGGAAGTTTAGGGCTAAAAGACCTTTTGAGATGTTCTAACCCAATGTCCTTGTTTTTACAGATGATAAAACTGAGCTCCAAAAAATGAAGTGATCTGCCTAAGGTCACACGGCTGGGCAGAGTCAAAAACAAATAAAGCATCCCAGTTCTCGTCACTCCCAATCTGACTCTACATTACCTTTCGGCAAATGCCTCTGCACATGAGCTTTCTCAATATCTAACAGTTAGATGTTTTCACGCATCAGGTTCTGTGATGACATTTAACTGTGTCTTCCTCACGATTTAGACAGATGAGTGTCTCAATTCAATTACAGGGTACGCCTATTACTAGCTTTACAGAGAGATTAAACGAAGTAACTTACTTGGCACGTGAGGGTCTCATAGGAGTTTTAGAATTATGACGAAGACTTAACATATTTTCATGCTCTACTTGCTTGACCTGAGCTTCAAGTTTTGAAATTGTTCTAATTCAAAAGCAATAAGATAAATTAAGTACATTTCAACAAACTTAAAATACAGCTCAACTACAAATTACTTATTTAACAGATACTTCTAGGAAAGGGGTGACAAAAGAGCTGCACATGCATAAACCTTCTTCATAGTAAAAAGCCACATTACACTTTAAAAAGCTGAAAAAAATCAGGGAGAATAAATAGGAAGGCAAATAGAAGAAACTCTACAAAGGAGCATTTCATACGCTACAACTGAAGGAAAAGGGAACAACACATACACTTAATACAGAAAGTAAAAAAAAAAATTTAGAAATTTTACTACAGATAAAAACACAGTATAAATTAAATAAAAATAAAATAAATTCAGCAATCAAATAAATTGCAATTCTAACATGCTTAATTCTAATAGGTATGTATTCATATGACATATACACGGGTAAGGCTCTCACAAAAGAGGAAGCAGGCTTACCATCCGAAGCAGAGCTATTAAAAAGAACTTCCTGTTCTGAACAACTCTCAACCTATAGGCAGCTCATCTGATTTGTGCTGTGTTCAGAATAAAAGCTTATCTTCAAGCTTACCAAGAGAAAATAAGCACTGTGACCAGTTAATTGTTTTGTGGATATCTTGGCATTCTTTCTGTCTTTTAAAACTTTGAATACGTCTCCATCTCATCTTTTAAACTTAAATTCTTACCTACTCTGTCGCAAGGAAGGTTTGAGGGAGAAAGCTCTAACAGAGCTAATGCTTATACCAAACGGATAACAAACGATCCCTAGAATTGAATGCTTCACAGAAAAGACTTGAGCAGACAAGAAAGCTAGACTGTTCCTGTTCTTCCCTATGAGAAGTCCTTAAGAGTGCAATAAAATCTCTAAGTCAGGGACAACACTTTTCTCCAAATAAAACTACAAAAATATACACTAAAGCCAATTAGAAATATCTAATCATTTGCCATAGGGACAACTTAATGACTGTTCCTTCCCTAAGTAAGCAAATCAGATCATGAATACAGTCCTCAAACCAGGTCTTTAAGAAAGTAGATAACCACAAAATTGGTGTGAATGCTATTTTCTTTTTGGAGCACAAAGATAATTCAGTGAATTAGACTACTTCTTAAAATTCTTTTCAACGATTTAATATCACTTAGGTTTTACCTATGCTAAGTAAATACATAATGTTTGGGGACCTGCACACCTTTCAGGCACAGCCACCAATATATTGTAATCATTTAAAACTCTTTGGCTAAAATCAAATGTATTTCCAGGTGAAGGGAAGATGAGGATTAAAATCTAATCTCAAAGTGCTTAAAAATCCCCAAGAAAAGCTTTTTTCATCACTTTTAATATAGACACATATTTAAGGCCTGAAAGAACAGTTAGCGGTATTTGCTTATTAGTAAGACAATATGTTTTACCTTTTCAAATCAGAAATCTGAGTGTGTGCATCAAGCAATTTGTTCTCAGTTTTATTTAATGTATCCTATGAAAATAAAGGAAAAATTCAGATAACTGAAGATAGATATTCAGATGTATTCCTTTTATTTTAAAATGCATAATATAAAAAACTAATCTAAGACTACACCAGAGAGCTACAAAGAAAATTATGCAGATACTCAGCAAGTATGGCATCAGCCACAGAGCCAATATACATGATTCAAGGGAAAAAATGAAGAGCAAAATACTGGTTTATACAAATAGCTGTGTGTCGGCCCCCTGTTTAATAAGCAAAGCCTATTATGCTTTGCTTGATTAGAAACAGTGTTAAAATGGACATATTTTAAACACAAACTTGACTAAAACCTCAGTAAATGGCAAAGCGAATACCTGCAATGATGAGATTTCAGATATAACAATTGGCCCCTGAAACCCCAGACATCTTGGCTACCTAGCTATGCAGGCCTTTTCACTAACCTTGAATAATCACAACCCTGCATTTTATGCAACAGAACTACTTGGACCCCACTTACTTATTGTGGGGTTTCAATGAATTCAAATACGTAGATCCCAAACAAAGTTTTAATTAAGAATTTAAACATAATTAACCCCACAAAAAGCTAATGTTTTGAAAAACAAAACCTTATATTTAAATAGTATTAAATAATTATTTGCATTTGTATGGTATTTTATCCTCTTCTAAAAATTTCATCTCATCTCAAATGCAATAGCCATTCAATAAATATTTGTTAAATTAACAAATTTGTGAGTTAAATGGGCAGATATTTGAAAATAAGGAAACTGACACGAGAGGATAAGTGAGCGGTCTAGTTCAAATAGCCAGATGGGGACAGAGGAGGGGAAGAGAAAGGGAGAAAGGGTCAGATCTCTCGACTTCCAAACTAATGCTTTTGCCCCGACAGGAAGTTCAGAACATGAATGATCAACTGTTACCTTTACTCTTTCGTGTTCTTTTCCAAGGGACTCATACTCTCCTAAAAGCTACAAGGAAAAACAAAGAATTGCACCACAAAATTAAATATTATAATATCAACAGAGGGACAGTCTGTAAAATAACTGCCCTTACTCTTCAAAGCTGCCAGTGTCATGAAAGAAAAAGGTTAACACATTGTTTCAGATTAAAGGCAACTAAAGAGATAAGTGAATAGATCCTGGACTGGGGAAAAAGGTGACATAAAGGAACAATCTGGATATGGACTGCATCAGTATTAGATTTATTTGGATAATTTTTCTGTGACTATGGATGTATTTCTTAGGAAACACATACCAGAAGTATATAAGTACAGGGGCTCAACATCTACAACTTACTCTCAAATGGTTCAAGAAAAAAAAAAAAAAAATATATATATATATATATATGTGTA
The DNA here is from genome assembly GCF_039906515.1 of Pseudorca crassidens. Classification (NCBI taxonomy): domain Eukaryota; kingdom Metazoa; phylum Chordata; class Mammalia; order Artiodactyla; family Delphinidae; genus Pseudorca; species Pseudorca crassidens. The sequence goes on from NC_090307.1 coordinate 85,429,110, forward strand.
TGTGTGTGAAAAAATATATATATATGTGATATGATAAAGCAAATATGGCAAAATGTTAACTGGTGATCCTAGGATATAGGAGTATGACAGTTCTTGCAAGTTCTCTGTAAATTTGAATTTATTTCAAAATAGAAAGTAAAACCATTTATTTCAGTCAATGCCCTTTAAGTAAGCAGTATTTGAAAAGATTAAAATGTATTTGCATTGTTCTCTTTGGAACTGTTGCACACTACCTTTTGTTAAGTTAGTTCCACAGAGTAAAGGTACAATCCCCAAAGTCTAATATAATTAGGTAATTTATTTAAAAATACATAAGTGAGACTTCTGGTGAAAGAAGAGAGATTCATCACAGGATTTTCTTTTTATCCAGAGATCCCACTAAATTAACAATGAAGCAATTAAAGAGAAAACAAAGGAGGTAACAGCAACGAGCGAGAGATTTCAATGAAGATGCAACAAGGCTACAACTTCCAGAGTCTGAATAAAGGATGCTAATGGCAAGTAGGTTGATCTCTTCATAACCCTGAGAGGCTCACAACTTGAACCCCAGGTTCAGTGGGGGGCAGGGTTGAAGCACAGGGCTGACCACAGGAAACTGGTTCAAAGTCCTGGGTTAGAGCCCAGGGCCTTTTCTCAACCCATACAGCAGTGGACTGTTCAGCCAGGCAATAGGGCATAGAAGACATGACTGTGAGAGAAAAATGCAACTTTGGAAACACAAGTATGATAGCAGGGTGTGAGGGGGAGGCAAAGAGATAAAGAGAGAATGACTAAGGAAAAGTCTTCAAAAGAAAAAAAACCCACTTGACTCTCCCCCCTCCCTCACTGCCACCAGAGCCTGGCTGATAGGTTCCAGACAAGAAACCGGAAGACTTTTCTTTGGGAAAACTGAACAACCCCAGAAAAAAAGACATATTTACACCTGGAGGTTCCCTAACCAAACGCCTGGTGCATCACTTACAACTGCTTGTAAGTGAAGGTACCAGGAAGTAAGTCCCATCTGTGCACACAGAGTCTCCAAATAGCTTTTTACTGCCTCCCTCTTAACTGTGAACCTACCAAAGAACCAACATTTGAACAAAAAAATTCTATATGAAACAGACTTCAAATCAAAATGAAAGGTTAACTTAGAAGAAATAATGAACCAAAACTAAAGGAAAGTATCAAAAGAAAGCTATTATTGGGACCTCCTTGGTGGTCCAGTGGTAAAGAATCCGCCTTACAATGCAGGGGATGTGGGTTCGATCCCTGGTCAGGGAACTAAGGTCCCACATGCCACGGGGCAACTAAGCCCACGTGCCACAACTACTGAGCTCACGTGCCTCAACTAGAGCCCACATGCCTCAAACTACAGAGCCCACGTGCTCTGGAACCCAACGCGCCACAACTAGAGAAGAGAAAACCCGCACGCCACAACTAGAGAGAAGCCCATGCACCACAACAAATGATCCCACATGCTTCAACGGAGATCCTGTGTGCCGCAACTAAGACCCAACGCAGCCAAAAATAAATAATAAATAAATCTTTAAAAAAAAAAGAAAGCTATTATTAATATCCTCAGAGAAATAACAATGTTATAGTCACAAAACAAGAACAGAAAGCTTTGAAAAACTAGCAATCAGAGAATAAAGAGCTCTTAGAAAGTAACAATGAGAAAAGACATAATTAATACTAAGACTGGAAGATAAAGGACAAAGAGGCCATGATGAACACCAAAACATAAATAAGTCTTAGAGAATCAACCCATGCAATACAACATCTACTCATAAAAGTTCCAGAGAAAGAGAAGAGAGAGAGGCAGGAAATTAATAGAGAAATAACATCAGCATTTGTAGAACTAAAAGACATTAATTTCCAGATTGGAAGAACCTATGCTCCAAACACTGTTATGGACTATCAGAATACCAGGGATAAAAAGAAGATGCTAGAAAGCTTGCAGAAGGCTAGTCATGAAAGGCACTGTGGCTGTCAGGAAGCTCTTTCAGGACGCCTGTACTTAGTACTCAGCCATTATGCTGCAAAGAAGCCCAAATGAGGCCACATGGAAGGAAACATGGAAAGAACTGCAGGCTTAGTTGACAGCCATCATCAAAGGCCCCAGCTTCTGAGTTTCCAGCTAAGGCCCCGATAATGCTGGGCCAAGATAAGCTGTCGCTGTTAAGCCCAGTCCAAGTTCCTAGACCACCGAGCCCATGAGCAGAGTATGTCCAGTTTGGGGGTCATTTGTTTTGCAGCTCTGGTAACTGCAACAATACCCTAGAGGTACTTGCACACGTTGGCACAGGATGTGTATATAGGAATGGTCATGGCAGTGCTGCTCATAACAGCAACAAAAAGAAACTGGAAGCAGGAAAATGGATAAATAAATTGTGGAATATTCACACAATGGAATATGACACAGGGATGAAAACAAGTGAATTAGTGCTGTATGTATCAGCTTGGATAAGTCTTACAAAGGAAAAAAAGTTTCAGAACAGTAAATACAGTATGATAGCATTTATGGTTTTAAGATATGGCAAACAAACAACACTGACTAAGCAAACATACAAACATGATGATACAAAGACAGACATGGGAATGACATTCACACCATTCAGACCAATTACTTCTAAGAAGGCAGAGGTGATCAGAAAAGGTACGTGGAGGGCCTCCACGGCATCTACAGTATTTTAATTCTTAAGGTGGGTGGTGGGTCGGTCTACATGTATTTGTTATATTATTCTTTATACCTTTGTATATACCAGAAATATTTCACATACAAATGTTTAAATAAAAAAGAATAAAAACTACATGTATCAACACGGCAAATCTTAGAAACAATGTTGAAAGAAAAACAGGTGGTAGAAGGATACAGTGCAATACAATTCATATATGGTTTACAAACATACGAAACATTACTATATATTATTTAAAACAACGTGCATTTATAGTAGAAGTAAAAAGAACAGAGTGGGGATAACCAAGAGCACATTTAGCATAGCAGGCACCTCTAGGGTGGGAGAGAGAGGAATAGAAGAGTGTCTTTCAACAGTATCTACGGATGGCCAGTATATGGGGATTTAATGCATTACTCTATACCTTTCTGTGTGCTTAAAATATGTGACATGATAAACGTGGAAAAAGTCAGTGTTATCCCTGGAAATATTCATGCAATTTCAGCTGAAAACAACATTCTACCTACCCTTTGTGCTTCACTGCTACTCAAACAATGATGGGTTTTTAATTAAAAACAATGACATCCCAGAAGCAATGAACATACCTAGATCTTAAGTTTCTAAATACCACCTTCCACTTAAAGGAACCAGGGCTCCGGGGAAAAATGACTGACTTAGGGCCGGGGCTAGAAAAGTACAAGATGGGCTGGCTGTGGCAGGAAGTCTAGAATGACGGGAAACTGTCAAAAGGTCACAGAAGCCAGCTTCACACGTACCCCTCAGGCCAAAGCTAAGACAAAGCATCAAAATAATAAACAGAGTAAAAAAGACTACCTCACTGAATAAAATCAGAATCCATGAGTCCACGCTGATAAGCAGAAATAAAGAAGAAAGGAGGACTACTCCCTGCAGTAAAATGGAGAGGGAATCATAGAAATAGAAAAAACACCATTTGGCAGCCGCCACAGTAATTAGTGGTTTCAGGCAAGACACATCAGGACATGCTACAGCTAGTGGGTAACAAGTTTGATGAGAAAAAGGTGATTTGCAGAGCCTTAAATTACCCTCTCATAAGTTACATGTTAACTGCAGTGGGGGAGGGGCAGGATATAACTTTACAGTGGAGACCCCTGGCAAACCCCACCTTCACCAAGTGGCTGGAGTTGACACCCACATAGTTCACACGTGCCTCCTAACAGGAAGTGCTAAGAGGGGCTCCTGTGCATCACGACAACCCAATCTAACTGTGAAGAAACACACACCCAAACTAAGGGCCATTCCACAATGTGCTGGCCAGCGGACTCTCTGCGATGACGGATGCAGTCCCCCCGCGCTGCCCAACACCGCAGCCACTACCTACGTGTGACCGCTGAGCACTTGAAATGTGGCCAGTGCAACTGGGGAACTGAACTGTTTATTTTACTTAATTGTAATCAGTGTAAAGTTAAATAGTCACATGTGCCTAGAGGCTACCATGTTAGAAGGAGTAGTTCTATAAAATAGTCTATGATCTTCAAAGAGTTTTAAGGTTATAAAAGACAGAAAAACTGAGGATCTGCTCTAGGTTAAAGGAGATAAAAGAGATGTGACAACTCAATGCAACATGTAGTCCTGGATCGGATCTCGAACAAGGGAAAAAAAGTTTCTTTTGTTATAAGGAATACTTGTGGTATAATTTGCAAAAAATTGAATGGCATGTATAAATTACTATATTAATGTTAATTTCCTAATTTTGCTATGGTTATATAAAAGACTGCCCTTGTTTTTAAGAAATAGACCTTGAAGTATTTAGAGATAAAGATGCATTATATCTCTAACTTACTCTAAAAAAGTTTGGAAAAAAAATTATTTTTTTTTTTTGAAAAATCTTTAAACTATACGTGGACCGAATGATAAAGCACATATTATAAAATGCTAACTTTCAGAATCTAGGTGAAGGGTATATGAAAATTATTCACACAACTTTTGCAACTTTCTGTAGGTCTGATGTTAAGAAGTACAAGTTTTAAAAACCAGGAGCTCATGTACTCACACACACTAAAATTATACTATTAATGTGTATGAATGAAACAGTAATAACTGAACCATGTAAAGTTCTAATCAAATATGGCACACGGAATGGAGTGTTCATATGTACTCCCTCCTGAAACTTTACTAAAATGACTACAAAGGAATAAAAAACATAGGGCTTGCTGGTATGTATGATATGCCCAAAATGGTACTTTACCTCTGTGATTTTCCTCCTAATAACCCTAGTCTAATCATGAGAAAAATATTAGACAAATCCCAAGGGACATACTGCAAAATACCTGCCCAGTTCTCCTCAAAACTGTCAAGATCATGAAAAACAGGAAGAGTCTGAGGAACTGTCACAGCCAAGAGGAGCCTAGGAAGACATGAAGACTACATGTAATCTGGTCTCCTAGAGGGAGTCCTGGAGCAGAAAAAGAACATTAGGAAAAAAGGAAATCTGAATAAACTGTGGTGTTTACTTAATAATAATGTATCAATATTGGCTCATTGGGACTTCCCTGGTGGTCCAGTGGGTAAGACTCCCCGATCCCAATGCAGGGGGCCTGGGCTAGATCCCTGGTCGGGGAACTAGATCCCGCATGCTGCCGCAGCTAAGAGTCCGCACGCCTCAACTTAGAAGTCTGCATGTGGCAACTAAGACCCGGAGCAGCCAAAATAAACAAACATGAAAAAAAAAAATTGGCTCATTAATTGTGGCCAAGGTATGGTACTAATGCAAGATGCTAATAACAGGGGAAATGGTGGGGGGCATATGGGAACACTCCACTATCTCCTCAATTTTTCTGTAATTCTAACTGTTCTAAAACATAAAGTAGTTTTTAAAACGTAAAGTGTGACTGCAACTATAAAAGTTTTCAGATATGGAAGGCCTCAAAATTTGTCTCTTATGCCTTCTTTTTCTCAGGAGATGTACTCTAGCAAATAAGAGTTAAACCAAGAAAGAAGATACAGAATCCACACAAAAGGACAGATTCAATATGGGAAAGAAGCGAAGACAATTCCCAGGATGATGACAAAGGCAAGTCCTAGAAATCTGTGTATCAGACCTTGAGGGCAATCAGTTCAGACTGAAGCAAGGATACTGGGGAGGCGGGAGGAAAGGAAGTGCTATGCATGTTTAAAAACTAAGCAAGCAGATGAAGAGACAAGCCAATTAGTAAGTCTAGGAAAAATAAAAGTTGTAAGAGAAAGGAAATGCAGTCACTGAACACTGCAGCTTAGCTTTGAAAAATATTTGCATAGACATAAGAAACACTGAATTCTGATTCATTTATAAATGATAGTATATCATATTTAAAGTCTAAGACACCACTAACTAGAAATGCTATTTAATATTATTTACTAAAATACTAAGAGGAAAAAGTGCTGCCAATTAAAATATGACACTATAAAGATGCATTCCAATTTCTGAGTTGTTCAAATGTAAAAGAATAAGCTTCGGGCTTCCCTGGTGGCGCAGTGGTTAAGAGTCCGCCTGCCGATGCAGGGGACACGGGTTCGTGCCTTGGTCCGGGAAGATCCCACATGCTGCGGAGCGGCTGGGCCCGTGAGCCATGGCCGCTGAGCCTGCACATCCGGAGCCTGTGCTCCACAACGGGAGAGGCCACAGCAGTGAGAGGCCCGCGTACCGCAAAAAAAAAAAAGAATAAGCTTCTCAGAATCAATTTAATACATCAATCACATTGGAAAGAGGGGGGGAGTGTTTGTTTGGGGAGCAAATGGTATAAGAAAGCTACACTGTGACCTTGCACAGAGGGTAGTCAATATATAATGTCTGAAACTGATGGGGAAAAAAAAAGAGCAATGTAAGTTTGTTACTTAGAAACATGGAGCAAAACTTTAGAAGGAATGGCTAAAAGAGCTGAAAATAATGGCTTCTAGGGTAGAGGACTCCAAGATAGGGAGAGGTGAAGAAGATTGCTGTTTCTCATTTGATATTTGACCATTTAAACCATTGACATGTATTACCTTCAGGAAAATAAATTTTAAAAAACAAAGCAGCAAGAATCAAATCTAAAGCTATCAGGAAGAAAATATCAACAGCCGAAATACTTTCAGATTTTACTTTAAAAAAAAAACAAAACCTAAAACCTAATCCAGTTTCAATGTTATACAAATCTAACTTTTAAGTGAAATTAAATCAAAGTGAAAAATTTTATCAAGCCTGTTGTAAATCTGGTCCGTTGTACCTGCCAGACACACAGATGCTGATTTAAGATAGCTCAAAGGCTGCCCTGCCAGAGACAGAAAGGCGTGGGAGTGACACCATAGCTCTGAAAGCCCTGACTTCCTGCTTTAAGATAAGACCCAACTAACTCAATCAGAAAAGTCTACGTATATTTGCAGCTACAGCAAAGTTATGTAAAATGAAAATAAATGTGGAAAAAACCATAATAGCTTGTAAGACTACAATATCTGAAATTACTTTTAGCCAACCACGTCACTGAGTTACTTGTCACTTACATCTTGAAACATTTTATTTTCTTGTTTTAGTCTTGCTTCTTTATCATCTGAGAGTTTGTAAGCATTCTCAAATGCCTCTTCTAAATTCTGAAGTCTAGATTTCAGTCGAAGGATGGTATTGTCTTTTTCTTTATTACTTGTTCTCATTTCCTCAATTCGTTCCTGCAAAATTTTGGAGGCACTGCTGGCTGCACTGAACCGTTCTCTAAGATCACTCTACAAAACAAAGACAAGGATAATACACTGTTTTTAATAATAATTAAAAAAATAGATGTCTCAATAGCAGCTAATAATCTGTGGACATTAAATATAAAAGAAAAGTAATAAAACAAAACACATAAATGGAAATGAACAAATTTGATATTCTGTTATATCCTGGGATGGAGACTAGAAAGGATTACCCTATAGAATAATACACAGAAAACCACTGTCTGAGGCATTCTGATTCCAGGACTCACCTGTAGATGACTTTAATGAGGAAAAAATAACCATGGCTATTAGAGAAATGATTCCAAAAGCATAGCTGGAATTTGTTGCCCCACATTAATATTTAGAGGGGAAAAAAGCATTTCTTACCCTATTCTCTCACTTACAATGAAAATAAAAGAGAAAATTCAAAACATCGGAAATGTTAATATTCATTCAACAATCATTAATTGCAAATCCACTAGATGGCAGGCACTAGGGTGCTAGAAATATAAGATTAACAAGAGGACTTCCCTGGTGGAGCAGTGGTTAAGAATCACCTGCCACTGTAGGGGACACAGGTTCGAGCCCTGGTCCGGGAAGATCCCACATGCCATGGAGCAACTAAGCCCATGTGCCACAACTACTGAGCCTGCGCTCTAGAGCCACAACTACTGACCCCGTGTGCCACAACTACTGAAGCCCACGTGCCTAGAACCCGTGCTCCACCTCGATGAGAAGCCCACACACCGCAATGAAGAGTAGCCCCTGCTCGCCGCAACTAGAGAAAGCCCGTGGGCAGCGAAAGACCCAGCACAGCCAAAAATAGATAAATTAATTAATTAAATTAAAAAAAAAAAAGATCAACAAGAAAGGTCCCTGACTTCATGAAGTTTATAGTTTAGGAGGAGACAAAGATAACTTAAAAAAACATCAAAACTATCCCGGTTTCAGCATCAAAAAACAACAAAAAACAAACAAAAAACCCATCAAAGACAAACAAACAATGTCTAGAATATAACTGGCATTTTGCAGCAAAACACTGTTTGTAAAATTATGCACAGAAGAATAAAACTTGGTAATGCATGGGAAAGAAAAGTTATTTAAGAGGAAAGGTTAAGCATTCCTAGTTATACACCCAAGAAAACTGAAAATGCATCCACATAAAATCTTGAAAATATAAATGTTCGTAGCACTATCATTCATAATAGCCAAAAAGTGAAAATAACCCAAACATCCATCAGCTGATGGATGGATAAACAAAATGCGGTGCATCCATACTACGGAATATTATTCGGCCATAAAGAAGAGTGAAGTCCTGGTCCATGCTACACTATGGATGAACCTTGAAAACCTAATGCTCAGTGAAAGCAGCCAGACACACGAGGTCACATACGGTTTGATTCCGTTGACATCAAATACCCAGAATAGATAAACCCAGAGAAACAGAAAGCAGAGTAGTGGTTGCTCATGGCCGAGAAGAGCATGTAATGGGGGAGATGGCTAAGAGGTTTGGGGTTTCTTTCTGAGTGAGAGAAAAGTTCTAAAATTAATTGTGGTGGTAGTCGCACAAATTTGTGAATATACTAAAGACCACTGAATTATACACTCTAGAAGGATGAGTTTTATGATATGCAAATTATATCCCAAATAAAAAATAAAAATTTTAGAGGGTAAAAGTTTATAGTATCATATGAAGCCAGCAGCATTCAAAATATAAATGTAACAATAAGACATCCTAAAGGAGAAGACAAGCAACATACAACCAATGTTTTTATAAAACTATTCATTTGTCTCTAAAGTTCAATTAATAAAAAAGCTTAAATTTTTAACATTAAGCCACTAGAACAACAAAAAATAGAGTACTTACTTACCACTTCTCTTTCCAGCAAGTTATTCTTATTTTCAAGTGTTCTCACACGACTAGTAGCTTCATTCAGAGCACTATCTAACTGGCCACATCTAAAAACCATATATTGAAACAAAACAATCAAAGACAAGATCCTTTCTCTTAAAAGTATTATAAAAATCTAACTGATTCTCCAATATATTAGGTAAAACAAATTCTCCAATGTTAACCAAGACTAAGGATGCCATTTTAGTAAAATATATCCAATGAACCTGATATTATAGTATCCAGAAAAAATTAAAAATGATATGAAAAGATCCCTAAGAAGTATTTGTACATTCACGTTCATAGCAGCATAAATTCACAATAGCCAAAAGATGGAAGCAACCTAAGTGTCCACCAAGGATGAATGGATATAAACAAAATGCAGTGTGTGTGTGTGTGTGTGTGTGTGGTGTGGTGTGGTGTGGTGTGGTGTGGTGTGGTGTGGTGTGTGCAATGAAGTACTAGTCAATGTTAAAAAGGAAAGAAATTCTGACACATGCTACAACATGGAAGAACCTCAAGGACATTATGCTGAGTGAAATAAACCAGACACAAAAGGACAAACACTGTGATTCCATTTATACAAGGTACCCAGAAGCATCGAATTAATAGCGACAAAGTAGAACGATGGCTGCCAGGGGCTGGAGGGAGGGGGTAATAGGGAGTTATTGTTTAATGGGTATAGAACAACAGTTTTGCAAGAGAAAAAAAGTTCCAGAAATGGATACTGGTGACAGTAGCACAGCAATGTGAATGGACAATGCCAGTGAACTGTAAACTTCAAAATAGTTAAAATGGTAGATTTTGTTATTTTATCACATTAAAAAATAAAAATTAAATATGCAAGATATAGAAAACTGCATAAAATAACTTGATCTATGAAGAAAATATATCTGTATATGCATTATAATTTCTGGAGCGATGCAAAAAATTAAGTCTAGGATGTTAAAACAAAAGATGGGGTAGAAAGACTCCATATAAATCCTTCTGTACTATTTCAAATCAGCATGAATGTTATTCTTTATAAGACTTGTTATTCTTTTAAAGACTTTCTTTGTAAAGTTAATTACCATAGAACCTCAAAATAAGAAAATACATGGAAGAAAAAAAAAAAAAAGAAAATACATGGAAGAATTTGGTCACCATTTTGAATCAGTGTTCAATGATGTGTTGTGAATAAAAGCTAATATTTATTCGGCACTGACTACACACTCAGTCTTTGTTAAGCACTTTGCATTCATCCTCACAATCCTGTGTGTTAGGATTGTCATCATTCCCATTTTACAGATGAAAATACAGAGACAGAGAAGTTAAGCTCCTCCAGAGTCACACTGGGATTCTAAGCCAGGCAGTCTGGCTCCAGAGTCATGCTCCTACCCACGATGCATTAATGCCTTGCAGAAATGAAACACTGATGAAACTGTTCTTGAAACAAAGATCACTAAATAGTCAAGTGTTGCTGTGTTGTTATTTTTCTGTTGTAATTACCTCACTGATTCCGGTATGCCAGAGATCTCATCCCCCAAGTTGCAATTGTGTGACAATATAAGTGTTAATGGTCCCATCTGCAATAGCAGTGGGATTCCCCAATTTGCAATTCTGAAATTTGAAAAAAATTGCTGTGTACACTGACAACATAATATTGGTTTTTGTCTTGGGTAAATCGTTTTTCCAGTTCTAAATAACTGCAACTTCTCATTTTGTTTCTACTGTCCTCTGTAACACAGTTTTATATGGTAGGCCAAATCAAGCCCTTTAGGGGTACTGGTAGGAGAAAATAACGCGTTGCTCTTCATTTGCACGCTATCAGTACATTTACTCCACTACCTAGATTGCTGTTGTTACTGTTATAACACGACCACTTATTTAAAACCCTGACTTCCAATTTGCTCCTCCTACATTCTCTCACTGCTCCATGTGCTCTAGCAGCTTCTAGACATAAAGATGTTTTAATTAGCTCCCCTTCTTTGGCACCCCATCTTTGACCTAACAAGGTCTGCTGGTCGGCTTCTTTCAGATTTCTGTTTTCCAACAGGAAGTACCTGTGGTCATCTGTGCCTTCTTAAAAAAACAAAACGGAACAAAAATAAGAACAAACTTCCCCCAGCCTGGTATCTACTCTTTTCTTTTTGTCCTAGAAAACCTAAAACTGGCCTTTTTTCCTGGCTCTTTTCAAACTACTTCTCTGCCATTGTACCCCCATCGCCACCACCAACAGCAAAATGGAAGCTATAGAAACGATCAGGGGGCTTCCCTGGTGGCGCAGTGATTGAGAGTCCGCCTGCCGATGCAGGCGACAGGGGTTCGTGCCCCGGTCTGGGAGGATCCCACATGCTGCGGAGCGCCTGGGCCCGTGAGCCATGGCTGCTGAGCCTGCGCGTCCGGAGCCTGTGCTCCACAACGGGAGAGGCCACAACAGTGAGAGGCCCGCGTACCGCAAAAAACAAACAAACAAACAAACAAACAAAAAAGAAACGATCAGGATCAAGACAGCATGTTAACTACCACAGCAACCACACACTAGTGTAAAAGCTAGTTTTCCGGACTTCCCTGGTGGCGCAGTGGTTAAGAATCTAACTGCCAATGCAGGGGACATGGGTTGGAGCCCTGGTCCAGGCAGATCCCACATGCCGCGCAGCAACTGAGCCCGTGCGCCACAACTACTGAGCCTGTGCTTTGGAGCCCATGAGCCACAACTACTGAGCCCGTGTGCCACAACTACTGAGCCCACGTGCCTGGAGCCCTTGCTCCACAACAAGAAAAGCCACTGCAATGAGAAGGCTGCGCACCGCAACAAAGACCCAACACAGCCAAAGAGATAAATAGATAAATAAAAGCAAGTTTTCCTAGAATTCTCCAAATTAAACTGTTAACTGGATCAGATTTCAGTTCCCTCCTAATCTTTTCTCCAGGGCTTTTGTCTTTTTTTGCCCTAGAGAAGACTTTGCTGTCACCTAGACTCCATCAGTTTTCAATCTGTTTAATACCATTTGTAAAGTATGTTGCAAGTATGCTGTTATTTTTTTGGCCATGCCGCATGGCATGTGGGAACTTAGTTCCCCGACCAAGGATCGAACCCAAGCCACCTGCAGTGGAAGCGTGGAGTCTTAAATTAACCACTGGACAGCCAGGGAAGTCCCTCAAGTACGCTGTTATTAATACTAGTAAAAACATCAAATTTTGTAAATGATTCTCTCTCTCTAAAATAAGTGGAAAGCTATCCCTAGTATAAGACCGTTCTCCCCTGTGTGTCTATGGTTTTTTTGAATGAGATAACTGTTTCCACAGGTTCATGAGTGTCTGGGTTAAAGTTATGCATTTCTGGGTATGAAGAAAGGTTGAGAACTGCCCCAGGACATCAATCATAGACTTATTAGGGAATCCATAGAGCATTAATTCGCCCATAAATGACATTCCTTTACATATACAAAATCTGCTCAACTATCTCAGTATTTCGCCCACACAAAACAAATGTCCTCATCAATTATCAGTGTTTTGTAAGAGGATGGCTCAAATCTTTATTTTTTGGCTGCACCCTCGGCTTGCAGGATTTTAGTTCCCCAACCAGGGATTGAACCCGGGTCCTAAGCAGGGAGAGCAAGGAGTCCTAACCACTGGACTGCCAGGGAATTCCCTCAAATCTTTAAAAATAATTACTTAGGCAAACATGTTTCTGTGTGAAAATTTTCAAATCTAAAGCACACGTTTTCAAAGTGTTTTAACATCATAATATGTTATACTTTGGGGAAAATAATATATCCAAGTTGGAGAAACACTAACTTTACAGTTAAATTATAAGTCTTACCTGTCTACAAGAATTTGATTGGTTTTCTTCCAATCTTCAACTGCAGGAATTTCTTTTGCCTCCAGTTTCTGTTTCAAACTATTTATTTCTGACTCATAATAAGCTCGAAGATCTGCGATGTGTCGAGCATGCTTTTCCTTCAGGTTCTGCCTAACCCTGTTGGTGAGAGGAAAAACCATCATTTAGAAAGCATCTCCTCACTATCTCAATAAGAAAAACCAAGAACATAATGATTCTCATACATAAAAATACAGCCTTTTTCCTTTATACACCCACAGAAAATATAATAGATTAATACACAAGATGACAACTAATAAAGCAAAAAAATAAAAAGACATTCATTTTTAGATGGTCTACCTTATAAACATTATATTATCTTTTTAATTTTTTATACATTACTGAAGTTCAATAAAAACAATTTTCATCATTCAAGCAGACATCATAAAAAACCTATTGACATTATAAGCCATTCACTGAAATACATACTTAGACAATATCACAGGATCTTCCAGGGAAGTCAGTGAAATGCATTCTGGGACACCACTGGCTGTACCTGGAAGCTGGGACTGACTGACTGAGGCAAAAGGTACCAGGCCAGTGTTTTCTTCATCTACACTGTTGACTGAGATGTCGTTACTACCAATAGCATATACTGCAGGAAACGTGGAACTGGTCCTACTTTCATTTTGGAATGCATGATTTTTCCAAGAGTCCACTGGAGACACTTTTGTACTTGAAGGATATCTTGGGAATCCAGATAACTGAGAAGTAACATGACTTGCTTGTGAAAACGAGTCTATGTCAGAGTGACTAGCCATACTAGGTTCTAGAACGGAGTCCGGTGAGAAGGATATTCTGTCATCAAGGGCATTCAAAAAGCCATGTGGCTGAATCCCTGAAATCTGCTGGCTTGGCTTCAGGTATAACGTTGGGTCTAGAGTCAGTACCTAGAAATAAGACAGACAACAGTAAGCTCTCGCCCTCTGTACTCAGTTTTCGTTTTCAAGTGAGTAGGCTTTAGATCTCCTAGGGAAAAGGAAGCTCAAGATGAGAGTTAAGAGTCATGAGTCATCTTTCATTGCCACTCAGCAGAGTGCTGTCAACTTTACCTCCGGTGGATGATTTGGGTTGGAAGCAGAAGGGAGATTCCTCTCAGGTAACTGCTTGTTTTCCCTCTGTTTTTTATAATAAATATCCTTCAGTGATGGTAGCTTCATCTCATTACTAGTATTAGACTTAAAGATATGAAACAAAATTATTTAAACATTATCAACGAATCAATGATGAAAAAAGTTTACTTTCCTGATATCAAGATCAGCACCATAAAAAGATTTTTGAAAACTTTAAAATAAACTGAGATGCCAGACTGCCAGATTTGTAATAAGAGTTTGGAAGTCATTACCTATTATGAGGCTCCCTCAGAATGAAAAAATTTTCATACCCTCTAACAATAAATATTAAGGGGATAATTTAAACCTAAGATATTTAGCAGCCTAAGAACACTTCCAAAGAATAAAATCCTTGGTAATCTCCTTACTCAAAATAAGAACAAAGTTTCGAGGTAAGAAAAGACTTCATAATGAATGAAGGAAGCAGGGCAAGAAAACTTCTGGCCAGATTAATTTCCTGTGACTCAAAGGGACAGGTGTCAAAAGGTGGAGTTCCCCAGCTCTGTAGTTATATTCGTGTTTAAGAGTTGGCAGACAACAAGAAGTGTTAAGAAAGAAGTTACCCAATCAAAATAAGACCCTTTTTTAATTAGTAAGATAAGAAGATATGGGGACTTCCCTGGTGGCACAGTGGATAGGACTCCTCACTCCCAATGCAAGGGGCCCAGGTTTGATCCCTGGTCGAGGAACTAGATCCCACATGCATGCCGCAACTAAGAGTTTGCATACCACAACTAAGGAGCCCACATGCTGTAACTAAGACCCCACACAACCAAATACATAAATAAATATTTTTTTTTAAAAAAAAGAAGATACAATCCTAACTTCTACAGCTGAAATCAGGGCTTTGCTACACTGGAAGTGTTACAAACCTAAACTCCAAATATTAAAACACTGGGCTTAAATTATTTCAATGTGGGACTTATTGTAGGGCGTGACAGGGGTACCATTTAACCCTGGGCCTCAAATTTAAACTAACGTGGACATTCTCTCAAATGAGATTACAGATTGAGTGAGAGATACATTGAAAGCACTGAAAGAACACATTCGTCCTATAGCTTTAAACTTTTAAACTGTCCCATTTCCAGACCCTACATAGACAGACTGCAGAGCACCATGAACTAATGTTTTTTTTAATAAACTCTATAACTAGCTTGTGAAAAAGACAATTAATTATACTTTTTGTGTGTGCATTAAAGGCATTAATTTGTTAAATGTAAACCCTTAAAATTTACCACAATTTCTATAATCCTGCTTTGAATTTTTACTTTTTATACACCAACAACCTGGAAGCCTTTTCAGTCACTGAAATCTATGCCAAGCAGCAGCTCTTGGACTATGGCTACAGCCTGAGGAATCCTGCCCTGGGTGAACAGTTGCAACTATGCTATTTACAGCTCACTGTAATACGAGGTAATATTTTTCACCACCTTTTTTTTTTGGTGTGCCGAGTGGCCTGTGGGATGTTAGTTCCCTGACCAGGGACTGAACCCAGGCCCTCGGTAGTGAGAGCGCAGAGTCCCAACCACTGGACTGCTAGGGAGTTTCCTTTTCACCGCTTTTATGATTTCCCTTCTTGTCATATTTTAACATCTCTGAAGTGAGGATGTCTCTTGTAATTAACAGCATCTTACAAATGCCTTTGGTCAAGTAGCAGCTGTGACATAATTGTCACTGCCTGCTCATAAGCAAATAGAAAAGCTTTCAAAATTGGCCAAATAGTTGTCAGCAGCTTGGAAGAAAATCCTAGAGACTACGCTGGAACCCCTGAGAAGCAATATTTAAGGGACAGTGAATCAGACATGTTTAGCAACATTCCCCATCTGAGAGTCAAAAGCAGGCCAGTCCTACATAACTACTAAGCCAGGTAAAAACTCAGCACCAAGGCCTTTCATCCTTTTTTAAAGAAATGCCAAGTCACCAATGCTCTTGGTGGCCCAAGGGAAATGGCATGTGGAAAACACAGAAACCAACACTGACTTAAAAAGAGAGGAGTGTGGAGTGTAAGCTCCTGTAGGTAAAGAAGTTTCAACTAATTTACTTCACTTATATTATCCATAAGTATGTACGAGAATTATAGGATAAAAATATATGTTTAAGTCTACAAAATATAAATTCTAAGGGATAAGCTTTGTATCCGTCGGATTGATGAATTTTTTTTCTTGGTAGAATGTGAAACAGGAAGTCTTAAAATTTATGGCAACTTTATATTTTGAGTCAACAAAATATAGTGTTAATTTACTGATGTTGAAGACCAAGAAACACAAACAGTGAGCCCTGTAGTTGCAAAGCCCACCGAGTCTCCCAGACCCCTCAATCTCACTTCCCCCCCTTCCTTCTTAGTGTTTATCTGTCTCTTTTTTCCTCCTTTCCTGAAGGACAGAATGCTGGTTCCCACCCTCTCTGGGACTCTGATGTCCAAAAATACACTGGTCCCATGTTGTCCTGTCCATCTATGCCTGTCACTCGTGTTTACAGCTCTCCTGGTTACTTTAATTGTATCTCTCCTTTCCTCCAACCTGTTCTCTCATCTCCTGATCTAAACACAGAAGTGAGATATATACATCGATGTACACATACTGGATATTTTTATTTCTTTGCTCTGAAGTCAACAAAATATTTACATTTCTTGCTCAAAGAAAATCAAAACAGCAAATTAAATTGCTCATAATTATGATACAAACGGATCAGCGGGAGGGTGTTAACAGAACAGAAAATCAAAACCACGCCTGGGAACGGGGGAAGAAGTTTATTTGTGTACCTACTATATATAAAATAGTGGGCACAAAACCATGTCATTTAATTTCATAAAACACTAACCAGGCATTTTTAATTCCATTTTTAAGTAACGTTCCTAAGATCACACAGGCAGTGAACGACAGAGACCAAACCTGAAAGCAGGCAGATATGATTTAAAGCCCACGCTTTTTTCTGTATATCAGCAATTGAAAAATACAAACTTTGTAAATGAACCAGTATATACAATTGTACAACAAATACACACGTGCATCGTGGGTTATTAAATTACCTGGCTTGGTGATATATCCGTGGAGGAGGCTGGTGTCTCAGGCAGAGAGTGATACGTGTCCTTCTCCTCCAGTTTCCAGTAAGTCAGTCCTAATGTGAACAAATACACAGAATAGATAAGGGTGAGGAAAAAGAACAAAAATGCTTTTAGAGTAACTTATTTCTACCTAAAGAAAATTAAACATGGGAAGTATGTGTTCTAGAATAACTTATTTTTACCTAAAGAAAATTAAATACGGGAAGTTTTTGGCTATCTGGATACAGGAAATTGAATTTGGAAGGGAAAAAATTCACATAAATGCCTTGCCATGTAAGAGTCCTAACTTAATGATCCAAATATTTTAAACTGAACTATCATATTATTAAAAGTCAAGATAAACACGTGCAATTTAAAATATTTTTTTAAAGACAATTCCTTTACGCACAGTACAGACATACCCAGAAGCAATCTAAAGAATTCAATAAGTCAAATCCTTACTGAGCGTTTACTGTACCAGCTGGGGAGGAGGAGGCGTGAAGAGGGAGCTGTGAGCCGTAAGTCAATCATACAGTACACACAGTATGTCAGAAGGTGGTGAGCACTCTAGTAAAAGTTACAAATCAGTGTAAGGGGATATGCAGTGCGTGTGGAAGGGGGGGCAGGCGCTCTTTCTGAATAGGGTGGTCAGGGTTGGCCGTGTTAACCATATATGAGGGAGCTCCCCCGTAAGGGGCGGGGGAGAACATTCCACATACAGGAAGCAGCCAAAGCAAAAGCCCTAAAATGAGAACTTATCTGGCATATTTGAGCAAACAGCCTCTCTACTGAAGCAGAGAAAGGGAGAGAGCCCCAGACAGTGAGGTCAAAGAGCAGAGCTAGATGTCTCCGGGCCTGCAGGCTCTGTAAGGACAGACTCCCTCCTGACTGTTATTCTGAGGGAAGTGGAACCACCGCAGGGCTTAAGCAGAGGAGTCACAAGATCTGACCTGTCTTTAAGAAGGATCACATTGGCTACTGTGTTGAGAACAGATGGAAGCTGCAAGGGTGAAAGCAGGGAGGCTGGTTAGGAAGCTCGCGGGAACCCAGGGGACAGGTGATGGGGCTCTGTTAGGGTGAGAGCAGGAAGGTGGTGACAGGTGATCGGATCATGGTAATTTTCACAAGGCAAAGCTAATTCATCCTGAATTGGATGTGGGATTGTGGGAAAAAGGAGTCAGTATGTAAAGCCATTAAAGCTAAAATAAGCTCACCGTGGAGAGTAAAGAATGGCTTACAGACAGTTTGAATTTCTTAATTCATTTTGGAGTATCTGAAAAATGCTGAGATGATTTTTGCAGCTGTTTGAAATAACTGCAAAAGTACTGCTTTCTATCTTTACAGAACTTGTAACACAAAGTAAGGCAAGTAAGGATGTTACAGCTACCAGAGGCACAAGACAACACATAATACTTTTACAGAAACCACTCTAATATACATGATTATCACCCTATGAGAAATGCACACGTTATTATTTTGAAAAAAAACTCTTTAGAAATATAAGTATCATACCTGTTCCTGAATCAGACATCCAACAATTTGGACTCTCATCTGGTTTGTTGAGGTAAAAAGCTCGAGAATGTGTAGCAGCAGTGAAATCAGACTACAATTCAAGAAAGAAAACCATTAGTTGCCAGCTAAAAATCCTTAGGCACAGACTGCTGACACAAGGAGTAAGAGCCAGGTGTCAAACCCAGGCGCAGAGAAACTTTCAGAGGTTCACAAAGAAAGCAAGCCTGGTTTTCCCCATGGTTACAAGAACCGCAAAATGATAGGAATCAACAATGAAGGATTTTCTATTCCTGTGTAATTTACAAAAGTTTATTTTGATTCTCTGTGGAGATGAAAGAGGAAACCGGAAGCAGACAATATGAGTGCAGAATGAAAATGCATTTATGGACTTCCCTGGCGGCGCAGTGGTTAAGAATCCGCCTGCCAATGCTGGGGACACGGGTTCGAACCCTGGTACGGGAAGATTCCACATGCCGCGGAGTAACTAAGCCCGTTCGCCAAAACTACTAAGCCCGTGCTCTAGAGTTCGCGAGCCACAACTACTGAGCCTGCATGCCACAACTACTGAAGCCTGTGCACCTAGGGCCCATGCTCCACAACAAGACAAGCCACTGCAATGAGAAGCCCGTTCACAGCAATGAAGAGTAACCCCCGCTCACCACAACTAGAGAAAGCCCGCGCACAGCAACAAAGATCCAACACAACCAAAGATAAATTAATTAATTTTTTTAAAAAGAGAAAATGTATTTATAATTTGCCATCGACTTCCAAAAGAAACTTCAAGTGCCTAGAATTAAAGTCGTTTAGTATAAAAATTAGTGTAAAAGCCAAAACAATTCATTTTTATCATTAAGACAATAAATCAACTCTGAAAACTGCATATCAATAATTACTATGAACTTTAAATAGTAGACTACATCTTATATGCAAATAATTGGTTACCAGAAAAGGCTAAAAATGCTTACTTATCCTCAATTCTAATAAAAATTCTAAGCTAAACTCTCTTCACAATATCTCTGGCATTGTCACAAGAAATCTGTGTTTCCCCAGAGAGATATGTGATTTTCATCAGAATTTTTCTTATGAGTTTCACCACCATCAAACTTTTAATTCCTGTTAAAAAGTATTTAGCTCTATTTGCTTACAACCACCTGTGAACCCACTGCAAAAGCAAAAGCACACTAAGCTGATGACATTCTATATACCAAGGAGGGGTTATCCCCTCAGCCTTCTAAGGCACCACTTTAGCCTCCTTTTCATCAAATGTCTCTCCTAAAACGCCTACCTGTTCAAATTTCTGTTGCGTCTCTGTACTTAACAGACCAGGAGAAGCTGACTGCAGAAGAATAAGTGAAAAATCCCAATTAAAATATTTTTACTTTTTCCTGGTTCTTTGGTGTAAACCTTAACGTGCTCAGTCGACACACGCCCCCTTGGCTGGAGGGGGCTCACCTCACACGGCTGCCTGCTGCACTCTTCCGGGCCACAAGGCATCGGCTGAAGAAAACAGGCCTGGCTTTTGAAGAGCAACGAAAGTATGGTGCAAGGAAAGCCCTTCCCAAGAAGCTGGCCTCAGCCTAGCACAGGATCTTCATCAGTAACAGTCTAGCAGCATCTGAAAAACCATCATGGAGCCCACACCTGGGGAAATGGTAACAGCCAGTCTGTCCCAGACAAAGGACCAAGGAAACAAAGACCGACTTGAGCTTTGGAAAATCCTTGTGCTAAACAATATCCAATTTCAAGACATGCTTCAAGATAGCTAGGACCCCAAATAAACTACCTTGTATAAAAAGAAAATTGGATCCCAAGAGAATTCTGATCATAAAGATTCCCTGGATTTAGACTGAAAATGGAAAAAGAAACAATGGGAGAAGAGAAAGGATGAACTAAAGAAGAAAGTTCCAACTTTTGTGAATCCACAGAATTTGATTCAGAATTATGCAGGTAAGAAGTGCATTTCAGGTGTGGTGTCTGATTCAATAACCACCACTACCTGAAAGCCATTTAAAACTTGGACACACCAAAGAAACTTGATTTCCCCTAATGATTTAATAGCAAAAATATCTAATTCACCTTTAAAAAATAGGAAAAATAAAACTTGTCCAGAGATGATCAAAGAAAAGGAAAAATCCAAACGGAATCATGCCCTCATCACAGCTTTACCCCCTGCGCAACTGACATCCCCAGAGGCAGAACAGGCTACTAGGTAGACCTATCCCCCGCAAGGGCATATTTCTCAGGCAGTGTCTCTGATCCTTCAGCTGCTTGTCGATTCTCCACTGAATCAAGGGAGAAAATTAGGCTAGATCATTGGTTCCAGGCTTTACAGCACATAAGAATCACCTGAGGAGCTTTTAAACCACCTGATCATAGGTCACAACTGCACCAATGAGGACAGACCACCTGGGGCTGGCGGCCAGTCATAAGTAGAGTTTTAAGGCTCCTCAGGTGACTCCAATGTGCAGCAAATTCTGGAAACCACAGGGCTACATAGAACAAATACTGATCCACAGTCACAAAAGACAGTGAATCCACCAAGTTACACACCACAAATCCAAAGTTCATCAGAAGTGAAAAAGTCTCCACAAACTGAGTTTCAGTTAAGATAAAAACAGAAAAAATGAAGCTACTATATATGAAAACATTCTCCATTTCTGCCAACCTATTCCAATGAAAAAAAACAACCTTCACCCCAGTCTCCAAATGCTTTTATGTCACCACACCAAATAAGGATATACCATGCTTGACGGCACACAGGTTCAAAAGAACAGAGCTACCAATACAGCACCAGCCCCCGAGGCTTGACGGTTCATGTAGCTTCCTCACCTTCATTTCCCTCCTCAACACAAATGTGAGCAAGTTAAAAAAATGATGATATCAAGAAGCCTAAGTATCATGGGCTGAAGAAAGAAAAATGACTGAAAGAGAAATATTGCCTTATGAAGGCTGGGGGACTGCCTTCTTACGACTTCTATTCTTTTTTTTTAAATTAATTTATTTTTGGCTGCATTGGGTCTTTGTTGCTGTGTGCAGGCTTTCTCTAGCTGCGGCGAGCAGAGGCTGCTCTTCATTGCAGTGCATGTGCTTCTCAATGCGGGGGCTTCTCTTGTTGCGGAGCACAGGCTCTAGGAGCACAGGCTTTAGTAGTTGTGGCGCACTGGCTCTAGGAGCACAGGCTTTAGTAGTTATGGCGCACAGGCTTAGTTGCTCCGCGGCATGTGGGATCTTCCTGGACCAGGGCTCGAACCCGTGTCCCCAGCACTGGCAGGCGGATTCTTAACCACTGCGCCACCAGGAATGTCCCCACAACTTCTATTCTTTAATAGATCTTTTTCAAAGGAAGATGGAAAGACTATGTTTAGGATGATCAAGACATGGCCAGTTTCTAAAGGAATCAAGATTGTAGAGAGACTTGACTTTGCGATTTCAATGTATTATACTGAACAATGTTATTCTATGACAATTTAGGCCAAAAGGTCTTTAAAGATGTTTAAAACTTACTCAGTAGCTACAGCTCGTTAACAAAAGCAGCTGCTATATGAGCAAAAGGAATTAAATGAATGTTTAGAATTTAAACATTCAATCTCTTACAACTTGGATTATAAATTCAGAGTTGTCCAAGCTTCAACTGTTTTTATAATGGCATCTTAAAGCGTTCACACATAGAGTACTACTTATTACAACTTAACAGCAGAACAAATTATTTGAGGGTTTTTTAAAAAACAATGTATTACTCGTAAACATTTGCAGTACAAAGAGAATTAGGACCTTTACAAAATGTTTCCTTTTTTTTTAGTAGTACTTTATCCCTCACTGGTTTTGATTTCCAGTCTACTAAAGAACCACTAATTGGAGCATCGTTTCCCATCCTTTGAGACACCAAAAAAGGTATGTCAATGGAACAAATTAACAATACAAAACAAAGGGCAAAAAACTTATGCTAATGAACATGTGGTAAACTCAACATAATTATCCTAATTGTCCATAGATGAAGCATGCCAGAGTCAAGTGACTTGTCACCTACTTTCTCAATTGGTGATTTCCTGGTTTGCTCATTTCCTTGCATAGGTTTTGAACACCCCTCTTCTTTATGTGCTCTCTTTGGTTGGTTCTGCTTCAGCTTTTGAGCCCATGATGTTATAGATTTACTATTTAAAAAGAAAAAAACAAAACACCTCTCTTTAAATGCTGTCCTTCACAGATAAAACTAAACACTAGTAGATACTATGTCAGTGGAAAATGCTTTGAGTTGTTTTTCTGATAGCAGAGAGTGGATGGATTTTTATTGATTCACATAAATTTCTTTTTACAATATCTTACTATTAAAGGCAAAATGAAGAAAAAGACTGACTAGCAGTGATTAACAATACTTATAGTCTGTCGCCATGGAACAGAACAAAAACCACCATAGTGGCCCCTTCAAGTACTCAGTATATCTCCACAGTGAAAGCATACTTATTTAGATGGACTTATAATTATACTTATGGGTACCCAAGATTGTGTTGCCACAGCAAAATACCTTACACTGGATGACATATGTCAGAGACATAAAACGGAACATAATTTTAAGTGATTATTTGCTTTACAAACATTCAGCCAAAGTTTCTCTTACCAAAAGTTTCTTTTACCTGGGTCAATCAAAATGTCATTTAACTTACAAAAATCTCTTCTTATAAACATAAAACTGAGTATGCTTATATATAATTTTTTGTTTTAAATTATATGAACATGTGTGACAAAATTCCACTGTTGATGCAGTCCTATACTCTAATTTTCAGCAAGTCGATAGTGACTAGAAAATATAAAAGGTACTTTTCTGGCAAGGCCTCTCACCTTAAGAGTTTTAGTAGACTTATAACATTGTAAATGGGAAGACAGATGTCGTTAGCATGTAGTGTGCTTTGTTAATTTCAGTTTTTTCCACAGGCAATAAATAAAACAATTTGATAAAACTGATAGACATTCAAACATATCTCATTCCAACTAAAAGCAGCTGTATTTACTAAACATGTTTAGCTTATTATAAACGTAATAAACAAGTCAAACTCCCTTCAAGTGATGGAGAAATTCTACTTACTTATCTGTTTTTCCACTGTATACTTCCGAAATCTTATTTTCACCAAGAAAACTGTGTTCAAATTCACCAGGAAAAATGGGAGTATCTTCCTTTAAAGATGCACAAAATTCTTCATTTGTATGTATATAAAAACTCTGGTTTTTCACACCATCTACAAGTGACTCCTTTTGCACCACCGGCGCTCCAAACTGTCCTTTAGAAACCTCTGCGTGCTCCATGAACTCTTGAGCGTCCTTAGGTTTGTAGGTATTTAGTTCTGAGACACAAAAGGTACCATACCCACTGCTCACTGAGCTACTATCCACATTGCAGTCTGGTTGTGACATAGATGTTTCTCGCTGCATTTCAGGTTCTTTAGACTTGGGATAACTGATAACAGATTCATTTCTCTCACTGTTTTCAGAAAAAAAACCCATTTGACTTTCTGAAGATATTTGTCTGCTTAAAGAACTTCTATCACAGGAAGCCCAGGAAGCATTATTGGTCTGTAACTTGACTAAATTTTTTATCTCCTTCTGTATACGCTGAAAATAAAAAGTTACAGGTTTGGCTAAGGATGTACATTAACATCACATTTTTATAAATGTCTTAAAATATTGTGTTTAAAAATGAGATATTACCCTAAAGATGACACATGTGCATTATATTTAGTTTATAAACAAAACTGATATAAAGAACTAACTAATTGGGATCTTTGAGATGGCCCACACTCTGGCATTTCTCACAGGGCCACTCTCACCTTTTGAGACAGACCGAGTCCTATATATGGAATGTGTACCTCTAAATAAATAAATCTACTTCTTACCTATCACTTTGTCTCTCACTGCATTCTTCCTGGGATGAGACACAAAGAACCTGAGCTTCAGTAAGTGCTGACACCAGGAACTCGGGCCCCCACCCAGGTGGAGGATGGAATGATGATGCTGACCCTCCGGACTTCAATCAACTACAGCTTTGGACTCTGTGGACCTTTGTCCCAATTCTATGCTGAGTTCTCCTCTGCTTAAGCCCCCTCACGATTATGCGTGTACCCTTAGTTTAAAACTTCCCCAGTTTTGCAGTTTGGGGAGACACTGCTTTGGGAAAAGATCCCCGGTGTTCTCCTTATTTGCTGCAAGTAAAGAATCCTTCCTTCTCCCAAAAAAAAAGGGGGAAAAAAAATTAACTAATTGGTTCTTCTGCAAACCTTACAATATAAAACAAGAATCAATATAAAGAACTTACTTGAATTTGGTTGTGGAACTGTTCCTGCTGGGCAACTATCTGCTCTTGGCATTGTTTTTCCACCAAATTGAATAGTTGTAACCACCTGGTCTAGTAAATTATAAAATATTTTAGTTAGACATAAATTTTTAACCTAATATTTCACAGAAATATTCCTCCAGTAGGAAAGAGCCTTTTTTTAAAATGTATTTTTAATGTAAAAGTCATAAGCTAAATTAATTATAAAACTATATTTAATGCAAAAGTACACGGACATAGGATTGGGCACCCCTTTCTTACGTTACCTGTGGTCTGAGTAAATTTGAGGGTCTGAGTAAATCTTCTTTTTCAAATGGCATCTTAATTTGATGTCATCTGCTACCATTTCTGATTAATCAAGAACTGCTGCTAGTTGTACTTTACATTTGTCTTAAGTCCCTATTCCTTTCCTCATAACACCTAATGGTTTTCTTAAACACTAACCTGGACCCAGAAAAAGAATCCCACATCTTAAAACAACAAATAGTTTAGTATTAGGAGAATCTGATCCCTAATTTAGTTGTTCTTCAAGTTAAAAAACCTCTTTTAGAGTCAGATATTAAAGTGCTTTAAAGCACTGCAGCTGAAAAAGAACGAAAAAATGACTCTGAAAACCTATGGAAGTGACCTATAATTCCCTTCACGGCCACTTTTAGGTCCTGATCCATCCTGACCCCCAAGAGTAGTTAAGTGCTCTTATAACTAGACTAGGCCAAAACACGGGAGGAGAGGGGGCACAGACTTCTCCAGAGGCTGAATTCAATCTAAAGGCTGGTCTACTTTCAGTAACAGACCGTATGTAATAACATACAATGTCAACAAGTAGCTACCACAACTGGCTTCCCTGTTTAAAACCTTTCGGTGCCTTTCCACTCTGGTCATTCCCTACAGGGCCCTGCGTGATCTGGCTCATCTACGCCTCCCAGCTTCATCTCAAGTCTCTCTGTCCCTTCCTCGACACACACCAGCCTCGCTGGCCCCCTTCTGTTCCCTGGACACGCCAAAACTGTCTTCCGCCTCAAAAGTCTCGCACTTGCTGTACCCTCTACCTGGAAAGCCCTCTCCGCAGTTCTCAACATGGCTGGCTTCTTCCCCCCCTGCGATTTCAGCTCAATTATCATCTTCTCTCGAAGAGTTTCCCAAACCACCCTCACAGTCACTCTCTCTTTCTTGGCACCCTGTTTAGTTCCTTCGGAGCGTTTACCACAGTCGGAAAGTCTCTCACTTGTTCTCCTGGTGAACCTGTCTGTCTCCCACCCCTGCGCCCACCCCACCTCCAGCACCTAGGACACAAGGCCAAGAGTGGACACTCAGATATACAGTCTAAACGAGTGTATAACAATGGATACTGCTAGCTGCGCTTTTCTTGGTATTATAGACTACACAATCCAGAGACCCTTCAGGTTCATGGTGAAAGCCACTTATATAACAGAATTAAGTTGAAACCTGTATAACGGTATTAAGGTAAAGTGGAGAAAACCTCAAGACTGGAAAAGGAAGCCTTAAAATGAAATACGATGGTACTGATAGGAAGCGTGAAATCTAAATCAATTGACTTCAGGACAAGGTGGACTAGATCAAATCAAGTCCCTTACCTTCTCAACTTATAAAGTATCTTATATTAATCAAAACATAAAAGAAATCATCAGGCAACAGTTTTCTTATTCAGTTATACCTCTATACCTTTAGGAGTTATTTTTATCCTAATAAAGTTATTATTCACATAAAACTAAATTATGATAGAATAACAATTTACTTAACAAAAAATGGCTTCATAGTATGTGAGACACTTGAGATTAATCACATCCTTATCATCATTTTCTTATTTAGGATACAAATGAATAGAGTTCATTCAGGCCATAAATTAGTGGAGACTTTGTTTTTCCAAGTCAGACTTTATTGTTAATGTTTTAATTTTAAGTAAGCTAATTTAAGAATATTATTAATACTGTGAATAACATTATACACTTAATTATTAAGAAGGGCTATTATGCATTTCCAACTAAACCTATGTATACCACCCACATCTTACATACTGCTGGAGGGCATGGGTGCCAAGTTTTCCCCTGAGTGCAGGTGCCTGGCGCTATTAGCCTGAACGGGGGCTGCTGCCGTCCGCTGCTCTAGCCTGGCCTGGGAAACATCCTATGGGCTTTTCCCAGGCCAGACTCCCACCTCTCCACCAACAACCTGGGTGGTCCTGAACAAGTAAATTTAACTTCTTTATGCCTCAGTTTCCTAATTTATAAAAGGGGAACAGCAACACCTCATAGGTGGCTGAGAGGACTAAATTTTAAATTTAAATGTGATGCACGTAAAGCAGTGATCTCAATGGGGGAAGTATATTTTGAAAATCTGTGAGGTCATGGTTGTCACGAGGATAGCGGGAGCACCACGAGCATTTAGTGGGCAGGATCCAGGGATACAAATCACAGGATAGTCCCTGACAATAAAGAACTGTCCTGTGTCCATTTTATATTATAAGAATGATACATATTTTGCATAGTTTTCAAATCACCAAATTGTCCAGGAATGCAACTACCAAGATGTTTCAGAACTTGCTCAGAAATGAGTCACCATTTCAAAAAATCATGTCACCAGTTGCAGTGCTGGATCATCAGTGCAAGGCAGATGTATCAGTCTGTGTTGATAGCTGCTGCGTTCAAGGTGAGTCTACATAGAAGTAAACACCAGACTGCTGCTACATTATGTTTTCTAATGTGGATATGTCTGAGTATTTATACATTTACATATTATCTTATTATAAGTAACTATTATTCCTCTTTTATAGCACAGGACATTACATTGATTTTTTTTTAAAAGCAGATACAGGCAGGTTATATTACCTGTGAATTTCATTTCAGGACAATATAAGTTGATGTTATTGATGTTGATGTTATTGAAAACACACAAAACAAATTCAGGAAATTTTACTGAAATGGCCAAAAAAGTATTTCATATTCTGTCAAAGTAAGAAATAGCTTAAGAAGCTCTTCAGTGAATAATCAATTATATGCCTACATTATAAAAATTAAGCAGTCAACTAATACTCAACAGAATAAAAATAATCTGTTAGATCACAGGAGAACAAAGGGCAGAAAGAAAGAAACTGGTTCAGATGTTAAAAGGTGTAAGTACCTGGTTGGTATTCTGGCTTGTAATCATCTGTGTCTTAAATTCACAAATATATTCTGATTCTGATTTAAGTTGTTGATTTCAAAGACTAAAAGTAACAATTTCTACTTAAAAATGAATTTGTCAGAAGTCAAGGCACATTGAGGCAATGCCTCATTTTTTTTTTAAAGCATATCAATTCAGGTATTATAAGCTAATGAGTAAGTATACTAGGGGAAGCATTTCATAAAACATTCCATTATTATTTACATCATTTTACAATGGCATTTTATAGGTCGTTTGCACTAGCACATACTGGTTGTTATATGGAAAAAAAAGGTATCAAAACTTAAAACTCAGTTTTCTTTTAAGTTTGCCATAATAGTCATTTTTATAACTCCAATGATTATGTATAATGAATATAAGTAATTACACTTAGGGGTGGCTGCTGCTGAATTCTTAAACCAGATAATATTTCATTCCATTTATTCTACATAGTTTTAAAACTATGATTAACATTTACAACAAAATCTACTGCTCTCTAAAGAATTTAATAATAATGTTTTACACATTTCTACAAAGTGTTATCAATTCTAGCCTTGGAAAAGTCTATCTTGGGCATTATTCCATGAAACAAAACTTATTTATAAGTATTCTTTTAACTGTTAAATTTTTATGTCACAATTTAACCTATGGACAAAAGAAAGAACCACTTGACCTGAACAACCAATATAAGTCAGTGTAGCACAGCTAAATGCGAAAAGGTATTAAACGGAAGCCTTACTTTATAATCAGAAATATTTCAAAGTGGGTTTAGGCTTTACAAAATGATGACAATTCTGTATAAGTTACTTAAAAGATCAGAATTAGTAACAATATCAATAATTTTGGAATTCTCATTTTTATGAACAAAGACAATATTTTAGTTCACATTTAAAGTATAAATTAGAATGTCTAATCACTAATATATTGTTAAAACATACCTCTGATCATTTTTCACATTTGTTCTATATTGTTCCCTAATTAATATCCTTGACCACTTTATTCTAGCAATAACTTAAGTATCATGCTCTTTAGGATATACATTTCTAATAATTTAGAGTTTAGCAGAGGCATATCTATAAATAGAATTATTTTGTTAATTCCAGAAATGAAACAAAACTAGATACCTCACAGTTTTTCCAAAGTTCCGAATCAGTCTTTCCACTGTTGTGTAGCTCTTGCATTAAAGAGGTTAGGACTTCAACTGTACCTTGAATTACAGATGGTCTGGTCTTCCCTGAGAAAGAGGATACCCCATTTGTACTAAGGTGGGGACTACTTCTGTTGAAACATAAATAATTCAAATGGTTTTCTTCATTCTACCAAAGTGTTGAATAATTCAGCAGCTCAAGATTTAGCAGAGCAGTACAAAACTACTGATATTTAATCCTTCTTAATGGCACCTCATTTGCTGAAAATCTGATCACAAGTTTGTCCACGAAGGGAAAACAGCAGTGAAAAGACAGGCAGCACTTAATTGTATTTTTAAGAACACAACAGAAAAACCTTCTTCAGAAGTGAGAGAACACTCCAGAGTACAGCAGAAAATAAAAGTTTCTGCTAAACAATAAGAAAAATTCTAAGCTACTCCGATCTAAATTATTCCAGAGGATTATTTCACCTCACTTTAAGAACAGACCTTTATTGTTATGGAGATTCTTTCTCCATTGCCCAGAATTACAGTCAAGTCTTGTTAACTGGATCGCCCTAATTTGGTGTGATAAGGTGATGTTTATCTTTGCACTGTCTTTGAATAAAAGTAGTGCCAACCAAATTAGCAGCAAATATTCAGGACTTATTTAGCCTATCCAGTGTGTAAAATAGCACTGATTCTTTCCAGGAGGACTGCTTTTCCGAATCTGAGATGAGTTTATTTCAGATTTGTTTTATAAACCCACAAGGCATAATTAGGGACATTAAAATTTATTTAAATTCTAACCGTTGAAAGGTCACTTTATTTATTGACACTCTGCTTTGTTTCACAAACCATTTGCAAAAAAGAGGACCTAATGAAAATAACAGTTAAATAATAAAGAGGATCAGAGAAAATATTAATAAAAAATTCAAGGGAAAGAACATAATATGTTGTCCATTAAGTGCTAGATATACAATTATAGTTGTGTAATAATCAAGTTTAAATTTGGCCAATTTAACTGCCAGTCACAATGAAAAGGGAGACGCTTCAGTTACATAATTTTCATTAGAAAGGCACATTCAAGTTCCTCCAAGTAAATCAGACACTATGTTCTAAAAGGGGTTTCTTCCAGAAGTGGGTTTCAAAGGGGCTGTCAAATGATACAGGAAACAAAAAGCGTGGCCAACATTCAGGAAGTGGGTATAGATTACGATGGCCAACATTTCTGTACCTTATCCTGTGCTTCTTTTTTTCCCCTTTCCTCCCTATTTTAATTTATGCTTTCTCCTCTTCTTTTATGTATTCTTGTAAGCTGCCTTAAATTCCTCCTGAGGCCAAAGAATGAACACATTTTTTAAGGAATTAATTTATTTAAAATACACAACTTCTTCAAGACCTATTACTGTGTGTAAATTTGCTCCTTTACCAGTAGGCCCCAGACTGCTGTGCTTTTGTTTTATTGTACCTGCTTTTTATAGGTGATCTCCTCTCCAGTGGTCCCTGCCTCTTTGCTGTTTTTAACCTACTGTAATTTAGAAACCAAATAATCAACTTGCCAGACTATGTACAAAATGAGAGTAAACAGGCCCTGATTAAAAACAAACCAAACATGGGATAGTTTAAAAAGAAAATGCATAAAATGCATTGTTTGATAGCATCTACTTTGTCAACTCAGAGCCTGCTTTTTTGCTTACTTCCTAGTATTCAACTTTAATTGCTACTTTCCAGACTGGTGAGGTATTTCTGCAATATGAAACATTATTTGTGCTCTTAACTTCAAAATGGAGAAACAATATTTAGACAACTAAATTTTAAAGATATACTTGTAATTTACCGAAAACAAAAAAAGTGTAAAGAAAACTCCAACTAGCAAAACAAATTCTTTTTCACAATGTTCCCCATGCAAAAATACATCTCTGGGAGAAATGAAAAACATGAAAGGATTGAAACTATTCTTAACCCAAACAACTGTCCTTGAACAGTTCCTGATCATAGTTTTGGGGTTTTTTAAATGCAAATCAGTAACTATGACACTATTTGGATAAACTGGCAAACTATGCAAATAAAGTTATTTTGATTTGTCATTACATTAAAAAAAAATCTATCCCATTCTTACCTATTAGTACTTAAGTTCAGTCCAAGAGAATGGGGAGAATTTTTTATATCAGATTCTACAGAAGATGAAGCTTTTTGTAAGGGTTTCCGCAAGTCAAAATCTTCCATAGCGTACAGAAATTGTTACACTCTCTCACTGGAAAATGTAGGCTCTTGCACTGTTTGAAGAAACTGAATCTGAGTCATCTTCAGATGCTTCATCGTCTAAAGGCATTTTCAGCTGCTGACATTCAGACTGTGAAATGTCTGAAGGTCCCAGGAGAGTCTGAAAATGAATGAAGAACAAAAACTATTATAAAAAGCCATTAAACCTAGCAACTGTCTTTTCAAGACTGTGGAAACCTTAATCCTTTTATACAAATCTACATTAAGGATAGCAACATTATTCATAATAAGCCAAAATTCAGAAACAACCCAAATGTCCATCAACTGATGAATGGATAAATAAATGTTGTGTATCTATATAATGGAATATTTTTCAGTCATAGAAAAGAACAAAGCACTGATTTATGCTACAATGTGGATAAACATTTAAAACATTATGGCAAAGGGAATTCCCTGGCAGTCCAGTGGTTAGGTCAATAAAAAATCTACAAATCTTCTGATTTGCAGAAGTAGTAGTACCTTTTCAGGTAATATTTCACAATTTTATGTGCTTAATAATCAAGGTTCCAGACACAATTCTACTGTGTAACAACTGGAATACTTATTGATACGTGCCTTGTTCATTCCTTTAATAAATTCTACCAAGTATCCATGCTTGTTGATTTATACAGTGAATAGATGAATGTGAACTACTTGGTATCTATATTGAATCTGGTACTGAAAACAGCCAATTAAACTGTTAACAGTGGTTGTTTCCCCACTGGCTGCAAGGTGGGAGCGGAAGGAGTGCACTATATACTGTATACGTAGAGTACTTTTGTACTCTGTGCATGTTATCACTTCTTAAAAAATAAACTATTTGCCAGGTCCACTAAAATTTAACTGAAGCTAGATGTACAGAGGTAAACTGGCTATAACAAGTCAAACAGCATGCCTGCTTCTTAAGAAATTCATGTCCTTAAAAAAAAGCCAGGAGTAAGTGGGTGGGGGAGGGGGAAGAATAGAGAAAACATATGCTGCTTACAAGATGGAAATTTCAGAGGGTGCAATAGAGGAAAATTACCTATTATTCTGGTTCCTCTGGGTTCCCACTTTCTAGGGCCTGGTTTTACAAAGCACAACCTTGAGAGCATCAGCTCACAAAGGAACCATTTCCTTCAGGGACAGGTGTGAAGGCCAAGGGTAACCGGACCTAGCTAAACGGATTTCTCCCCAGTGACTCAGCCCATCACCAACGACAAATGGGGTATTGAAAAAGTCAGGGGCTGCACCTTCCATCTGGCAACGAAAATACCTGGATTCAAATCACCTTGCTCTTCCAGCAGGAAAACACAAGCTCTCCAGGGACGCGGATCGGCCTGCAACCCCATCTATAATTTCCCCCGTTGAGTTAATCCGGATGCAGTAGATCCAGATGGATCTTGAAATGCGATGATGCTTTCCCAGCAAAGCGTGAGGGTGAGGAGGAATGGGTGGGAGAGTGGGGGATGAATTAAAATTTTAAAAGAAGATATACAATGCAAAATTTTAAGAACCTGATGGAGAATGCGTATAAGAACAGAGACTTTTATATCTCCCATCAACAAAATATGACGCTTTTGATGGCCCCAGCTCCTAGCAGAAAAAGGGAGTTAGGGGGTAGAGGAACGACTGATGGGGGTCTGCTGAGAATATAAAAGTTAACCAGGCGTTTTGCTTTGGTGGGAGCCTGAGAGGGGGAAAGAAGGCATGATTTCAGGTTTTGAGGCCAGATCCTGACGTTCTCGCGCTCACAGCCAGACCGCAGCTGCTGGCGGCGGCTCTCGGGTTAAAGTATGAAGGCGAGGAGAACCCACGCAGTTGCCTAAATTGTAGGCAGCAGGGAGGCTGTAGTTAAAACCACCGGTCCAACAACTACAATCGTGATTCTCAAAGTAAGCTCAGGAAGCTGGTCAAAAAAAAATAGAGACAGAAATCCCTCAAGCCCCCCGCCCCTCGGGAAGAGGCGCTCAGCGATTGGGCCGCGCGGGTGTCATTCAAGGGCAGAGTCTAGAAAAGGTGCACTGCCGCGAGCAAAGCCCCCACACGGCCGCGCGCTCCGCTGAGGTTGCGTCGAGGGAGTGTTGTCTTTCCCCCGCCCTAACACATCAGCACACTCAGGGGGCCGCTAACTTGGTGTCTTCGAGTCGCGTCCCCTGTTTCCCGCGACCGGCAGCTCCCCGCAGGCCGGCAGCTCCCCGCAGGCTGGCGGCCGCTTACCTGGCCGCCGTTCACACTGCCGATGTCAGTGTCGGGCGACCGCCTCTCGCGACCGTTAAACTCGAGGGAGCGTGCGCGCGCCCGGCGTCTTGGTTGCGATTGGATGATCGGAAGGGGGCAGAGACGGCCGAGCCGCGGCGCGCGCGTCCACTTCCCCCGTCCTGCCCCCAGCTCTCACCAAAGAGGGAGGTGCGACGCCCGCGGAAGCTGGGGGGAGGGGGGCGGGGCTGCAGTCAAGTCCTCTCGTCTGATTGGCTCTCTGGGAACCCACGGCAGCTACGCGGGAAAGAAGCCTCAGCTTCCCGCATGCGCAGTTAGTAAGACGGGGGCACGGGTTTGTGGGGGGGGGCTGCGGCAGGAGTACGGCGCGTGCGCAGGCGCGGGAGTGCGTTTGCGTTCCCGCTCCTGCGGCCATTCCGGTTCACCCAGAACGTTGGGGGCGGGAGCCCAGTCCTGAGGTCAGGTAAGTGTCTGCGGAGAAGCCCGACACCCACACGGTTGCCCACGATTGTTAGAGTCTCCGGAGAGAGGACTGGGAGCTGGGACCCGTGAATTTCCCCGTTTGCGACCCTGAGTCGCGCAGCCCATTGACCTGAGGCCCCGCTGGCGGTGAGGTGAAGCCGGCCCGGACACCCGAGCTGTTTACCCTGGAATGGGTTTACCCTAGGCTGGTGGGGGTCGGCACTGGGGCTCTTCAAGGACTTGGAGGGGCGGGCGAGGAGAACCCACCCTTGTGGAGAAAACAGTTCCACCGAGGCCCGAGGACAAATGGAACGATGCTCGTTGACTTGTTTGGCGGAGCCTTGGGGAGCTGTTAGCACGCAGCTGGGCCTGTTATAGGCATCGTGGGTGTTTTCCTCTTGCCCAGCCTTTCGAAGGACCAGAGAAAACCCTTTCCGTGGGCCCCCAGGCCATCTCACACGCACTGGTCAGTTCGCCTTTCTCAGACGAAAGGTTCTTACCCTTTAAGGTACTTCGAGCTCTTAGATTTTCCTCCGAGTGTCCGGAGCCCACGATAAAGGGACTTCGCCAGCCTTGTCCTTAGGTGTGCCGGAGAAGCCAGGACGGAGCAGATGTTATTTGCCCTTGGAAACACAAATCTGCCAAGAGGCATTCCATCTCATCTGAGGCTCCTAAGAATACCTGACAATTTTGTCTCAACAGTAGAAATTCAGTCTCTCCAAAACCCCATCCGTCTATGGGAGAGTTCAAGCTTAAGTAAATCGAACCCTCCTCCCAATTGTGTTAATCCACCCATCAGTATTGTGCTTGTGTTAAAACCCAACCAAAATCAAATCATTTTTAAGCACACGGCTCTGTTTTCAGCAACCATGTTTCTTTCAAGTCCACCCAAAAACAAAAAGAAAACAAAAAGCAGTTTTACCACTAATTTCAGTTGGTTGCAAAATCTGTTACTTGAGATCCTCACACTAGGATGGGAAAGTGGATTCCTGAGATGGCTCCAGGCAAAGGGAGGTGTGTTTCCTTGCAAGAAAAATGTTAACCCCAAAACCGAGAACTGGAGATTAGTTCCCAACCATGCAAGAGGCAGGAGATCATTGCTTTTTGCTACAAAATCTGATGGACTTTGTTTAGTTTGAGTGTTTTGTTTTTGGCAGTGTCATCTTTAGGTAACTTTCAAAAAAAAAATCTATTAATGTTTTAATAAGCCAACATGTTCAGAAGCTAGTATTCTAATTAACTGAGTTATCTTGTTAACCAACTGATACAAAATATTCTGGTAAGGTTATTCACACCTTACTTCTTAATTTAGGTTAAGCTCTTTGGTAGCGTCTTAATTTTTACAAATTCAGAATGGAAACTGCTTTTGACTAACTGGTCTAGAGAGAAGCTTTATAAAAACAGGAGGTTTTTAAAGTCCATAGAAATTATTTCTGAATATAGAAAACAGAAGTAGAAGGTGTCAGAAATTCAAGTATATATTAAGTGTAGGAACTATTCATCTTAATTTAACCCCCCCCCTCATACTGGAGATTTTGCATTACTTGTATACAAGCTAACACCACTATTTTATGCCCTTATAAGGGTGCACAGCAAAGGAAACCATAAATAAGACAAAAAGACAACCCTCAGAATGGGAGAAAATATTTGCAAATGAAACAACAGACAAAGGATTAATCTCCAAAATATACAAACAGCTCATGGAGCTCGGTATCAAAAAAAACTGTATGATTTTATTATAACATCTTTGTATTGCTCAAGTATTCCTCTTTTGCCACAATGAGCTTTTGAGTGGAGATCTTTCATTCTGATTGGGATAAGATTAGGCTGTTCAGTAGTAGTGGCCGCTAATGGCTTGAGGCATTTAATGTTTGTTAACCAGGGTGTTACTCTGTGTCATTTATTTTTATATACAAAACAGCTTGTCATTGGCGGGGGTTGGAGGAGGGACGTCCTCCACAGCAAAAATGAGGAACTCTAAAACTTTATAGTTTAACCATTGAAGATGAAAAGGAATAATCAGGTGTACATTTAAACGTGACTTTTTTCATCTTTTCTGTCCTTCATGATTTTTTTTACTATATCAGATAATTACTAAAGATCTCTATGTTTAAACCAGGACTTGCTGTGATGAAGGTAGTTTTTACCTTTCAATTTGAACCTTCTGGGAAGTCACACTATATTCTTGGCATCATAATTCTCTCTTTGGCACCTGATTTCATAGACCACAATTATGACCTCACCAAACAGCATATCTTCGGTAATTTCATGGTTTCCAAGTATTTCTTAAATTGGACCATGCCAAGTAAAATTGTCTGCAGGTCATTTTCTAGATACCTTTTCACTGAGCTTCGAAAACAAAAGTCCATGAAATAATCCGTTTGCAGAGTGGGCTTGTGGAGTGTTAGCCAGAGGTTCCTGAGCTTTGTGATGTAGGGATCCTAAGCACCTTACGTTTGTGGTGACGTGTACGATTTTTCTCTCTCCCTCGGTGGTATTACCTCTGTTTTACAGATGTGGAAACGTGGCCAGAGTTGCACAGTGAGTAAATCGTGGAGGCAAGGCATTGACGCAGGTCATGCTGACTACAAAGCAGTATGGCCTTTCAGGGACAAAAAAGTGAGAGGGGGAGTCAAGAAGAGACCGCTGAGGAAAATGAGCTAACGCTTTCTAAGGAGCTGGGGGAAGAACAAATCTGGAGATGTTATGAAAGGTAAAGAAACAAGCAGCAGGAAGGACAAATTCAGTTTAAAAAAATGGACTACCTAATGTTCTTCCAAAATAAGTCTTCCTGAAATATTCCACATAGTATACATCCGTTCTTTTCTTTATTTGTATGAAATATTCACTACGATAACATATTTGAACGTGCTTTGAAAACCTAAGTCCTAAACAAATACAAAGCATCATTAATGGTAACAGGGTCTTTGAGACTTTTAGAGGAAAATGTGGAGTGTAGTTATTGCTGCTAGTTATCGCTGCTTTTTTAATGTGTTTGTCCTATTTTAATAGTGTAGTTGATAAATTACGAAGTTCCTGTTAGGTGCCATAAATAGAAGAAGATGACAGTGGTGCACCCAAATAGGACAGGTGTAATTGTGGATTTGAAGTTTTCTGTGGAAAAAAAAAACTGAACGGGATGTTGGTATTGTATGAATTGAAAGCTTTTCTTTTTATCTACTTCTTTAGTGTCTCTTGAGCTGTGCAGCAGTAAGCCTATTAAATTTGGACCAAACTCAGAGTAGTTTCCTTTTCCTCTTGTCCTCCCAAATCAAGGATAGCAGCTCTGTTCTTTCCTGCTCAGTCCATTGTGATTTTCTTATTTGGGAAATAATTCTCTGGAAACACTTACTGTGGCTGAAAGGTGCTCTATCTTGAGTATAGAGCCCCCAGCCTAGGAAATGACAGGGTCTATTTCAAGCCTGAGCCAAAGTTCCCAGGGGTTCTGTTTGGGGAGGTGTTCAGCCCTCATAAGGATTTCAGGCAACTAGAACAGGAGGATGAGCTAGATGAGAAAAGGAGAGAAAGGCTGCTTTATCTTTACTCCCATTCGGCAGGGAGCACCAAAACACACTTCTGAAACATAGATTATCATTAAGCATTTCACAGAAAACGATCCTCTCACTTAGCTTCTGGAGCCATCAGCTGGCCATTTTGTCTTTTTAAAGCTCACTGTGTTTGTCCTTCACCGTTGATTAGGTCATTGTTTTTGAGACCTATTTTATCTCCTTATTCGGGAGGGGGAAGCAAGACCATGACTAAGCAGGTAATCAGCACTCCTGAATTCTGGTCTCAACTTTTTAAACATTATAAACATAAGAAACAATAGCTCTTAAAAGTGTCTGTCCTAGCAGTTGGAAGAACTTACTAATTCCTGTGTCCTTTGCTTCTCAAACTTCAATGTGCCTCTGAATCACTTGAGGATCTTATTAAAACACAGGTTCTCTGGGACTTCCCTGGCAGTCCAGTGGTTAGGCCTCTGTGCTTTCACTGCTGTGGGCCCGGGTTCGATCCCTTGTTGGGGAACTGAGATCCAGCAAGCTGTGTGGCACAGCCAAAAAAAAAAGAAAAAAAACACACAGGTTCTCATTTAGAAGGTCCTGAGATTCTTCATTCCTAACAAGCTCCCAGGGGGTGCTGTGGCTGCTGCTCTGTGGACCACACTCTGATAGCAAGATTCTAGAGCTACCTTATCCACTACAGTAGCCGCGAGCACATGTGGCTAGTCCAGACTGACACGTGCTGTAAGCGTGGCCACACTTCAGGTTTTGCAGACCTCATATAAAAAAATCTAAATAATTTTTTATATTGATTATATGTTGAAGTAATAATATTTGGGATATATTGGATTAAATAAAGTATATTGAAATTCATCAGTTGCTTTTTACTATTTCTAATGTGACTATAAGAAAATTTAGAATTTCACATGTGGCTTGCACTATATTTCTGTTGGACAGTGCTGTTCTAGAACATTAATGCAGGGGACTTCCCTAGCGGTCCAGTGATTGAGACTTCACCTTCCAATGCAGGGGATGCGGGTTCAATCCCAGGTCAGGGAGCTAAGATCCCACATGCCTCCTGCTAAAAAAATAAAACATAAAACAAGCAGTATTGTAACAAATTCAATAAAGACTTAGAAAAAGGCAGCTTTAAAAAAAATAATAATGCAATAGAAGCAACGTTTTTGATGTTCTTTTTTCAGATGACCCAGCTTCTCAATCCCCTTGTGACCATTTCACCTGTTCTTTTCGCTCAATTCGATATTCATTTGTCTTCTCTTCCTCTCCCGCCTGTTCTCTCCTTTACACCTTCTCCATCTCCAGCGTTGCCATCATGATCGTGGGGCCTTCATCCAGCAGTCAGACGATCTTAAGGGCCAGGACTGCAGGCAGCAACCACCTCACCTGGGGGCTGGTTAGAAATGTGGAGTCTCAGGCCCCACCCCAGCCCTGATGAGCCGTAGCCTGTTTAACAGGATCCCTAGGGAAATGGTGCATCAAGATTGGAGCCGCAAGAGCTTTAACAGTCTTTTTTCCTAAAGCACTCCATTTCAGCGCATCGCCACATCTGTTCTTTCGGTTAGTTTAGATGACATTTCTGCAAGGTTGGTACACCATGAAAGTTGTGGCTAAGAGACACTAGTACTCTGCCTTTCTAAAAAATACTTAAACAGTGAATTTTAGGCAAATGGTATCCAGAGGTGGTCCAGAGTTGAAATCCTATGTCTTCCAGATTCAGATATCCTCTCTCTGTCTCAGAGACAAAAAGGCAGTAGCATCCCCTTACCGCTCTCCAGAGCATTTCAGCTGTTGGTGAAACAAGCCTCAGCTCACTGCATCTTGTTTAAATATGTGATTGTTTGCTCTGGTCACTGGCCACAATGCAGAGCTGAGCATGCCACCCATGAGCTAGGTGTCAGTCTTGGTTTGGGCTGACTGTGGAAGCCAGAGGAGGAACTGTGTACCAGCTGGATCCAGTCAGGAAGAAAGGTGCCTAATAGGATGCAGCTTCCAAGTCCCAATAACCAGCCTTCTGGTGACTTGGGAGCATAGTGAAGCCTGAGAACCACTGCTCTGTGGCGTGTCATCCATTCCACGCTCTGGCATGTTATCTTACTTACAGATGTCTTAATTTCTCTTTTATGCTACAGGCTCATTGGACCCATCGAGGCCCACTCATGGCACATAGTAGATATGGAAAATATTCATTGAACAAATTAACATTGCCTGTTTTAAAGGCGTCAGCCCTGTTATCTCTTAACTTGACCAAGTGAGAGAGAGCGTGGCTTTAACCTAAATTGCAGCCAGCTGTTTAGTGCAGACGCCACCCTCCAAGGAAGAGCAGAGCCGAGGGGAGTTGGGGTGGAGAGCCGGCCGGGCCGACGCTCGCACTCATGGGAGGGAACAAGGGCGCGCTGTCGTGACCGCTGGTTTCCCCTTACGCACACCGCTTGTGACCATTTTTCTCTTTAATGTCACGATGAGCTCTAATTTGAGCTGCTTTTATTGTTCCCCGAAGACTTTGGGTTGCTCTGTGGGTATCACAAAAACTGAAATCCAATCCGTATTCTTCTCTGGGCTTTGGGGAAGTGGAACCATGGGTGTGTTTGTCATTTTTAGCCACCATTGGAGTAGAGCCAGAGCTCCAGGAGATACTAAAAGTATTTGGAATCGTCCTATTGGCTGTTGGAATTAGCTGTTAAACAAAGCAGCCAGTAACTGAACACTGGGGACCTTCTCGAACTCCAGTTGGGTGGGAGACCTTCCTGTGTGTGTCAGCTCTGAACTAGGACAGAAAGGTAGATTTGAAACACAGTGGGCTGGTGACAAAGCAGCTGAGAAAAGCGCTGTCCTCTCCGCCCTTTGTCTGGGAGTTTCACCCTGTCTCAGACCTGCTTCCTTTCTTTGTCGCTGCACTGTATTCCACTACCATCCTGCCTGGTCAGATTTACTAACGGAAGAGAAGCCCCAAGAGAGGTACTGGCCTCCTGTTCCATGAACCTAATACAGGGACTAGACACTGTCTGATACACAAAGGAATTCTGTTCTGTGGACTGAAAGCAGAAATAAGGGGAGGGAAATTTTGGACATCAACTTAGTCTCATTCATTTAATCATTATAGGGGAGTGGATTCTTTGTTGTAGAGATTTCAGAGAATGTGCCTGGGTTTATCCTTATCTTTTCCTGAGGATACTTCTGACATATTTCACACACAGTAAACAGAAGCCGTTTTCAAAGCACCACTTTCACTGGCATACTCTGTTTCAAAATATCTCCCTTGGTAGCCACAGAGCACATTACGAACTGACACCACCTTAATTATCATCCACCGGGACTGATAGGACCTGCTCAGAACATGCTGAATATCGTGCTTTTCACAAAGAAGATGTGTCAGTCATAGGATTGAGAACTAGCATGGCCTAAAGCTTGAAGAGTATATTTCATTATATTTATTTTCCATAGAAATAGTAGAGAGAGAGATGAAGAATACTGTATTCATTCTAAACATGACCAGTGTCATCTGTACTGATAACTGAGAAAGGCACTTGGATTTCAAATAGCAAAATGCACATATTTACAAGGAAGCAATGCCTGCTAGCCTGTTTCTGCATTAAGCTCATCTAGCGATCAGCGTTGGGCCCAGTGGGTGTTAGCCGTCAGAACTGCTGGTGGGTGAAAGGTAAATGAGCCGAGAGAAACCTAGTGAAATAATTTGGTGGATGGTACGTTACTTTTGGCTGAGGAAGTTGCCTTAGGTACACTCCAGTTCCTACCTGTGTTAGAGCTAGAATTTACAAGGTTTCAAGTGGTGAAAGAAGCTGTTTAGAGCCTCACAGGAAGCACTTGTTAAAAAGAGCAATATATCTGTTTTTAGTGCCTACATAATCCTTGATCAAGAAGTATTATGCGAGTGGCACATTTGTAGTTCCCCAAATCTGCCTGGGTGACAGGGTTTTTTGGGGTTTTTTTTAAGGTTTTTTTTTTTTTAATTCATTTTTGGCTGTGTTGGGTCTTCGTTGCTGCGCACAGGCTTTCTCTAGTTGTGGTGAGCGGAGGCTACTCTTCATTGCAGTGCGTGGGCTTCTCATTGCGATGGCTTCTCTTGTGGAGCACGGGCTCTAGGCGCGCAGGCTTCAGTAGTTGTGGTACACAGGCTCAGTAGTTGTGGTTCAT
The DNA here is from genome assembly GCF_039906515.1 of Pseudorca crassidens. Classification (NCBI taxonomy): domain Eukaryota; kingdom Metazoa; phylum Chordata; class Mammalia; order Artiodactyla; family Delphinidae; genus Pseudorca; species Pseudorca crassidens. The sequence goes on from NC_090307.1 coordinate 85,471,076, forward strand.
GGGCTCTAGAGCGCAGGCTCAGTAGTTGTGGCGCACAGGCTTAGTTGCTCCGCGGCATGTGGGATCTTCCTGGACCAGGGCTCGAACCCATGTCCCCTGCACTGGCAGGCGAATTCCCAACCACTGTGCCACCAGGAAAGTCCTGGTGACAGGGATCTTGCTATAAACCAGTCTCATGCCTTCAGAGGTATCAGCAAAGCCCTTTCCAGAACACTGTTTTCTCTGACTTTAAGCCTGTGTGGGTTGCATGGAGAGGGCTTATTCCTCCCATTTTCCAGATGAGAAAATGGGCGAAGGTTGTGACTCCCCCGCCCCGACCCCATTCACATGGGGAATATGTAGATCTCTGAAAAGAGGTGATACCTTTCAGATCCTCTGCCCTCCTCCCCTCGAAAAAAAGCAAAGGCCTGTGATTCACCATACCCTCATGGCTATTATTCTCTATACTATTCGTCAACTAAGACATTTCAGCCTTAGGCTCCTCTCGAGTAGTTATTGAAATCTCTTGTTCAGCGCGTCTGGCTTTCTTCTTGAATATCTTCTCCGACTAGACTGTGAGCTCCAGGAAGATAGCGTCTTGCCCTCTTTGACCTCACGTCACTCCCTGTACCTCACCTCATACTTTGAACGTAACAGGCACCTTAATAAAAATCAGTTGGCTTGGTGGTTCTAAGGATGAGTACCGGTTGGATCATGTGATTGGCAGTGCTTCTGAGGGAACAGATGTTCCTATTCAAATCCATGAAACTGGAAACATGAAAAAACAACAATCATGACATTGATTGATAGTGATATTTACTGTGTCAGACTGTTTAAGCTTAAGCTATAAAATAGACTATCACGTTCTGTCGTCTTTCCATTTTGATTTCAAAGGTTCTCACACACTTAAATAATGTCCCTTGACTCAGATCCTAATTCTTGTGTGATGTACTATGTAATATTTCCTTATCAAATTACAGCCCTGTTCTTTTGAATTTTACACTCAAAGCTTCCCCTTCCTGAGAAAACACCACTTCTGGGTGCTTTGAAGACATTTTTTGGTCTGTTATAAGAAAATATTTATCAGTTGGCAAGGCATGTAGTGCTGAGAACACGGTAGACAATGCAGGGCCGGAGCGAGGTGTGTGTTGCTGAGTATCCTGTCTGCACTAATTTCCTAAATCCCCTGCCTGCCAGATGGGTGGTCATCGTCTGAACTGGTTCATAAAAGGTGATTTTAGAACCTGCGGTATAATCTTGAGCACAAACAAGGCTGAAGGGCTGTCTTTTCTGTCTTATTCAGGTCCTGAGCAGGCAGAGCCACGCGCTATGAGCACCTCGGGTCTGTTCCGTTTTCCTACCCCACTGACCAGAGTGTGCATGGTGCCCTGGGGACTCCGGCTCTGCGAGAAGCCGGAACTCTTATCCCCTGGAACAGTGGTCACTCCAGTCCAGGCGGCAGGCAAGAAGGACCACCCTGCTCTGCTCTCCCTGGATGAGAGTGAACTTGAAGAGCAGTTTGTAAAAGGACACGGGCCAGGGGGCCAGGCAACCAACAAAACAAGCAACTGCGTGGTGCTCAGGCACGTCCCCTCAGGCATTGTGGTCAAGGTAGAGGAAGGAGGCCGTGGGGGTCCCCTGGTTTCTCCTGAGTGAAAACTTGTTCTCACCATGACCCCGGCAGTAGAGGGACTGCAGGTCTCGTGCCCAGTCCCGAGCGTTTCTCCCAGGCAGAACCTCTGCACAGCGTCAGGAGCCTCCTTCCAGGATCCTTTGCAGTTGCGCTTTTACTGCTGCTGTCCTTGAACTTGGCAGGCCACGGTTCTGGTCGAGCCACTGGGCTGCAGGGTGGCTGCAGAAAGCTCTGCGGCACTGCCGTGGGCTCCAGCCCCCAAGCAGCACGCGGGCCCAGGTTGTCCGCCAGTGGGCTCAGCCCTTAGCCTCCTGGCTGATCGCTCAGATGGTCACATTTTCCATGTCCCTCCGTCCCCTCTTTAGTAAATGTCAGTGACACCTACCCTTCTGGAGAAGAACTGAGTGAGGTAACGTTGGCAACCCAATTTCAGCCCTCAGAGGAAAAATGCCAGGTACAGCTGCCTGTAGGAGGCTTTCTTCTGAATATAAAAAACCAACCTCTGATCAAAATATCACCAGCTGTCAATACATTTTGAACCTCTAGGAAATGGTGCAGCGCTTTTCTCCTGTCTCCTGGTTTGGTAGCGGCCCACCACCTCTGTGGAACTGCCAGTCCATTCCGTATCCCCAGGGCCCTGAAGGCGGCACAAGCCTTGAGGCACAGCAGAGAGAGCAGAGGCGGGCTTTCGCACATCAGCGGTACCTTTCGCAAGTACTTGAATATCACGTGAGCTTGCGGCCGGCCCTGTTCTGAGCCACTTCACATTCGAGTTAACTCTTAATCGTCACAAGCCTACACTCATGATGTGGAATCTGAGGCACAGGGAGGCTCCTGCGCCTGCAGGAGAGTCAGCCCAGACCGAACCCAGAGTCTGTTCCTGACAGCTGTTCTTCGCTGCCACGTTTTTGAGCCAAGAGCGTATTAGTGAAAATCTCAATCATTTTTCTTTTCCTCCTTGAAAAAAGTGACATTCGTGAGCAACAAATAAAATTCTGAAACCTATTTTATATAGCTTACTCCACATTTGCTTTTGGTACTATTCTTTCATCCTAATTTCACAGGATTTCTTTTATCAACTTGCTTTGCAAGGCACTCACCAGTGATAACAGAGATATTATGTAATGAATATTATGGCTGACGAATAATAAAGAGGCTATTTTCCTCCTTCAGAGAGAAGTTTACATTTATAAATGGGGCACACAAAGGGCTCGCTTAGACATACTGGTTGATGTTTTCAAAATTATTTGGGAACTTTATTTGAAGGCTACTGTTACTTCTAAACAAAACAACACTCCTAATATTGGAATAGTCACAGTGAAAGCCACATAATACAACTGGGGTGTGGGACTGGGTGGGGGCCAAGCAGAGGCAGGAAAGGGTATGGCCTTCGTCCTGTCACTGACCTACTGGGACTCCTGACAAGTGGCTTTCCTTCTGCGGGCCTGACCCCTCTATAAAGGGACTAGGTTGAATTTAATGATTCCTGAGGTCCTGCCCAGAACACACTGGCTTTCACATTATGAAATATTATCTCTTACAGTGCCACCAGACTAGATCCGTCGATCAAAACAGAAAGCTAGCTCGGAGAATCCTGCAAGAGAAAGTGGATGTTTTCTACAACGGTGAAAACAGTCCTGTTTACAAAGAAAAACGAGAGGCAGAGAAGAGAAAGCAAGAAAGGAAAAAAAGAGCAAAGGAGACCCTAGAGAAAAAGAAACTCCTGAAAGAACAATGGGAATCAAGTAAAAATGTGCCCAGAGAAAGGACTGCAGATTCTGACTGAAAGAACCTGCCGGATGGGACTTCGCTGGTGGCGCACTGGTTAAGAATCTGCCTGCCGATGCAGGGGACACGGGTTCGAGCCCTGGTCTGGGAGGATCCCACATGCCACGGAGCAGCTAAGCCCGTGCACCACAACTACTGAGCCTGCGCTCTAGAGCCCGCGAGCCACAACTACTGAGCCCACGTGCCACAACTACTGAAGCCTGCACACCTAGAGCCCGTGCTCTGCAACGAGAAGCCACCGCAATGAGAAGCCCGCGCACCGCAACAAAGAGTAGCCTCCGCTCGCCACAACTAGAGAAAGTCCACGCGCAGCAACGAAGACCCAACGCAGCCAAAAATAAATAATTAATTTTTAAAAAAAGAACCTGCCGGATGCCTCCAGGGACGGCGTGAGCTCCACCACCGGCGCAGCTGTGACGGGCTCCAGAGACAGCAGAGTTTCTAAACAGCAGACAAACTGTAGTGAATAGCAGTGCATACTTTGAGAATAAAACTGTAAAAAGAAACACGAGGAAGTCATTACTGTAGAAGGACAAGGGCACTTTTTGGGGGAGGAAAGGCTGTCATTGTGACGCAGGGCTTGGAGGGGCTTCTGGGCAGCTGACAAGAGTTCTGTTTCTTGACCTGGACGGTAGTTAGAAGTATGTCACCTTTTAAGCTATACATTTGTGTGACTGTATCTGTATCTGCACCACGAGGCTTGTGAGAACTTAGTTCCCCGACCAGGGATTGAACCTGGGCCCCGGCAGTGAGAGCGCAGAGTCCTAACCACTGGACCGCCAGGGAATTCCCCAATGAAAATATTTTCTGAAAAAAAGCATTAATGTAAGTAATGGACTTTTTATGGAAAACTATAGAATTGAGTCAAACAATAGCATTTAGTGCCTCCTTGTCACCTGCTGGAAGGTCATTGCTCAGTGATACATGGATGTCATTAAGAGAACAAAAGAAAACAAGATGGCGAAAGATTTACAAGTTAGTAAGTTACTTGCCCATTTACCCCATTAGCTTAATAGACTGTGTTGACAAGTAACCTCTCTGATGTGGAAATACACATGTCATTCTCTGTATGCTGATTTATAAGTAGTAGGTTTATAAAAGATGAGGTTTCAGAAACTTGGGTTTGTGAATTTGCTTGATACCATCCTTCAAGCTGGATCTGACCGTACAAACTGTTTGGGGGTTTTCAGGCATGGTTTGTTAGCACACATCCGGAAGTTTATGCATAAAACTAGTAGGGAGACAAACCGTGAGGTGAGAAGGCCACTGTCAGACCCAGGGTCGGCCTCATCCGTGAAGACCAGACTGCGTGCACCCAAATAAAGTTCCCTGTGAAGAAGCCCGGGAAGGTCTTCCCACCTCCGAGTAGCCCGGTTCGGAAGTTTAGCTCTACGCAAGGCTCTCGACCTCTGGTCGCAGTGTGCGGGGCCCTTCCCAGGTCCAGCCTCCTTTTAGAAGGGAGCCAAGTGAAGCATCTGGAATGGTACACAGAAGACCGTAATAGTGGAAGGGAATTTGGGGAGCTTCAGACAAGGGGGACAGAAGCTTTAACTTTTGTCTCCCCCCTTCTTGAACCTTTTTGAATTTCCTGTCACGTCCACGAAGGAGATGCAGACAAGCCGACTGCCTAGTACCCGTTCCTCCGGCCTTTAGAGCTGTCATGGCTGGGACCTGGCCTTATGCCTGTGAAACTGACCAGGTCCCTCCTTTTGTCTTAGTCTACCCCTCACCACGGTAAATCCTCATTACATCGGGATCGGGGCCTAAGGAATATAGTAAGGATGACCTCCAAGTCCCTTTGGAAGGTCCCCACTGTTGGGGACCACCCCACGAATTCTCAGCACATCCGAGGCAACCCAGTTTTCCCAGCACCAGAGCAGGTAGTTCTTCCAGTGAGAACAGGATGAAGTAGCTAGCTTGAGTTTAAATGCTCACGGGTTAAGTTCCTAAAAACAGAATGGCCTAACTTGGGGGAGCACAGAAAGGGCGAAGTCAGTAACATCGCCTCTACTCTTGTTTTCCTTCCTGGCACACACTTAACATCTGCTGCAGTTAGGATGCATGCATGACGCAGCTCACCTGATCCCTGCCTTCTGACTTAACCGACACATCCTGTCCCTGGCCTGTTGTGCTACTGATATTGTCACGCAAGATGTTTCTGGACCAGGTGGGAAAATGCCCTTTGACAGGTCTCTCCCCACTCTCGCTGAGGAGCCGTTCTTTAAAATACCACCAAGAATTTGCGGAACCCACATCTTAATACAAGCTGTTAATGAAAATAAGCTTTATTACATCGAGTAATAAATACAAAGATGCAAACAGTCCCATTTTCTTCCAGATGTTTGGATCAACTTACAGGAAAGGCAGAACTGAAATCTACATACAGTCTCAGGAAAAATTTCGGGGATCCTTGTTGGGTTTGGTTTGGGAGGTTGCTCTTTCTTCTGTATGTATATAACTTGTGCATTTTAAAAGTCGACTTCAGAGCACTAATAGTCATGCAAATGCTTAAGCAAAAAAGAATTTACGTTAAGCAGAATCTATAGTGTATGGGAAACGAGGGGACCAGCTACTAGTTAAGTGTGCTGTCAAGTCCGCACTACAAAAAAAACCCTTCAAGTTGTATCAGCTTATGAAAAGGATCAAAGAACAATCCGGGTAACATAAATGTATTCAAAAGAGGAGAGCGAGACAGTGGTATCTTGGAGGCAAACTAGTTTGCTGTAAGATAGGTAATTTTTACGTGCATCTTTTGAATCAATGCTTTAAAAAACAACAACAAACACCTGGGTAGTTCCTATTTAAAATGTAACTCCCAATCAACTGCAAAATCTTTCCTCAATCTTACAGACTGTAGATTCGGAGCCTAGTGAACCATGGGAGGGGCAGGGGGAGGAGAAACCAAACTGTTACCATTTTGAAAACAAAAGTTTCATCTGAACAGGGGAGATGAACTGTAACTTCTCTCCGAAGATGGAAAACCGTCCAGGCTCACAGGGCAGCTAAGACCTGGCATTCCGTTCCGTTTCAGCCAAGCACTCCCGCACCAACCCTCGAGCGTGGATGATGCCTGGAAGAGAAGCAGAGGCGGACGTCAGCCAGCAGCACCCATTCCAGAAGAGGAGGAGGGTCCTTCCAAACCAACCGCGAAACCCTCAGACTGGAGGAAACTCAGGACCTGCATCCAACACCCCAAACCCCATCCCACCCCTCAAAGCAAAAACCCCTCTGCACGTCTCCCTAAAAGTTTCTTCCCATGCTCAAGGTGACAGCCAGCAAGCTCTCTTTTTATGACGTGACTCTATTTGAACCCTGTTACCGTCCAGATGACAGGAGGCAGTGTGTCCCCACCCAAGTTCTTTAAGCAGGGACCCGCTTTGGAGATTCCACGCCTTCAAACCATTATTTCTCCTAAATTCTAGAAAGGGCTTGACAATGTCAGGCAGCCTGGCTGGTTCGGGTGCGAGACGAGTGCTCACTCAGGCCACCTCGGTCCACTGCTTTGTCCTTCCCCCCAGGGGACGGGTGCCACCTTCTGCACTATTATTCTCCCCTCATCTTTTATCTCTATGGTTTGGGAGTTATCTATTGCTTGGGTTTTGTGGGGTTTTTTTCTTTTTTTGGCTTTACTGAACTTCATGAAATATTGATTTCATTTTAATAGACACCAAGAATCTACTCCTTCCAAGAGCTGACCCCCCAGAGGGCACTGGGAATGACACCCCAAGTCACTCAGGTGTCCCCACCTCACAAATCTTACCCCCCAGAGCTTCCGAAGACTTTCTGGAAAGGGCTGTGTAGCCACTGTCGCAGCTACTCCACTCTGCCATTGTACTGTGACAGCAGCCGCAGACATTAATAAGCAATGGGTGTGGCCATGTTCCAACAAGTCTTTACTTACAACACTGAAGTCTGAATTTCACATAATTTTCACATGTCACAAAATCTTATTTTTTTCACCATTAAAAAACGCAAAAAACATTCTTGGCGCTTGACTCCCTTGTGCCCTTCTTACTTCGCTATGATGTAAACTTGGCCACCTTACTGGTCAGGGTGACTGTGGGGCCAGCTGCTCACCCAGGATGTGCCCTGAAGCAGTCACCAGGTGTATCCATGTGTTGACCTGAACTGCCAGCTTTGTTGGGAGGCTGCAGGTCGCCTGTCAGAAAGACTGCGGGGTCCAGCATCCTCCCAGGCATTTGCAATCAGGTAACCGGCACTCCCGTTACCAGCACTGTGGGCAGAGCAATGCCCACCTGACCCCCAGGGCTGGATTGGGGGTTAAGCTCCTCCTCTCCCCCGAGCCCTCTTCCGTTCCAGCCTCTAACTGCCAGCCCCCCTCCCCACACCTGTGCCTGTTATTCCCCAATCCAGCTCTGCAATCGGTCAGTCTCTTCACAAAGGTGTCATGAACCGGCCCACTGCTCTGGGTGGGAGCCTGTCCTCAGCCGGCCTTGCCATCACTGCAGCCGTGGCCTCAACTGCAGCCCCCCTGTCACGCCCCAGATTTATAGCCACAGAACATTTCCCTCTCGATTTTCTCCAAATTTGCTTCTCTAACCTTAAAAAAAAAAAAAACTCCTAAAATTAAATTCACACATAAGCCACCGTGCTCTGAACTGCCACCTTCTAAAATAGAAATCCTTTTCTCCTCTCCACGCCGCTTTCACTTCGTGAAGCAGCAAAAAACAACCTATTTCTCTGCCTTCTGAAGTCAGCTGGCCAGTCACCTCTTCACGTGAGTCACTTTCTTCCTGTGGCACCATCCTCCCGCCCTTCCTCCCTCTTCAATCAGGAAAGAACTTCAAAGCATTCTCACTCTCCCGCCCCAGACTGGGACGGACCACACGCCCCCCTGGGCCCCGCTCCAAGGAGGACAGCAGAGGGCAACGCAGGCCCCCTTGGCCTCGTGTCACTGGCCTCACCCAAGTTGGGAGTCTACCTTATTGGGCCGCCCAGGGCTCCTAGGACCAGTGTCGGCCAACGGGAGCAGAGCGGGCGTGAGGCAGAGCTGCAGGATCTGGGTACAAAGACTTTTTTTTTTTTTTTTTTTGGCCGCACCATGAAGCTTGCAGGATCTTAGTTCCCTGACCAGGAATCGAACCCGAGGCCGCTGCAGTGGACGCGTGGAGTCCTAACCACCGGACCACCAGGGGAGTCCTGGGGATTCCCTTCTTAGACGCTGCATCTGACAACTGGCCGCCAAGCCCCTTCCATCAGATGTTCATCCCACAGACCCGCTCACCCAGCCTGACACCTCCACAGCCAACGGTAATTCTGTAACAAAGCGGGAGCCCCTGTGCCGCGGGGGACTCTTCCATCTGCCACCCTCCATTTTCCCCAGAAAATCTTTCAAGACAGTTACTAGGCCAGTGCCGTGGGGTCCGCCAGCAGCGAGGCGTCACCTGTCACGGGAGTCCCGGGCCCACGATTTACCTCGTTTTAGTCTCTCCATCGCGCTCTTGCTGCCCGCGTAGGTGGGTCTGATCTCTTTCCCCAGCTCTTCGATGATGGCCAACAGCTCAGCGTATTTGCTCTGGGGCACCTGGCTGTTCCCAGTTCCCTAGAATCAGAAAGAAAAGGGTTCAGGAGGATTGAACCCAACCTGACCCCAATGCCGTGGTCAGGACCCCACAGCATGCCAGCTCCACGAGGGCAGGGCTGGGGAGAGGCCCGAGCCGGGGGCAGGTGGTGGAGGGAGGGCGGCCTGGCCCAGACTCCAGCGCAGCTGCGGCCAGGCACGGCCCACCTGGGCGACAAGCACAGAGCAGGGAGCCGGCCCTCTACTGTCCCCACACACTCAAGGCAACCACCCAGCAGTCTGCAGAAAGCCCTTTTATCATCTCAAATGAAAAAAAAAAAAAAAGACTGGCTTGTCGATAGGAAAGTGTTCACTGAGAATCTCCTTGAAGGAGCCGATGGGCAGGCAAGTGATGGGGGGGGAGGGGGCGTGCTGAGGGTCCAGAGTGGGCGGAAGAGATGGAGGCCACACGTGGGGTCAGCAGGACCACAAAAACTGCCAGGGACCACCCAGACAGAGCCCAGAATGTATTTAAATTCATCCATCCTCCCCCGCAGGCAGGGCCCACCACGCAGAAACCCCTTCTCTCCAGAACCCCACAAACAGCCCGAGCAAACACCCGGAGCAGGAAGGCTGGGTCCCGTCGGCCTGTGGGCCTCAGCCAGGCCTCCCTGGCCCCCCCTCCCCCGCCCCCCCCCACAGCTGCATCAGGGCGGCCACCTCCCCCCCAGGCCCTCGCCTGCTCCCCGCTCCTCTGCCGCCTCCGCCTCCTGGCCTCCTGGTCCTTCCTCCTCTCCTCATCCAGCTCGGCAGCAGCCTCCCGCCGCCACCTCTTCAGGGGGTCCTCGCCCGTGCCCGCCTCCCCTCCGGGGGCAGGACGGCCTGGCGGGGCACGGCTCCCAGCCGCCGCCTCATCCGTGGGGCCGGCCTCCGTGGCGACCTCAGAACGCGAGTGGCAGCCACGGGAATCTCCCGGCTAGTGGCCTGGGTCCCCTCCCTGGCGGCCAGCGGCCACCTCCCCTGAGGGCCCGCCAACCCGGTGGGGAAAGCAAGTCTCCGCGAGGTTGGGGCAGGGGCGGTCCACAGTCCCGAAACTGGTGGAAGCAGGTGTAAAACTGAGGGGCCAGCAGCTCTCGGTGCAACGCACCTGGACTCCACTAGGATATGGGCCCGTCCTCCCTGCAGGGCCCATGACCTTGTGGGGAGTGAGTGGGAGCAGGGCCCCCCTCCTCTGTCCAAGCTCAGATACAGAGTCAAGGCCAGACCTCACTTCCCCAGGGACCAGGCACGAGGAGGCCCACCAGGGACACACGTGGGGTGGTGGCCCCATGGGGAACTGTGGCTCTCGGGGCTTCCAGCCTTCTTTGGGCTCTCCCACCCCTTCCTGTCACTCGGTGTCCCCCGTGAAACCCCCTGCCACTTCTCCATTCTGATGCCTTGAGCCCTGGGTTGAGGAAGCTCAGATGACAGCTCCATCATTTCTACTCCTTTCACCGCTTCCCCTCTGGCCCAGGCCGCCCCTAGGGCCCCTCCCACCGCACATCCCACCCCCGCTGCCATACCTGGGTGTAGCCTAGAGATGGCGGCCCGTAGTCACTCAGCAGCTGGCGGTACTGTGATGACGTCGCCATACTGGTGGAGGGCGGGTGGACACTCCCAGCTACAGGGGAGGAGACAGGAGTCAGTAATCAAGTAGCCTTGGCTAACTGTATCCAAGGTAAGGACTCTGAGTCCCCCTGCCCAGAACTCATGCCATCAACAGTGGTCTTTTGTCTCTGAGGATAAAGAACCCTATTCCTGTCCTCTAGTTTGGCCACGGCTGATACTCGGCGTAGATGACTGATGGTAAAATGTAGCTAACAGACCACTGCTCTTCACGCCCATCACCACAGCAGACATTGCTAATCAATCACAGAAATCCTTCCCATACATGCAGTCAAAACTGGTAGCAAAGACGAAAGCTGCTGCTATTCTCAGCCTAACCCTTGCAAGTCCCCTTTTCCTGGGTCCTGCTCCCCAGAGGTTGATATCCTAGAGACACATGGCTGCCACAAGAGCCCATCTGCTACTAAGGCTGGTCCACACCTGGGCTGAGACTTCCCGTGTGCCCAAAACTCTGCTGGAGTATATGGTGAGGAAGACAGGGGAAGATCTGGAGGTTGTTGAGACCCAACCCTGGCTGGGGACTGGGGTACTGGACACAAAGTCAGGAATCTGAAGCACATCACAGCCTGTCTGTGTGTCCTTGGACAAGCCCCTCAACCTCTCTGAGCTCCTGTCGCCCCTCCCCAAAGAGGGAACAAGACTCTCGGCAGTCTGAATCTATGCCCAGCTGGCTCCACCCCCATGGGGGAGGCGTAAGACCCCACTTATGGACTGTAACACTGGGAGACACTGTCCCTCAGCAGAGGGACCACGGGGGGCCAGGGCCCGGCTCAGAACGGAGTCTCCTGATGGGGGGTGGGGAGGCCCTCAGCAGGGAATTTTCCAGCTCCAGCTCAGTAGCTGGAAGCATGCAGACCCATAATGGCGTCCGAGTGGTCATTAGCAAGTAAAGGATGTCCTGCAGAATTATGAACAGCGGTAACCGTGGAGAATCTACCTAGCCCTCCTCAGCAGCTGCCCGCATGCCTCCACGCCCGGCCGGGGAGCAGCTTCCCTTCTGCCTGCCTTCCCCGGAGCCAAACTGTCTCTCTCTCATGCACACGGCGGGCTCTACAGACTTGGCCCCCGGGGATGGACAGCTGGTGCCAGGCCGGCCAAACCGACCAGCTGCTCATCTGGTGTGGGCAAGGGGAGGGGGCAGGGAAGGAAGGAAGTTCAGGAGCTCAGGCTGCTGGAGCTGGAAGGGGCCCTGGAGCCCCTCACTGCAGAGACAGAAACACAGACCAGAGAGGGCGGGCACTGCCCCAGGCCACACAGCACAGAAGAGACTAACACACCGCACCTATCCCTCTGTCCAGGAGCCGCAGACAGCTTGGTACCCGACGTGTCTTCCTCGGTCTCAGGCCTGCCTGGGTTTCTCCACTGGGACCCAGATTTATGCTCAAATACAGGCTGCCCAGTCAGGAAACGTGAATCCTGCCACGTCTAAGCTGGGACTGGGCACAGCACTGCGCTCCTCCGAGCCTCACCACCACGCCTCTACAGTGGGGTAGCTGAAACACCTGTGCTGCAGAACCACACCTCCGTCTGAAGCAGCTGCGGGTGTGCAGTGGCCAGAGCACAGGAGTGTGGCAGGGCGGGTGACCCCCAGCTCCCCTCGCCACATCAGCCAAGCCCCAATTTCCTGACCTTCTGATGTGGGCGGTGGGTGCGGTCTGGGCAGCTCAGGCTTTGCTGCCCCAGGCCAGGGTTCAAGTCCCGCCCACCACAACTTATCACGCCTCTCCGAAAGGCCAGGATGCTAAACGCTAGACTGTGTGGGGGGAGGGGTGTCTACTGCACCGCTCGGCACTTCAAGCCATCTAGAAGATTCCAGCTCCCTGGCAGGAGGTGAGCTGGACACCTCTGGTTCATTCTCTGCACCACCTCCTGCCCTCCTCTCGCTGCAAATCTGTATTTCTTGCCTCCCCGACCCACCTTCTCTCCCACAGCCAAGGGCTTGGACTAGGAGCCAGTCCAGCTGCGCCATACGCGGCTGTGTGACCTAAGACAAGGCCCTTCCCTCTCTGGGCCTCAGTTTTTCCATCTGTTTGAGGTGATGGTTCCCACGAGAATGTCTCAAGGCCCTAGATGCTGCTCCTCCAGGGTGCCGGGGTTAGGTCCCGGGGGGCTGAGCGGAGGAGGAGGAATGGGTTGGGGGCTTGGGGGATGGGAGTCAGGCAACAGCTCGGAGCTTGACTTTCCCACGGCCTGGGTGATGTGGTAGGTGACCCCGACTGTGTGCCAGCGCCAGTCCCTTACTCGGTGTTCAGAGGGGGGTGTCTGTGGCCCTGGAGAGAGCTGGCGGAAGGGCCCCGAGTCCCACTCATTCCCACACCTTCCTGCAGACACAGCGGCCGGCTGCCGGAGGCCTAGGAGAAAACCAGACCGGGCGTGAGCACAGCCGTCACGGAGCATCGCAGACAATACGTGTAGTGTGCGGGGACCAGGGAGGGCCCGGAGCCCAGGGAGGGACTGGCAGAGGCCAGCAGCTCCTGGGGCCAGGAGCGGCTCCCCGCCCCCAAGCCAGACAAAGAGCGCCCGGGCCTGGGGAGCTGGCGGCCTTCCCGCCACTTGGGGCGCCTGGGGGGGCTCTCCGGCGGGGAGGCGGGGGCTTTGTCTAACTCCGCCACTGCCACCGCCGGCCAGGCCGAGGCTTGGCAACTCTCGAGCAGGAGGCAGGGCTGGAGGGTGTGAGGGATGATGACAAGGAAGCCGGAGGAGCGGCAGCGGAGAGTCCATCTTGGATGCAAATGGCACGGGGAGATCCGGCCTTTCTAAAGGGGTCCACGGGGAGGGGGGCGGCCCCACCAAAACACCAGAGACCTGGGGACCTCAGCAGTCCTCCCGGAGTTCACCGCAGGAGAAAGAAGAAAATCTGTGTACAGGTGCTAGCCAGCCCAGAGGGCTTCGGGGTCCCCAGCGGGTGCCTCTGTCACCCTGTGACCCCAATCCCCGAAGGGCCCCATTCAGGGCGCCGGCCTCAACTGCACCAGGGCCGGCCTGAGACTTCCCGCCAGTCCGGGCTGGCAGCAAGACCCTCCACCCATCCCACCCCGGAGTCAGATGAGGGAGGCAGTGAGAAATACTGTGGCCACAAAGCCCGTCTTGGTAAGGTGTGCAGACCCCGGAAGAGGTGAGAACATCTGAGGAGAAAACAGGGGCTCTTGGGGCTTAGCGCCCACATTTGACCAACTCAACTATCCCCCACCCCGTCCTTCCACCCCCTTAATCTTAACCCTTTCCAATCCCCAAATTTGTGTCCAAGAAGTTAAATACACACACACACACACACACACACACACACACACACACACACACACACACACACACACACACACACCCCTATACACACATATGCATATACATATATTGCTTTCCTGGGGGCCTCTTCAAATTTTTGGAATTCTGGAGTCAACATTCGGAGACAAGGCCCAAAACTTTCGGCCAACTGCCGGCGTGGCATTTCTGACCAGCAAGGCCAATCCCCTCCCTCCCAAGCCCCCTCCATGCACCTCGCTTATTTGGAAGTTTGTTTCCCATCAAGAGTCTAAAGGAGAAGAACCTTGGTGAAGGGACAAAGCCGGTCCCCTCTGAACCCACAATTTCACCTATCGCCCTCGGTCCCTGGGGCAAGACCCTAGGCACAGCCTAAAGCTGCCTGACAACTTCTGCAGGAGTTTCCTGGGACCGCCCAGCTCCAGCCCCAGGGAAAGGAGAGGACGGCCCCTCCGGCTTCTGAAGGAGGGGGCCTTCTAAACCCAGACTTGGGGGCTCCGAGATGCGGGGGCCCCGCTGAAACAACGCCCCCAGCCGCCGCTTCCAGGCTCTCCGAGGCCCCCGATCTCCTCCAACTTCTCTCCGCGCACGCCTGAAGGGACCTCCCGTGCGACCCATTTTGAGCGCCCCGTCCCACGCGCCAGGCCGGGCGGGCGCCCACCGACAATCTCCACTGCACCGCCGGTGACCCCAGCGGCCCCGCTCCCTCGGGGTCGGCTGCACCTGGCACGCTCGCCGCCCCGCAGCGCCGCCCGCGCGTGGCCCGGGCTTGCTCACGTGCACCCCTGCCGCCCAGGCCCCCTGCCCGGACCCACCCCCAGCTCCCTAAGGGCGGCCCGCGCCGGGGTCCCGGCGCCCCGCTCCCGGCGCGGCCCGGCCGCTCCCGACTCCCGCCGGCAGGGGCCCTCGCCGAGCCGCCCAAAAGCCAAGGAAAAAGGAGCCGAGAAAGCCTCCCCCGCCCTCGCTCGCCGCGCTCCCCACGAGCCCTCGGCCGCCGGCGTGGGGGGGACCGCGGCGGCCGCCCGTGCCCCGGGCCCCGGCCCGGCCCCGAGGCCCGGCGCGGGGTGCACCCGCGAACTTTGGCAGGGCGGGCACCGGAATCATGGCGGCGGCCGCCGCGCTGCCCCGGGCCGGGACCCGGTGCCCGCCGACCCCGGCCGCCGCGGGGCCCCGGGAGCCGGGGCCGGGCGCGCGGACCCCCAACTTGGCGGCACTTGGGGCGCGGCGCGCGCGGCCCGCGGGGCGCACTCACTCACCGGCGTTGAGGGAGGCGGCGGGCATGTGCGCGGTCAAGTTCGGTTTGTAAGACATCCCCCCGAGCGGCGGGGCGCGCCGGGGCGCAGCGGGGCCCGGCCCGCGAGGGCGGCGGCGAAGGCGGCGAGGCCGGCCGGCAGCGAGGCGGCCCTAGCGTCCGTGCGCCCGTCCGTGCGCCCGCCGAGCTCCCGCGCACTTTTTGTTGTTGACGGCTCGGGCCGCACCGGCAAATATGGCCGTCCCTCACCCTGACACCCGCTGCAGTATATCACCCATACATCGGGCGGGCGCGCGGGCGCAAGGGCGGCCGCAAACTTTGAGCGGAGCCAGCGGGGCCGGCCCGGGCCGGGAGGGGGCGGCCCGGCGCGCCGCGGCCCGGCGTCAGGGGGCGGCTCCGCCCGCGGCCGCGCCCCGCGCCTCCGGGCGCGCTCGGCGCCCGCAACTTGGCAAAGTTTCGGGGGCTGGGGTCCCGGCGGCGCCCGAGGCCCGCGTGGGTCCCTTTCTTCTTCTGCGCTGGCGGCGCCTGGAGATTTGTGCTTGTACCGATTTTTTTTTTTTTTTTGGTAAGCTAGGTAGGATTGCAGAATTACTTTTTTCCCCCTTGACTGTGGGGGCAGGGATGGAAAATTACCTGGAGAAAATGGTGGCGAGTGGTATTTTTAAGCACGTAGATCATTCCAGACGCCGAGGTCTGGCTACTCCCCAGAATAAGAACAACCAATTCTTGACATTGATTTCAAATAAATTTCATGTCCCTCTCGGTATTAAGTGGTTTTTAACCCCTTGGCGGCCTAGACTCCTTTGAGACTGGGCAAAACCCAGAGGCCTCCTCCCCTGGGAAATACACCCTCACATCTACATAATTTTGCATCTTAACTCATTCAAATATCTAAGAAGCGCCTACTACGTGCCGGGCACTGTTCCCGGCACTAAGGGTACCAGAATAAACTTGACAAAGTTTTCTCTCTCCTGGATTTTACATTGCAATTTTTGATCCTCCTCCGACGGACCCCAGTCGACTTCTGAGATCTGACTGATACGCAATCATCAAATGCATTTTGCATTAGATGATGAAGCTTTTGAAGGTGTTATTTCTTGGAGTTCTGCTTTATTATTACTTTTTAAAATTTTATTGATTTATTTACTTTGGCTGCGTTGGGTCTTCGTTGCTGTGCGCGGGCTTTCTCTAGTTGCGGTGAGCGGGGTCTACTCTTTGTTGCGGTGCACAGGCTTCTCATTGCGGTGGCTTCTCTTGTTGCCGAGCACGGGCTCTAGGCGCGCGGGCTTCAGTAGTTGTGGCACGTGGGCTCAGTAGTTGTGGCTAACAGGCTGTAGAGCGCAGGCTCAGCAGTTGTGGCGCACAGGCTTAGTTGCTCCCCGGCATGTGGGATCTTCCCCAACCAGGTCTCAAACCCATGTGTACCCTGCATTGGCAGGCGGATTCTTAACGACTGCGCCACTGGGGAGGTCCAGAGTTCTGCTTAAATAGTAAATCTTGTCAAAATACACAAGATGCCCACCCTTTTCTGCCTTTTTTAATCGCCATGCTTTGCAGATTTCGTGATTAACCATAGACATTCAGATACATCTGAATCTAGTGAGGAAGGCCTCAACCTCTTTGCCTGAGGGAAGGGATACCACCAATTCCTTCCCTCTGTCCCTTTAGGATTGAAGGTACAGGCGACACCCCTTTCCCAGGACCCCTTGTGGTCAGCTTTAGGCTGATTCAGCCAAGGATGCTCAATGAAATTTTATTTCACAGATAAATTAATATCACCCTTTCCTACCCTGCTCCCAGGGGACCAATAGTCTAGAGTAGCACTGTCCAATAGAAAAGTATTGCAAGCCACATATAATTTAAAAGTTTTATTAGTCACATTTTAGAAAGTAAAAAGAACTGGTGAAATGAATATATTTTATTTAACACAATATATCGAGAAACAGTATGATTTCGATATATAATGAATATAAAGCAATTATTAAGATACTTTCTTTTTATAAGACCAAGTCTTCAAAACCCAGCGTGTATTTTACCTTTACAGCTCATCCTAACTCCAACTGGCCACATTTCAAGTGCTCGGTAACCACAATACCTAGTGGTTTTCCTACTGGACCAGTTCAGGGCTAGAAGCTATAAGCAGAGGGCTCCCAGGCTGACAGACCTTGGTATGTATTCTGCCTCCATCACCTGTTCGCTGTTGGACTAAGCCTCCATTTCCTTGGGGCAAGAATCCAGATCTCAGTGGCCTGCTTCAGTCCCTTCTACAGATGTGTGCGCTATTCTCTTTCCATATTGTATTTTTACCACGATGCCCCCTCAATGATCATCATTGGAAAATATTTTTCCTTTTGTTTTTAATTGAGACCTAGTTCACTTAGTATAAAATTCACCCTTTAAAAATATACAATTCAGCGGGACTTAGTATAAGCACAGAGTTGTGCAATCATCACAACTATCTAATTCTAGAACATTTCTGTCATCCCCAAAGGAAACCGAACAGCAGTCACTCCCCATTCTCCACTACCCATAGCTTTAGGCAACTGCTAATCTACTTTCTATGTCTAGGGACAGACCTATTCTGGACATTTCATATGCATGGAATCAGTTACAATACGTGTATGGCCTCTTTCACTTAGCATAATACTTTCAAGGTCAATCCATGTTGCAACATGTATCAGGACTTTGTTCCTTTTATGGCTGAATAATATTCCATTGTATAAATAGACCACATTTTGTTTATCCATTCATTAGCTGATGGACATTGTTTCCACTTTCTGACTATTATGAATAAAGCTGCTACGAACATTTATGTACAAGTTTTGTGAACATGTTTTCAATATGGGGGGTATATACCCAGGACTGGAATTGCTGGGTTACATAGTAACTCTATGTTTAACTTTTTGAGGAATTGCCACACTTCTTTCCATAGTGACTATATCATTTTATATTCCCAACAGCAATGTATAAATTTTCCAATTTCTCCATATCCTCACCAACACCTTTACTATCTGGCTTTTTTTTTTTTTAATTTATTTTATTTTTGGCTGCATTGGGTCTTTGTTGCTGCACGCAGGCTTTCTCTAGTTGTGGCGAGCGGGGGCTACTCTTGGTTGCGGTGCACGGGGCTCTCATTGCAGTGGCTTCTCTTGTTGTGGAGCACGGGCTCTAGGTGTGTGGGCTTCAGTAGTTGTGGCACATGGACTCAGTAGTTGTGGCACGTGGGCTCTAGAGCGCAGACTCAGTAGTTGTGGCCCACAGGCTTAGCTGCTCCGCGGCATGTAGGATCTTCCCGGACCAGGGCTTGAACCCGTGTCCCCTGCATTGGGAGGTGGATTCTAAACCACTGCGCCAGGGAAGCCCATATCTGGCTTTTTTATTTGAGGCATCCTAGTGGGTGTGAACTGGAATCTCATGGTTTTGATTTGCATTTCTTTTTTTTTTTTTTTTTTGCGATACGCTGGCCTCTCACTGTTGTGGCCTCCCCCGTTACGGAGCAACAAGCTCCAGACGCGCAGGCTCAGCGGCCATGGCTCACGGGCGCAGCCGATCCGCGGCATATGGGATCCTCCTGGACCGGGGCACGAACCCGTGTCCCCTGCATCAGCAGGCAGACTCTCAACCACTGCGCCACCAGGGAAGCCCTGCATTTCTTTAATGAATGATGTTGAGCTTCTTTTCATGTGCATACTGGCCATTTGTGTATCTTCTTTGGAGAAACATCTATTCCAATCCTTTACCCATTTTTTAACTTGAGTTTTTATGTTAAGTTGAAAGACTTCTTTATTCTGGATACTTGTCCCTTCTCAGATTTATAGTTTGCAAATATTTTCTCCCATTCTGTGGGCTATCTTTTCATCTTCTTGATAGTGTCCTTTGATACACAAATGTTTTTAATTTTTTTTTTTTTTTTTGGCCGCACTGCGCAGCTTGTGGGATTTTAGTTCCCCGACCAGGGATCAAACCCGGGCCCTTGGCAATGAGAGCGTGGAGTCCTAACCACTGGACCGCCAGGGAATTCCACAAAAGTTTTAAATTTTGATAAAGTCCAACGTATCTATTTTTAAATTTTTATTTGCTTGTGTTTTGGTACCATATCTTGTCCAAGGTCATAAAGTTTCACCTAAGTTTTCTTCAAATAGTTTTTATAGTTTTTGTTCTTACATTTAGGTCTTTGATCCATTTTTAGTTAATTTTTGTGTATGAAGTGTGTCCAGATTCATTCTTTCATGTGGATATCCAGTTGTCTCCGTACCATTTGTTGAAAAGTTTATTCTTTCCCTGTTGCATGGTCTTGACACCTTTGTTGAAAATCCACTGACGATGAATATGAGTTTATTTCTGGACTCTCAATTCTATTCCATCGATCTGTGGAATCTATCCTTGTGTCGGTACTCCACTGATTTGATTACTGTAGCTTTGGAGTAAGCTTTGCATTCAGGAAGTGCTGAGTGCTCCAACTTTATATTTCTTTGTCAAGATTATTTTAGCTATTCTGGGTCCTTTGCATTTCCCTATGAATTTTAGGATCAGCTTGTCCTTTTTCGCAAAAAAAAAAAACCACCAAAAAAACCCAAAAAACAAAAAATACAGTTGGGGGCTTCCCTGGTGGCACAGTGGTTAAGAATCCACCGGCCAATGCAGGGGACACAGGTTCAAGCCCTGGTCCAGGAGGATCCCACATGCCGCGGAACAATTAAGCCCATGTGCCACAACTACTGAGCCTGTGCTCTAGAGCCTGCGAGCCACAGCTACTAAGCCCACATGCCACAACTACTGAAGCCCGCGCGCCTAGAGCCTGTGCTCCACAACAAAAGAAGCCACCACGGTGAGAAGCCCACTCACCGCAACAAAGAGTAGCCCCCGCTTGCCGCAGCTAGAGAAAGCCTGTGCACAGCAACGAAGACCCAACACAGCCAAATAAATTAATAATTAATTAAATGTATAAAAAATTAGTTGGAATTTTGATCGGGCTTGTATTAAATCTGTGTATAAAGTTAGGGACTACTGCAATCTTAATTTCAATGTTAAGTCTTCCAATCCATGAATGCAGGATGTCTTTCCATTCATTTAGGTCTTCTTTTTTTTTTTTTTTTTTTTGTGGTACGAGGGCCTCTCACTGTTGTGGCCTCTCCCGCTGCGGAGCACAGGGTCCGGACGCGCAGGCTCAGCGGCCATGGCACACAGGCTTAGTTGCTCCGCGGCATGTGGGATCTTCCCGGACCAGGGCACGAACCCGTGTCCCCTGCATTGGCAGGCAGACTCTCAACCACTGTGCCACCAGGGAAGCCCCCAGGTCTTCTTTAATTTCAACAATTTTTCAGTTTTCAGTGTACAAGTCCTGTACTTCTTTGGTTTACTGCATTCCTAAGTATTTCATTATTTTTGATGCTATTGTAAATGGAATTTACTTAATTTTTGGATTATTTATCTCTAGTGTGTAGAAATACAACTGATTTTTCTATACTGTCTTGTATCCTGCCACTTTCCTGAACTCACTTTTTAGCTGTAATAGCTGTTTTGTGTCGGCATGGAGATTCTTTAGGGTCCTCGATATATAAGATCATGTCATCTGCAAATTAGAGAGTTTTAGTTCTCCCTTTCCAAATGGGATGCCTTTTCTTTTTCTTGCCAAACAGCCCTGACTAGAGCCTCCAGGACAGCACTGGATAGAAGTGGTAAGAGCAGACATCCTTGTCTCGTTCCTGATCTTAGGGGCAAAGATTTTAGTTTTTCACCATTCAGTGTGATGTTCACTGTGGGCTTTTCATAGACGCCTTTTATCAAGTTGAGGGTGGACCCTTCTCTTCCTAGTTTGTTGAGTGTTTTTATCATGAAAGAGTTGGATTTTGTCAAATGCTTTTTCTGCACCTATTGAGATCGTGTGGGGGTTTTTCCCCTTTATTCAACAAATAGTTATCAAGAGTCTGAGTGTCAGGCACTATTCTAGGGGCAGCAGAGGAAGACCATCCCCATGTCTTGATGAAGCTTATCATTCCAGGCATGGCAGCCCCATTTAGCTGTCCTCTCTTACCTCACCACACTGGAGCCTTGCCTTTCACTAGTTATTCTTCTTCAGGCCAGACTGGATTATGACCCTGGTGCTTGTTCATTCCCACGTCCGAGCCTTCGTTACACCACCGTGCCCTTGTGTTCCACTTGGCCAACTCCTGCTCACCTGTCAAAGCCCAGCTCAACTATCCCCACCTCTGAAAAGACTTCCCTGCCTGGCTGCCCCTCTGCTAATGCCCGCTATTGTATTTAACCTGGTCAGTTTCCTTCATGAGTCTGAGCCACTTGAAGGAAAGAACTGCATCCTCGAATGTCTAGTCAAGGCATACAGAACATTCCATAAAGGGCCTCACTGTGCTCCTAGAAATGAGACAAAGCAAGATCAATTCTCATTTGCATGCGGGACTCCTGTTCTCAACCTTCCTGCTCACAATTCACTTTCCATAACAGATGTGTTAGCTTCCTGGGGTTGCCATAACTAATTACTACTAACTGGTGACTTAAAACAACAGAGACTTATTTGCTCTCAGTTCTGGAGGCCAGAAGTCTGAAATCAAGGTATGGGATGGGCCACATTCCCTCTGAAGGCTCTAAGGGACGATACTTTGCCTCTTCCAGCTTCTGGTGGCTCCATGCATTCTGTGGCTTGTGGCTGCATCCCTCCAGCTCTGCCTTCAGGTGGCCTTCTTCTCTGTCTTCTCCCCGTCTCTTTTAAGAACACTTGTCATTGGACTGAGGACCCACCTTAATCCAGGATGATGTCATCTCAAGATCCTTAAATTAATTACATCTGCAAAGACCTTTTATCCCCAAAAGGTCACATTTACAGATTCCAGGTGGACATATCTTCTTAATTTTTTGGGGGGCGGGGTAGGGGAGCACTATTCAACCCACTACAACAGGCTTCAAAAAAGGATCCAGAGGCTTCCCTGGTGGCGCAGTGGTTGAGAGTCCACCTGCCGATGCAGGGGACACGGGTTTGTGCCCCGGTCCTGGAAGATCCCACATGCCGCGGAGCGGCTGGGCCCGTGAGCCACGGTCGCTGAGCCTGCGTGTCCGGAGCCTGTGCTCCGCAACGGGAGAGGCCACAACGAG
This sequence comes from Pseudorca crassidens, assembly GCF_039906515.1. Classification (NCBI taxonomy): domain Eukaryota; kingdom Metazoa; phylum Chordata; class Mammalia; order Artiodactyla; family Delphinidae; genus Pseudorca; species Pseudorca crassidens. The sequence goes on from NC_090307.1 coordinate 85,493,279, forward strand.
AGGCCCACATACCGCAGAAAAAAAAAAAAAAAGGATCCGGATTTTTTTCCCTTTCTCCTCTGAGAGTTAAAACCCCTAAAAAGGGGAAAAAAACCATTCCTAGTGGCTCCACTAAAAACATCTGTGTGAAACTCCCTCAAATAGGTCCCTTTATTTTTATTTTTTTCAGCAAAGAAAGATTTATTGCAGTGTCAGGCAAAGAGAACGGGTGGCTTGGGCTCAAAAACCCTGAACTCCAAATAGGTCCCTTTAAATGAGCGGTTTTAGAAGGATCTAGAATGGTCCCTTATTAGTTTAATGGACATGTCACAGAGTGGCTTGCCAGGGATTAGAGCAGATGAAGGAGAAGGAGGAGCCTAGTGAAAGAGCTTGGCCTGCAAGAACCTCAGGAGATAAATTTTAGTTCTGGATCCACCATGAACCTCTCTTTAGGCCTCAAATAACTTGTTTAACCTACCCGGGCCTTAGTTTCATCTGTAAGACTACGGAGGTTGAACGGGATGAAGCTCTAAGAATTCTCAAAACGCCAACATCCTAAGAAGGCAGACAGACAACACACGTGCCATCTTCTCTAAGGAAAAACGTCAGCCCGGGAAGGCCTTGAAATCATTTTGACACTGTTTCCATCACCATTCTGGGGCAATCAGCTCCAAAGTGGGGTGCACCTGCCTCACATGGTAAGAAGGGTGATTCACAGGAGGGAATATTAGAATTCCTATTTATGTGGGATTTACCACATACATATTAGCACAGAAGTACACATAGGACTTATAAATAACTTAATAAACAATAGTGGAAGTATACTCAGAAACACTTATTAGAACATGTGACCAAAAAAGTTTGGAGACCACTGACTGAAGAAACTAGTTAAGTAAGGCAATCAGACCGAACAGTTTGACAACCAGACAAGCTGTGGGTGAAGTGTCATGATTAAATCAGCAGTTAGTGACTCCAGTGTGGTTTATATCCTCAGGACAGTAAAACCATACTTTATATCAAGTTGTTTTTTTTTAAATAAATTTATTTATTTTATTTGTTTATCTTTGGCTATGCTGGGTCTTCGCTGCTGCGCGCGGGCTTTCTCTAGTTGCGGCGAGCGGGGGCTACTCTTCGTTGAGGTGCTCAGGCTTCTCATTGCGGTGGCTTCTCTTGCTGCTGTGCACAGGCTCTAGGCACGTGGGCTTCAGTAGTTGTGCCACATGGGCTCAGTAGTTGTGGCTCGCGGGCTCTAGAGCACAGGCTCAGTAGTTGTGGCGCACAGGCTTAGTTGCTCCACAGCACGTGGGATCTTCCCAGACCAAGGATCGAACCTGTGGTGCCTGCAATGGCAGGCAGATTCTTAACCACTGCGCAACCAGGGAAGCCCAAAAGTTTGTTTCTTAAGTCTGATCTACGATAGAAAATCAAAAATGGGGCATGCAGGACTTCCCATGGTCCAGTGGTAAAGAATCCACCTTTCAAGGCAGGGAACGAGGGTTCAATCCCTGGTCCAGGAACTAAGATCCCACATTCCGCAGGGCAACTAAGCCTGTGCGCCACAACTACCAAGCTCACATGCCACAAAGTACAGAGCCTACATGCCCTGGAGCCTGCACACCACAGCTAGAGAGCCCACACACCCTGGAGGCTGCATGCCACAACTAGAGAAGAGAAAACCCACAGGCCACATCAAGAGAGAAGCCCGCGTGCTGCAACCAAGACCCGATGCAGCCAAATAAAGAAAGAAATGGGGCATGCAAACATTTGAGGACATGATAAACAGCTTTTCACGTCAATACCTCTGAACAGGAAACACACATGTAAAAACAAACTGGGGGAAAAGAAAGCTAAACAGAAAATCCAGTATTACTGCAGAAATTGAGAGCACTGTATTTTATCTTGATCTAGGCCTAAAGATGAAAAAGGGGATTCTAGAGACCTCTTATGGCTCTAAACAGTGGACATCTTCACAAAACACCTTTCTACTGAAGGTTCATGAATTTCTCAATTTCCTACAATTAATAATTTATTCTAATTTGGATTTCTCCAGTAATTGCACATCAGTCTTTGTGAAAATGAATCTTGCCTGCAACCAAAGATAAACAACAGAAGCTCGAGCATTTATTGCGATACTCAGAAATTTACCCTCTAAAGTTCCCCAAGAAAGGATACTGAAGAAACTGGCGAGAATGGCTGCCTTGAAAAGAAGAACGGGGGCCAAGCGGGAGGAGCAGAGCGCGAACGTTCACTGTATGTTCTCATCTGCCTGTTGACTTGTGTCAGGTGTTGGTATTACTTATTCAAGCAAACTACCAATCAAAAACATAAAAATTAAGTATCCCAGACTAATGTGGTGTCCACCCAGCCATCCTACCTTTGCATGCTACCTGGTGGTAATTCTTAGGTGGATGGTGACTTGGAACCAGCAGTGTGGCACTCGCCTCTCCTAACCCAACGATGCACTTGACGCCCAGAGTGGGCAGCTTTCAGAGGACGAAGCCAACTTGCTGAGAGTTGGGCTCTAAAAATAAACATTTTGCACATTTCTTTTAGCCTCTTTTCTCTCCATAAAGGCCTCCACAGATGGCTTCTTTACATCATGCTCTCAAATGACTAGCTGATAAATATTCATACTTATGGAAATTGTATTGTACATACTCCAAACCCCCAGCCAGTTAAAGTTTGTATTTTCTGTTATCTCAAGGGTGGTGCCCCCTTGCTCATGGGTCTTGTCCTCTGTAAAACACACACAAATTTGTGCACGCACACACACAGATCAGACACCAGCTTTTGCCTCTGTATGATTAATTTGCTTAGAGGCGATTCTGATCCTCAGGAGGACATCAGGCCATGTCTGGAGACATTTTGGATTTCCATAACTGGGGGGTGCAGGGTACACTGTGTACTACTGGCACCTAGTGGGTGGAAGCAGGGATGCTGCTCTACACCCTACAATGCACAGGACGGTCCCCACATCACCCCACTCTCTGCAAAGAATGGCCCAGCCCAAATGTCAATGGTGCTGAGGCCCTGGGAGACACAACGTGAGGCTGAAAGCAGACTGGGTTACAGATTAAAACACTGAAGCGGAACAAGGTCAAAGCAAACTGGAACCGCAACAGAAAAACTCAGTGGGGACAGTGGAGGCTCTACATGAAGTCTGGCCTCTTGTTTCTTATTCAAATTAATACTCAATTTATTAAGGTTATATATTCAAGAAGAAGTTTCCTTTCAGTCTTCAAGCACGACTTAGAAATATTTTAGGAAAATTTTAGTTAAAATGTAAAACACTCTCCTTTCACTTGTTCTTCAATTAATGCTCAATTATCTCACGTATTTGGCAGACTAAATTTCCCTAAATGTAAACATCGTTTACAAATTTGATTAAATTCCTTTAAGCATTTCCAGCTACAAACTGAACACGACTTTCTCAAGCATTTCAAACCCCACAAAGAAAAGACTTGCAAACAAGCCAGACTCCAACCATTTACAAATGCCTCTGTCCGTGTCTAGAGGACAGCGGCATGGACTCCTGGTCCAGACCGCCCCTTGCTGCTTCCCTGACCTCTGTGCCCATCTCACCTGTAAAGTGAGGGTGCCAGCACTCATACGGCATAGGGGAGGGAGGTTTAAACACACACACACACACACACACACACACTCAGGGCAAAGGGATCTACTCACTGTTCTGGGTGTCCTGTGGTGTCTTCTCTCCTGTTCATTCCCAATTTCTCTAGCTTCCCAAGCCCAGTGCAAAGAGCTGACTGGATCTCTTGTCAGGTCATTACTTCTCCATCGATGAGCCCCAGGGCTCACCACACTCCCTTCTCTCCATCCACGGCAGCCTCCTCAAGGCAGGCTGGTGCCAGTGGACTGTCGGTCACCTCCTGGGCCCCCCATCAGGCACCCAGCATCCCTAATGTCTCCTTCTTAGCTCCCGCGACCACCGGAACCTTAACTTGCTCGCTCGTTTGCTATCTCTGACATGAGAATAACTACCCACGAGGAGTCTCTACTGAGGACTGCATGTGGCCCGACATAGACACACAGCAGTTGCTTATTAAACACTTAGTGAAGAAACATGAAATACAGGCACTTGGGCTTCCCTGGTGGCGCAGTGGTTAAGAATCCACCTGCCAATGCAGGGGACAGTGTTCGAACCCCAGTCCGGGAAGATCCCACATGCCGCAGAGCAACTAAGCCTGTGCACCACAACTACGGAGCCTGCGTTCTAGAGCCCACGTGCCACAACTACTGAAGCCCGCGCACCTAGAGCCTGTGCTCCACAGAAAGAGAAGCCACCACAATCAGAAGCCCGTGCACCACAATGAAGAGTAGCCCCTGCTTGCCGCAACTAGAGAAAGCCCGCGCACAGCAACGAAGACACAACACAGCCAAAAATAAATAGAAGAAATACAGGCATGAATTTCCACGAAAATTAGAAACTAAAAGGCTTTTCATCTGAAAACTAGAGGAGGACTGAGGACTACGGAAAGGACTACAGAAAGCACCCCACAGTGACTGGCACACGCTATGTTGTCTGCAGTAGTTTCCGTTTTGTTTTTTCTTAAGCAGAGCTCCAATCTTACGACTCACAGACTGGATGGCTGTGCACCATCAGGAACGAATTTTAAATAGGAAGCCTCATACCCCCAAGTCCTCCAACACTCTTGGCACCTTTCAGGGAGGACACCCCATGACCCAAGCCCCCCGGCCTGGGCACCCGGTGCTGACTCACTGAAGCTCTGCAGCAGCACGGACATTTCTGACTCTAACAAATGCTGGGTTGCATTTTCTCCACATCGTGAGAAGTCTTCTAGAATTCACTTAAAATAAAAAACCAACATAAAAGGAGTCCGAGCCCCCAGCGGAAAGAAGCTCTCTAGGTGAGCGTGGTTGCCCTGACACAGCTTAAACGGGTGCTCAGAACCCAGACAAAGAAAATACACAGAGAAAAGCAGCATATTAGCCAGTTTAATTTATTTAAGAATCTTACAAAAAAAGGAAAAAAAACCAGAAAAACAAAAATCAAAAGACACAACAAAAAACCTAAATACAGAATTCATTACGCTTCATGGTTGATCGTTTTTACTTGCAAGGGTATAAAACCTCGCTAAATGCAGCCAATACATTTTTATTGCATGAGACCCAATTTTTAAAGTTACAAATCAAAACGGTCAGAACAATCGTTTCTGGACACCCGGTACTGTATTACCACGGAAGGCTGAAGCAGTGCAGTATCATCAGAACAGTGCGTACCCTTCATACACTGACGGACATTCAAAACAGAGTAGCAATATAAAAAGAGAGATTTTAAAAAAGAGAACAGAACAGAAACAACCAGAAGAGTTTACATCCACCTTTGTTTCAAATTGTCTTTGGATTCCATCATATGTTGTCTCAAGATGCACCATGTCAGATCAGTAAAGGAAGATCTATGCCTACGTATAAAAGTATCCTTTGCTCAGCAGAGGTAGAACCTGGCAAAAGTTTTATTGCAGAGATACAGCGTACCTCTTCCCACCTCTCATGGTTGATGGTAGATACAAGTGGTTATTGAAAAATAATATCAGTAGTTTGCAAATTCAGTATAAACCATGAACAGGATGATTTTTTCTGATGGAGGTGAGACTGCAATGTGCTACGTAGAAAAAAAGCTCTCTGCCCCGTAAAGTGGAAGTCAGAAAGAAGGCTGAAGCTTCTTTATCCTCTTCAGTGCCACAAATACTGTCACAGCAAGAAAGGCCCTCAGGACAGGGTGGACGGAAAAGCCAGGGAGTTCTCACTAAGGGGCCGGCGGACTGACCCTCAGCCCCAAGGAGGCCTGACCTGCAAGTATCAAAGAGAACTGACGCTCCCAGGTGGCGCCCCTTGCTCGACTCTGCACTACAAGGGTGTAGTCTAGCCTCATGGTGTCCTGACGGTTGCTGCTCCCCGGGCGCCAGAGGAGGAAAGCCGGGCAGGACGTGTTGGGGCAGGGATTCCCACTGGAGCTCTCCTCTGAAAGGCCCCGTTTCATGACAAATTAGGTGCCTAAGACTTACCTAAATGCAGACAACTTTTAAATTTCAGGAAGTCTACGAAGTTCAGTAGTAACGAGAGAAACATGTACACAAATGAAGGCCCAAGAAAGGCTCACGGCTATCTTTCCTGAAAGTTAAGGAGGAAGATTTTCTTAAAAGTGCGAAATCTGTAATTAAAAACGCAATGTTGGCCTCCCTGGTGATGATTACCACCACTTTTGTGAGCCACCCCTGGGTCTGCCCTACTGGCAACACTAATCCAATCATTAAGAATGCCCTGATCCAGCTCAGCTCCTAGCTTTACAGCCAATCTAGTCAAGATCAATTCACCAGCTCACTGGTGGCAGGACAGCCCAGCAGATCCTACCAGCCAGTCCCTCCACAGTTAACTGGCTGTTTTACCCTCAGCACAGAATCAACCCTTGAGCTGAAGGCTCATGGAAGCCTCCACAGCAGTTGTGCTGCTCGATTCCGGAGGAAAACTGTCCCTTAAAGGACATTCTCTAATGTCACCTGTCAGCATGGACACCAGCATGTACGAGGTCTGTCTCCACTCCTGCTATAAATATCCTTAACTGGTGGGAGCAGAAGCAGATTACCCATGCTCACTGGAAAGTAAGCTTCTGATTGTTACTTGCAGGCTAAAAGTACACGCTGGACTTCTTAAAGAAACAGAAAATCTGCAGCAGTAGCAGGTCATAAATCACTGTTCAGATCTGCAAGATTTTCCTCTCAGCTGGAATGCCACAAGGATGAAGGATTTGGTGCAGGCCTGAAAAATTGCAAGGGTAGGAACAAGTCGGGTTTACTGAAGAGCAAGTTTGATCCCAAATGCACTGAAGAAGTTAGAGGAGCTTAAAGGAAGTCTTGGGAAGAAATTTTTTAGGTGAAAACATGAGGCTCACTATAGCTTCCAAAGAGCAACATAAATGAGCATAACTAGTCATATAATGACAGTATCAGAAATTGCACTCAAGTACATTCCCCCCAATACAATGCATTGCACACAGTAAAAATTTGTAATAAAAATGCAAAACACAATCAGGCATGTTGAAAAATATTAACACAAAACAGACATAGGAATTCTATGGTAAAGATGCAAAACCGAATTCTAAAATATATGAACAAATTCAACTAAGAAGTTTTTCATACGTTTCTACATCCAAAAAAAAAAACAAATTGTAAGAAGCCCCCTATGGGAAGTCAAGAAAAGAATAAATAGGATTGAAGGGAGGAGGGAAAAGAGAAAAACAAGCTGGTGGCGTCCCAATTTACAAGAAATATTTACATTCAGAATTCAAAAAGAACTCAACATTTCTATATATACACATTATGTACATATATATATATAAGTACAGCATAAAATCAGAAGGTGGGTTTTGGATTTCACCTCAAGTATGCAGAAAAAAAATTACTAGCTAGCTCGAGTTGCAGGTATCTATAGATGTGTTTCCTTCACTTATATGCCCTTAAAAGACACTGCCTTTGTACTAGACAACTGGCATCCAATGAGGACTTTTTACAAATGGCTTTTGCTCGCAGCTGTAGCCATGACATGGACTGCCTGCTGCATATTCCAGCAGCAAAGCGTGCACAGTGAGCGTGCGAGGTGTGGTGTTAGCCAAGGACTCCAGACATAGAGGAAGGATAGTCAACAAATGCCTACTGTCCCTGGGATGCCTGCACTAACCGAACATCTGTTAACTGCATACTGGTCTAACAGCGACTCTTATGTAGCACCATTCTTAGAAACTATCAAATATCATTCAGGTACATTTTTATTTTATTTTTTCAGGTACATTTTTAAAATGAGAGTATTTAGATAGGGACCTTCCTCTTAATATCTAATCAAGAAAAGGACCCAAGTGAAAAACACTTTTCCTCTGCTCCTACTTTCATAAACTGAAATGCATCAATCATTTCTAATCTATTGCTTTTCTTCCCCTCCTGCTAAACTGGAAAGTGGAGGGGACTGAGGAAAGGCTCCCATTATACAACGGTAAGTGTCTGGTACCCTTTCTCGTCACGCCTGTTAGAAGTTGCTCTAATAGCATCACATGGAGATTAGCAAATGAATGCCCCAGTGGCTACAGCCAGAAACTTATGCTTCTAGAATATTATATACCCCTGGAGCTTGGTAATCTAGAACTTTCACCATTACAGATGAAGCAGAATACAAGTAAAAGGTTTACTGTTGCAACTCAAAAAGGTTTCTGAAGTGCTAGTTGGATTGGAATAAATATATATATATACATACACACACCACTACATTGCTTTGGATGCAGGTTCTTGCTAACTTATATACAGATGCAAAGAAAAGATACTGAAGAGTGTATCGGCAATTTAGCAGCAAAAAGGGAAAATTGCTTAAGATATTTACTTTTTCATCAAGTGTGTTTAAAAATACCTTATTAATACTTTTAGGAATTCGTATCGTTGATAAATATCTGGATTATCCCACTAAACTGCAGCTTGTGGTAGGGAGGGTGCTAAATTAGGGGAACACTACCCCCCCGCCAATACCATCTGAGCAGCTCTGGACTTGGAAAGTGGTTTTCAGTACAATCGGCACTGTAAACTCTGAAAACACTTACATGACTTGTAATCAAAATCTTTGTGCTCAGAGCCATATTGCTAAAAAGGGAGAAAAGGCATTACAGAGGCCAAATGGACTCACATCGGGTTCAACAAGGTCCCTGGGTTCAGACGTGGCATTCAGATCCTGAAATACAAGGATCTGTTGTACAGAAGTTAGCTGTTGTTGAGACTTGATTTTTTGACAGAGGAGGACCTTGAATGCTGGCTTTTCCCATGTTGACCAACCTAAAACTTGCTGACTTGGGTAAGGGCACAGTGTTAAAGGTCATGTGTTCACCTCCAGAGAGGAGGATGGGAAGCAGACTGCCGGCGCTCACATGCACACCACACCACGATAAGCATGTGCACATGGCACCTCGGCTCCCCATCCATTTACACGGCTGCCTTTCTGAGGTCTACTTTGAGAGTTTTCAGAGGCCTTATTTCTGGACTTTTGTTTAAAAAAGCAAAACGAAGCTGTTCTACAAAGAACAGAACATACATATATCCCCCTTTGTAACAAGATAGCTATTCCAAGAGCAAACATTACATCATAAATTGTGAGGGTCAACTAACTGCATGCTAAAGAATCCTCACACTGAAGCTGCTTGGAAAAAACCATAACCTGCTAAAAACGATACTCCCACACACAAAAAAGGGAAGTTGGGCCAAGCCTCCAAGAGGGAGTCTCTTTTCCTCAACCCTGCCATTTTGTCTCACTGGAGGTAACAGGCTTGTTATGCTTCCCCCTCCACAGCTCTATTTCACCTTGGGATGTTGATGGAAGCTGACTGGGCTCCTGATTTAAAAACAGAAGAACTAACTGGGAAGTTTTGGTGCAGGTGGACAATTCTGCTCTTGACTGCCAGCTGGGTCTAGTGGCCCTAACAAGGGACATTGGTTGATATTCATATGGATCACTGCCTGAGATATAAGGACTAGACTGAGGATAAAAGTTGCATCCACTAGGCAAAATATGCCAAAGAACAGAAATTATTCTCAATTTGTTCCTTTAGGCGTCTAGAATAAATAATTCCAAAGAAAGAAAACTTATGGTAAACGTGACATGACCAAACTCAGGCTTGAAGAAACACAAGAGGATGATAGCCCTAGCTTTCCCATCACTTAACATATATCTCACCTAATTCTGCAATAAGTTTAGAAAGTTACAAAGGAGAACAGTTCAACTTGAGAAACTTTCAAAAGTACTATCGTTTTACCCCTTCCTCAACACCATTTCAATTTTGAGGGGTAGGTTTTAAACCAAAATATAAGGCTACCTGGAATGTTGAGCAACACGCAAGTTCTGCAGCATCCCCATCACAGACTACTTTTGAAGGTGGTGAGGGCCTAAACAAGAGTCCACTTCTGCTTAGTATAATAACTTTTTATTTGACATCTACAAGATTGTGGTTATCTTGCAGCTTTTGACCAGGTTTATACAATCTCAGTTTTTCAATAGTGCAACCTGTGCAAGCAAAAAAAAAAAAGGAAAGGAAAAAAAAAGGAAACAAAAAGACCAATTGTCCCCTCACTTGTTTTTATAAACATCTATTATAGGCGAAACAAAACTTACCCATATTATAGATAAGTGTCTATTCACATTTGTACATTACCATTTTTAACAGCTTGAGATAAACTCTACAATGTCTTACAACACATTAAACAATATTCAAGTTACTGGGTAACAACAATAACAACAAGAAATAAACATACAGCAGAAGCCTCAAGTGTTTCCTCATTGTCTAGTTTACAACTCAAGTACGGTTTCCATTTTTAAGAGTGACAAAGCAAATTAAGATAACGAAGTAAAAAAAAAGGAAGATTGTTTGCAAGACGGAAGCCAATTTGTACTTCTTTCTAAAACTATCTTTAAGTTAAGAAAAATGTAATTTTAAGAAAAGCAGCCTTGTAGCCATTTTTGCAGCACACATTAGGAATACTATTAATACATTAAAATTAACTTTTAAGAGTTTTATCACCAAAAAATGTATGTACTCATTACCTTGACAAGAAACCTGGGGCAGGGAGAATGGGAGAAGGTGATTTCGCAGGGTTTGAAGCAATACCCAGGTATAAACACTATAAAAATGCAATAACCAATGCTGTACATCTACAAATGTTTCTCTCCGTTACTTGACTTCTGTGTTAATCTTGTTTACGCATGCTTTCAAAGACATGCACTGTCAGAACAAAAACTAGAAAAAGAACCTGAATGCATGATATGTAACCTTTCATTTCATGCTTTAATAAACCTATTGTTTTAATAAGTTGGAAAAAGAAACCAATATATATTTTCTCTATTTATAGACTCAAAACACATGCATCCGGGGATAAGTCCCACAGCAATGGCATGGATGTACTGCGTTAACCCTGAGCACTGTATAACATAAAAGTAAAGCCAGTTTGGGAAGTTCCAAGCATTTTTAAACCAATTATGGTTCGTAGCTTTTAACAAACTCACAAACAAACAGACTGACACACACGCGCACATACCCCTCTGCTCACCCAAAGTAAAAGCATACGGTAAGTACCACGGGAAAAGCACGAGGAAAGACATATGTACCACCATCGGCACTGCTGATTTTCAGTTTTGCTATCTATTCCAGGTTTGTCCTTATTCCCAAAAAAATTAACTAGAGAGAGAGCACAACTGAAAAAAAATTATAATTCTTTGGAAACTGTCCCTGATTTTTATGCAAATGATATGCTTCAACAGCATTTCATATACATCCATGTTGAAACCTGTCTGTTCTTATGCGTTGCTCAAATTGGCGATGCTCTGGGGGTGACGCTGCTGCCAGAGCTGTTTCTGCTGGACCGCAAGCTGTTGAGACTGGTCTGAAGTTGACAGGAGATTTATAAGAGGAGACACACAATTTGCAGGAATGATCAAACCTGCAATTAGAAAACAAGAATTTATAAAGGTTGCTTCCAGGAGAAACCACACTGTTTTACAGCTTCATAGCAAATTCCAAATGAAGTATAATATTAAGTTTAATGAATAAGACTCCACAAAAAAACTAAATGAACACCTAATAACTGAACTGGCCCCTTCAGAAGTAGCCCGATTCCTCAGCAGCATCACCCACAAATACCTGAGCACATGCGTCTAGTGCAACACCATCTTCTTGCTGAAGCAACAGAAGGCCAAGTACAGTACCTTCCTATCTACTATCTTTGAAGCTCCACAAATGTATGCAAGCACCACCTTCTTTGGCATATACTAATGTACCAAAGAGACTACAAAATAGTGGCTGCAAATTCAAATGCGTACTGAAGCAGTAACTTCTAAGTGGCACAGTGTGGAAGTCAGCAAACTGGAGAGTATATATATCCTCTGTAAGGGAACTTTAACTCCTCCCATGTGGGAACAGGGGCTCAATGTTCCAAGCTTCTCTGTTGTTGCTGCTGCTGTTGTTGTTTTGAAGAAGATAGAAATCCAGTCTTCTGATTTTTTTTAAATAAATTTATTTATTTTATTTATTTATTTTTGGCTGCGTTGGGTCTTTGTTGTTGCACACAAGGTTTCTCTAGTGGCGGCGAGCGGGGGCTACTCTTCATTGTGGTGCGTGGGCTTCTCACTACAGTGGCTTCTCTTGTTGCGGAGCGTGGGCTCTAGGCACATGGGCTTCAGTAGTTGCAGCACGCGGGCTCAGCAGTTGTGGCTTGTGGGCTCTAGAGTGCAGGCTCAGTAGTTGTGGCGCATGGGCTTGGTTGCTCCGCGGCATGTGGGATCTTTTCGGACCAGGGCTCGAACCCGTGTCCCCTGCATTGACAGCCAGATTCTTAACCACTGCGCCACCAGGGAAGCCCACAATCTTTTGATTTTTAAAAGTTGGCAACTAACTCAATTGAAATCTTGCAACCAAAAATACTTGAGGATCAAAAAAATGTCCATGGACTGACTAGCCCACAGGCTACCAATGTGCAACCCAGGATACAGAGAAAGGTTGTTGCAAAAGAAACAAAGACAATGCGACAGGGAAAGTGCAATAACTGGGTGGATTTCCGTGAGGCCTGTCATTGAGGGAACAGTGGGAGCGGCTAGCCTGGTCTCCCTTGCTCCCTGCAGGACTCCAGTCCATCCCCTGTGCACAGTGGCTTTGACTTCCATAGTCTCAATGTGGCACAATGAACATAAAGACTTCAGAGAATCCTTAGTCTTCATACCAGGGAGCCTGCACAGATGTCGACAGTGAGGGAGGGGAGCAAGAGCACCGAGGGCAGCATAAAATCACAACCACATCAGGATTTCAGCCAGAGCCAACTACACCCATTCAAAAGCTTAACTACTGTTTATCCTTTTAAGAACATAATATAAAGCAAGCTCTACCCCACCACTGGAATAGACAGATGCTAAGATTCTAAGACATTAGAAGCAAAATAAGAAAAACACAGGACCTGATTTTTCTTCTCAAGGCTCAAACCAAAAAAAAATTAAAACTCACCTACAATCCGCTGTCCATCCTCTGTTCTTAGCCGAACTATCTGCATTTTCACGTTTGTGCCACTGACAGATGCGAGAACACCCTCGACTTTTGTCCAGACACTCAGTACTGAGCCACATAATACATAGTATGTGCGGCAACGAAGACCTATTTCACAAACTAATCCCAAACTTGCTTTTTTGCAATTGCCACGCCTAGGATAGATAATAAGGAAAAAAATGTATATGTGCGTGCACACACGCGCACGCGCACACGCACACGCGCACACACACACACACAAGGCCCACAAGGTCTACCCTAATTTCAAATGGAAAACGGCCTACCGTCATTTACCTTTACTGATAAAGTTTGTAGACTGCAGTCCTTCTGACATTGGATTATCCTGTCCAACTTAAGGTATCACTACTGATTTTAAAATTAGTTATTTCTTGGGCCTGACTCCCTTATAAAAGGGCTGATTTATTGGTCTTGATATCCATTTAAGCATTTGTCATTTTAATATCCATTAGTTTACTGTATTAATGTCAGTTTATAAAATAATCCTGCCAGTTATTTCCATAGTATTAAACTACCAATATACAGTTCTAAATCAGGTAAGTGGAAAAGCCCTCAGCAAATAAACAAAAGCAAATTTATCTACCTACATGTGTCTAAATAAAAACCTAGCTAAAATTCATCTATATCCTGTATCCCTTTTCAAAAAGTGGGCCAGATACTCCATTTTCAATGCCCTGAAATGAACATAATGACTTGAGAACACCTCTGGCTAGCCTAGTAGTACGCAGGATCAGCTCCAGGGCTCAACAACAAAGTTTCTAGTGCTGTTAACTATTTGAGGTACCTCTGTGGTTTCCTAGAAGTTCCCTAGCCTTAAAAATAAAACTGATTTGGGACACCAATAAAACTTTGGAGGAAGGAAAAAATAAAGGAAGGGAAGGAAGGAGAGGAGAAAGAAAAAGTCTCAACCCTAAGAATGATAGTTAAGTCCATGCTGGCAGACAACATTTGGTTGGAAGTAACAAAGCATCAGTGGGGACACCTAAAACAGTGCATGGTCCAGAGGCTTCCAACAAGTACCTCTGCTTAAAGAAACAACACCGAGCAATTGATAATCTGCTTGTGTACTTATAGGGACAGATAGCTAAAGAATGAAGGGATGTTTAAATCTTGATCATACTTTGGAATATATGGTGAGAAAAATGAAAACTAACCAATAAGCATGAGTACAAGTATCTGCAGATGAATTATACTGATCTAGCCAGTGGACCAGGGCATCGTCTGAGACTACCTGTGAAAATAAGACAAAAATTCCATTGAAAAGGTATTGTTTTAAACAAACTGGTTGCCTAATTTGGTCTCTAAAGCCAACTTAAAACCATCTTTATATAAAAAACATGGTCTTCACTACTGCTTGCATTTGAATTTTACCCATAAAGCTCTGCCATGAGGTTTTTCCCATGTAATGAATATTTCAAATAGTTAACTTAATTATAATTGTTTGCAAGTGAAAATGGCTAGGAATAATAGTAATATAAGGTAATACTAACAACAAAATAACATAGTAAAGTTAGGAAAAAGAGATATCACTGTTTTTCCAGAAATTATTGCAAAATATAAACACAGCAGTTCACAGTAAAACCAAGAGTTGGTGGGAAGGAATTTCAGTCTTGTACATCTTCCCTTTATTTAAAAAATTCTAATTTTTGTAGTTAGCACTATAGAAACTTCCTTTTCTGATAACATAAGCTGTTTCAAATAATCACCTTTAAGTTTCCTAACAGTTGATAACATTAAGACTGGGATATTAATTTAACAAGAGTTGATAAAACTTTTTCTGAAACAATTTTTCAGTAATCAAATAGGAAAAATTGACAATTTACATATAAACATAGTTGCAATATATTATTATAAAACAAGTATTTATACATAACATCATGTACAAATGGAAAAATACCTTCTTATATTTCTTTTTTAGATCAGCATAAATTTCTAATTTGAGCTGTTTCCCAGTATTTGGTCTATAAACTAAGAAAAGCTTCTTTTTAGGATTCACTTCTTTAACTAAGATGGCAGTTTTCTTGTTGTTTCTTATCTATTAAAAATAAATAAATAGGTGAGAAAATATAAAGATTCAATACTGCACACTTCAAGACATGCTTGCTTTTTGCACCATCACATCACGATCAAAGCCAAATGAGTTTGTAAATACAAAACTGTGTGAAAGGAATAACACCTGCTGTGTAACCGACTTGAACAAGGTCTCACCAAAGTGAAGGCTAATGGACCTTATCTCTGAGGCAAGACAATCTTTAGAAAATTGTGTTGAGTAATAAGATTTAAAGCACGATGTCCAGTGGAGACAATTTTGCTTCCTCTAGTCCAGGAAACTGGACTCGCAGCCTCAACAGGGTCAGAGGTATGTGAGGTAAGAATCTAGGTAGTGGGCAGGAAGGGTCTTCACAGGAAGTAATTTTACCTCTACTGTATGTTACTCTCCTTCAAGTTACGATGAAATATATAACCTTCAAGATAATGCCTTTTGATCACCCCCAGTCCTCTGAATTCATCTACTCCATCAGTGCTACAACCTATTCCTATGGTTGTGTGACGGTAAAATATCACATGAAATATCACAAATTCATCTGTAAACAGTAACACTGTAACAGGAGAAAGCCAAATGCTGAACAAATAATACATAAATATGATGCAGAAGTGGAAGAAAACGATGCATTAGACAAACGATGGAACTTGTTTTATTTTAAAAATTTTCTAAAAGTTGGACTTTATGAGAGGAACCCTGAGATTTGTAAAAAGCCCCATTTAACGCAAGGAAAAATAAGATTGGGAAAATTAGTATTTCTTTTGAAGAATGGTGAACAATTTCAAAGCAACAGTCTCCGGAGCAAAACTGAAGGAAAAAGAAAAGTTTCAAAGGTATTTTCCCAGCTCCTCTACAAAATAAATCATTTGCTAAGCTACTACCTTTTTTAAATTTTATTTTATTTTTGCGGTACGTGGGCCTCTCACTGACGTGCCCTCTCCTGTTTCGGAGCACAGGCTCCGGACGTGCAGGCTCAGTGGCCATGACTCACGGGTCCAGCTGCTCCGCAGCATGTGGGATCTTCCCGGACCGGGGCACCAACCCGTGTCCCCTGCATCGGCAGGCGGACTCTCAACCACTGCGCCACCAGGGAAGCCCTACTACCTTTTTATATTAAGATAATTCTTACGCTGATAAAAGGACCTAATACTTTACTTTTCTCTTCATTGATACTAAAGATCCTTCGTCTTTTACTTGTTCAAATGATTTGAAACATTGTTTATATAATTACTGCAAAGTCTATGAAACAAAAGTTAAGTGAAAAATACATATAAAATTTTGTATCAGCTGATGTGAAATTCTCTAGCTAACTATACTTTAAGGCAGTGTTTAAAGCACATAGCAGTGTGATCTATCTTGACAGTGTCAGGTTAATTCACTGTAACTATAAAATAAATCATCACACTACAGTGGAATTAAAAGTGATTCTGACATGGCTTTCCTAATGTCAACACACGGTAAACACACTGCAAGTTGAAACTGCTTGCTGCTGAGGCGGCTCAATGAAGGAGGCTACAGCTTCTTGGAAGGATGTCTCTTCCAAGGTCCTCACTCTTCACAACCAGCTGCCTGTGGCCGTGCAGCAGAGAGTAACAAAGGACAACGCTACCACATCCTTTCACTCAAGGGAAACTGGTGGGGATCAGCATTTTCATCAAAACCTACCAGTGCCTCAATTTGGCAATAATTTCAAGTGAAAAAAATATAACCAGGCTTCCCTGGTGGCGCAGTGGTTGAGGGTCCGCCTGCCGATGCAGGGGACACGGGTTCATGACCCGGTCCGGGAAGATCCCACATGCCGCGGAGCGGCTGCGCCCATAAGCCATGGCCACTGGGCCTGTGCGTCCAGAGCCTGTGCTCCGCAACGGGAGAGCCCACGGCGGTGGGAGGCCCACGTACCACAAAAATAAATAAATAAATAAAATAACCAATATCCTATAGTGACCAATCAAAATCCCATCCAAGGTCTCGAGAGAAATCTGAATAAAATCTAGTGAACTGTATCAGTATCTTGGTTGTGATATTATACTATAGGTTTGTAAAATGTTACCATTGGGAAAACTGGTGTAAAAGGAATTTCTCTGTATTATTTCTTATAACCTCATGAGAATCTACAATAATCTCAATAAGATTTTCAAACACACATACACACACATACATGCACAACTAGGAGCCAGATCCAGTTTGAGAGCTTTGCTATTGAATCAGAGACCAGTAAACCAGGTTTATGGACCAAATGGCTTGAGGCTCCTAAGCTTAAGAATAGTTTAAGGAAGGAACGGAGAAAGTTTCTTAGGAAGGAAAAAAATCCATGCTGTTGAACCTAGGGTCAGGACAGGAATAAAGACCCAGACGTAGAGAATAGACTTGAGGACACAGGGATGGGATACGGTAAGCCAGGACCAAGTGAGAGAGTAGCAATGACATATATACATTACCAAATGTAAAATACATAGCTAGTGGGAAGCAGCTGCATAGCACAGGGAGATCAGCTCGGTGCTTTGTGAGCACCTAGAGGGGTGGGATAGGGAGGGTGGGAGGGAGGCACAAGAGGGAGGGGATGTGGGGATATACGTATACATATAGCTGATTCATCTTGTTATACAGCAGAAACTAAACAACATTGTAAAGCAATGTTGTAAAGCATTGTATACTCCAATAAAGATGTTTAAAAAAAAAAAAGGAGAAGGCAGCAACTTAAACTCAGCCAAATCTGCTTGTTATCTTTCCCCTCAATCCTGATATGTCCTTTTACTTGTTCAGTTTTACCCATCCCACCCTAGCTAGAAACCTCAAGATAATACTAGAAGCCAAGAACAAAGCTGGGGGGAAAATCATTTTTCAGACTTTTAAGAACTAAACTTTTTCTCCTCCAGGATCTTCAAAAGAGTTTATCCTCTCATTCACACATAGAAAGAAGTAAGTGATCTTAAGATCCAGTGATGCCATTTCTCTGAATCTACTCTAGAGATACACTCACACAGGTACATAAAGAAGCATGTCCTTTGTAAGAGAAAAAATGGAAACAACCTAAAAGTCAATTAATACGACACAGGCTAAATAAACCATGGTATATTCATAACACAGAATACCATGCAACAGCCACAATGAATGAAGTAGTCCTATAAGTATCAATACAGAAAGCACTCCAAGACTGATTGTTTAGTGAGAAAGGCAATTTAAAGAATGATCGATACTGTATCATAGAATTGGTGTAAAAAAAATAACCAACAACAAATCAACCATCTAAAACAGTAAATTGTTTCCTATGGCTATGATACATATGCATTAAATGCACAGAAAATGGTCTGGGAGAATAGACACAAAACTGGTAACGGTGGCTACCTCTGGGAAGGTGGGAAGGGACCGTGGCTGGGAATGATGGTCAAAAAATTTAGTGCTATCTGTATTTAAATTTTTTCACAAGTGTAATAATGCATTCATGGGTACATAATTCAATTAAAGAATTTAAGAAAAAAAAAATCCACAAAGAATAGTCAGCAGAGACCACATATTCTCTGCAAAACCTAAAATACTACCTGACCCCTGACATAAAAAATTTAGGGATTCCTGCTCTAGAGAGCTTATTTATGGTTTCACTCTGCCTGTGGCATCATCATATTTGGTCTCCTTTACGCAGTTCTTGAACCAGGTCTTCATTTACAGTTGGTCACTCCATAAAGGGCTTGGCCAAAAAGTTCGTTCGGGTTTTTGGTACCATCTTACTGAAAAACCCCAACGAACTTTTTGGCCAACCCAATATTTGCAAATAAAAAGTAAAATGTGCTACACACATACAAAGCAATATTAGTCACAAAAAGAAAGGAAGTTATGACACATTCTACAACATGGACGAACCTTGAAAACATTATGCCGAGTGAAAGAAGCCAGACACAACTGTCACATACTGCACGATTCCACTTATATGAGGTACCAAGATACGCAAACTCATAGACAAAAAATAGATCAAAGGTTATCAGGCCAGGGGAAAGCTACTGTTTAATGGTGATGTTGGCACAACATTGTGAATATAATTAATGACACTAAATCATACACTTTAAAATGGATAAAATGGCAAACTTTGTTATATATTTTACCATAATTTTAAAAAGTTAACAAAACGTAGAGAACTTCCCTGGTGGCGCAGTGGTTAAGAATCTGCCTGCCAATGCAGGGACACAGGTTCAAGCCCTGGTCTGGGAAGATCCCACATGCCGCAGAGCAACTAAGCCCGTGCGCCACAACTACTGAGCCTGCACTCTAGAGCCCGTGAGCCACAACAACTGAAGCCTACATGCTGCAACTACTGAAGCCCACGCGCCTAGCGCCCGTGCTGTGCAACAAGAGAAGCCACCGCAATGAGAAGCCCGCGCACCGCAACAAAGAGTAGCCCCTGCTCGCCTCAACTAAAGAAAGCCCACGCCCAGCAATGAAGCCCCAACGCAGCCCAAAATAAAAATAATTAAAAAAAAATTTTTTTGACAGCAACTCTATCTCAAAAGAATAAGTAGCAGCATCTTTAAGATATCCAAGAAAAGAAAACGTGAACTAAAGATTTCATGTCTGGGCTTCCCTGGTGGCGCAGTGGTTGGGAGTCTGCCTGCCGATGCAGGGGGGACGTGGGTTCGTGCCCCGGTCCAGGAGGATCCCGCATGCCGCGGGGCGGCTGTGCCCGTGAGCCATGGCCGCTGAGCCTGCGCGTCTGGAGCCTGTGCTCCGCAACAGGAGAGGCCACAACAGTGAGAGGCCCGCGTACCGCAAAAAAAAAAAGATTTCATGTCTGGTAAAATTTGTCTTTCAAGTACAAAGGCACAAACTTACCAGCACGTAAGAATTCAGGGAGTAATGTTTCCACAAGCCCTTCCTGAATCTACTACATAATGGGCTTCAGACAAAATAACTAGAGAGATATTAACCTAAGGACTAGTGAGTGAGTGGTGAGCTTTAATTATAAATTAATTACCTGTAGAACTAAGATTAATTAAGGGTTAAAAGAAGAGTATAGGGCTTCCCTGGTGGTGCAGTGGTTGAGAGTCCGCCTGCCGATGCAGGGGACACGGGTTCGTGCCCCGATCCAGGAAGATCCCACATGCCGCAGAGCGGCTAGGCCCGTGAGCCATGGCCCCTGAGCCTGTGCGTCCGGAACCTGTGCTCCGCAACGGGAGAGGCCACAACAGTGAGAGGCCCGCGTACCAAAAAAAAAAAAAGAAGAAGAGTATACTATATAATTGCCATATGTTGACGTGCAGAAACAGTATAACTATTTTTTAAATAGCATAAAGTAAGCTTATACAAAAAAAGTTATTACAACAAAAATATTTTCAAAATACTGGGGCATAGTATCCATGATATTTTATCATCCTGTGTGCCCTGAAGAACAGGGATTATTAGTGTGGAAGAAAGAAGACCAAAATTTCAGAGAAAGGTCTTCCCTGGTGGCGCAGTGGTTAAGAATCCATCTGCCAATGCAGAGGACACAGGTTCAGCCCTGGTCTGGAAAGATCCCACATGTGGCGGAGCAATTAAGCCCGTCTGCCACAACTACTGAGCCTGTGCTCTAGAGCCCGTGTGCCACAACTACTGAGACCACGTGCCACAACTACTGAAGCCCGCGCACCTAGAGCTCATGCCTCTCAACAAGAGAAGCCACCACAACGAGAAGCCCGCGCACCACAGAGTAGGCCCCAGTCGCTGCAACTAAAGAAAGCCCGCGCACAGCAATGAAGACCTAACACAGCCAAAAATAAAATAAATTAAAAAAAAAAAATCAGAGAAGAGATAAGATTAAAATTCCACATTTTTTGTTTGTTTGTTTTTTGTGGTACGTGGGCCTCTCACTGTTGTGGCCTCTCCCGTTGCGGAGCACAGGCTCCAGAAGCACAGGCTCAGCGGCCATGGCTTACGGGCCCAGCTGCTCCGCGGCATATGGGATCTTCCCGGACCGGGGCACGAACCCGTGTCCCCTGCATCGGCAGGCGGACTCTCAACCACTGCGCCACCAGGGAAGCCCCAAAATTCCATAGTTTTGATCAGGACAAATAAATATGCATTCATTTGTGTGTATATATGTATATGTCTAAATGTAAACACGTACACACACGTGCACACACACACATACACACTCACACATCCTCTCTCCTTAGCTCTGTCCACAGGCAAATACTAAACCAATGAATGTAGTTACACTAATAACTGAAAAC
The DNA here is from genome assembly GCF_039906515.1 of Pseudorca crassidens. Taxonomy (NCBI): domain Eukaryota; kingdom Metazoa; phylum Chordata; class Mammalia; order Artiodactyla; family Delphinidae; genus Pseudorca; species Pseudorca crassidens. The sequence goes on from NC_090307.1 coordinate 85,514,610, forward strand.
TGAATCTTGAAGACATAAAGCATTATTATGACTAAAGAAGGTCACTCACTATATTATGGAAAAAAAGGGTTCAATTTACTAATAATATGTAAACATTTTTTTTTTTGCCCACACCACGCAGTATGCAGGATCTTAATTCCCTGACCAGGGATCAAACCTGTGCCCCCTGCAGTGGAAGTGTGGAATAGTAACCACTGGACCACCAGGGAATTCCCCAATAAGTAATAATTTAAAACTAGCATTTAATAATACTCCTCAAAACGTATTAAATAAAAATATATCACAATTACAGTGATAAATTATCAAAACACAGAAAGCTAAATACAATTGGAAAATCAGCACAAAGCGAACAGGTAATTACAATGCTGGCAATGAAAACACATTACACATCTTAACAACTAACATTTAAGGGAAACAAGCCTTACTTGCAATGACAAATAAAAGCCATCATCTGGTCCTGTCAACTCAGCCCAAATCTTGGTAGCTTCCTCCCAGGACATTCCCCTCTCTACACTTATCTGTAAAAAAAAAAAATAATAAAATTTAAATTAAACTCACTTCGGAGAATGCTTACCAGAAAATGATATTATACTTGAATGTGCACGTTTTCTAAACTTACCGTGTATAATTCTACATGGCCAGAGGTTGAATATCCTGGAGTCAGAAACTTCTTAACATCACTTTTCCTCACTTTTTCATCTCCAGAACCAAGATCTTGAACAAGAAAAAGCAACATATAAGTATAAAAAAAATTTTTCATCAATAATACATATGACAGGCTTCCCTGGTGGCGCAGTGGTTAAGAATCCGCCTGCCAATGCAGGGGACACGGGTTCGAGCCCTGGTCGGGGAAGATCCCACATGCCGCAGAGCAACTAGGCCCATGCGCCACAACTACTGAGCCTGTGCTCTAGAGCTCGCGTGCCACAACTACTGAAGCCCGTGCACCTAGAGCTCATGCTCTGCAACAAGAGAAGCCACGGCAACAAGAAGCCCAGGCACCACAACGAAGAGTATCTCCCGCTTACTGCAACTACAGAAACCCCATGTGCAGCAAAGAAAACCCAATGCAGCCAAAAATAAAATTAATTAATTAATTAAAAAGAAAGAAAAAAAGAATACATAAGATGTTTTAAAAATTTCCCAACTTACCTAAGATTCCCATATCATATCTTCCATTTTTTTTGGCATTTTGAACAACTGCAGTAAGTGTGTCTGCAAAATACTGAAATAACGCATTCTGCTGATGCACCTCCATGCCCAAAATTCTATTTAAGAATTTTCCTATGTTGTTATAATCTGCAATGACAAGATTGTATGAAAGATTTAATGCATTCAAATGGCAATTTAAAAAATTTATTCATCTCAGCCTAGTAAGAGTCTCACTTTCTTCTCTAAGACTTCCCTCACAACTCCTGTACCGTTCCCAGAACAGGGCTATACTTCGACCGCTTCTACCTCTAGCAATTAGCACGACTATACTACATGCTCAAAAGATGTTTGCCAAATTGAATTTTTGCATCTTCAGCTTCGCTTACTGAAGGTATGAATATAATTTAGCACAACAGAATGTTAGTTTTCCAACATTAAGTCTTAACCCATAAAGTTTAAGTGCTGTTAAGTCAGTGAAGCTCAACTTTGGCTGCACAAGTAAGAATGCCCAGGAGCTTCTGGAAAATTACCGACGTCTGAGCTCCTGCCCTGGCTTCAGTACTTTTTTAAAAACTCAACAGCTGATCATATACGCAACCTGGTTTGAGAACTGCTGCTATGTAGAGAGAATAGAGATTTAATTTCTTGAATAACCATAGTTATTCATAGCAAAAACCACCCAGAATGCTCTGTGAGCACTCAGTAATGAGGGATTGAGACCTAGAGACTTGAAGCTTCCCCTTCAACTTGACGAAAGCATAAACAACAAAATGGGCTATAATGATACAGCAACAGTTATGAACATACATACAAAAGTCATACCATTACCTTTATCTAGAGTAAGAATTCCTGAACGATCTTCTACATTTATCAGGCCAACTCCTATCAGTCCTTGTCGAACATCTGTAATAAAACAAATTTATAAAAAACCTTATAGCCCAGGGCTTCCCTGGTGGCGCAGTGGTTAAGAATCCGCCTGCCAATGCAGGGGACACGGGTTAGAGCCCTGGTCCGGGAAGATCCCACATGCCGTGGAACAACTAGGCTCGTGCGCCACAACTACTGAGCCTGTGCTCTAGAGCCCGCGAACCACAACTACTGGAGCCCGCACGCCTAGAGCCCATGCTCCACAACAAGAGAAGCCACTGCACCACTGCAGTGAGAAACCCACTCGCCACAACTAGAGAAAGCCTGCAAACAGCAACGAAGACCCAATACAGCCAAAAATAAAAATAAATTAAAACAAACAAAAAATAAACCTTATAGCCCAAATAACTCAATGAGCTGTTAACTGACTAATCAAATTAGATCAAGCTCTAGCATATAAGACACAGTCTATGTATCTTCCATAGTTCCTATTAGCTGAATTAAATGGAACCCACAGCCCCTAAAGATCTTTAAAATCCTAGAATACTCAAACCTCACATTATATTTTATTATTTCACTAAAATGTCGTTATCTTTTCAACAACAACCCTTGGCAGTGGAGATCCTTGGCTACAAAGCTGTCACCCACAGAATCTAAACAACTTCGAACATACAGCAGGATACTGATTAAATAATTTATATAAGGAAATAATCATGCTTCCTTTCCAAACGTTACCTATCAGTACTGACAAGGCAATGCAGAAGATAAGCAACGTGTATAACTGTCAACATGTTCTGAATTACGTTACTAAGAGGACAGTTTATAAAACTTTTAAAAAGTATTTGTGTCCAGGATCTAACCCAGACTTACAGTAAAAAGGGTTTAAGAAAGAGAAAAGGATCAACAGGAAGCATAATTATATCCTATTTACACATTTATTTAATCAGCTAGACTGCTACATGCTCAAAATGTGTAGATTCTGCAGAAGATGACAACTCTGTAGCCAAAGAGCTCCAATGCAAAAAATCCTCATTTTGGGAATCCATCCTATGGGAGGAAATTCCTGAATAGAAGGATAGCTGCTATAATTCCAGCACTGTTTGTGATGCAAAAAAATGAAAGCCACTTGAACATCAACAAGGGAAAAACTGTTACATAAGCTAGATGTAGAATATTACACAACTGTTAAAATACGTGTTAGTACTATAGCTATTGATTTGTAAGGGATGCCTGTGATGTACCAAGTGAGAAAAGTACGTTGCAAGTAATATTAACATGTTTTTTTTTTTAAAAAGCTCTGTGTTTAGACAAATGGATAAAGGTGTGTTAAGGCTGCCCCTGTTCAGACTGTCAACATTTGTTAACCTCAGCAGGTGAGACTGGTAGGTAGCAGGTAGTTAAGGAGAGGGTATGGGCTCCTCATTATTCACTTTTAGATTGTTTTCATCACTTATAATGAATAAAAAACATGTAATTTTTTAGAATTAGAAATAAATTGGGGAGTTGTTTTTGACAATCCCTCCAATGACCAAACAAAAAGAAAATAAGAGGGAATGAAAGGGAAAGGGAGAAAAAGAACAGGGCCAAGACTTTATTGGTTTTTTGTTTTGTTAAATGCCATCAGTGATTATAAGCACCCCTGCCAGCTATGTCAATATGGACTGTTACCAACACTAAACATGGGTTCAATTGGAAAGGACTTCCTAGTAAAAAATGCTAACTCTATAAGGATAATGTTTCAAATACCTTACATCTGTTTATTTTCCAAAATATTTTCAGTTTGCTGAACTACTGAAATCACCCAGACTACTAATATTAATGAGGTAAAATCTATTCAGATTTGCAAGATACATCTAAGAATTTCTATAGCACTACTTAGGACTTTTTTTTAAATATAAAAATTTCTAAATACACACAAATGTAAAGAGAATATTCTACGGACCACAGGTACCCAGCACCCAGTTTTAACAACAGTTAATACACGGCCAGTTTTATCTGTACCTCCACTAGCCCCCACAGATTATTTACCTAGGTACTTTAAATTTTAAAAGCTATTTGGCATAGTCATGTTCAAATTAATCTAACAAAACCATTTTTCCTCTAGTAATCTAGTATTAAACAACATGCAACGAACTCTATCAACAGTAAAAACACGTCACCTGAATGAAAATTTAATAAATCTACTGCTTATTATAAGACATCAATTTAGGTGTCTGTTAACTATCAATTTCTAAATTTTATACATTTTATGTCCAAAGAAAACTAAAAACAACAGCACATGTTAGAATGAGTTTTGTACCTTCTTGTCAGTACTCATTTTCCTTTGTTATGATTATTTTTAAAAGTTACCTTTAAAGAATTCTCCAGGATAGTCTGGAGGTGGTGATACCATAGGAGAATCTAGGTTTACAATGGATTTCATGACAATTTCTAAAGCATTTCTTCCATACTGCAATAAAAACCAAATAAATTTAACAAGTTTCAGCATTTGGATACTCTTCACCCACATGACCAAGTGAATGCTATAAAAACTATTATTGTACCAAAGAGTCAAAAATAGCAGGACTCAATTATTTTTATATATATTTTACACTGCCTAGTGCCTCATTCACACCTTTGTACACAGCAGGCATTCCACAAATAAACAACTTTCTTTACTTCTGGGAACTCACACTTCATTCATCCACAAGTATTTATTATAATCTTATTTTCCAATAGGAATGAGAAGATGATTATATTGCACAGTTGATCACCAAAGATTTAACTGCCACGTGTCTTATAGGACTAGCCATGACTTTATAGCAAAACCATAAGAGGAGACAGCTTTAAGTTTTAAACAGCAACCACTTTCCCTTTCTGTTCCTTACAGACACCATACACTGCAATCATTTTTCACAGATAGTGAAAGCTGAAATGTACCTTATTATCAAAGTTGAACCTACTCAGATCTCTGGATTCTGTTGCTCTTCTGTCTCCATGTGTAAGCGCACCCTATCCAAACATAAAATCTCCAATCAAGGCACAGAAGACAGGTTAACATATATCATCTTTTACACACATCTATATAACTCAAAAACTTACCAAACTCTCAAGTCTTTTAGCAACAATAGATGCAAATCTTTGTTCTCCTGCCAATTCAGAAATCAGAAAGACGTATTCCGGAGCAGTAACTTGGTTTGATCTATGAGTTCGTCCTGTAATGACAAAAAAAAAAAAAAAAAAAAATTCGCTGATTGTGCTCTCTAGATACTAATATTCTGAGACCTATTCCCAGCACTTAACAGTAAGCTGGTATCCAGAAATCTTTAAATCAGAAGAAAAATTAAAGAATGTAACAATTACCCTAACTCCCCAAAAGGCACAAAATCAAAAACGCCAACTTGAACAACATCTGTATTCAGAACCTTACTCCCACTTATGGGGGAGCAGAAACTCCATAAAATTATTAAATGATAAACACATTACTGGTGCTACCCCAGTTTAGTTGACCACAATGTTGCTGATGCACAGCTGCTCTGGATTCTCCCAAAATTGTTGTTGTTGTTGTTTTAAATCACCAGGTCACAGGGACATGAAGATGGAAGGGAAGGGAGGAGCAATGTGCCCTCAATGAAGCTACTGGGGGTTGAAAAAGACATCAAGTGGCAGCTGCTCTGACATGGATAACACCCTTGGAGATCTACAATGAAGATACTCCTGAGGAGCCCCATTCTTGAATATAATGCCAGAAAGCCCTACCATAGGTCTTTTACAGCTTTTAAAACAGCCAAGAAATAAATTCATGATGCCCTCTATATTTTAAGGTATATGCAATACACAAACATCTCCAAAACCTACATATGTGTCAAGTTTAGTATATCTAGCATTAAAATATTTCCCCAGTAATTCCTGGCTATGAAGTGAAACTCAGTGTAGGAACTTACCAAACTGCTGAATTGCTCTATCAGCACTCCATGGTAATTCCAGGGTCATATGAACTCTTCGCCTTTGATTTTTAGCTCTCCTATCTGCTTGTAATGAAATACCTGAGCTGGCAGCTTCTGAGATGATAGCAATATTCTGTATCAAATGTAAGGAAAAAAGAACAAAAGATCACTTCTGCACAAAGAGAGGTGGGGAAACATCCACCAATACGTATTCTCCTTTACTTCCTAACTCTCAGTTTTAGCTGTACATGGTTACAAGGACACCCAGAATCAAGATTACATTTCCCAGTCTCCCTTACAGCTAAGTGTGGGCACACTCCAGCCAGTAGGTCACCTGAACAACGTCCAGGAAATGTCCCTAATCAAAGATATGCCCTTCCCCTCCTCTTTTTTTCTCTCTGCTGGCTGAAATGTAGAGGTGTGATGACTGAACCTGAAATATGGAGGTAACTAGGAAATGGAAGGCTGCATATTAAAGGAACAAGACAGAAGAGACCTGGACTTCAAGGGGTCATACCAGTCCTGGTCCACCTACTCAAACTTGTACATGAGAGAAATGAACTTCCACTTTAAGCGAATATGATTTTGGATTTTCTGTCACTTAACAGCCAAATCTGATCCCAACTAATACAATTTCTAACGCACATGGGCCTAAATTACTAACGAAACAAGTACTTAAAATAACTGATAATACCTCTACCTATAATCTTTAAAATATGTAACATGAGCTTTTAAATACATTTAAAAGACAACTTTGATAATGGTAATAGCTACTGTCTATTTTCTAGTTGCAGAGGCAAAAAAATTTTGAAATACAAAGCAAAATGTGGATGAAGAGATAAGATTTTATTCTACCCCCTTTAGATTAAGGAAGGAGGTTGAAGTGGTGCTCCTACCTATTTTTTAGCAAAACGCTTATAGCAATTCCGACTAGATGGAGGAAGAACTGATCTGAGAATCTGAAAATTGATGAAATTTACTTAACAATAAGAGCATACAGAAAGGGCCTCTGAAGGTGACCATGACCTCTGCAGTGGTCAGTTACGCAAGTGTAATCTACAACCATTCAGAGTAAATCGTCTCAATAGGACATGGCAGAGCAAGACAATAAACAGCAAGATCAAAGGATCCCAGTAATCGGGGCATGTGCTTAAATATATTTCTAGACTCAAGATTACACTGACACTAGGGTGTAGCATTAGGTGTAGTGCCACTAAGATGACCTGAGAGAACACAATATTCTGATTAAAGACTTCAAAGGCCTCCAAAGCTATCAAGAGCTACATCTAATTCTATGCACAAAACACCACATTCGATTTATAAGAAAATAATGAAAACGTGTAAAATGTTCAGTGATTATGTGTACTTACTTAAAAAAATAGAGTAAGAACATTCAAAAGACATGATTTATATTAAAAGAAAAAACCTAAAGATTAATCCAAATGTATGGGCATTATTCTTTTCGCCAAAAAGCATCCCAGAAAAACATACCTTATCTCCATCCATAAATCTTTGTTTTTCCGTGATATTTAGTATTTCCACAGGGACATCAAGTTCAGATCTTGACTCATAAGATATACTTCCATCATCATTGCTTACAACCCTCCCCTTGCGGCCAGTCATCTGCGAAGCCAAACAGCGTCACTTACAATTAATGTAGCTGACTATGGTGCATGAAGCTCAGGGCTCCCAACATAGAAACTCGGTGGGAGGTGAAAGGGATAATGAAACCAGCATGTACTGTGCAACCTGTCCTGCATCAGGCACTGGGGGAGAGAGAACATTGCAACACAGTGCCTGGTTCTGAAAAGTTCAAATTCCAGGGGAGAAAACAGACATGCGGCAATGATAACAAAGACTGCATGACAGGTGCAATAACAGAGATCCGTGTCTTGGGGCAGATACTCAAGATAATAGGGGCAGGAATTTACTTGCTCTAGGATGACAACTAGAGTAGAGCAAGGGTTCTAAGATCTAATAGAGGATATTAGATAATTATATGATGATACCAAATATATCACTTATTCTAAAGGGTTTGAAAGTGGCAAAAAATTACCTAGAAGAGACACAGCCCTGATCAAGTCATATTTACCTCAGCAACATTCTCAGGGCCACCAAGTTCATCAATAAGTTCATCCAGGGTATTAGGAGGGAGGTCTTCAGCTAATTTTTCTAGTTTATCAAGTAGGTCTTTCTTCATCTGCTGGGCCCTTTCCACGGCATCCTGACTTGTTATAAGGCTATTGCTGCTGTTGGTGTTACTGTTAGCTAGATGAAGTACATTTGTTAAAAATCAGTACAAAGTTTAAATATTTGTTTTGTTTAAAAGTACATTTCACAGACAAAGCAAGCTTCCACATGGATACCTGGTGCACTGTTAGGAGCAGGTGAAATTACTGGTGTAGAAGAAAAACTAGGTCGTTTTGATCCAAGACCTGATGCTAATAAGGCACTTTGAATAGAATCTGGATCTATACTTCTCTTTTTTTTTTTATCTTTGTTTTTCTTGTGGTCCTTTCTGATTAACCAGGGATCTGAAAATTAAGGAAAGACACGTATCAAATCATTTGTTAACACAAGTACAGAATTTCCAAAGGAAACAACCATTGAGTTTTTTTGTATTGTTGAGCGACAACTTGTAAACCACCACCAACTTCAGAGGTCCAGTACACCCATACACCATGAGGTAAATTCCATGGTTTGAGGTTATACTTAAGTGCACAAAATTGAGGTCGTGATCTCACATAAATATGCTGAACCTCCAGAAGACAGACAAGCTTGGAGCTGCCACCAAGCAAAGATTAGAATCTGTGTGATGATTTCTATAGGAAAAAAAAGGTTTTAGTACAATACCCCATTTCAAATACACAGAAATAGGGACGTCCCTAGTGGTCCAGCGATTAAGAATCTGCCTTCCAATTACAGAGGATGCAGGTTTGATCCCTGGTCAGGGAACTAAGATCCCACATACCACAGGGCAACTAAGCTTGTGTGCCGCAACTAGAGCCCATGTGCTCTGCAGCCTGCGTGCCACAACTAGAGAGAAGCCCGCACGCCGCGACAAAAGATCCCGCCTGTCGCAACTAAGACCCAACGCAGCCAAAAATAAACAAATACACAGAAATAACTATCCTTTAGCTTACATTTAATAGATTCATGAACTCACCATCTTCATCATCCTCACTAGACTCATCTCTAAATGGGTTGAAATCATCGTCATCTCCAGAACTCATGTTTTTAGAGCTCTCGTAGTCACTTTCTTCATTATCGGAGGCATCAGATTCACTTCCACTATCATCAGAACTGCTACCAGTAAGGCCACCTATTTTTCTTGCTTTTTTGGATTCTCGAGTTATTTCTTCACCTATCCTCAAACCCCAAACAAGAGAGTCAGCCCAAACACACTGTTCTAAAGATCCAGGAAGCTACATTTAGTTCATGAGCTAATACACTTAGTTAACTCAAATGAGAAATGAAGAAAAACAGCATTTGTGTAAGTATATAAGAACAATTAAAAATTCATAAACAAGAGCTAGCCTTTTGGATTCCTGTAAGAAATCAGGTTATATTCAATTATTCTTAAGAAGAAATCAGGTACATAAGTACAAATGCAAGACAGCCTTCAAGTGCACAAGTTTCAAAATAAACATCTCAAGACAACAGAGATGAAACAGAATCTCTGGCATTGTCACAATTTGTGTATCAGGTTGAGAGAAGAGGCCTAATAATTACAGATTTATAAAATATGCAGATACTTTATGGAATACTAAAAAAACTAATCTATAAAACTACATTTTTAAAAGTCAAACAAGGTGCTGATCTGAATTATCTTACTGAATATTCATAAAAGATATCTGGAATAAACCAACCAAAACTAAGCAGAACATTAAAATGTTCACATATTAATGATGGTGAGAACATAATTCAAAAAAGGGAAACATGACCATCTATCCATCTGACTACTCTGTTACTGACTCTAGGACTCAGCTTTACTTTTTGTGCCACTAAAATTAAAAAATACTGTCAATTATATTATAATAGCCAACCTACTTTCAGGCATATTAAAAACGTAAGGGAAAAAAGAGCATTTCTTAGAACCGATGAAAGGTAAGGTTAAAGTGTCAGGCACTGTGTTTAGAACACACCGTATGATAGTCTTCACAATATGAGTTATTATCACCATTTTAGAGAAAGAGAGCCTGAGAAGTTACCTTCTGAAAGTCAAAGAGCTTACTTAGTAACCACCTAAACACAAACCCAAGTTTGTATTATAAGATGTCTAACAAACAAAGATGAGTGTATTCCTAATAATTAAACAATAAACTAACAAAAGTCTCTTTAAAGAAGACTATATAAACACACACTCACACACACACACACACACACACACACACACACACACACTCACACACACAGCATTGACAATAGAAAGGCCCGGATTTTGGTTCCCCATTTATCACCCAGTAGTTGTGCCAACCTGGGAATATCGCTTAACCATTTAGTCTTTCTGTGCCTTAGCTTCCTCTGTCTATAAAACTGAAAAAATATAACCTACTTTCATACGGATCCCTTGCAAGTTGAATGAGATCATGTGTGCGCAGTGCTCAATACAGTGCCTACTCAGCACCAGTCAAATCGTTAAAGCCCCAATTTAAAATGGGATTACTTGTGCATTCAAAAACTACATGAGCCAAGGGAATTCCCTGGTGGTCCAGTGGTTAGGACTCCGTGCTTTCATGGCCATGGCCCAAGGTTCAATCCCTGGTCAGGGAACTAAGATTCTGCAAGCCATGTGGTGCGGCCATAAAAAGAAAGGAAGGAAGGGAGGAAGGGAGGGAGGCAGGGAGGGAGGGAGGGAGGAAGGGAGGGAGGGAGGGAGGGAGGGAGGAAGGGAGGGAGGGAGGGAGGAAGAAAGAAAGACACTTCCTTAAAAAAAAAAAAAAAACTACATGAGCCAATTCAAGGAAGGCAGTACATTCCCAAAATACAGCTTGCATCAAGATGCTCAAATTTATACTACTTCCAGCACCATTTAGAGAAAAGTACCCACCTTTCCGCTTCTTTATTTTATTTTCCTTACAAGGACTATCTCTTGGTGAGCTGTTGTTACTTGGAGCTGTCAAATCGATTCCTAGCAAACTATAAAGTTTTTTCCTGTCTGGAGCAGGGAAGTGTTTTTCAATGAGTGACTGCAACACTCCTCTGTTCGAAGAGAGAAAAAGTGACAGTTAGTGGCTCAGTATGCAAAATAGTTTATTATACATAAAATCTTACTGAATGTATTTGTTTAAAATAAGTATATTTTATTAGCAGCATTTCCAAATTGGATATCAAAAGTAGGTTAGCTCCACATAACTGTAAAGCTGTTAGGAACTCAGCACCAATGGTTCCTGATTCTTTTTCAGAACTGCTGCACAGAGGAAGACTCCGTGAAGAAAAATTGCACAACAGTGACTCGAGTCAACAAGTGATTCAAAAGAGTTGGATTCTGAATGTAAAGGACTTTAACAATCCTTTAACCAATTTATTTCACATATATTTTCCATTTTCAGGTACATGCAAGAGTTACAAATAATAAAATCTATGTCTTACTAAAAAATACATTTGGGGCTTCCCTGGTGGCACAGTGGTTGGGAATCCGCCTGCCAATGCAGGGGACACAGGTTCGAGCCCTGGTCCGGGAGGATCCCACATGCTGCGGAGCAATGGAGCCCATGCACCACAACTGCTGAGCCTGCGCTCTAGAGCCCTCAAGCCAGCCACAACTACTGAGCCCACGTGCCACAACTACTGAAGCCCACGTGCCTGGAGCCCGTGCTCTGCAGCGGGAGAGGCTGCCGCAATGTGAGGCCCGTGCGCTGCAGCGAGGAGTGGCCCCCGTGCAGCAATGAAGACACACACAGCCAAGAAAAAATTTTAAAAATAAATAAAAATGAAATAAAATAAATTTTTAAAAAATAAAAAATGAAAAGTACATTTTATTCAATCTTACAAAATACTGATAATCCAGCTCAAATGAATTTTAATATTCTAGGCCAAGACTGTCCAACTGAAATACAGTGCAACCCAAGCATAATTTTTACACTTTCTAGTAGCTACATTAAAAAGTAGAAGAAAACTTGTGAAACTAACTTTAATATTTTATTTAACTTAACATATCGCTTTAAAATGTAATCAATGAAATGTTTTACATTATATTTCTTTAAGTCTTTGAAACCTGGTGTCTATTTCATACTTAAGGGTCATCTCAATTTGGACTAGCCACTTCAACTCTTAATAGCTCCCTGTAACTAGTGCCTATCATTTCAGAGGCAATACTAGGCAGGCAAGCACAGGAAAGATACAGATTAGCAGGTGCATGTTTTGCTTTTAAAAGTAGTTTTAAGTTATATCTATCTTAAAATGAGCCACTTGAATGTGTCCCCTAAGGCAAAAGATAGCATGGCAGCAAAAGTTATTTTGTTAATTTTGCTACCAGAGTTAGAACTGTCTGTTAGGCAAACAAACTGAAAAACAGTGTCTAAAAACATTTTTAAAATCTCTTTTGACTATCTCAGGATTATTTGCAATGTTTATATTAGAGCATACTAAACTAGGGCAAACTAAACTATACTGCTCCTTTGGATAATGGTAGTTTCCAATACACAAAGCCAAAACAAAACTGAGTATCTTAAACCAAGCTGTCAGATTTCCAAGATGTACAAAACAAACAAAAATCAAGCCCTTCAGTTAGTCCAAATACTGGACATAATATTGTCAAAATACTTAACATTTCGGCATTTCTATGTTTTTGTTTTCCAATAGACATGTTGTTATGCATACACAGGACCATAAAAACTAAAATCAGAAAAACTTTAAATCGCAAAAATTTTGCCTCCAGGAAATGCCAACATTTAAACTAATCTAAGTAAAAACTCAAAACCATAAACATTACTTGGCAGTTGAAACGAAATCATTCAATTCTCCTCCACCCTCTTCCAAGGCTTCTAATGTTCTAGCTTCTCCCGTAGACTGCAGACCAATTACAACACACTGGAGGCAAAAAAGAATATTATTAATTATAAATAAAAATATCTACGTGGTTTCTTAAGACTTATTTTAAATATTTAGTTTAAAAAAAGATTTCAAACAAGAATTACCCATTACTGTATGTGTGTACCAATTTATTTATTCTACATATATTTGAGACATGCTACATGTAATACACTTATCTAGGAAACAGTATTACAACAGTGGACACTACTGAAGCCCCTGCCCCAGTTCTTTGTGCTTTAACTAAATATGTATTTACCAAAAAGGAAAACACCTTAATGTAATATATATATCCATGTGTTATCAGTTGTTACATCTATGGTTAGCCAAATTATAGTGATGTTTGTTTATACTTTTCTGAGCTATCCAAATTCTTTATAAACACGTATTGCTTTTATTATCTTAAAAATGCATTTTTTAAAGTCTTACTATGTTAATATTTTTTACAAGTACCCTTTAGAAAAAAAGGCTTTTTTAAGTAGAAAGGCTCAACACCCAAAAGACTAAAACACATAACCAAAGATGAACCTTACTTTTCCATTCTTGATTTCTTCTCGAGCTAGTTGAACAACCCTCTTAACTTTGGATGCTATGCACAAGTATTTGAAAAATCTCTGGTGAGCAGACCAGAACTGACCCCACATGGATTTTTTCATTCGTTGCTCAGCATCAATCAGATCTGCAGCTTGCTGAAACCGCTCTCTGGCGATGACCCACTGAAGGTGCACAATCAACATTTTAGATATTTCAATCTTTTGAGTGTGATTTTAAAATGACTAATTCAATCAAAATAAAGTGCAAGACACCATTTAACATGAACTCAACGAAGCATTTTCAGTAACTTGGGAATCTCTAAACAAATGTTTTTTAGGACGCTCACATAGAGCTGTCCCAAAATTCTTATTAACTAATGCAGTCATTTTAGGAAACAGTTACATTGTGATTTTAAAAACTATACAACCAAAATAAATGGCTATTTTTTATAAATTACTTTAACAAAGAGAAAATTGGGAAAATAAGGAACCAGTGATTTATCTGTTGTTTTATAGCAGAAATATACTCCTGTGAGCTGACAGGAGTATACTGGACAAAATATACTCCTGACTGGACAAAATTGGCTAACAGATACATTATCAGGTACATTAAAAGTACTAAGAGTTAATAAAAACATGCTCACCAGTTTGACTGCTTTGTTATACATTTTAACATAGCTCTGAGAAAGAAGAACTTCCTCAATTTTGAAGGTCACTCCAGTAAAGCTCAGCTGTCGAGCAATGTACATTCCTCTAAGCTTCATATCCATAGCAACTATTTCCATGGCACCAACACCTCTGAATAAAATTAAAACACACAGTAACTATCATTAAATATAGTAGAGCTTTAACATACATGGAAGAGATTTTAGCAATAACACCTCTTTTAGATTGCTACTGAGAACAAATAGTGTATACTGTAAATTGCATTACCTCCGTTCTACTGCCTGAATAAAATCACTGAATTCTCTAAATGGAGTTCCCTCACCCCATATTCCAAGACGGTTCATATAGGCCATGTTTCGTGGTTCAGAAGCACCTGAAAAACCCCCAAACAAAACATATTATAGCTGAAAAAATAACATATGTATCTCTCTCTTTTAAATATGTAACTACTCACCAGTGGCACTAGCATAAACAACTCTGGCTTTTGGCAATTTGTTCTGAAGTTCTAAAACTGCTAAGCCTGTCTTGGTTGGCTTTGAAGAACCAACAGGACATAAGTTTTTTGCTTTATGACATTCATCAAACACTATCTGTAAGGAGTAAATTAAGGAACATGTCACATTAGTAGCAAGTGTCTCCAATCTTTCAGGAAGAGTTAACTTTTATTTCACTTAGGACTTGGGAAACATCCAAGATTTCTGGGATGGTAGCTGGAGTAAAAAAAAAAATCAAGATTATTAGGGGGAGGGATGCTGTTGATAACAAGCCCCTGAGCATTAACTTTTTTTTTTTTTTTTAACTAATATTCACATACCTATACCTATTAACTGGTTTTGTCAAACCTTAACATTTTGCCATATTTGCTTCAGATGGTTTTCTTTTTCTGTAAGATCACAAATATCAATGAAGCCCTCTATGTGCCTCTCCTTGATCTCCATAGCCCCCTTCCCCCAGCCACAGAGGCATTCACTGAATTTGGCATTAACCTTAACTGGATATTTAATTTTTTTTTGGCATCTAGAAAATTTACTACTGCAGAAAATGAAGACTGCTTGAATCGAATGGGGGGTGGGTGGTGGAGGGCCTGTGGTTTTTCTTTTTGATAACTACTGTAACACTGTCCTTCAGGCGGCTAAGGGAGTTTCATATTTTGTTTGGACATCATTAGGCACCGAAGCTCTTGCAGGACAACTTTGAAGCTATATGAATTCTGCCATTTTGCTAGCATTGATATGGCTCTTGGGTCCACCACTCCATTAGAACTATTAACTCCATTCATATTAATTTTTCTTACAAATCTTACAAAGGGGGTTGCTTCTGGGTATTTAGGTCCACATTCTATCTTAAGGCTGTATATTCAGTTTTCATAAACTGTCCGAGCCCGTGGTGGCTGCCACCTTGCGGCGCTGTCACTCCTGAACTGGATATTTAATTCTTAATTAGAATGAACGAAAGGATCCACTACGGCTAAAAATGTCCACCACACAGATAATTTGAGCAAATTTTGTTAAATAGAAGCACAACTGATAACCAACTTAATCAGTACTTCAAAAACTGGTGATCCTCATGCAGGATAGTAAAAGGTATGCTATGAGCAAATAAGTTTGGAAATCACTAAGTTAAGAAGGGAATATAGTATTCAGCATGTCCCATACCTATTAACATTTTCCTAAAGCAGGAACTTAAATACTGGCCTCGTATATGACAGCTACAAAACAGAATCAACTTTCTGACTCCCTTGGACTCTATGTAATCATTAAAGCTCTCGTCCCAGCAGTCTTTTTATTTAACCTCAGAATTCCTGTGTGTTATATTTTGTGTCATTAAAAATTATAAAACTTGTTGCAAAGGATACCACTCCATCGAAGTCATCACCGCACCAATGTAGGAGTTGTTTTAACCTCGTTTTGTATTTACCACCAGACTGACTTTCACCAATGAGGGAAGAATACGTAGCAAAAATCACACCCTTCTTCACACTCCCATTATGTTTGGAAGAAATTTTTCCGTATTTAAACTAAAAAAGAAAAGAGAAGAACTTAATAAATACACTTTTGTCTCTAAAATATTTATCCCACCCAGATTTCTACAGCAGGAAACTGGTGGTACCATGATGGGCTTCAGGAAAGTCAAAGGACCTCTTAAGATCATACACAAAATTTCTCATACACATGTGTACACATACATACACACACACATGAACCCTCTCGTGTGTGTTTGTGTGTGTGTGTGTATAACTATAACGTACAAGGATCCAGTTTTCATCAAAGTCTCAAAAAAGTCTATCATCAATAAAAGATTACAGGGCTTCCCTGGTGGCACAGTGGTTGAGAGTCTGCCTGCCGATGCAGGGGACACGGGTTCATGCCCCAGTCCAGGAAGATCCCACATGCCGCAGAGCGGCTGGGCCCATGAGCCATGGCCGCTGAGCCTGCGCGTCCGGAGCCTGTGCTCCGCAACGGGAGAGTCCACAACAGTGAGAGGCCCGTGTACCGCAAAAAAAAAAAAAAAAAAAAAAAAAAAAGATTACAAATCAAACTCCCCAAGAAAAGGTCACAATATTCATTCTACAAATATTTATTGTGCATTTACTACATGCAAAGCACTGTAATTAAGATCTGAGGGCTATATAAGAATTATGATTAATAGTTACTGTGGTCTTCCTCAATTATGCTGATTTAGAAATCAAAAATATTTCTAGATGCCCCTTACATGTTTTAGTTTTGAACTGCTAGTAGTCATTCAAGACACAGTACTTAACCCAACAAACCACTCAGTAACCCTCACCCAAAAAAAGCCACTGATGGGCAGGGCAACAACACCGAAGCAACTCAGGACTCAACACTGAAGCAACTTAGGACTCGCATGGAAAGTAGATTTACATTTACTTATTTTCAAAGGGCTAGCAAGGAAGCACCTGCAGGAACTAGGTCTGTCTATTCTACCCATGTGACTCCAGGAATTGCTGCATAGTAGGAGGTCAATAAAGATTTGCTAAATGAACATTGGACTGTGCTTTCTAGATAATGAAACACATTTTCTTCCATTTGACAGAACTGTTTTAACATGAACACAGGTACGGGTATACAAGTCCACTGAATGTACAAATATCTAAAACAGTGTCCAAATCACAATTCTCTCTATATGATGTGATGGGCACACTACCTGTCCATATAGCTTTATCACACTGCACCCTTATACTCATAAGTATATGAGTTTCACTCATATACAGTAACTTCAGAAACAGACAAAAACAAACAAATGAAAAACCCTGAAGAGTAAGAGAATAAACTCCATAAAAACAGACAATGCTTATTTTGTTTGCCGCTACATAACCCTACCTAGCATATTATTTAACACTTAGTAATCCGAAAACCAACAATAGTGGCTAGCACTCACTATGCTTTCTGTGAAATAACTCATTTAATCCTCTTAACAACCCTACGAAGTAGAAACTATTATTATTCCCATCTCACAGATAAGTCAATATTTATTGAATGACCAACTGAATAGAAAAGTTTCATACCTTATTTAATGAATGGACCAAAATGTTTTTTGCTCCAATATCCCTCAGATCTCTTTCGGCATCATACTTTAAATCATTTGAAACACTGAACCTGCCACAAAAAAAAGGGAAAAGAAAAACACACAAATTCAATACAAATCCCATCATTCTAGCAATATTCAGGAATAAATAAACCCAGGCCTTGACACTTCAAAAAAATATACCTACTCACGAAGACCCATCCCCATATGCTGGATTATTCACAAACAAAAGCTTCCACAGCCAGTCTTTAGCACTTACCACAAAGCCCTTTTTCTACTCAACAAATAATTTTCATAGATGATTCCTGCTATTGTCCTTCCTTTTCCTACACCAGCACCATCACCTATTAAGAATCCAGCACGATCTCCATTTGGTAGGAATGTTTCATGTTGCTGAAAAAGAAAACGCTGGTAATTATCTATTCCTTTAGATATTTTGGCAATCAGTCTTTCATACCTTGTTTTAGTCATATATTAACATTCTCTGTTTTTATAGAAATGGCATGTAGTTGGCTTAGTGTGCATACTTTTACGTAACTATACAGGCATACCTCATTTTATTGTGCTTCACTGTTACTGCACTTCAGGGGCTACTGCATTTTTTACATATTGAAGGTTTGTGGCAACCCTGCATCAAGCAATTTTATTGGTGCCATTTTTCCAACAGCAGTTGCTCTTCCGTGTCTCTGAGTCACTTTTTGGTAATTCTCATACTATTTCAAACTTTTTCATTATTATTATATTTGTTATTGTGATCAGTGATCTTCGATGTTACTATTTTAATTGTTTTGGGCTGCCATGAACCCCGCCCATATAAGATGGTGAACTTAATTAATAAATGTTGTGTGTATTGTGACTGCTCCACTGACTGGCCATTTCCCCCATCTCTCTCTCTCCTTCAGCCTCCCCAGTCCCTGAGACACAACAGTATTGAAATTAGACCAATTAATAACTCTACAATGGCTTCTTTAAGCATTCAAGTGAAAGGAAGAGCTGCATGTCTCTCACTTTAAATCAACAGCTAGAAATGATTACAACATAAGGAAGACATGTTGAAAGCCTAGACAGGCTGAATACCAGGCCTCTTGCTCCAGATAGCCAAATTGTGAATGAAAAAAAAAGTTCTTAAAGGAAATTGAAAGTGCTACTTCAGTGAACAAACAATAAGAAAGCGAAACAGCCTTATTGCTGACATGAAGAAACTTTTAGTGGTCTCGAAAGAAGATCAAACAAGCCATAATATTCCCTTAAGCCAAAGCCTAATCCAGAGCAAGGCCCTAACTCTTTAATTCTACGAAGGCTGAGAGAGGTGAGGAAGCTGCAGAAGAATTCTGAAGCTCACAGAGGTTGGTTCATGAGGTTTAAGGAGTCATCTCCGTAACATAATTGCAAGGTGAAACAGCAAGTGCTGATGCAGAAGCTTCACCAAGTTATCCAGAAGATCTAGCTAAGATAATCGATAAATGTGGCTACATTAAACAACAGATTTTCAATGTAGATGAAACAGCCTTCTTTTGGAAGAAGATGCTATCTAGGACTTTCATAACTAGAGAAGAAGTCAATGTCTGGCTTCAAAGCTTCAGAGGACAGGCTGACTTATGAGGGGCTAATGCAGCTGGTGGCCTGAAGTTGAAGCCAATGCTCATTTCCCATTCCAAAAATCCTAGGGCCTTTAAGAATTATGCTCAGTCTACACTGCCTGTGCTCTACAAATGGAACAAGGCAGCACATCTGTTTACAACATGATTTACTGAATATTTGAAACCCACTGTTGACACCTACTGCTCAGAATGAAAGATTCCTTTCAAAGTAATACTGCTCATTGACAATGCACCCAAGAGCTCTAATGGACATGTACAATGAGATCAATGTCACTTTCATGCCTGCTTTGTAAAACAGCCTTTCTGCAGCCCATGGAGCTAAGAGTAATTTCGGCTTTCAAATCTTACTCTTTAAGAAACACATTTTGTAAGGCTGTAACTGCCATAGATAGTTGATTTCTCTGATGCATCTGGACAAGATCAACTGAAAACCTTCCAGAAAAGGAATCACCCTTCTAGATGCCACTAAGAACATTCATGATTCATGGGAAGAGGTCAAAATATCAACATTAACAGGAGTTAACCCTCATGGATGACTTGGAGCGGTTCAAGACTTCAGTGGAGGAAGCAGATTCTTGAGATGGAATCTCCTCCTAATGAAGATGCTGTGAAGATGGTTGAAATGACAACAAAGGATTTAGATTACATAAACTTAGTTGATAAAGCAGTGGCAGAGTTTGAGAGGACTGACTCCAATTCTGAAAGAAGTTCTGTGGGTGAAATGCCATCAAACAGCACTACATGCTACAGTGAAATCATTAGTGCAAGGAAGAATGAATCAATGCAGCAAACTTCACTGTTGTCTTATTTTAAGAAACTGCCACAGCCCCTCCAGCCTTCAGTAACCACCACTCTGATCGTTTAGCAGCCATCAACACCAAGGCGAGACCTCCCCCCATCTTGCTGAAGCCTCAGATGATGGTTAGCATTTTTTAGCATTAAAGTATTTTTAAATTAAGGTATGTACATTGTTTTTCTGGACATAATGCTATTGCACACTTAACAGACTACATAATAGTGTAAACACTAAGTTTTGCATGCACTGGGAAACCAAAAACTTCATGCAACTCATTTTATTGTGACATTTGCTTTACTGTGGTAGTCTGGAACCAAACCTGCCCTATCTCCGAGGTCTGTGTATTTTTTTCTTGCTACCCTCGTATGTAGCAGGTAATTAAAGTTAAAAAATTGGTGAGTATTCTTCCATAATTTTTCAAGGACTGTACAACCAAATACAAACTTTTTTATAAAACATAAATATGGGGGATGGTTGCCTATTTATTTTACAAAAATGGAGTATTTCAGAAATCCTTTCAAGACAATTGACATAATATAAAAGCTGGTAAAACACCCATATGGTAATACCAAAGGTTATTCAATCACTCCCCAAGGGTGTGAGCTTTCAAATCTTTTCTAGCTTTCAGCCACTGGGGGGAAAAAAAACTGCAACAAATAGCCTTATATATATATGTTCTTATCTAATAGTTCTATGAAACAGACTCGCATGGAATTGTTAGGTAAAAGGATATAGGTATTTTTAATTTTAATACATGTTCCCAGTGAATTCCAAAACGGTTATGACAATTTATCATTTGCACTAGAAACACATTCCCCGTATCCACACTACCCCTTTAATTTTCTAACACATAAAACTTCTATAAAAATCACATTCACAAGATTTTCATGCAAGGGAAACTTAACTTTGAATTAAAACAACTATACATTGTGAACTAAAATTAAAGATAAAAACTGTATGTAGCTATAAATTACACAGCTTACCTGGGCTGCATATGTAATTGCCTCAAGCTGTAATGCTGATAACCAGCCATTATCAATGGTTTCTTCAGAAATAGACGTTTTGTACCAAACATCAGGAGGAGTAACACTGGATAAAGAACTAGTTTCAACTACAGCATCTGGGTGACGCAGGCCAATTTTTACTAAATAAAAATTTAAAAATATTTCATTTTAATTATTCTAAGTAATAACACTTCCCAGTCTTATCATAAGATATTGCAATATTTCTCCTGACAGAGAAAATATAAGAAGTAACTATACACCCTGGGATCCTATATAAAGTCACTGACTGATGGTAAAGTACTGTTTAAATTTGACTAAAATTACCTATTTATCAACTACCTATGGTTTAAATAGAGACTTGCTGATTAAAAAGATCTAGAAAAATACCACCACAGTTCACACCAACAGGTTCTCCAGTAGTAACAGAACATAATCCTAGATTAACGACATCATTTTAAATAACCAGGAAAGTATGGGACCTTGGAATCCATACACAGTTCGTAAACAGAGATTTTTAGTTTAAGTGGTCTTATTGGTGACTTTTTATAGAAAGCCAGAGTATAGGAGAGAAAAATTCTAGCCATAGATTTTTTTCCATCTTATTACCCCCATAAAATGAAAAAGTAAAAAATTTTACACAAAAACTAAAAATTATTCATTTTCAACTTAATACAGTGGCCACTAAAAAAATGAATCATGGTCATTACGGGAAAAAAGGAAGCAATGGTGTTAATTTAAACCACTGAATTCGAATAGCAGATTTTATTTTTAAGATTCCCATGTTTTTATAATTTGCTTTAGATAAGCTGTATAAAGCTAAGATACGTGTTTACATTTCTGTAATTTACTATGATTTTATAATCACTGCTGATATGAGCAAAATTAACTTGAAAGGAAAAAGCCTTTTCACTCCTGGTTTTAAAAGACTTCATTCCAAAGCAAAGCTCTAAATTTCTGTAGGAAAATTTAAAAACTCACAGGATTTTCATGTAGCTATTTTAAAACATATTCTAGTTTAAAACATACTACAGGGTTTCCCTGGTGGCGCAGTGGTTGAGAGTCCACCTGCGGATGCAGGGGACACGGGTTCGTGCCCCGGTCTGGGAAGATCCCACATGCCACGGAGCGGCTGTGCCCGTGAGCCATGGCCGCTGAGCCTGCGCGTCCGGAGCCTGTGCTCCGCAACGGGAGAGGTCACAACAGTGAGAGGCCCGCGTACCGCAAAAAAAAAAAAAAAACACACTACAAAGCTCACACTTATCAAATTCTGAGGTACCCAACATGGATAGATCTTAATACATAATAATGTGTGTGGCAGTTTTTTAAGTTCAAAAGGAACCCAGAAGTCTTTCATTATTTTGACAAATCCCAAAGACATACGTTTTATTGGCATATACTCTGCATAGGTTTCCGCATGACCCATTTCTTCTTCATCTTCTTCCTCTGGTTCATCTTCCTCTTTCACAACAGGGACCTTCTGTAACAGAGAGAGCAAAATCAACTAAGTCCAGAAACTGGAGGCCCAGCCAACACACAGAAAAACTCTTCTGTAGGAATACCCACTATCTTCAATCTTGGAAACAGGACATACCACTTCTATATTCCCTAATATCTGGGTCAGAGTCTATGGTTTCCCTGCTCCTCCAAAGATAAGCACAGATAATCCATGACCTGCTCTCATCGCAAACACACAAATGGGTCACCACAGGGCTCCACCACCTTCTCAAACTACCTTCCCCTTCAGTATTACCTGCCAGCCTCCCTGATGCCCAGAAGTCTAACCTCCAGTCCTCAATCTTCATTGCAGTTCCAGGAATAGCAAGAACAAGGGGTCTGGAGAGAAAAGGTGGATGAGCCCCAGCAGCACATCCTACAATCTCATGGGCAGGAACTCTCTTTAAGTCTCACATCCCACCCTCTTCTCAGTTACCTTCATCTGTTTCTTTCCCTCAGATCCTAAAACCAAAACCGTAGAAAACTCTGGAGTTTAAAGGTTCTTCTAAAAGACAGCGAATTTACTTCAGACATCTGTGTCTCCACAGACACAACAACAATCATACAGAATCCTATATCACCTACTCTCCAAACGTCAGCACATCTGAGAATAAAATGAGGAGTTATTAGTAACTTACACCAGGAAAACAGCAGTAAACCCAGACTGCCCCAGGCAAAGTGAGTGAATGGTCAATATAGTCATGTTACCTTGTGTTTCTCTACAGAATCTTAAAGAGGTAGAGGCAGGGAGGAATAGGGGACTAAGAAGCGCCTGAAAAAGCTGCTTTTCACTATCAGTAAACCATAATGGGAAGCTCTTTATTAATGTGGGCTTGATCAAGGAAGAATGTAGGGAAGAAGCTGTGGGACCCAGTATACCAAGGAAGGGAGGAGAAGGACAAAGAGAAAACCTAGTCAGGACCTACAGGTAATGCCAAGGACACA
The DNA here is from genome assembly GCF_039906515.1 of Pseudorca crassidens. Classification (NCBI taxonomy): domain Eukaryota; kingdom Metazoa; phylum Chordata; class Mammalia; order Artiodactyla; family Delphinidae; genus Pseudorca; species Pseudorca crassidens. The sequence continues at coordinate 85,538,172 of NC_090307.1, forward strand.
TGGCATTAAAATGTAACATCAGGGCTTCCCTAGTGACGCAGTGGTTAAGAATCCGCCTGCCAATGCAGGGGACACGGGTTCGGGCCCTGGTCCGAGAAGATCCCACATGCCGCGGAGCAACTAAGCCCGTGCACCACAACTACTGAGCCTGCGCTCTAGAGTCCGCGAGCCACAACTACTGAGCCCACGTGCCACAACTACTGAAGCCTGTGCGCCTAGAGCCCGTGCTCTGCAACAAGAGAAGCCACCGCAGTGAGAAGCCTGCGCACCGCAACAAAGAGTAGCCCCCACTCGCTGCAACTAGAGAAAGCCCGCGCGCAGCAACGAAGACCCAACGCAGCCAAAAATAAAATAAATAAAACAAGTTTATCTTAAAAACAAACAAATAAATAAATAAAATGTAAGGTCAGGCTCCTCTTTTATTTTATTTATATTTTACTTATTTATTTTTATTTAGTCTAGAGCAGCATATGATGGCACATAGATGCTCAATAAATGTGGGAAAGAAAAGGGAGATGTGAGATAAACATGCAGCCATCAACCCATGGAGTCCTTAGAAAAAAAATCCAAAGAAACCCTGAATGTTCTCAGAAAGTATGCCAAAATAAAACCCAGTTTCAGAAATAAGAGATGAAATGGGGCTGGCCAAAGAAACAGACCCAGACCCCACTTCTGCTGTTATCTGTGTAGCCTTGGGCAAATTACTTACATTCTGAGTCCTGCCCATCCCCCTTTGCACCTTTTCCTCATCTGTAAAATAGGAATGCGCACTGTGCTAAATGACCAGCCGCCTTTCTCCCTCTACCTTGTCTTTCCCTACCTTTAAAAAATATATACCGCAGGTATATAATTGGAGGATTAGGTGGTAACACAATACGGTCACAAAATCCAAGGACCAGACAAGTAATATGTCTAAGCCAGCTGGATGTAAAATGGCAACTGACACCAAGCTTAGGGTCAAGGAGATAAATGAAGGGGAGGGAGACTGTGGTACACGGGGAATGTGTGACCAACATACAAAGTAGATGTTCACTACTCAACTCTAAGCATGTTAACACGAGGTGAGGAATGTGGGCCCAGGATTATCAGGTACTCCTATTTTTCAAGAGAACCTGGAAATCAGCATTTTATGTGTTTGCAACACATTCAAAATTTTCAAAATAATGTGGATGCCAAACAAAACACCTGTCAATTGGTTTTTATCCACAGGCTACCAGTTTGCAATCTGTTAGATGTCTCTTAACTGCTAGGACAATATAGAACTTTTGGCATGTTATGGGCAACATGGGCTGGACTGGGAACTTGAGCACTAAATAATCTTAAAGAAAAAATGCATTCTTATTTTCCAAAAATCAACTTCCAAGTAAGCTGCTGGCACTCAACTGTTAAGTAAACTGATACTGCCAACACTTGTTCTCCTGGTCCCCATTCAAAACCTCAGGCACAGGTTGCTTTGCTGTCTCTCCAATTCTGTATTTCATTCCCAGTCTTACCAATCCTCTGGTATCATTATGTGCAGTCCCCTCTTACTTTCTTTTTACCTTTCCCCTCATCCTTTCCAATCACCTTTGCAATCTCTGACGTTTAGTTCCTTATCACTTCCCTTCTGGACTACTTAACCAACCTCCTAACCTGTCTCTTCTTCCCAACACATCCTGAGTCACTAACAGGTCCCTCTACTTCCAGGGGCCTCACTGGTGCTGCTCCAAGTCCCAAGTCCATCAAATTCAATTCAGGACCCTCCAGAGAGCCCCCAATCAACCATTCCAGTTTCTTCCTGCAAGCCAAGTATCCTAAGCATATAGCTACCACCTCCTCTGTGCCTATTAATGCTGTAGCTCCCTTCCTAAAAGGCCCTCTCAAAGTCTCTCCAGACTCGACACCCAAACTCCATGACATTGCCTCCACAGAATGAAGTCCTGGGTTTCCCTGGTGGCGCAGTGGTTAAGAATCCACCTGCCAATGCAGGGGACACGGGTTCGATCCCTAGCCTGGGAAGATCCCACATGCCGCGGAGCAACTGAGCCCGTGCGCCACAACAACTGAGCGCTCTAGAGACTGTGCTCTGCAACAAGAGAAGCCACGACAATGAGAAGCTTGCTCACCACAATGAAGAGTAACCCCCGCTCGCCGCACTAGAGAAAACCCATGCGCAGCAACAAAAACCCAACACAGCCAAAAATAAAAACAAATAAATAAATTTATTAAAAAAAAAAAAAAGTGAAGTCCTCCTAGGCCATCTGAGTCTCATCTTCCTACAAACTCATAAGCCCTATTGCGAGCATCACTATTTACCTCTTGCTGTACCTTATATTACTACTTAAACCATGTGGCATTAATTATATGTTTATTAAAATGGGGAGCCAGAAACCCACCACACAGAGGCAGGGTTATACACTGCGTAATTATTAAATACACGCACAGAATCAATTTACCTGAAGCATATAGCATTTCCAAAATGTAAAAATAATGTTAACATATAATTACTCACAACTAAACCATTATATGATCTGACATCCCATAACCAGCTATATAATAAGGCTCAATCCTAAAATGAACATAATTATCAAATACTTTTGGTTAACTCCACATTGTCCTTTTTACTTATCAGATGAAATTCACAATAGAAAAGCGTCAGCACTTTGTATAATACTCTATCAAATATGTATCTTATAATCCCCTTGTTTAGCATATATTAATTTATTCCAGTGAGGTTTAATGCTTGTTCATTAGTTTATGTAGCTGAGAAGCTCCCCTTCACCCCAAAAAAAGTTTTCTGAGGGCTACACTTAGCCAAGTGTACTTTCATACCACACAAAAATACAGATATAGCTTTTGAAACTCACCATGGTCGGGGAAAAACTCCTCATTTTCATGTCATTTATCCATATTCTTGCTACTTCTTTATTAGAAGACTCTTTCTTTACTGTGCCATTGCTTACATCAGCTGAGGGGGAGAAATAATGTACATTTTATAACAAAATATCTATTTTCCTACAGTTTTTAAAAAAATTCAGTAAAGTTTACCCACTTCACAAACCAAAGAATACCAATCTGCTTATCTCTAACTTAAATTAAGCATAAGGATAAAAATACTCATGCTATATGTCATTACGGAGGTAAGAATTAACATTAGAAAACAACTTAAAAGGAAACATGTGCACAGGAAATTTGAAAACTATTTATCAAAAAGACACCTTAACCAGAACGCTATTTGGCAGTTTATTTCAAAACAATTACCCACAGCCAGCATTACTCTGAGACACTTCACTTGGTGCAAAACCTGGTATTAGCACCAAGACAGAATCAATCGCACCTGATCTGGAAGTACTTACTAACCTTCAAGGCAAAATAATTATTTCTGGAAGGGAAAAAAAAACCTTTGGGAACTCTACTGTCTTCCCTCAGAATAAAGATCCAAAGAATGAACCTGTTCTTCTATACCAGTGGTTTGCAAACTCTTTTAAGATATAGCACAAGAACCTCTCCATCAAAGTATCAATCAAAGTAGAACTACGGGGCTTCCCTGGTGGCTCAGTGGTTAAGAATCCGCCTGCCAATGCAGGGGACACGGGTTCGAGCCCTGGTCCGGGAAGATCCCACATGCCGCGGGGCAACTAAGCCCGTGCGCCACAACTACTGAGCCTGCGCTCTAGAGCCCGCGAGCCACAACTACTGAAGCCCACGCACCTAGAACCCATGCTCTGCAATAGGAGAAGCCACAGCAGTGAGAAGGCCGCGCACTGCAACGAAGAGCAGCCCCCACTCGCTGCAACTAGAGAAAGCCTGCGCGCAGCAATGAAGACCCAACAGAACCAAAAATTAATTAATTATTTTTTTTTTTTAAAAGAACTACTTGGTTGAGAAGTTCTGAGCCCCTGTTACTAGCCTCCATCCTCCAAGTATACCTGAAGCACTCCCAGTACCTGGTATTCTTGCAATTACAGTGTGAAAATTACACCAGGAGAACAGATTATGACCTTATGTATTCTACCAAAAGATAGGGAGTATTTGGGTGGCCTGTCACTTGGGACTACAAAATGGCTGGGATTAAAGTGTTAGCAAAATAAGGAAGCTGGTACAGAGATAATAAATTTACTTAGGAGCACAGATCTGTTTAATATAACTGTGGGAGAGCCACTGAACAGTTCATAGAAAGAGTTACAGGACTGGAGCTCAACTGAGAGATCAGAATCCAAAGAGACACCTAAAGGGCTAAGGGCTCCAAAAGGGGCAAAGAACATGCAGGGAATTCCCTGGCGGTCCAGTGGTTAGGACTCCATGCTTTCACCGCCGCTGAGGGCCTGGGTTCAATCTCTGGTTGGGGAACTAAGATCCCACAAGCCATGCTGGGCGGCCAAAAAAAGAGAGAGAGAGAGAGAACATGCAAAACCTCGCTCTTTGCAGTTTGACACTTTTAACATTCTTCCCTTTCAGTAAAAAGATGACCCTCTCCTACAACACAAAAGTTGGTTTATCTTCGGCATTCACTTACTATGTTTCTTTTTCAGCCCTGGTCTAGTCTGACAATTTCTCAGCCTTCCACACAAGGATGGCCTTGACTTGTCTTTTAAGAAGTATTATACTGGATGAGGGAGATGTTACTGTACTAGATACTACTCGGTCAGCTCCAAAGCTCTTTTGTTTTGCTCTCTAAACTTTCCTCACGATGGCACAGCAGCAGTCTTTCTCCTCATTAAATCCAAAGACTTTAATGAAAAGCAGCTTCTACTAACTGCTGATCACCCCTAAGTCTCCCAGAAGCCATTCCAGATGCTGCCCTGCACCTCAGCTAGGTCAGGGCCGTGGTCCTGCTCTCCATGGCACAGAATGGAAATCAATCCTGAGACAGTTAAAATAATTTCTCAATGGGCATCTAGCTGCCAGGCTCCAGTCAGTTCAGGACAATAACCTTAAGAGTAAAACTACAGCCAAAAGGCACAAAGGTGTGGACTCAAAGATTAGATTATCTGATATTTTTAATTGCATTTGTCACTGAAGACAAAGTTAGTTCTGTATCACCTACAAACACTCCTTGCTCATTCCTTTAGAATGCCCCAGCCCTCTACTTTGTTATTATTTTTTTAATATTTATTTATTTATTTGGCTGAGCCAGGTCTTAGTTGCGGCATGCGGGATCTTCATTGCCGGGTGCGGGATCTTTAGTTGTGGCACGCGGGATCTAGTTCCCTGACAAGGGATTGAACCCAGGCCCCCTGCATTGGGAGTGCAGACTCTTAACCACTGGACCACCAGGGAAGTCCCTGGCCCTCTACTCTATAAACACAAGCACATTAGAACTTCCCAGCAATCAATTCTGCTACAAAATTATATATCGGGTATTAAAACTTATCTCTCTCAATTGGAAAAATAAAGCAGCTGTTTGGAAGGAGGAACTCTCTATTCAATATCCAGCACCCCATTCCAAGAGCCCAGTGGGATGCTATGTATTAGGTATTAGTATAAATCACCAGGCAGGGAGTCAAATACTATTTAGCTCAATGGAAAAAGGAAGGAAAGAATATCCCTCTTAAGAGTTCACATTTTGGGAATTCCATGGCAGTCCAGTGATTAGGACTCCACGCTTTCACTGAGGCCCAGGTTCAACCCCTGGTTGGGAAACTAAGATCCTGTAGGCCGAGTGGCACAGCCAAAAAAAGAAAAAAAAGAGTTCACATTTTTCAGTTTCTAAAACTATACTACTAAAATTTGATATAGCCAAAGTTAAAAAAAAACTCTATTTTACCCTTAAAATTACCTTACTACAATAAACACAAAGCTTCCTCTAAGCATTCCACTTAAATACAACCTCTTCCTGCCCCATATTCCATTTTCTATTTTTCTCCACGTGCCTACCCCTATCTAACATACTATATACTTCATTTATTTTGTTTATTGTCTGTTTTTCTCCACTCAAATGCAAGCTCTATGAGGGCAGAAATTTCAATAGTTTTCTTCCCAGCCATAGTCTCAGAATCCTAGAACAGGGACTTCCCTAGCGGTCCAGCGGTTAAGATTCAGTGCTCCCACTGCAGGGGGCATGGGTTCGATCCCTGGTCAAGGCACTAAGATCCCACATGCCTCGTAGTGTGGCAATTAATAAATAAATAAATATCTTTTGAATAAGTGAGCAATAAAAAAGCCACTCCAGAGAAGAAAAATTAACTGTAAAATTTATAGTGTTTATGCATAAATGAATTCCTAAAAAAGAGTGATCAAATCACTGTTGAGCTTTTTCTCTTTAGATCTAAACCTACACTTAAAGCATTATGGATTAGCTAGTGTAATGGTTACACAACTCTATGAATATACCAAAATCCACTGAATTGTACCCCTTTAAAAGGTACAATGGTATGTAAATTATCTCAGTAAAGCTATTATTAAAAAAGTATTTTGAGTGCTCACTCTTCGAAGAAAATATAGTGAATTACTATTCATTTTCATTACAATGAAAGTTTATATATTTTAAAAGAAAACTGACTAAAAAACACGACTACCGACATACAATGAAGCTAATGACAAGCAAAATCATAAAACTGTAAGAGTTAAAGTAGCGAAGTATCAGTTTAAAGCCCATTACACCTCAAGCATGGTCCAAGGACCACCAGCAACAGCACCTCTAAAAGCTTATGAGAAATGCAGAATCTTGGTCCCCATCCCAGACCTATTGAATCTGACTCTGTTTTTGTACAAAGATCCCCAAGTGGGACTTCCTTGGTGGCACAGTGGTTAAGAATCCGCCTGCCAATGCAGGGGACACGGGTTCAAGCCCTGGTCTGGGAAGATCCCACATGCCGCGGAGCAAAGAAGCCCGTGCGCCACAACTACTGAGCCTGCACTCTAGAGCCCGCGAGCCACAACTACTGAGCCCACGTGCCACAACTACTGAAGCCCGTGCGCCTAGAGCCCGTGCTCCGCAACAAGAGAAGCCACCGCAATGAGAAGCCCGCACACTGCAACAAAGAGTAGCCCATGCTCGCCACAACTAGAGAAAGCCCACACACAGCAATGAAGACCCAAAGCAGCCAAAAAATAAATTAATAAAAAAAAAAAACTCATTTAAAAAAAAAAAAGATCCCCAAGTGACTCAGAGTTATAAAGTTTGAAAAGCACTGATTTAAATGACTGAGAAAAATGTTAACCAGTTATTCACAATTTATAAAACTGAGATCTCATGGTGTTCATGTAGCCACTTGATAATTCCACACTTCATTTTAAAGCTTAAGGCTAAGGCTTCTAAATTTTTGCTTCCCTTGAATTGCATAAATACTATAAGTCCACAGAGTCATGCAGATATCATCTCCTGTCATGACTACTTCTTTTAAAACCTAAGCAAAACCTTAAAAACACACTGACATATCTTAATGAAGGCAAGCAGTTGACACTGTTGAAAACAAAAAGACTTACTAGCTGCTGTTGCAACTGGCTGAGCAATATTAGCCGGTGGCTTCAGTTTCATGAGTTCGTTCAGACTATTATTTTTTAGTAGGTCCTTCAGTTGAACCTGGTCTTTTGAAGGTGCAGAGGTCATGGCATTTCGTGCTGCTGGTGCTGAGACTGAAGGACGTGTGTTTGCAGTAGTCTGAATGAACTTTGTTAAAGTGATGGTTTGTCTATTCGTGGTTACAGGTGGTGTTTTAGTCATTACAATTGTAGATCCCAAAGTCGGAAGCTGATTTATTTGATTCAGCACAAATGTTGTAGTAGATGGAGGCTGCTGCTAGAAAAGAAAACCATATAACCTGTGAAAAATTCTTTATTCTCTAATGCAACCCATATCCACAAATACAACAGGCCATTTAAAACTCTAAAACTGACTTATTAAGAATCTTACGCAACCATTGGCACTTTGGTTCTAATAAATATCATTAGATATAAACTACCTAGTTAAAATACACCATTTGAGAAAAAGAAGGTATAATAGTAGTGTTGGGGGCAGCAGCATAAAATGAGAGTATCCTAAGCAAGCTGTGTTGTATAGTCACCCTACATAATACAAGGACTAGGAACATAATTTCTAATCCCAGCACTGCCCCCAACTAATCAGATAACCTTAGGCAAATCACTTTACCTCTGGAGGCCCGGGGTCTCTGAGGACCATTTTCCATTTCTAACATTCTATGATTCCTGTCCAATGCTTTGTCTGCTATCATACAGACTATACTAACGTTTAACTTAATAAGATAAGACCACCAAGCAGAGTTTTAAATTTCTATGCCCCCATGAATGATCCACCCAGGTAAATTACAAATATCAGTGATAATGCGGATGCTTCCTTTGAGCCTAAGGCAAAGCTACATAGCATTTTATTTTTATAGTTGGAGGGTGGGAGTTAGGAGTTGGACAAAAATGAACAAAAAAAGTCAAGATTTGAGGATAACAAATGTCTGTGACTTCAACCAACTAAAGTAAAACAGATTTTTTTTTTTTTTTTTTTTGCAGTACGCGGGCCTCTCACTGTTGTGGCCTCTCCCGTTGCGGAGCACAGGCTCCGGACGCGCAGGCTCAGCGGCCATGGCTCACAGGCCCAGCCGCTCCGCGGCACGTGGGATCTTCCCGGACCGGGGCACGAACCCGCGTCCCCTGCATCAGCAGGTGGACTCCCAACCACCGTGCCACCAGGGAAGCCCCAACAGATATTTTTATAAATTTAAGTCTATTTCTACTTCTTTCCCCCTTCAAGTTATTTGTTAATGACTTCTCTAACAAGAATCTTCTACATTACTATTAATTTTAAATGTAACTCTCAACAATAATTTATCAAAAGTTATCAAATTTTAACCAGTCCAATACTTTTATACCACTAGAGCTTAAATTAATAATTGCTATGCGTAGGGAGTTTCCTGTGGCCTACTGGTTAGGATTCAGGGCTTTCACTGCCATGGCCCAGGTTCAATCCCCGGTTGGGGAACTGAGATCCCACAAGCCGTGCAGCCCAGCCTACAGTAACAACAACAACGAAAACTGCTATGTTTAAAACAAGGTCAGTGGAACTCTACATTTAAAGCACAATAACAATCACATAAAAATTATACATACCAATGGACAAAAGCTGAAATAAACAAGTAAAAATGAAAAGTGTAGTGGGTTAACGTGTAGTTCACCTTTACTTCATGAATTTTCTATCACTTGCAATAAATAACCTAAAAAAATGGGGGTTTCTTTCCCCTTAATCTTTTGATCAACATAACTACCAGAAGAGTGAAAGAAACATTTTATAAAGTAGGAGGTGAGAGTAGATAGAATACTGGGAAAGAAGCAGCAAAAAGCAGAACTAGTGAAATAAAACTATTTCATATTAAAGGTTATTTTCTTACTACAACCCTAAACTATTTTCATAGTAATGCCAAATCTAAATAATTCTTACCCTAACATTTAATAGTGCTGGAGTAGGTAGCGTCTCTGGTTCTTGTTTAACAGGAACTGCTGCTTCAGTCTCCAAACCTAGTTCTAATGCACTAAGTGGCACTGACTGGAGAGAAAACAACATCAGAGAAAGAAATAAAGAATGACGGCAGTGAATTCTGTTTCAAGAACAAGAGATGTATTTATTTTATTAAAATAAAAAAATTTTTCAAGCTTTGCATTCAAATGGAATGTAAAATCACTGATACCAGGTATAAAGTAACAATCTTTGCAAGCATAACATCTTCACTAAACTACGCTAACACCAGAATCTTATTTTTGCTTTCAGAGAATGTGTATAGTGAAACCTCAGAAAAATATTCCTATAAAGTACAAAGACAAATATTGAGATTAGTGATCCTCCCACAATAACTCTAAGCAATTCATCTCTTACGTTATATATCAAAGCAGAAAATGTCTTGATTTTCACTGCCAAGTATTTTCCACTTTGTGAATAAAGACTAATAATCAACATAAAAGTAATATTCACATGCATATTTAAAATTAACGCTTAACAATACCTATTTCTATAATAGAAAGTAAAATTAAGAAAAAACTCACTTCTTACAGAGGCTTTGGAAAACACTTACCTGTTGTACGGGAGGGGTAGGTGTTGGAGTTGCAAGCCCCGCATCTCCACCATCAATATCAAAGAGGTCATTCGGACTAATTCCACTCTCGCTCAAAGCAGCAAGCAGTAAATCTTGCCCTGGCTCCACCATCTTTAGAACAAAATATTAAATATTAACATTAAAAACTTAAAATGACAATTAACTCTCTTCTAAACATAAACCAACATTTTCTACCGGATCCGTTCATTCAATATTTATGAAGAACCTGCTACACAGCAGGCAAAAAAAGGATGAAAGAGCAATAGTCTCTGATCCCAAGAAATTCACATTAAGATGGAAAGGACAGAAAAGTATGCAAATCACAGAAAGAGTATACGTTACAAAATGCTGTGGGAACAGAGAAGGAAATGCTGAATTCACCTGGGGAGAGAGATTACAAAGATGACAATGGAGCCAAGTCTCAGGTAAGAAATTGCCAGGTAGACAAGGATCTTCTGGATAGTGCATTCAAACTTATGGGGGCACGAATGATGCTGGCACTCTAAGAAAGATGGCTAGAGTAGTTCAACATGGGTACGGAAGCTCAGAACAGAAATACGAGGTTCACAAAGGTGATGGCAAGAGACGAAGAAGTTTTCGCCCACAGCTCTGAACACCATGCTAAAGAGCTCATTTAATCCTGTGAGAATCAGGGGTCACTAAAGGGTTTTCAGATAGAGAACTGCAAGACATAGTCAGATTTGTGACTTAGAAAAATTACTCCACAGCAGTATGGAAGCAAACTGAGAATGGGTAGAGTAAGACCAAGGCAGGGAGACATCTTAGGAAAATGCTACAGCAGATCAGGAAAAAGATGATGTGCTATAACAGTGAGATGTAAAGAGAAAGAAGGGGGAATGGATTCTAAGATATTTAAGGAGAATCCATAAGACTAAGTTTAAATAAAAGCTCAAAATGGAAGGGAGAACATGAAACACACACAAAAAAGCATGAGTTGATGGATAATTAGAGTTAAGCCAAGAGAAAATGAAAAAGGTTGAGCCCAGGAGACCTAAAGGTGAGATATATGGAGTTTAGGGGGAAAATGCCTAATTCGAGCAGGCAAATACACTTTCAGCTGGGGTTTTCCAACTGTACTCATAGGAGCCAAATCAAAGTATTCTACCACTAAGATGGATTTTTATCCATTTTGTAGGGGAAAAAAAGTTTAACAGAGCTTTCTTAATTTTAACTTTTCTCATTAATTTATCTGAAATAACCAATTTATATACACAAACATAATTATGAGAAATGTGACTACTTGTTTTTATCAAAGAACTAACTTCACATTACATAAATAAACTAATTTTCAGCTAGTCCATTTATTCTCAGACTGTGCAATGAAATTAAATGTTTCATTATGTCCTACAAAAAAAAAGTTGTTAGCCAAGAATACCATGACCACGACTTCCCAACATACAAGAACCACTGTTTTAGATCAAAGCAGGACATTTCATAGAGAAATTCTCTACTAGGTAGGTCTACGTCGCTTGTACATCATTTACAAAGATGTGATTTACAAAGATAGTGCTGGAGTAGGTAGCGTCTCTGGTTCTTGTTTAACAGGAACTGCTGCTTCAGTCATCCAGACATCCAGATATCCAGAAATGAAACGAAGGGCAGACCTACTGTTTAAAGGATGAGAGGAAGGATAGCCCAAAGGAGATTTCCCCAAAATTTTTAGAGAAAAGAAAAGAAGTCTAAGGAAGAAAGCATTTTGAGCAGATAGGAGGAAGGGAAGGGAACTGACAGTGACTAAGTATCTTTTACAAGCCTGGCACAGTGTCAGGCTCTTCATGTCCATCACTAGTCCATGACAACCCTGAGCAAGATAAGTATTATAATTCTAGAAATGAAACTGAGGCTCAAAAAGCTTAAATTACCTGCCCAAGGTCACACCCAGATCTAGACTGTTCAAATTCCCAAAGCCCATGCATTCTCTTTCCAATGAGTAGATCAAGAAGTCAATATTGGTAACCTGTGAAGTTTCAATACTTAACTTCGGAATAAAAGCCTGTCTGAGATTAAAACTGGAAAGGGGAGAATTAGTATTAAACAACAAGATGGAAATATGAAAGAACCGGATGACAGAGGAGACAAGGAGAAATGTCAAAATATGGATTTAATATAAAATTGATCCATTTGGGGGCTTCCCTGGTGGCACAGTGGTTAAGAATCCACCTGCCAATGCAGGGGACACGGGTTCGAGCCCTGGTCCAGGAATATCCCACATGCCGCAGAGCAGCTAAGCCCGTGCGCTACAACTACTGAGTCTGCACTCTAGAGTCTGCGAGCCAAAACTACTGAGCCCACGTTCCACAACTACTGAAGCCCGCGTGCCTAAAGCCCATGCTCCGCAACAAGAGAAGCCACTGCAATGAGAAGCCCGCGCACCACAACGAAAAGCAGCCCCCGCTCGCCACAACTAGAGAAAAGCCTGCACACAGCAACGAAGACCCAACACGGCCAAAAAGAAATAAATAAAATAAATTTATTTTTAAAAAAAGTTGATCCATTTTTCTAATACATAGTTGACCACACTTTACAAACTACTATCCTAGTACATAGTACAAATATGTACCAAGAGAGCAAACCAATGCTTTAGAATATTTTCAGGGCTTCCCTGGTGGTGCAGTGGTTGAGAGTCCGCCTGCCGATGCAGGGGACAGGGGTTCCTGCCCCAGTCCAGGAAGATCCCACATGCCGCGGAGCAGCTGGGCCCGTGAGCCACAGCCGCTGAGCCTGTGCGTCCGGAACCTGTGCTCCGCAACGGGAGAGGCCACAACAGTGAGAGGCCCACGTACCGCAAAAAAAAAAAAAAAAAAAAAAAAAAAAAATTCAATCTATAAAATACTTCATTAGGACCAATGACCTATGGGAATACAGGGTCTTAGCCCACTTGCTATGGCTTATTTTGACCTAGATTAATAATTCCTGAGACTATCAAAATGTCATCTTTTTTAAAGTAAATATTGGAAATAATTATTTACATTTGAAACAAAAGCACATTCTTTTAAACCAATGATTCCTAAACTACAGACCACAGAAAGCTTGGAGGCCGAGGGATCCATTAATCCATGTGTTACTGAATTCAGGAGAGCTTTCTGAAATATATTTTCTGAACAATTAGCATTATAAGTACAAAAATATCATGGAAGAGAGTTATTTGGGGAGTAAACCTGTTGGAGTCCATAAGAAATGATGGCAACAGTTATAAGTAACATTATCAGTGACCTACTCAAAATGCACAGGAATCACAATTTGAGACCCTCTGATCTGAGCAGTGACCTAGTACTGACAATGCCTGTAAGAGACATTGTCTTTTACGAGCTATTAATGAAAGAGATTTTAATTTTATATACATCTTATACACAAACAAAATCAAGGGATCCTTTCTCTCAAGCCAATTGGGCACAAATTCCCTACTTGCACTTTTTTTGCATGAGAAGTGGGGAGGGGATAGAGAGGACAAATCTATGCCATTCTCTAACTCCATTAAGGAAAATCCTTAATATTTAATCATATTCCTATTCTGAAACTATCAATATTACAGACTCACAGAATTTCAGTGCTCAAGCTGACAGAGCCCCTAAAAGGTTATATTATGCAACCTTCCCCACATTTTACAAACAAGTAAGATTTATTCCTGAGAGGGAAAAAAACATTTTCACTTTGAACCCACTAAGTATAATGTAAACACAAACACTGTTAGGTGAAAAAGAACTGCTAACTACTAAACACAGAGTGATTCTATCTCAAACAATGGACAAGAAAAAGGTTCCATTTTTATCATAAATACATTTGAAAATATCACGTATTCAAAAATAGTACTCCTATGAAAGCGTCTATGATAAATAAGGACTAATGACACAGTAGTAGACAGAAACTAAGAGACATCCTTGGCAGGAAGAGAATCCTGAGAAACAACAGCCAATCAGAAGAATGAAAGGATACAGTTCCCACTGAGAACACCAACACTGAAACCTATCAACAAGGACAAGATTCCTCTTGAGACCAAAGCAGATCTTTATAGCTCTGGGCAGATACAAGAGATGTACCTGCAGCAGCAACAGCAGTACACTACAGAGGCTGAGGAGACTATGAAGTCAAGGGGAAAACCTGGTTTCAAATACTGACTACACCATCTGCTAAGTAGTGTAACACAGTTAAGTAATAACTTGTGACTCAGTTTCCTCATCTTCAAATGGGAATAAAAATAGAACCTACTTTACAGGATTGCTGTGTTGAGTAAATATTACACTACGTGGAATAAATATTAGCTACTATTAACCATTATATTGATAAACACTACTATAATGTTCAAAAAATGTTTTCCTTCAAATTGCTGATATAACACTTTATATCTAGAATACAAACTACCTGTTGGCAATTTATTCACTAATTAACTTCCACATTAGTTCTATAAAATACTAGCACCCTTTTTACTCAAGTGTCATACATCCAATATATCTAATCAATTAGCATATCTAGAGGAAACTGGTAGACATATTTAAATGTGCACATATAATATCATTTTAGAAATATCTTTGCTGGACATCCCTGGTGGTGCAGTGGTTAAGAATCCCCCTGCCAATGCAGGGGACACAGGTTAGAGCCCTGGTCCGGGAAGACCCCACATGCTGTGGAGCAACTAAGCCTGTGCACCACAACTACTGAGCCTGCGCACCACAACTACTCAGCCTGCGTGCCACAACTACTGAAGCCCACGCACCCCAGAGCTCCGAAACAAGAGAAGCTACCGCAATGAGAACCCCGTGCACCGAAACCAAGAGTAACCTCCACCAGCCACAACTAGAGAAAGCCCTCACGCAGCAACAAAGACCCAACGCAGCCAAAAATAAAATAAATTTAAATTTATTAAAAAAAGAAAGAAAGAAATATCTTTGCCTGAAAAGGATTTTTCTCTTTACTTAATAGTGCTAAACGTGTCTAATTTTTGACCCAACTCTGTTTTTATGTAGCCTGGATGTCGATGACTGGCACTCAGCTTAAGAATTTGAAGGATAATGATCCACTTAGAATTTAGCTGGTTAAGTCCATCAACAAGTATTCATTAAGTGTCTACTGAGTGCTGGTTCCTTAAGAGTATCAGGAGGAAGGGAAGGTAGGTATGAAGAAGTTTGCTAAAAAGGATTTTCTTTACCTAAAAGGATATAATCTGTATTTTTTAACACCTACTTCCCCAAGCAGCGATTGCTCAGTAAAGGGCCCCTCCCCTCACTCTCATTGCAAAACCTATAGGAAGAATGGAATCACAAAGGAATGTGCAGATTATATACAAGTTTCAAAAATGCTTTGAAAAAGAAACCCAAGAAAGATTTGGGTGGGGGGCACTACTTTCTCCATCACACCATCAAAATCAGATGGCTAGTCTTCTCGACATTCACTATACGGTTGGAATTCTTTAACTCTCAAAATAATCCATGAGTAAAAACTATCCGTTATTCCCTTGTCAGAGATGAGAAACAGGCTTAGAGAGATGAACTGTAACAAGGTAACAACAAAGCAAGCTTGTAGCAGAATTACAAACCTAGGAGGGCTGATACCTGCGCCCTGCACCCTGCCCGCCCATCCCAAGATTCTGTGCTATTAACGCCATACCAGTATTTTTCAAACTGCTGGTCACAACAATGCTGTCAAATAATTTAAGTATGTCATGACCAGTATTTTTAAATATTTCAAATATAGAATATTCAAATATTTTAAATACAGACAGAATTAATGCAGCACACGCAGAGAGTGTAAACATTTCACAAAACTGAGTTCTATGCGTGCATTATGTACTAGGTCACAACGTAAAACACATTTCTTACTGCGGAATGCAGTTTTGGTTTGAAAATCACTGCTCTGTGCTATATACTGTCTCCCAAGAGGTAAATAAGCAAGTTAATTTGACGGGTTTTATACCATATTTTTTTTCATAAAAGAGAGTTCCTGCTCTTCAAGAGCCTATCCTTTCCATCTACAGAAAATTTCAGTGGTATCACAAGGTTGTCCTTACTTAGTAAAGCTCAACCACATCAAAGTGGATCTGTCAATTAGCATTAAAAAAGACAACTGCAAAAACTTAAGGATTACATCATCTTGGTTATTAATTGTCTATTTAATGGAAAACAATTCCTCTCGGAAAGTATCTTTACACCAATTTTTGGCAGGCAAAGCACAAACCCACAGAGCCTCACGAAAAGTCAGGTATCTTGCTAAGAGCAGACCTCAGACCTGTGTGCTGTCTTCCTTCACAGGCAAGGCGGCAAGTCTCAAATCAAAGCTCAATTCAGAGACTAAGAAATGCCAATATGTTATCTGTACCTAAAGTCTTTGAGGCGAAAAAAGACTTTAAAAAAACATGAAAAGAATCTCCATACTGCACATTTTTAAATAGTAATCTCAGCAAAACCCTTAAAACATGTAAAACTGACACATAAGAGCATTCAATGGATGGATGAATGAATGGATGGATGAATGGATGATGAATTTACGATCTGTAAGCCACTCACTAAGCCTCCCTTTTTAACATTTACCCAGCAACTAAAATAAAATTTATTTAAAATTCTGGAGGATTGTATGGAACAAAATTAGATCTGGGAATAAAGTTATATTGGGAGATAAAAAGCAGAATCCAGAGGAAAAGAGTAAAGATGTCTTCTCTGGTAAGGTAAACTTTGGAAACAACTTCTTTAAACATGAAAATAAAATGTTCCCTTGCTTGCAAAACTAATGTCCCACTCAAGGCAGCAGCAGCAAATTCTACATTTTATCCTAGAAATTCTGTACAAACTATCTTTTGTGCAGTGATGAAGGCTTTCCCCACTGCTTATGAAAAGCAGTTCTGATCGCGGTAAATAACTGGGAAAAAATGGAATCCCTCCGCACTGTTATCTGGTTTAACTGTTTCCAACTGTTCTGAGGAACCGCGCTAGAGCAACTAGGGGTTTGACAGCTTTCTGGACCCTCCTGCCGACACTTTAGAAACCCTATTCCGTCTCTAATTCTGGCTGCCTAGAGAATATGACACATTTAACTCAACATAAACTGCTAATAATCAACTTTTAAAGGTCAAAGGGGACCCAGTTTTTAACCTTCTTCTCATCAACACGTGTTTAGTACAAACTTCCGGGTGCGGTTACAACTGGCTGGGCAATTCAATGGCTAAAAACGTTGCTTTATTTGACTCTCATTTTCTCGCCCGTTCTTTTCCCACGTTTCTCAACCAGCGACTCCCCAAAACAAAAGCCTCCCACAGTAAACGGAACACGCACATAAAAAGAGCTTCTCTGTGCGAGGATCAAGTTAGTGGTCCGCAAACATTAACCAAACAGAAACACAAAGCCGGGGTGGAAAGGGGAGGAGCTGGATGCCAGGGTCAGGAAAGAAACAATCACAAGGGTTCAGGCACATCCAAACCTCCTCAGCGGTTAAACCGACCCCAAACCACTTCTGGGAAACCACCAGCATACACTGGTTTGGGGAACTTTAGATGCTCGTTACGCCAAACACTCTCAAAGTAAGCCAATTCCCAACCGCCTTTCCCCTCCACACAGATGCTTACTTAGGGTCCAGGAGGCGAGCGAGCGAGCGAGCTCGAGGCAAAATTAACCTAATCACCGGGTGAGGCGTGAAGGTGGCCCCACGTGCCCCACGTACCGTCCCCATCGCCCCGACAGCGAGGTAATCAGCAAACTGCAGGTGCGGGGGTTCAGATCTTGGTCGACCCTGTCGCCTCCCGCACTCGCCCTGAACCGGAACAATCGTCCGACAGGAGGACTTCTGAAGGATTACGGAGCTCACTTTCCTGAGAGGCCGGGACCTCGCAGCCCCCGGGTCGAGCCGCGGAAGCAAGGCGGGGTACGGCCCAGTCGGAGCCGGAACCGGCGTCCGCAGACGCTGCCTCCTCGCCCAAACGGGGTGCCTCCGGCCCGGGACAGCGGGGCCCCCGGGGCCCGAGAGCCCCACGCGCGGCGACCGCAGGGCCCGGCGCTGACGGGCGGAGGAAGCGAGCGCGGCGGGGCCACCGCCGGGACCGTGCCCCCGAGGGCCCCCAGGGCGTGCAGCTGAGGGGGCTGCGAGGGGCGAGGGAGGCCCCAAGCCGGGGTGAGGTGGCGGCCCCCCCCAGCCCGGCCCCGCACGGCCCCCTGAGGAGGGTGGGAGTGGGAGGCTGTCCGGGAGGAGGAGTGTAGAGATAGAAAAGGGCTAAGGAGAGGACTTACTTTCCCCGCGGGATCCGACGCCGGAACAGCTTCTCCGGGTGGCGAGAGCTTGAAGAACCAGAGGCGACTGGAGCGGAGGCGGCGGCGGCGGCGGCGGCAGCAGCGGCGTCCAGCTCTGCCTACCTCCCCGCCGCCATCTTGACGCCCCTCCCCCTCAGCCCCCCCGCCCCGCCCCGCCGGGAGGGGGTGGGGCAACGGATGAGGCGCCGCGCGCACGCCCCACGTGACTTCCTCCCTCCCCCACCCCACTCCCCAGCGCCCCTCTCCGCCCCGCCTCCCTCCTAGGTGAAGGAGGATGATTTCCCCCCCCCATCTTGACCGCCCCTGCCTTCGCCGCTAAGCACGGACTCCGTCGCTCCTGCCGACCCGGTATCAGTGGTTGGATCCAAGGGAATTCCGGAACCCAAACCGTCCATTACCGCGGCTCCGGGGTGGGCGAGGGGTGAGGGGGCCGGGTTTCCGAGGAAGGGGGAGGGGGGAAGACGAAGGCCGCCTAGGAGAGTCACGTGTCTACTGCTTCCGTCGGCGCTCGAAAGATCTCGCGAGAGTTCCGTTCCCCCTCCCTTTCTCCCTCGCGGGCTGTCGGGAAGAAGGTCCGTGATCTGGGTTGCCACCAGGAGGTCAACCGGTGGGCCGGGCGCATGCGTCCCACACCTGCTTTCAAAGTCAGGCTAGGAGGGGCCCGAAGCTGTTTTCAAAACCTTTTCGATGTGTGGCTCTGGGCCGGGAAGTTACCTAGTGGCGTCTCTGTCACTTTGAAAAGCTCGTTACCTTAGTTAATTCTAGAAAAAAATATTCGCCTACTCATTGCTTGTTAGGCTTGCTCAAAGCACTTTATTCAATGTGAAACCGCAAGTAACTCGGAGCCCCTCGGCTGGTCCACTGCCGTGTACAGATCCTAAGGAGTGAGAGCGTAATCAGCCCCACTTCTTTTTTATTCACACACACCCGGTAACCTGAACAAACTATTGCTCTCAATTAATGATTGCTGCAGATCTGTCGCTACTACCTCTCACTTCCTTATTTTCATATTCTCCATTATGATCATTATTATTGCTACTACTACTAAGTGACCTGACACAGAATAAACAAATTAACTTCTTGGTAACCCTTTTGTAAAGTCATTCTGAGAATGCTCTTTGAATCCCTTGCTTAGGTAATGGGCACGCCTGGGTGATTCTTGCCCCCTACCGGCCGCGCTTCGCACTCGCCTTGAGCTCAAAGCAAACCTACTGGTTTGGTTAACTTGGAGGTTAAAGTGTGAGCTCTTCAAGAGACAGTGTGGGGCTGGGGGAGAGGAAAAAAATGTAGTCATGGCAAGAATAATTATGACTCTTCCAATATTCTGTTTATATACATGAATATGTATTATATATGTATACATGTAAACAAACATTTTAAATTGCAAATTTGCTAATCACTGTACCTCCATTATTTCGTTTAATCCATACACACACAAACCTACAAAGGTAAAAAAAATAAAAATAGTTCCATAAGAACAAGGCCTTGGGGACTTCGCTGGAGATCCAGTGGTTAAGACTCTGCGCTTCCACTGCAGGGGCACAGGTTCAATTCCTGGTTGGGGAACTAAGACCCCGCATGCTGCTTGGCGTGGCCAAAAAAAAGAACCATGGGAGACCAAGGCCTTCATCTGTCTTGTTCACTACTTTCCCCTAGCCTAGTTTATGGTCTAGTGTAGATGACCGCAAACAAGCAATTGTCACATTATAAAAAGAGAAAGAATACAGCAAAAAAACTAAGACATTGTATTGATAGTTAATGCATCAGTGTCTTTGGAGCTTGGTTGGAGCAATTCAGTTTCCAAGTGGCCCCCAAACTCTAGTTGTACACCGGGACTAGATGAGTCCTAGATTCTGAAGACAGAGGTCTAACCTAGGAACTCCCACCTTTGAGGTACTTTCTGAGCATCTAAGCCAGATCCTTGCTGCCATCTCTGCATAATCTCTTTACCTTGAACCAAAGTAAAAGGTGTTTCAGGGGATATTTATAATACAACTGCACATATGCACACGAATGTTATGCACAAGGTCATTCACTGCAGCAGCATTTGTAGAAGGAAAAGATGGGAAACAACTTTAATGTCTTTGAAGAAAAGACTAATTAACTAAACTATGGTACTTTCCTACAGTGAAACAGTTGTTCAAAAGGATGAAGCACTTCTGGGACTTCCCCAGTGGCGCAGTGGGTAAGAATCCTGCCAATTCAGGGGACATGGGTTTGATCCCTGGTCCAGGAAGATCCCACATGCCGTGGAGCAACTAAGCCCGTGTGCCACAACTACTGAGCTTGCGCTCTAGAGCCCGCATGACACAACTACTGAAGCCCGCGTGCCACAACCACTGAAGCCCACGTGCCTATAGCCTGTGCTCCACAACAAGAGAAGCCACCACAAGGAGAAGCCCGCACACCGCAACAAAGAATAGCCCCCGGTCGCCACAACTAGAGAAAGGGTGCGCACAGCAACAAAGACCCAACCCAGCCAAAATAAGTAAATAAAATTAAAAAAAAAATAGAATGAAGCACTTCTGTCTACGAGAATATATATTTTGCTTGCACGTTCGCGTGGAGCATCTCAGAATGACAACCCAAGTAGCAGTTGTTATCAGGGGATGGGAACTGAGAGACTGAGCGTCAGAGGCAGGAGGAAGACTTACGAGCTGCGTCCAGAACAGAGATACTACTGGAAGCAGATAATTCAGAAAAATCCCTATTCAAGCATGGTATGGACTCCCCCCAAGTCAGGGGGGGGCTATTTATATTTACACTACACTTCTCATTTCATTCAACATATTTGAGCCAGATACCATGTTAGAGGTATTGTGTTAGGGACACAAGTTTAAGAAAAACAAATCAGGTGGGATGTGAGGGATGGTGCCTGCCCTTGAGATAAATGCCCTTACAATCTAGTGGGCATTAATCCCAAAATTACACAAAATGTAAACTTGTAGCTGTGACAAGGCTACATAAAAGCTAACAGAGCCTATTATAGAGTAATTTGACCTCATCAGGGAAGTCAAAGAAGGCTTCTTTGAGGGAGCGATAACCCAGATAAGATTGGAAAAGTAGGTGTTAACTAGGCAAAGTGAAGAGAGAACTGCACTTGAGAAAGAGGAAACAGCACATGCAAATGTCCTGAAACAGGAGCAAAGCAAAGAGAAGGGACAGTAACGAAGCAAGTGCACCAGGGACTTCCCTGGTGGCCCAGTGGTTAAGACTCCGCAGTTCCACTGCAGGGGGCATGGGTTGGATCCCTGGTCAGGGAACTGAGATCCTGCACGATGGAGCCAGAAAACAAAACAAAACAAAACAAAACACAAAGCAAGTGCACCAGTTGTTAACATAATGTTTCTCAGCTCCAAACCCAAGCGTCTATGCTCTGCTTTGTGATGCACTGCAGAACTACATTTCTGCTTTGCCAGCTGTTTCAGTGCCGCTAGGCTGGAGCAGGAAAAAGTTTCCTGTGAATGTCATCCCAGCAACACCTCTTCACCCTGGCACGTGCATTTCCCTCCAAAGTGATACCGCAGCAGCTATATCCAGTTTGCAGTTTTTCCCACACTTACAAAGCTGGCCTCATCACACCAAACTCTCCTCTCAGACACGAGGACCAGTGAGAGCAACCACAGGGTCACCCTCCAAGCTCAGAGACACTAACACCAGTTGAGCAGAACCCCCTCCTTGGAGTTTCGGTTTCAGCAACACGGGGCCCCTCTTCTACATTTCTAAGTTTATTTTTTTTCGAAATATTTACTTAGCTGTCTCGGGTCTTAGTTGCAGCATGTGGGATCTAGTTCCCTGACCAGGGATCAAACCCTGCCACCTGCACTGGGAGCATGGAGTCTTAACCACTGGACCACCAGGGAAGTCCCGTTTATAAGTTTAAATTACACCAACCCCTTCCCTTTTTCCCCTTAGCCTGAGTGGTGAGAATTGCTTTCCACAGTTGCAACGCCTGTGATGCCTTCAAGTTCTCTCTTTACCCTTTCAGTTACCTAGTTCACCAGTTTATACCTAGTTAACAATTTTTTTTTTTTTTTTTTTTTGCCACACTGCGCGGCTTGTGGGATCCTAGTTCCCCGACCAGGATTGAAACCGGGCCCTCGGCAGTGAAAGCACGGAGTACTTACCACTGGACGGCCAGGGAATGCCCAACAATTTCTTATCTTAAATTTTCTTCATTAAATAACTGGTGTAGTGTCTGCCTTCTGTACCTTGATATAGCAAGTAAAAAGGAGTTACTAGTAGGATTGCAAAAAGTAGATAAAGATCATTCTGAAAGAGCCTTTTATAACTGAGTTTGGACTTTATTCTGTAAGCTACAAAGAACTCAGAAGCCTGTTATGCAGAGAACTGCCATGGTTAGGTATGCATTCTAGAAGAATCACTCTGGAAGCAGTGCAGCAGTTGGATCTAAAAACTGGGCTGCAGGTACAAAGACCAGACAGGTTGAGAGGAGAGAAGAACAGAACCTGAACTGGAGCAAAATTGTTGAGCAATAGAAGAAGGCCAAGTGCCATTTGCTGAAACGCTGACCTCAGGAAGACAAACAGGTCTAAAGAGGAAGACAATGAGTTTGGCTTTAGGTATGAGGAATGCTTTGCTTACCTATTGTTAGGGAAAAAATGACCCCCAAAGGTAATGACTTAACTACTGCAATGTTATTCTCATGATTCTGCAAGTTGGGCTGGGCTCAGCTGGACAGTTCTTCTGGTTTTGCTGACAGTCACTTGTGTGGTTGTAATCAGCTGGTGGATCAGCTGTGGGCTGGGCTCAGCTGGGATGCTGGGACAGCTGTATCTCTCTCTCTCTCAAAGTGGTCTCTCCAGCAGCCTCTCTATGGTTCTTGTACTGTGGCTCAGGACTCCCAAGAACACGAAAGCAGAAGCTTCTAGCCTTTCTTAAATTTTAGGCTTTCAAGTGACACAGTGATGTTTCCACCATATTCTGTTGGTTAACAAGGTAAAATAGGACTCAAGGAAAGTCACACAAGCGTATGAATAGCGGGAGATGCTGTTCACTGGAGGCTGTCAAAGTAAGTCTATCATAAGGAATTTTGAGAGGCCTGTGGGAATCCAAGTGGAGATGTCTAGCAAGCAGTTGAGTCTACAGCTTGAGGATCCAGATGGGGATTAAAACATGAGAGAGGATAAAACTGTACTCAGAGAGAAGAGCAGGGGGCCAAGGGCAGAAACCTGAGGTCCTGTATCTAAAAAGTGAATATGCAATGAGACTTAGAAAGATCAATCAGAGAGGTCAAAGCAGAACCAAGGCAGTAGAGTTTTAAGGAATGAGTGATCAAGCAATATCTAATGCAGCAGAGAGCACCAGAATGTGGGCTGAAGCGTGTACTGGATTTTAGAAGGTGGTAGACATAATTGCAGGTAGCGGTATCGTTATTGTTGAAGACTTTATTTTTTAGAGAAGTTCTAGATTCCCAGCCAAACTGAGGAGAAGGAACAGAGATTTCCCATCTACCCCCTGACCCCACATTTGCATAGCCTCCCCCACTATACACAGCCCCCGCCAGATGATACATTTGTTACAATTGATGAACCTACATGGACACATCATTATCACCCAGAGTCCATGGTTTACTTCTTCTTGGTGGTGTACATTGTATGAGTTTGGACACATGTATAATTACATGTTCTGTCATTACAGTATCATTCAGAGTATTTTCACTGCCCTAAAAATCCTCTGTGCTCTGTAACAGCAGTTGTTTTGACTGCCCAGAATCCATCTCTCTCTCTCTTTTTTTTTTTTGGCTGCACCACACAAGTGGGATCCCCAACCAGGGATCAAACCCGCACCCCCTGCATTGGAAGGCAGATTCTTAACCACTGGACCACCAGGGAAGTCCCATCTTGTGTATTTCTTGCCCCAGGTTTAACCACTGGCCTGCCAGGGAAGTCCCTAGAATCCACCTCTCTTTTTTCAGATAACCGCACCTTAAATTTATCATGCCCTCTCAAAGTCCATGTGGTATGGAAAGGGCTAACATTCTCCCACATACATCACTCCAGGGTAGAGCATGTAATCTGGGTCTGGCCAATTGGAATACTGGATCCACTGTCAAGGCCGCTTTGATTGGTTTAGTGCCAGCCAGTGAGTTTCAATTCTAGAACTTTGTACTGAAAATAATAGGAAAAAGACACTGCCTTGCCAAAATAACATTGAGAAGTAGGGGCAAAGGCCATGATGTGGAGCTGGAGACCAGTCTGTGAAGCCAACCTAGAAATCAGTGGTGCAAAGGGCAGGATGGGGAGAAAGAGGGAGAGACTAAACCCTGTTGACCTTCTGATGACATCCTTTGAGTCCCTGGATCATCCTTCGATGCCTGAAGCTACTCATACCCTGAACTTTTCTGTTATGAGAGACAATAAACTCACTTTTTTTTTTTTGGCTGCACTGGGATCTCAGTTCCCCGACCAGGGATCGAACCCGTGTCCCCTACAGTGGAAGTGTGGAGTCTTAACAACTGGACTGCCAGGGAACTCCTCCCTTATTTTCTTAAACTAGGCTGAGCTTTGTTTCTCTCATTTGCAATCCAAAACAATCTTGACCGGGCGTCCCTGGTGGCGCAGTGGTTAAGAATCTACCTGTCATTGCGGGGGACACGGGTTAGAGCCCTGGTCTGGGAAGATCCCACATGCCGCGGAGCAACTAAGCCCGTGCGCCACAACTACTGAGCCTGCGTGCCTGGAGTCCGTGCTCTGCAACAAGAGAAGCCACCACAAGGAGAAGCCCGCGCACCGCAACGAAGAGTAGCCCTCGCTCGCCGCAACTAGAGAAAGCCCGCGCACAGCAACGAAGACCCAACAAAGCCAAATAAATAAAGAAATTTATTTATTTAAAAAATAAATAAATGAAATAAATAATTTTTAAAAAATTAAAAGGAAAAAATCTTGACCAATACAATAATTAAAATGCAATTTTGAAAGGTTCATGTATATATTTAAACTAATTTTTAAAGTGTTTTTTTAACTTCTCTATTTTATCTTATTTATATATTCTTGGCCACGCAATGTGGCAAGCAGGATCTTTAGTTACCTGGCCAGGGATTGAACCCATGTTCCCCTGCAGTGGAAGCGCAGACTTAACCACTTGGCGGCCAGGGAAGTCCCTAAATTTGTTTTGTTTTGTTTTGTTTTTAAGATTTTTTTTAAATGTAAACCATTTTTAAAGTCTTTATTGAATTTGTTACAATATTGCTTCTGTTTTATGTTTTGTTTTTTTGGCTCCGAGGCATGTGGGATCCTAGCTCCCCAACCAGGAATCAAACCCGCATCCCCACACACACTGGAAGGCGAAGTCCTGAACTGCCACTGAACTGCCAGGGAATTCCCCTCTCTCATTTAATTCTAACAATAAACCTATGAGGTAGAACGAGTATTGTTTTACTCTCACTTGCTTGCATTCCAAGTATATTACATATATTGTATATATGCATGTTGCACATATTAACACATACGTGTATATATACATATGGGGGAAGTTTATATATTTATGTACCTGTGTATATCTATCTATCCATCCATACATACATATTTATATATATCCACACACATACATATAATAGGAAAAGGTATGTATATTATTTATACTCACAGATGAATGGAAGGAATTAGTAGATCACAGTGGTCACCAGCTGTGGAATACATGTCCCATTCGGTAGAACCTTTTAAGAACTGATGCTGGGACTTCCCTGGTGGTCCAGTGGTAAAGAATCCGCCTTACAATGCAGGGGGCACAGGTTCGATCCCTGGTCAGGGAACTAAGATCCCCCATGCCATGGGGCCACTAAGCCCGCGCTCCACAACTTCTGAGCTTGCGTGCCTCAGTGAGAGAGCCCGTGTGCCGCAAACTACAGAGCCCAAGCGCCACAACTAGAGAAAAGCCTGCGTGCCGCAACGAAGATCCGGAGTGCCGCAACTAAGACCAGACGCAGCCAAAATTAAAATAAAATAAATAAGTAAATAATAAATTTTAAAAACCCCTTCCATTAAAAAAAAAGAACTGATGCTGGGCTTCCCTGGTGGCGCAGTGGTTGAGAGTCCGCCTGCCGATGCAGGAGACGCGGGTTCGTGCCCCGGTCCGGGAGGATCCCGCGTGCCGCGGAGCGGCTGGGCCCGTGAGCCGTGGCCGCTGAGCCTGCGCGTCCGGAGTCTCTGCTCCGCAATAGGAGAGGCCACAACAGTGAGAGGCCCGCGTACCGCAAAAAAAAAAAAACAAGAACTGATGCTAATAAAAAAGTATTAAACAATAGCAAAAGCCTGGAGCAAATATTGATTCAAAGATAACCCTAGAGTAAGGAAAGTCATCTCAGCACTGGTGTGATTTCACCCACGGCATCTTAGGAAAATGGAGATCGGTAAGCAGGCAGGCAGTCCTGAAGCATGTCACATTTTTCCAATATCCCGAGTCTCAATGCAGATTACTGTAACTGTAGCTATTTGCAATCCTTCTGTTTGCATAACTGTTTGCAAAATTGCTGTTCAGATTGACCAATCTATCCATCTACCCTTGGCTTAAAACCATGTAGTGGCTTCTTATCAGATTTGGGATAAAAGTCTCAGTCCTTACTAATGGCTTTTGTGTCCATCAGGGTCCGGTCAGGAAAACAGAATTTAAAATAGGAAATTCATTAAACAGGTGGTGGAGGGCTGAACAAGCAGAAAGGGAACACTGAAGTCATTTAATAATAACTGCAGGAAGCAGCTCCCACTTCTAGGGCTGGAGAACAAAGAGATCCATTGGGGTTAACAGAGAATAAGAATCAGAAGAGGATTCCTGGAGGGCTGGTTCTTATGCCGCTGAGAAAGAGGCACCATGACGTTGGCACTGGCCCTTCAAGAGCTTACGGGAGGGGCCCTGCAAAGCTGGGGCTCAGAACTCTGAAGAGGGGCTGCTGCTGGTACTTCTGAGGTAGCACGCTGAGGCTATTTCTGGAAAGAGCCTGGAGAATGAACCAAATGGCCTGTCAGAAGCAAAATGTCATTACTTACTCTGACAGGAATAGCAAGCAAACGGGCAGGAGTGAGTCCCTCCCCCTGCCTTCCAGTCTCCCTGTATCCTCGCCTATTGACAGAACCTAACACTAGCTGACAAAGGTGCACTACAGTTTGCAGCCCAAATATTGCAGGGCAGGGTGGAGAAGAGTGAATTTGGAGCTAAGAGACCAGCACAGCCTTCAAGGGCCTATGTGATCTAGCCCCTGCCTACCTTCCCAGCCTGATGCCCTCCATTCTCATCATACACTCAGTTCCGATCACATTGGGTTTCTTTTTCTTTCCCCAGACAACCAAGCTTATTCCCACTTCTGGGGCATTTGCGCTCACTATTCCCTCTACCTACAAGTACCTTCTCCCTTGGGACTCACTTATTTAGGGTATAACCTAAAGCCACCAACTCAAAGAGGATTTCTCTGACTTCACCAACCCATAGAAGCAATGATCTCCGCACTCACACTCTGTAAAATTCCCTGTTTTCATTTCACCCATAACATTAATCACTATTTAATATTTAAAAAGTGATTTCTTGTTTGTTTCTGTCCTAAAAAATGTAGGGATCTGTCTTATTTGCCACTGTATGCTTGGGGGACCAGACAGTGTCAGGTATACAGCTCAATAAATGTTGAATTAATGCATTTTAGAGAAAGTAAAAACCTCTATGTATTTATGGAAGCTGGAAGGAAACTTGGAGATCACAGCTGACTCCATCATTTGACAGCTGGGTAAACCGAGGGACAGAGAGCTGAAATAATATACCAAAGGGCACACAGTGAGTGAGAAAAGTGTTGCTTCCTACTTTTCCCAGTGTTTTCACATATATCGCCTTATTTTGCTCTCCTACTTTCCTGGTGCAATGGTAGGGTACTTGGGCAATGGTGGGGATTCCAAAATCTTGTTGGGGACCGAAGAGAGAGAATGGATGAGTGACCTCTCCTCCTATGTCCAGGAGGGATCCCCAGGGAAGAGCTGTAACTGGACACCTTACCTGTGTTCAAAGCAAAGAATACCCAGGACACCTATGTTTCTCTGGGACCTTACGACCCAGCTCCCCTGGGTGGAGAAAGGTGCCCGGTTGTTTCCGTGGGGTTAAGGTAGCCCTCTAGTGGACTAACAGTCAAAAGACTTATCCAGGACCTGCAATTAAATTGCTGGGTGACACTGGGCAGCAAGTTAGTTACATGTTCCTGCTGGTCCTCTTTCCCCATCTGTAAAACGGTTGGGGTATGTTGGGCTAGGATCGCTGTGGCTCAGCGAGGCTGACTCAGTTGGTTAAGAACTGTGCCCGCGGGTTTTGAATACTGTAAGAGCGGACTCGATAAACCTTTCAATTTAGGAATGAATGGATTAAACTGCTGAAAAGGTCAAGGTGGTGCAGATGTTAAACTGCTGGGACCTAGGCTTCCCAGGTCAAAAGGGGAGGTCGAGGGGTCAAAGGTCGGGTTCCGGTCAAACGCCCGAAAAACCGGAAGTCCCGAGTGGGTCTAATCCTAGTCCGGGCCTCCAGCCGCGTGACTAAATCTCCCCGGGGCGGAGCTGCAGCACCCGGAGAGGGCGGAGTTTGGGGCCTCCCAATGGCAGCGCGGATGTCCTTCCAGCGCAGCCAATCAACGTGGGAAGACGGTAAAATTTAAACCCCCTCCCACGTCCTCCGCTGGGACCTGTCCTGAAAGCGTTTGTATGAAGTGCGGCCGCTCGCCCCGCCCCCTCCGGGGAGGAGGGGAGAAGGGCGGGCTTTCCCTCTCGAGTTCGCCTATCACGGCGGGCAGCCTGGGGAAAGGCGGGCGGCGGCGCCAATCAGGGCAGCAGCCGGGGTCCGGCGGAGCAGTTGGCTACACTTGTAACTTTTTTCGAAAGCTGCGTTTCCCGGGAGATCCTAGGCGGTGACAGAGCGCGGCCATGGCTAGAGGTATTGGCCCGGGTGGCCAGCGCCGGGGCAGCTGGGATAGGGGGTCGCGCTGGAGGCGGGACCGAGGTGGCGGGAGCTGCGGCAGGGAAGCGCTCTCCCGCCGGCTGCTCGCACGGAACGCGGTGACGAGCTGGGGTGCGGGGGGGAGGGGCTGCGGAACCTTCCCCACCTCGTCCCCACCCTCGCTTCCGAAGCCCCCAGAAACCCCTCCCACTCCCGTGCTTCGGTTTCCCCTCTTTAAAGTGTGGGCACCCGGTGGCCTGCCTCTCCCGACGCAATGGGGCCATATGTCAAAGCTGTTTGGAAACTAAAGCGCAGGGCACCTCCAGGGAATGGTTGTCATTGATACAAATGGGGGGAGGGCGAGGCTTCGCCTGCTTAAGGGCTCTCTCTTGTTAGGAAAGGAGGTGACCCCGAGGCGAGGGCGCAGATCGGTAACCTACATGGTGGGGAGCGCGTCGGAGTGGACCCCGCGGCAGGCGCCTTCCTTTCCCTCCCTACTCCCTGAGTCAGCTCTGCGCCGCCGGGGCGGGGACGGGCCCTGCTGGCCCACTTTGGGGTGAAACAGGTCCCCTGGCACCTCCCGGGGCGGCCCTTCGCGCCGCAGCTGATCAGTACTCCTGCCCACGGGAGATGGCTTGGGTGGGTTTGTGCAGCCGCGAGGGAGGCGATGTCCCTGCCTGAAGTTCTTCGCAGTTAGTTGGCTGTCAGGACAGTAAGACCCACGTTATGCGGCAAAGTGATCTCCAACCGCTGGTCATTTCCAGCCGCTGTGTCTCCTTCATGCAAAAACTTTAGCGTGATGGTTCACTTGAATTATTATTTAAAAGAAATAAGTTGAGGTTTTACATTTTTCTCAAAATTCTCAGGGTATTACATATTAGTAGGAATTTGCGTTAATGCAGTATGCTCCCTGTGGCGATCATAATGAATAAAATAAGGATTCATTCAGCAAATATTTATTGGTCTTCTTTGTTCTCAGCTCCTGCACCCAGGTGCATCATTTATTTTCCCAGCATCCCTTTACGGTCTTTTGGGACAAGATTTACCTAGATTATGATTAAGAAATGAGGCATAGTGAACTTCATGTTAAAGAGCTTCGTAACCCAGTCCACACAGAAAAGTAAGATGCCTTAAATATTTTTCTTCAGAAAAGGGTTAAGCATCTAAAAGTATATTTAATAATATCTGACTATTTTATCTGACATAGCTTAATAAAGCTGTGCTTCCCTGATTCATTTTTCCCATCACAGCAGCAAAATCATTTAAACTACCTGGTTTTTTTTTGTGTTTTTTTTTTTTCAGTACGCGGGCCTCTCACTGTTGTGGCCTCTCCCGTTGCGGAGCACAGGCTCCGGACGCGCAGGCTCAGCGGCCATGGCTCACGGGCCTAGCCGCTCCACGGCATGTGGGATCTTCCCAGACCGGGGCACGAACCCGTGTCCCCTGCATCGGCAGGTGGACCCTCAACCACTGCGCCACCAGGGAAGCCCTAAACTACCTGTTTTAACAGTAGTGCATTAAAAAAAAAATAGCTTGCTTTAATTAATCTGTTGGGGGGAAACAAAGTGAACCACTTTGCCATTGAAATACTTGAATACTCAATATGGGCAAGTAATAATTACCATTGAGGGCCAGGTGCTTTATTATGTCAGTTAATCTTTACAAACTGTTACTTCCATTTTTCAGAGGTGGAAGCTGAAGTCCAAAGTCACTGTCCAGACTCTGGCCATTCTGTGTCTTTGTTTGTTCCGCTCTACCTCCCTTATTTAGCCAAAGTGAAGATGAGTGTACCCAGCTTCTACCATAACAGGTTACAAATCACCTTTGTAATGTACTGGTTAGTGATTCTCAGTGACTCACATGACCCCCCCCCCCCCAATGAAGGGTCAGTCTTTTTCTTCTAGAAAAGAGGTCTTTGTTCCTAAGTTGTAGTTCACTTTGAGAGCCCTGCGGAGTCACATGAACAAAATGTTCAGATACTGGGTAACTCCTCTCTGGTTTTGAAGTTTTACAATCATGTAAATATTTACAGCCTCAAGGATATTACTTTGGGCAGGATCCGTACATCTACTTTTCCCCATTTCTACTGCCACTGTCAGATGGCCTCATACTTGGTCTCCCTCTTCCCACTGTGACCATCTCCAATTTATCGTGCCTCAGCAGCTAGAGTGGTCCCCAAGAACACAGATATTTATCATGTGACTCTCACCACTCCTTCTGCCCCTAACCTCCCCTTTTGTTCTTAGGATCAAATCCACAGTCCTCACCCTGGCCTGTAAGGGGCCTACCCACCCCTCTGGCCTCAATGTGCTCCATCTCTGTCTGTGTTCATTGTTGCGTCTTTAGCACAGGGCCTGGAACACAGTAGGTAGTCAATAAATGCTTGTTGAATGGATGAATTGGTATTTTAGTGTCTGAGTTTGAGGAAAGCAGTATACATTTTTTTATGCTGAAGTATCCTCATATCCATCAGTATCTCAGTCATGTGACCCTTAGGCAAGTGATTTATTTTCCCCAAGCCTCGATTTCTACATCTGTGAAATAGAATAGTACCTTCTCATAAATGGTTGGGAAGGTTAAATTAAATAATGCATTATTGTACGGCCTGACACAGTAAACATTCAGTAAGTGCAAGCTATTAGTATCATTGCTGTTGGATTCTATTTCTATGAGACCCTGGGCAACATTAAGAGTTTTTATTTCTGTGACTGGGTATATGTATTTGTTATGCACATATGAACACCTCATGTACAGACAAAACAAAGTGTTTTGAAACTTTACTGAAGGATTTGAACTAAATTTTCTAGCTACTAGAGCTGCAGAGTTGAGAGAAATGGGTGCTAGACTTGTATTTTAATGTATCCCCTGCATTTTGTGGGCTATGATGGAGAAAGCTATAGCCCTGAGTAGGTGTGTGTAGTGGGGGCGAGGGAGTT
Source organism: Pseudorca crassidens (assembly GCF_039906515.1). Lineage (NCBI taxonomy): Eukaryota > Metazoa > Chordata > Mammalia > Artiodactyla > Delphinidae > Pseudorca > Pseudorca crassidens. The sequence continues at coordinate 85,570,293 of NC_090307.1, forward strand.
AAAATAGTATGAGAAATGGACAAGCTGATCTGAGCATCTGCTTCCTGCCTCCAGACCATGATTCCCATGATAGTTTGGCAACAAACTACAAACCTTCTCTGCCCTGCAGAGGTAACAGACACTGTTTCAGATGGCTCAACCTGGGTGTCAGAGTGTCACTTTAGAATCCTAACTCTGCATAGTCTCTTGGGTATTCAAGTGGGCAGACTAGCCTACTCCACTGGAGTCAGTGGTTGGATGGGTATGGCAGGGGTTCCCCAGCCCTGCTCTGAAGGATTCTAAAGCACGAGCTGATTTGGGAGGTGTTGTCCTGAGCAGTGTCTTGCCATTTAATCCACTGTCTTATCCCTTCTAACGGGAGGCAGCTACTTAAAGTGACAGCCATTTGTTTATCTGTGGATGTCAAAGGTGCCCTGGGTACGTTATGGAATTCATAGTTCTTAGTTTTTATCCATGAGGATGCTGAGGCCTAGTCTGGGTAAGGGAGTTGGCTATGGTCACAAAGCACCTCTGGGGCAGATGCAGGGAGAGATACCCAATCTTTGCCTCTCAGGCCATAACCCAAGGCTAGATGCCCCGAGGTCTCTTGTTTGCATTATGACTTTGAACAAATACAGGGACTCTTTTGGCCATGGGCCTTCAAACCCTAATGGCTACAGCACAGTGGTTCAGGGCAGTAAGGTATACTGGAACCCCTGCCTCCCAGGACATTTCCTCGGGGACAGGAGACTTGGGTGACTTGCTAAACCCTCTGCAACACCATTTGCTCCTGTATGTTTATTTCCTCACCTGTAACCTGGAAGTTAGTGGCCAGGAGTGTAGGCTCTGGTCTGTTGGCCTGGTAATCTATTTCTAGTTCTGAGAACTTGCCCAAGCTCCTCACTTCTCCGAGGTTGTTTTCCCTGTCTGTGGAAGAGAAAATAATGGTGTCTACCTTCAAAGGGCTGTTGTGAGGTCTGAATGGCATAAGGTATGCAAGAGAAGCACCCAGCAAACATACCGTTATAATTCCTGGCTCTATTTCCCCAGGGTCCGGACCGGTCAGGTGCAGACCGCCTGGGTTTGACACCTAACCTGATCGCTTTCTAGTTCTGTGGCTTTGGACAAGCCTCTGCACCTCCTTGGAAGCTCAGTATCCTCATCATAAACGGTTAGCCACAGGACCTGGCCCCCAGGGGCTTGCCGGGAAGGTTAAATGCCCAGGAAAACACTCCGTGAGCACAGGCTCGGGCACACAAGAGGGCTCTCGCCTGTCGCGTTCACCGCTGCCGACTGCGCCTGGCACGGACGGGTCTCCCGAAATAGCCGTTGAGCCAGCGAGAGTAGGAGCCTGGCCGGCCGAGAGCCCGGGCTGTCATTATCATGTTTCACACCCCTTCCTCCCCGAGTGGCTGAGGACGCGCGAGAGGGGGCGCGCCCGAGTCGGGATTCCTCGCGGCCGCGGGGCCCGCCCTCCTTCGTTCCCTCCCCTTCTCCCTCCCTCGCTCCGGAGGAGCCTCGCAGCGCCGCCCCTGCCAGCCCCCTCCCCGGCCGGGAGCGGACGGTGGGTGGCGGCAGCGGCGAGCGGGCGGGCCGCGGAGGACGCGCCGCCAGCGCCTCCCTCCTTGCGTCCTCGGTCCCGGGCCGGCCGGGGCTGCCGCGGCGCGCGGGTGCCGGGCTCTGCCTCGCAGGCCATGGGGGAAGGGGGCGCCGTGGGGCGCCGCCGGCCGTTCCCCGGGGCGCCGCGGCGGCGCTGGTGGCGGCGGCAGCAGCAGCAGCAGCGGCAGCGGCAGCGCTGGTGGCCGGGCCGCGGCGGCGGCGGCGAGGGCGAGGGCGCGGGGCGCGCCGCCATGGGCCTGGCCGGGCTGCAGGTGGGTGTGTCGGGCCCGGCCGCGCGGGGGGCGGGCGGCGCGCGGGGCCCGGCCGGGCCGGGCGGCGGGAGGGCGACTCGGGCCCCGGCCTGGCCCCGCCGGCCGGCCCCGGCCTCCCGGCGGCGCGGGCGGCCCACCGCCGCCGGGCCCTCGGAACATGGCTGCGGCGGGAGGCGCCGCCGCGGCGCCCGGCCCGGGCGGCCCCGCTCCCCGCCCCGCCGCGCCCTGAGCGCCCCCTCCCCCGCTTCCCCCGGGTCCCCCTCTCCAGGCAGGAAGATGTCCAAGCCCCGCGCGGTGGAGGCGGCGGCGGCGGCGGCGGCGGTGGCAGCGACGGCCCCGGGCCCGGAGATGGTGGAGCGGAGGGGCCCGGGGAGGCCCCGCACCAACGGGGTAAGCAGGCACCCTCCCCGCACTCGCTCGGCGCGCCCCGAAGGGCCGTGCGGCCGGGCGCCCCTGCCGACCCCGCTCCGAGAGCACGTGGGCGCCCCCGCGGCCCTGGGGCGGGGGTGCGGGCGGGGCGCCCGGCCGGGCAGCTTCCTTTTCTGCTGCCTGCCTGGGAGTGGCGTCCACACCCGCTCCGCCATGACCCTAGCAGTGTTTGACCTCGTAAAAGTTTGTGTCTTTATGGCATTTCCAGGCCCCGAGACCCAGCCACCCCTGTGGTGGCCGCCTTCCCAGAGTGTGCGGGGCCTGCCCGGGGCCCTCGGGGAGGTCACAGGGTCTCGCTGACTTGGTGTTGAATGGCTCACCAGGCAGAAAGGCTCAGTAGGGTTTCTGGGAAGGCCCTCCTCCTGTCTGTGCTTACTCAGAGGAGAGGCCGCACACCCAGAGACACCAGCAGTGACCTGTCCGCCCCACCGGTCTGCCCACCGCAGTCGAGTAACCGCCCTAAATGCGACGTCTCTAGGCGTTTCTTCCTTTAGCTCTGCACCCCCCCAGTTAGCCCGAGAGAACTACCCCAACCGCAGCCCAGTCCCGCAGTCCGTGGAGGCTGCTGGGCTGCATGATTTGAGAGGGGCCAGGCTTGGGCACACAGAAGGCTCAGGCAGTAATGGCAGGTCCTGCCAGCTGACCTCAGGACTGAGAAGTGGTTGATCAGGTTCCCTGAGGCCCGCTTCTGTGCCAGAGTCCCTGCAGCTCCTGCCAGGGCAGTCGGCTCCTGCACTAGGCCAGCCCTTCCCATCCCGGCCTTGTTTACCCTGGTCCTTCTGACCTCCTTGCTACGGGTAGGTTGTTTCATTCTTATATAGACCTTTGTGGACGGCTGGTTCTGCTGGCCAGATGGTCCCCCCTTAGCGAATGGAATTAGAGACGGACTTGGACCTGGGGGATTCTGAACCTTCCACTGCTCTGCTGGGGCTGGAGTAGCCCAGTTTTTGAGAGATGTTGTCTATTTTTTGTCTTTTGTATTCTGATTGCCCCCTTGGCTGCCTAAATCTTGTGGGATCTTCTTCTTCAAGCCTCTTTCAGAATATGCATTTGTCGTTTTAGGAGAATGTATTTACCGGGCAATCAAAGATCTATACCTACATGAGCCCGAACAAATGCTCTGGAATGCGTTCCCCCCTTCAGGAAGAGAACTCAGTTGCACATCACGAAGTCAAATGCCAGGGGAAGCCGTTAGCTGGAATCTACAGGAAACGCGACGGTAAGCCTCTGAAATGGCCCTGTTCTGACCATAGCTGGCCGGCTCGCATCCTGCAGAATAATGTAAATGTGCTAAATTTTTATCCAGCCTTTTCAAGCCAAAGTTCAAGAGGGTTGAACCATGTTTGGTCTTGCTGCTGGGAAACACAGACAAGGGGGAAGGAGCTGCCTGTTCCAGGGCGTGTGCCCTGTTGGTCTGACAGGTTCTCCCTGCTTTCACAAGAGTTAGCGTGTCCTTCAGGCTTGATTATCTTGCCAAGTTGCAACAATATGGCACCTGGCCTGTTGTTAGAGAGGCTCACAGGTGCTAAAAGTACAGAAATTATGAGTCTAGGTTGTCCGGACCAGGCTCTTGCACTCCCGCTGAGTCGTGTGAACCTAAGGAACTGATTTCCTTCCCTTTTATGAGGTGGCCTTGACCTCAGTTCTAAAGTTTCTTTCTACTCAAGTGTTCAGTGCTAGTCTCTGGAGCATCATACTCTGGAATGAGATTTGGGGTTAAAATATTGAGCAAGAAAATTAATGGTTATTGAAAATTCTGTCTGGCCCTGCAAAACACGCTGAGACCTCTTACACATCTTGTTCTAACCCAAATATTCCCTTTTAAAGCTGAGGGCGGGGCGGGGGCGCCGGTGCACGTGAGCTTTTCCCAATTCACCGTGCTCCTTTCTGATTAAACCTTGCCTTAGAGAAGCAAAACTCTGGCTATCAGCAGCTCCGTACCAGGAAGCTTTGTATTCGTTAACAGAAAGTGCCGTAAGAGATGGGGTGGCCCAACCTCTGGGCCAGATCTGAGGCCCCGTAAAGGGATGGGGTGGCCCAACCTCTGGGCCAGATCTGAGACCCCGTAAGGGATGGGGTAGCCCAACCTCTGGGCCAGATCTGAGGCCCCGTAAGGGATGGGGAAGCCCAACCTCTGGGCCAGATCTGAGGCCCCGTAAGGGATGGGGTAGCCCAACCTCTGGGCCAGATCTGAGACCCAGGGGCAGGAGCCGGCCCTCTGCCTGATTCCCCCTGGGACATAGGGTGATGTTACTTCATATGACTTAAAGGTTCCAATCCTAGCTCTGCCATTGATCAAAGGAAGGGACGTGGGCAATTTGCTACTCTTTTCTGAGCCTCCGTTCTCTCTGTACAGTGGGAGAGAGAGGAGTCCTACAGGACCATTCTGAAGGTCAGTTAAAGAGCAGGTGCAGATGGGCTTTGTGAGGGAATTCCCTGGTGGCCCAGTAGTTAGGACTCGGCTCTTTCACTGCCCTGGACCCCAGGTTCAGTCCCCGTTCGGGGGAATTAAGATCTCAAAAGCCGTGCAGTGCGGCCAGAAAAAAGGAGTGGGGGGCGGCTTTGTGAGCGCTGCATACGTCAGCCTGTTCTCCACTGGGCTGTGAGCGTCACGGCCTGCCCCTCCCCGCAGTTCAGCGTAGGCAGCACTCAGAACAGCACTCACCACACTGGGTTGGGGAAGGGGCTCTTTTGAGATGGCACTCAGCCAGTCTCACGTCCCCTCTAGAACGGGGCAGGATGTAGATTGTCCTAAATGGGGACACGGGGCACAAGCTAGCTGATTTGACTCGTAGTGTTATTACGTGGCGACAGTCAGAATTGGGGGCTGGAGGAACATTGGAGGAGACCCCAAGGTCCAGGTTCTTGTCCATGATTCTAGACCCTTTTCCTGCCTTGATGCAGACTCAACATGACTGCTGATGTTCACGAGCACCACCCACTTGTAGGGTTACGCCTGACGCCTTACCTCCACCCAGGAGGGCGTACAAGGAGCCAGAATGGTCTGGATGGGTGCTGATGTATTTATTTTTCTCTTTTGTTTATTGAGATATAATTCTGATATCCTGAAGTTCACCATTTTAAAGGGTACAATTCAGTGGTTTTTAGCATATTCACAGATATGTGCGACTATCACCTCTGTTAAACTCCAGTACATTTTCATCACCCCAAAAAGAAAACCTGTACCTATTCACAGTCGCTCCCCATTCCTCCCTTCCCCCAGCCCCAGGCAGCCCCTAATTTATATCCTGTCTCTATGGATTTGCCTATTCCGGACATTTCATATAAATAGAATCATCTAATACGTGGCCTTTTGTGTCTGGCCTCTTTGACTCATTATAATGTTTTCAGGGTTCATCCATGTTGTAGCCTGTGTCAGTACTTCGTTCCTTTCTGTGGCTGAATAATATTCCATCCTGCAGATGTACCACATTTTCTTGACCCATTCATCATTTGATGGACGTTCAGGTTGTTTCCATTTTTTGACTATTAATAAGCTGCTGCAGACGTTCATATACAGGTTTTTGTGTAGACATCTGCTTTTAATTCTCTTGATAGATTCCTAGAACTAGAATTGCTGGGTCATATGGTAACTCTATGTTTAACATTTTGGAGAACTGCCAAATTCTTTTCCAAAGTGACTGCACCATCTTACATTCCCACCAGCAATGTATTATTTAATTATCTGTTAAAAGTAAAATCTCTTTTGAAAAAAAATAGTCCAACGCTGGTGCTCCACAACTATTTTTAGTAACAAGTCATTGGCGACGTCCCTCAACAACACACTGACTGGTGTCGGGGCACCGTGCTGGGAACCACTGTGAACACTGGGCTTCGACCCTGTTAGAACAGGGAATTTAAAAAAAAAAAAAAAAAGAAAAAGAGTCTGAAATGAATCACTCCAGGCAGCTAGCTCTTGGGGAAGAGGTCTTTGCTGGGGAGAGGTTCTGCTTTATTGCCTTACTCCTGTCCACCAACACTGGCCCACCCTTTAGGAATTTAGCTTTTTTCCCTGGGGTCTGCAGCCCATTTCCTGAAAAGCCATTGGTCGAGCCCTCACGCCAGTGTTGCTGGCCGTGGTGCTTCTGCTTCAAGGGCTCTTTCAAGATGCAGAAGGCCCGATGTGTTGATTAATTAGATGAGAGGGATCCACTCACAGTGTATATGTTGACTCATCATGGTGTAACATTTCAAATAGCTTATAATTGTATTTCTCAATTATACCTCAACAAAGCTAGAAAAAGAAAAAAAAGATGCAGAAGACCAAAAGCTGCACCCAGTGTCTGGGTCAAAAAGTAAAGCCAGACGCTTTGCCCAAGATACTGGTTAGTGGACACCAGGCTTAACAGCCCAAGGGCACGGCTGCCCAACACGCCCCATCCCTCTCTTCTCTCCAAGCCTGTCTTAGCATGCGGCTGAGGGCTGGAAAGTGGGAGCCGGTGGGTCCAGAGTCAGCCTGTCTCCCCCCACCCTCTGCCCACAGAGAAAAGAAACTCTGGGAATGCAATACGAAGCTCCATGAAGGCCGAGGAACAGAAGATCAAAGACGCCAGGAGAGGTCCCCTGGCCCCTTTTCCAAACCAAAAATCTGAAGCAACAGAACCTCCCAAAACCCCGACCTCGTCTTGTGATTCTCCCAATGCAGCTGCCGCCAAGCAAGCCCTGAAAAAGCCCGTCAGGGCCAAACAGGCTCCCAGGAAAAAGTAAGCGCCCCCTGGAGGCCACCCCTAACACAGGGCAGTCTGCCCAGTGCCGGCAGGGGTGAGGCCGCCCACCCTCTCAGCCCCTTGAGCCGTCAAGGCTCAGATTCCTGAGTCGCCACCGGGGACACCACTGTTTGTCAGCATCTTGGTCTGTCACGGGTCCAGAGCTCAGGAGCCCGCTCCCCGCCGAGAGTAGGCAGCCTGTCTTTGACACTCTCTGAGGCCCCCGTGGGCAGGTGAGCCTGAGTGACCCTGGGCCACGGTGGACAGAGGTGTTGAAGTGACATGGCTTCCAAGGAGCCTGCTGCTCGGGGGTTGTGTGCCTCCTGGACGTGAATGTGGTCTCGGTGCTAATACTTGTTTTCTCCTCTTCCTTTCTCACCCCAGAGCTCAAGGAAAAACGCAGCAGAATCGTAAGCTCACAGATTTCTACCCTGTTCGAAGGAGCTCCAGGAAGAGCAAAGCTGAGCTGCAGGTAGAGTCCCGTGGTTTTGATTCCGGCTCTCGGAAGGGGCAGGGCATCCCAGTGGGCGGTGCTTGCCGTGCACAGCCTGAGCTCGCTTTGTATCATCTTGGGACAAGTCTCTTGGCCTCCATGGCCTCGATATTCTCCTTGGTCTAGTGGGGGCCGTCATAACTCTCTGGGTCACCATGAAGCTTAGTTACGACGCCTCTGTGAAGGAGCCTTGTCGCCTGTAGCACGTGGCCTGGAAAGTCAGGACTTACCACGAAAGTGGCTTTGGCAGGGCCGTTGGAGCCTAGGAACATGAAGGCTGCATGCTCTTGGGAGGCTTGTTTTTCTGCTGTCCAGAAGTTTCATGTCTCGAGGTGGTGAAGAGCAGTGGCTTGGGAACCACTTCCTGGTCGTATGACGTCGGGCCAGTTACTTAACCGCTCTGTGCCTCTCTGTCCTGTCTGTAAAATGGGATAATAAAGTAGTACCGTGTGCGGTTGTTGGGAGGCTGCATTCTTAAGTTAATGCACGTAGAACACTTAGAACCGTGCCTGGTATGCCCTGAGCACCTGTTAACTATCGTCACTTGCTTCCCCCGTGTTGTCCCTTCCCGGGGCCCCTCTCTGCTCTTTCCCACCCAGCCACTGTCCCTCAGAACGTGCGAAAACCAGGCAGGAAGGCTGACTGGGCTGTGAGGCCCCTGCCTGCCGTGTTTGCAGAGTGCTGAGCTGTGCACAGGCGATCAATATTTGATGCAGTGAGGTGGGGTTATTGCCTTTCTGTTAGGGAAACCCAGGGTGTGGCCGGGCCCTGCAGCCCCCGGCTGCTTCTGTCCACCCTCCCACCCCGGGAGCGGCAGAATAACCCGCAGGCTTGGGAGTAGCGCTCAGGATTGCCCCCCACGAGGGAGGTGGGGGCCTGGCCTTTCAACCGGAACAGACCCCTTCAGCCTTTTGATGTGAGAGCTGTGGCTGTACAGATGCTGATCTAGCCTCTCTCCACCCCCCCACCTCTGAACTGGCAGGACTTCCTTTAAAAAGGGGGGGAGGTCCATCTTTCCCCCTAGAGAGAAGCTTTGGCTTTATTTCCTTAGAAAGGCAGCGTCTTTCAGCCAAGAACAAGCTGTTGCAAGCTGTTTGCCTGCAGCGGGAGGCAGTGTGAGGTCATCGTAGAGACGGCACTGCAGAGGGCGAGGCGGTGCCCAGCCCCGCTCAGAGCCGCCGCGCCCGCACGGGGAGGCTGGGGCTCCACCAGGCGCCGCTCTGGGCTGTGGGGCGGGGCGGGCAGCTGAGTTGGCCTTTTTAATTAAAAACAACAACAACGGGGCTCTCTGTCGGGGCAGTGGAGGCTGCAGTAGGGTGCGCCGCAGGTCTGCCGGACCCTGCAGCAGGCGGGCGGCAAGCAGCAGGCGGCACAGTAAAGCTCACGCTGTCCCTGGACGCAGAGCCAGTGGCGAGGGAGAGACACGCTGTGCCCGCCGCCGTTTGTGTTGGCTCTGCCGCGCGCACCGCGGCCAGGTGGTCGCCGGCCAGGACGGCGAGGCAGCTGTCGGCCGGGCTGCTGGGCTGCGGCTGCCAGGGCGGCGGCAGCTCTTGACTGCAAAGTGAAGCCCGAGGGCGGGGCAGCTGGGCCTCGTCTCAGGGGTGAGGTCAGGCCTGACCTGCCTGCCCTCCGGGGCTGGCCGAAACCGAGGCCCGGGGCTGGGTGTGGGCAGCGGGGGTGAGACGGACAAAGAGCTCCGCAGACAACACCTTGCTCCCTTCCCGCCCACTCAGGCCCTGGGTCCCCCGTGGGCTGCTGCCGGAATCCTCTTTAGGACGCTCAGAGCTGGCTGATCACATGCCCCAAACCCCGAGCCTCCAGAGTGAAACTCAGGGCCGTGCATTCAGGGCCTCCACGGCCCCGGCTCTCCTCACCTTGTCTCCTCTGCCTTGTTCTGTCACGGCAGGAAAGTCCCCCGTCGCCTATCTCAGTTCTCCCACGATTACTCCCATTTATCTCTGCACACTTGTAACTGATTCATCATTTAACAAGGTAGCTGTGTGTGTGCACGTGGGGTGGCGGGGGGCCGTTGTTGCTTTGAGGGCTTACTGTGTGCCAGGCACTGTTCTAGGCCAGAAGATTCCGCAGTGAGCAGGCGGTGGGCACACGCACCCCGTCTAAAGGGCGCAGCCTCTGAACAGCCCTGGCTGCTGTCGTATGAAGTCAGAGTCCTGATTTTTAAATGTCAGCAATTTCGCTATTTTCTAGAAGTCTGCATGGGCCAAACAGAACATAGCCACAAGCCCGATTCTGCCCTTGGGGCCACCACTGTCTCCCTCTTGGCCTCTTTAAACCCCGGGTGGCGACGGTCCGCCTCAGACGGGCATTGAGGAAAGGATGGGGGCTTGGGGGCTTGGGCATCCTTTGGGACCAGTGCCCTGGAGGCCAACTGCAAGTGACCTGCGGGCGGCCGGGGCTCCTGGAATGGCCTCGGAGAGAATGCTGACGCACGTCTCATTTTTTCTTTCCTCCCCACCCAGTCTGAAGAAAGGAAAAGAATAGACGAATTGATTGAAAGTGGGAAAGAAGAAGGAATGAAGGTAAGGGGCCGCAGGGCCCACTCGTGGAAGTTAAGGCTGTGAAGTCGCACCTTCCCTGGTGCAGAGGCTCACATAGGAGCTGCGCTGCTTCAACCCTCTGATGGTCACTGTGACCAGGCGGGCTGTTACAGGTTGTCCAGGGACCAAATGCTAAAAGTGTCGTTAAAGGGAAGGCCTCACGAAGGAAACATGAGATGTCACCCTGAGGAAACTTTTTAAAAATTATGATGAAATACATGCAACATAAAATTTATCATTGTAACCATTTTTAAGTGTACAGTTAAGTACATCCTACAGTCACAGTTGTGCGATCATCATCTCTGTCGAGTTCCAGAACTTTTTCATCCTCCCAAACGGAAACCCCGAACCCATCTGCACTCACTCGCGTTTCCTGCCCTCAGCCCCTGACAGCTAACAGTCTGCTTGCTGTCTCTGTGGGTTTGCCTGTTCTGCACACTTCATGCAAATGGAATCATAGAATCTGTAGCCTGTTTTATCTGGCTTCTTTCATTTAGCATGACGCATAGGGAAACTTTTAAAAGGACAAACTGATCAGATTTTTCTAGACTGTTTTCCTGGGAAATGGCAATGCCCAGGAAATTTGCTTTTCTCTTCATATATTTCAGACACACTGGGTGGATGAGAGGGGAGCAAGTCTCCATAGTGGTGGCCAGATGGCCCTGGACTAGGACCCAGGGGTTGGAAAGCTTCAGTTTCCACCCACCATTGAGGGGGATCTGAAATTTTTTTTTTTTTTTTTTGCCCACACTGCACGGCTTGCGGGATCTTAGTTCCCTGACCAGGGATCGAACCTGTGCCCCGTGCATTGGAAGCTCAGAGTCCTAATCACTGGACCGCCAGGGAATCCCCTGGGGCAGGGGCCCCCAACCCCTGGGCTGCATGACCAATACCGGTCCCCGGCCTGTTAGGAGCCGGGCCGCACAGCAGGAGGTGAGCAGCGGGCGGGCGGGCGAAGCCGCATCCCCGCTACCCATCGCTCGCATCACCTCCTGAACGTCCCCACCCCCGTCCATGGAAAAATTCTCTTTCACGAAACCGGTCCCCAGTGCCAAAAAGGATGGGGACCGCTGCCCTAGGGGGGATCTGAATTTAAGTCTGGACCCCTCAAGCAATCACCCACCATCTCCAGAAAATGGAGTGAGGAGAAACCCAGGAGGGTTAATTATGGGATAAAGGAGAGACTCAGAACACTGGGTCCTACTACTCCCCCGAAGAGGCCAGGACGTGGATTTGAGTCTGTGCTACACGGCTTCCTAGCTTTGTGGCCGTGGACACAACTCTGCCTCTCTAATCCCGTTTTCTCACCTGCAAAATGGGGCAGCACCCACCTAGCAGATCTCTCAGGATCTGGCGTAACAAGGCTCTGCAGATGGGCACGAGGGAACTCTGGGGCGATGGATTGTGGCAATAGTTGCACAACTGTATATGTTGACTAATACCCATCAGACTGTACATGTGAAATGAGTGAATTTTATGGCCTGCCGCAGTAAAGCTGTTCCAAGAACGCGGTGCAAGCCTCCCGCCCCCGGAAGCCAGCGCTGCACTGTGGCGTTTGTTGCTGTTATGAACCAACCCTCCCTCTTGGCACCACCCAACAGATTGACCTCATTGACGGCAAAGGCAGGGGCGTGATTGCCACCAAGCAGTTCTCCCGGGGCGAGTTTGTGGTGGAATACCACGGGGACCTCATCGAGATCACCGACGCCAAGAAGCGGGAGGCTCTGTACGCGCAAGACCCCTCCACGGGCTGCTACATGTACTATTTTCAGTATCTGAGCAAAACCTACTGGTAAGTCCCCTAGTGCTTCGAGTGGCTCTTCCCCGCCCCGGCAGAGGTCCAGCCAGAGGGCCACCGAGGGCATCCTGACTCTCCTGCAACAGCTTCTTGTTTAGTTCTTGCTACCTTTTTTCAAAGCTGTGATGCAGCTCCCCCACTCCCCCACTTCCCATGTTTAATTTTGGGGATCGGAGCGGTTCTGGATGCCATCTCGTGGGACAAGACGTAGACCAGTCTCATGAAAGCCTGCGTAGGGGCTCACCTGGCCTCTCCTCTGGGACCCGTGGCCAGAACAGCTCTGGGAATTGCTGACTTCTCTGTCCCCAGTGTGGCAGTGTCATTGATTGCTTTTTCTTTAATAGACTGTACTTATTAGAGCAGTTTTAGGTTCCCGGCAAAACTGAGTGGAAAGTACAGAGCGTTCCCATGTACTGCCTGCCTCCACACCCGCACGGCCTCCCCCCACTGTCAACATAGTTGATTTTTATTCACTTATTTATTATGCAGAACTTCCACAAAGAGCCTTTTGCATTCCCGTCTAGGCCTGCCCCCTGCCTCGGATCCCCCACACCGAGCGCCTCTCTGGGCTCTTAAAGATACTTTTTTTGAGTTACTTCGCTTTCCCAAAAACGTGGCCCTAAATAACCGTCCCACCAGAGCTGAGAGCAAGCATGACTCTGACTGGGTTCAGAACCCTCTTTATCAATTTAATCCTCTGCCGCCCTCCCTCCCCACCAGCGTGGATGCAACCAGAGAGACAAATCGCCTGGGAAGACTGATCAACCACAGTAAATGTGGGAACTGCCAAACCAAACTGCACGACATCGACGGCGTGCCTCACCTCATCCTCATTGCCTCTCGCGACATCGAGGCTGGGGAGGAGCTCCTGTATGACTATGGGGACCGCAGCCGGGCTTCCATCGAAGCCCACCCCTGGCTGAAGCATTAACCCCACGGCCCCGCCCCTCCCCCCTCCCTTCTTCAATGGACAAAGTGCCCTCAAAGGGAATTGACTTTTTTTTTTTTTACACATTTAATCTTAGCAGATTCCTTCAGATGTTTTTAAAAAAGTATATTAAGATGCCTTTTCACTGTAGTATTTAAATATCTGTTACAGGTTTCCAAGGTGGACTTGAACAGATGGCCTTATATTACCAAAACTTTTATATTCTGGTTGTTTTTGTACCTTTTTTGCATACAAGTCAAACGTTTGTGCTTCCCGTGCATGCAGTCAAAGACTCAGCACAGGTTTTAGAGGAAAGAGTCGAACACGAACTAGGAAGCTGGGCGATGCGCCTTCGTCCACCTGAGGAGCCGGGACTCTCTCCCCTCCTCAGCCCTGACGTCCCAGTGCCAGGCGGGCGCGAGGAAGAGCTGCCTCCCCACGGCCTGGACGGGATGTTCCCAAGCTCTTGTTTTCCTGACATCTCGACAGGCGCACATGGAAGTGTATGAATATTTTTTAAAAAGGTTTCACAGTAAGATAGTCTTCCCCTCTGCTTTCTCGAAAGCTTACTGACCCGGTGGCTCACGGGCCGGGCCTAGATTTACTCTTCCACGGGCTGCCGCTTTTCTGGGCACCTCGAAGCATCAGGGCGGGGAATCAAAGCAGATGTGGGCAGGAACAAGCACTGCTTACCTAGCCCTGCCGGGCAGGGGTTCCCGAAACTGGGTTAATTTCTTTATAGAAATGTGAACACTGAGCTTATTTTAAAAAAAATAATAAAAACAAAAAAGAAAAAAAAGAAACCACAGAAGACAACTTACATGTATATAGGTCTTGAAGTGAGTGACGTGGCTGCGTTTTTGTTTGGGTTTTTTTTTTTTAGTTTGGCTTTTTTTCTCTCCCTTGGTTTTGTTTCTGTAGAAGAGATTTGAGATGGTACACTATTCTAATCAAAAATAAAGTTTTGTAGTGCGACCAGAAATTACTTACCCAATTCCCCACCTCCCCACCCCCGCCCCAACCTGATTCTGCTGGGTTGAAAGTTCCAGACCTGCTGTCAAGGCTTTTGTTTGTCAGACCCCCTGGTGTCCTTCCTGTGAAGATGCAGCCGTGAACCAAAGGGTGAGCCTACAAGCCCCGAAATGCAGGGTCCCCAGCCCAGCTGCTGGAGTGCAGGGGAGCGGGCGGGCCCAGCGGCCCAGGGATCACGGCTAAGGGTAAAGTTTTCACCTCGACTGTGACAGCAGGAAGAGCAGCAGGTAGCTTCCTCCCAAAGGGAAACCGATTCCCACTTTCTGTTAACCTGTAGTTCAGGGGCCTGGGGCTCTGGAGCCGTGACGTGGGGTCTCCTGGCCCCCTGCTCCCAGGTAAATGTGAATGGAGACAGGCATGAGAGCCTGTCCTCAGCTTCAGTGCCCCTGTCCCGGTCTCACGACGGTGCTACCTAAGAAAGTCTTCCCCCCACCCCACACTTGCCTGGTCAGTGGTCAGTGAATTGGAGGAGGATCTGATGGGAGTGTGTAAATGTGAGATAAAATGTCTTGGTTGTACCTGTTTGTGGTTTAGCTTTGTATTTAAAAAAAAAAAAGGAAATAAACTTGAAAATTATTTGTCATCATAAAAATGAAATGAAAATTAAAATATTTATTGCCAGGCGAGGCTACGTGTGTCATTCTGGTTTTTTGTTTGTTTGTTTTTTACAAGGCAGAGGCAGAAGAAAGGTTGCATTTTTTTGGTTTTGTTTTGTTTTTTGTTTCGGCCACACCGCACGGCTTGTGGGATCTTAGTTCCCCAACCAGGGATTGAACCCTGGCCCTCGGCAGTGAGAGCATGGAGTCCTAACCGCTGGACCGCCAGGGAATTCCCGTTTTATTTTACAAAGGGCCACACACCAGTGTGAATCAGTTTTGGTGACTGTCCTCCTAGGGGACAGTCTCTTCATTTGTATCATGAGGGGGGGTCAGAGGTTGCTTGTGGAGATTAGAAGTTAAACATGTTGCCCCCTTAGAACAGTGCCTGGCAAGTAGCATACATTTCAGCTGTTGTAACTGTCATTGTTGTTTCTAACGTGCTAGAGTTGATTCTCAGGTAGGCGTCTCAATGGTGCTGGAAGTCGTCGTGTCCCCCGCCCCGCCGCCAGCCCAGATCGCCATCCCCACCGCACACGCCACCACCCGCCCCGAGAGGCTTAGTTCCCTCAGCCCCAGGCACTAGAGGCAGGTTGGGATGGTGGGTAGAGTCCTTGGTTTACAGGTGGAAGAGCCATTCCCGGCATCGATCGGCTCTAAGCATTTGTCAGCTGTCACCCTGAACAAATCACTTACCCTCTGAAATTTGTCCATCAGGTTCGGAACAGCCTCTGCCCACCTGCCTTGCAGGGGTTTCCGCAGGATTCAGTCGTCACGTATTACTGCCTCCTCACGTTGGAGGGGAAGTGTGGCCTGGTGGCCAAGTGCTCGGCCCTGGAACAGAACCTCAGGTTCCAGCCACTTAGCAGCTGTATAACCTTGGGCGGGTTACCTAACCGCCCTGCGTGCCACTTTCCTCCCCGGTGACACGAAGATGACACTGGTGCTTGTGTCGGGGTGATGGTGAGGATTGGATGAGTTTGAGACATAAAAAGTACTTGCACATAGATGATCCTCAGTAATCAATGTTAGCTGTTATTAGGATGAAAATTGTGGGTGGTTTTCTATCATTCCCTGTTTACAAGTGCCCAGGACTGATAGATACTGCCTCTAAGCCTGCTCCTCCTGGGGCTGGGTTTGGAGTTGGAAGCCTGCAGTGTGGGAGCGGCCGTGTCTCTGCTGTCTGTGGTCACACTGGGCCCGGCTCCAAGAACTTAGCTTCTGGCGCTCCAACGGCCACACCCCAGCGTCTGCGGTTCTGAAGTCAGGATGCTCGGGTTCGTTTCCCAAGTCAGCTCTCACCTCCAAGGTGCAGAAATCCTCCTCCCTCCCTGCTGTTAAGAGGGCAGCAACCAGTCAGGGTTGCAGCGTTACAGGAATCAGGACCCCCCCGATCTAAGATGCTGCTGAGATGGCATTCTGGATCAGACATTTGAACATTGCCGACTCTTCTTGGGACGCAGAGTGGTCTTGGCCTTGGCACCTGGGTTCAAGTCCCACTTTTATCACTTTCCAGCTGGGGCCTTAGACAAGCCCCTTAGCCCCACTGTGTTGGCACGTGCTTGGGTGAACCACGGGAATAATAGTAACGCCCATCCCATAGGGATAAGGTGAGGCAACATATATAGGTGTGGGCAAGGCATATAGTAAATTGCACTCATTATTAATATTTGCACTTTTTGGAGAATAGGGTACATAGAGCGTCACAGATAAGAACCGAGGCCTTAGAATCAGGCCTCCGTGTGCATTCTGGGCAGTAACTTCCCAGCTACGTGACCTCGTGTGAAGTACTCTCACCTCTTGGGGTCTTGGTTTCCAAATCTGTAAACGGGACGATTAGTATTAGTCCCCATCTCCTCAGATGTTATAGGAATAAATGAGATAATCCAGGCAGCCGGGAAACACGTTCAGTAAGCCAGTGTTATTCACTAAGAAGACAGGCTCATAGGGTGAGTTCAGCAGGCTCATTAGTTTCTTTGCAAAGTATAGTCTCCCGCTATCTACAGACTGTATTTCATTGATTCCTAAATGCACTTATTTTTTTCCACATTTTAACATTGCTGAAATCAGGATGAGCCTTAAAATCAATAGCATCTTAATGTTATAATTTGTAGCATTTTTCCTGTCATAGCAACACACAAAATAATGGTGCCTCACTTAGATTCAATGAGATGTATGTGCACCATATATATATGTATGTAGGTATACATACGTTATATATGTATATATACGTGTGTGTGTGTATTTGACTCTTGAACAATGCAGAGAATTATGGACACCCACCCTCTCCACAGTCGAAAAATCCGCATACAGCTTATAGTCAGCCCTCCATATTCGAGTTTCCTCCGTATATGCAGATTCAACCAAGTGCAGGTCGTGCAGTACTACAGTGCTTACTATTGAAAAAGGATCTGTGTGTGAGTGGACCTTCGCAGTTCAATCTGTGTCATTCAAGGGTCAACTGTGTACAGTTCACAGATTCGGAAACCAAGACTCCAAAAAGCTGAAGTAACTTACACAAGGTCACGTAACTCTAAGAGGCCACTCTAAAACACAGAAAGTGTAAAAGCCATTTTACTTTAATTAAAAAATCCTGTAAAGAAAGTCACGTTAGCAAAATCAGATAGTCACCAAATATCAGTGAAGTCGTCACTGCAAAGTCCGTACCAGATGGCCCTGCACCCTCTTCCCCGCCCCCCCCCCCCCCCCGATTTGGGCTGGTGTATTTTGCAGCTGCGCAGTAAAGACCTGGGTCGTTTGTGAGCCCTGAGAAGCAGAAAGCACATCCGCACGCTGGGGGCCTCTTGGGGGGTTGAAGTGGGGCTGCAGGTGGCCCCATTTCGCTTTCCTTCTGCTTTCTCGGTTTCTTTGTGCCGCTTCACTCGCCCTGGCCCAGGCTTCGGGGGTGTTCAATTCTGCAGCCGGGGAGAAAACCTCATCCGTTCCTCCTCAGACGGCTTTGAGGGGAAACAAAGGAGCAAGTGCAGTGGGTACGCACTGGCACTGAGAGATGATTTTTGAAGTCGTCTTCTGAGAACGGAGCCATGGTCCCAGATCTATGTCTGCTTCCCTGATCGGAAAGAGAACCTGGGTGGAGAGAGGGAGGGGTCAGAGGAAACAGAGCGAGTTCTGAAGTGGGAGGTGCAGAACCTCCTGCAAAATCTGTAAGCAGCTCCTGCAGGCCATTTCCTCGGGGCTCATTATGGGACAGGCACTGTTCCAGGGCTTTCCATCTACTAGCTCATTTCAAACTCATAACATGAGGAGGTGAGTACAATCAATACCCCCATTTTATAGATGAGCAAACTGAGGTTATGGGAGGTTAAGTAACAGGCCCAAGGTCACACAGCATATCTTGGAACCACTGGGACTTGGGCCCAGAGCCCACATAACTACTGTGCTAGACTGACAGATGGAGTCTGGAACCTTTTTTTTTTTTAATTTCTGATTTTAAGTGGTTTTTATTGTAGAGGAAGTGATAACTTCTCAATGGTACCTACAATTATAAAATAGATATTTGCAATGAATAAAGAGTAACATGTAAGTTCTTGGATATAACAGATAAAACATATAAAGATATCCCCTGAGGCATGAGTAACAAACTTTCAGTCCCCCTCATGCAAAGTTTTGAAAAGGAAGAATGACATCTGGGGGCTTCCCTGGTGGCGCAGTAGATAAGAATCTGCCTGCCAACGCAGGGGACACAGGTTCTGTCCCTGGTCGGGGAAGATTCCACATGCCTCGGAGCAACTAAGCCTGTGCGCCACAACTACTGAGCCCGCGTGCCACAGCTACTGAAGCCCGCGCGCCTAGAGCCCGTGCTCCGCAACAAGAGCAGCCACCGCAATGAGAAGCCCACACACCGCAATGAAGAGTAGCCCCTGCTCGCCGCAACTAGAGAAAAGCCCGCGCTGCAACGAAGAGCCAGTGCAGCCAAAAATAAATAAATAAAATTTTAAAAACAGAATGACGTCTGGGGTTGATCAAAGTACAGTGACACAAAGTACAGTGTCAATGCTATTTCCAGTTGTAGGAAAGATGGCTGGTGGGCTGAAAAGTCAGTGATGGGGATACGGGCTCTTGCTTCCAGTCAAAGACAAACCTCTTGAGCACTGCTAGCAGCTCTGCCAGCAACAGCAGGACGAGCCCTTGACTCACATGCGGATACAGGCGTTAGGGCTCAGCCGCCCGCCCCCTGAGCCTGCGCATACCCCGCCAACCCCACTTCCCTGTCTCAGGAAACGTCATTCAAGCCAGCAACCAGGAGTTGTTCTCAACTCGTCTCCCCTCAGCCCACCTGCTGTATTTTAGTCACCACGCCCCAGCTATGTTCTGATCCCCCCACTTCTCATCTCCTCCAATGCCACCCGCAGGCCAAGCCACCAGGAGGAGCATAACAGCCTCCCCTCCCCCCACAATCCACTCATGGGGTGGCCAGAATGACCACGTCACTGTGCAGAGCTCAGTCACTCCTCAGCTTAAACCCTTGCATGGCTCCCCACTGTCCTCAGGACAAAGACAAAAATCCTTCTCAGCATGACCTACTCCTTCGGAGAGTCATTCATTCATTCATTCACTCATTCATTCCATTAGCTCAGTAATCTTGTCTGACGTGAATTTGTGGTCTCACACTCTTTAAACCTGTGTCCTCAGGCTGGCTTACAAACATTGTATTTTTGCCGTATCAGGCTCAAACTCCAATTAAGTAACCCAAAGAACTCCCCTAGAAGAGGCAGAAAGAAACCAGTAGCTTATGGGGACTTCCCTGGTGGTCCGGTGGTTAAGAATCCGCCTTCTGATGCAGGGGACACGGGTTCGATCCCTGGTCAGGGAACTAAGATCCCACATGCCGTGGGGCAACTAAGCCCGCGTGTGTCGCAACCACTGAGCATGCGGGCCACAGCCGGAGAGAAGCCCATGCACCTCAGCAGAGGATCTCGCGTGCTGCAAAAAGATCCCGAACACCGCAACTAAGACCGACACAGCCAAAAATAAAATAAATAAATAAATATTAAAAGAAAGAAACCAGTAGCTTATGGGTCTAGAAGCCTTGTTTACAGTGAGATCCTCAGCCAGTGAATGTCCCAAATAAACACCTTCAGATCTGACACCTGCTGTAGGGTGGAGATGCTCTTTCATTCATTATCTTACCTCGGGAGACCCTTTCTTGGGGAAGAGACACTCCCACTGGCCCTACTTGTCCCCTCAACCCTTCTTCACAAAGCAGCCAGAGTGACCTTTTTATAGGTGACTATGGACATGTCACTCCCCAGCTTCAAACCTTCCAAGGTCTTTCCGAAGCACTTAGAATGAAACCCAAAGTCGTCACCGGGATCCACTCGGCCCCGAATGACCCGCTCCCTCCCCTTCTCCAACCTTGCCTCCCTTCTCTTTGCCGCTCCAGCCACCATGATCTCTGTTGCACAAGCTCTCTCCAGCCTCTGGCCTTTACACCTGCTGTTCCCTCTGCCAGGAAGGCAGGGAAAACTCAGGTCGCTATGGCCTTCCAGGGCTCAGCTTGAATGCTGCCTTTCCATAGACGTCTTCTGGGACTCTCCAAATCTAAAGTAGCTCCCTATCGGGAACTTCCTGGCGGTCCAGTGGTTAGGACTCCGCGCTTTCACCGCCCAGGGCCCGGATTCGATCCCTGTTTGGGGAACTAAGATCCCATAAGTCGCGTGGCATGGCCAAAAATAACTTTAAAAAAAAAAAAAACAGCTCCTGATCAACCTCTTTCTCAGCACCCTATTTAATGGTCTTCAGCACAGGTAGGGCCATCTGAAGCTGTCCCGTTAGTACATTTCCTGACCGGTTCACCCTCTGCCTCCCCTGCTGGAATGTAAGCGCCATGAGGGCAGGGAATCCGTCTTGCTCACTGTATCCCCAGCACCTAGACCAGTGCCTAGCACATGGTAGGCGCTCAATAAGTATTTGTTGGAAGAGTAAGTAAATGTGGTTTCAGGTGGTCTCGTCTGATAAAGCTGTTTCATGCAGCCATTCAAGAAAGCCTGGTAGGGCTTCCCTGGTGCCGCAGTGGTTGAGAGTCCGCCTGCCGATGCAGGGGACACGGGTTCGTGCCCCGGTCTGGGAAGATCCCACATGCTGCGGAGCGGCTGGGCCCGTGAACCATGGCCGCTGAGCCTGCGCGTAATACTTAACTGAACTAAGACACGCACTCGGGGGGCTGTTTGCCCCTGCAGAAGCATCCCCTCTCTTCACTAGCCTGCGGCTCCAGGCGGCTGAGCTCTGTGGGGGATCTCAACAAGCTCCCTTGTCCTCTAGCTTCCGGCTGGGCTCAGCCAATGGGAAGCGCCTGCACGCGTGGGGAGGGTGGGAAGAGAGAGAGGTGAGGGCATTCACTCCCTGCTCTGTCCGTGCCAGGCTTTGTTTCACTAGTTACTGTGTGCTCCTCTTCTAAAGGCCACATGCCTGTATGACTCTCCCCCTTCCCCTCACAGCTCCCTCCCCCCGCCCCTTTGCTGCCCACCCCAGGATGCTTCTCCATGCTTCTCCATCCCGTATCTCTGTTCCCACGTCTGTAAAATGTCCCTTCTTTAAATCTTTTCAGTCACTCCTTTTGCGTGAGCCTTTGTTGATAAGCAAGAACCCTGGATGATAGGCCCCACGGCCCTGCAGTATCACTCCTGGGTATATATCCCTGGGAAATTCACACCCAGGTCCAGGAGAGGACATGAAGAAGCATGGAGATATTCACTGCAGCACTGTCCACAGTGGGGGAGGCAACCTGCGATCCCATCGCTGGGGTCAGAAACAAGTTGGATGTCTATGCTGCTATATGGACAGCTCTTAAAAACTGCTTAATGTCCATCCACAGATGAACGGATAAATCGAATGTGGTCTATACATACCATGGAATATCACTGGGCCTTAAAGAGGAAAGAAATTCTGACACATGGTACAACATGGATGAACCTGAAGACATTATGCTAATCACATGAGCCAGTCATGAAAGGACAAATACTGCATGTCTCCACTTATATGAGGTCCCAAGTGTAGTCAGATTCATAGAGACCGAAAGTAGAGTGGTGGGTGCCAGGGGCTGGAGGAGGGGAACAGAAGAGTTAATGGTTAATGGGGACAGAGCTTCGGGACAGGATGACGAAACAGTTCCGGAAATGGATAGTGGTGGTGGACGCACAGGATCTTAATGCATTTAATGTGACTGAATTGTACACTTAAAAGTGATTAAAATGGTCTCACAGACAGAGAAAACAATCTTATGGTGAGCAAAGGGGAAGTGGCGGGGACGGATAAATTAGGAGTTTGGGATTAATAGATACAAACTACTGTATATAAAATAGATGAACAACAAGGACCTACTGTACAGCACAGGGAACTATATTCAGTATCTTGTAATAACCTATAATGGAAAATAATCTGAAAAAGAATATATATATTTGTATAACTGAATCGTTTTGCTGTATACCTGAAACTAATACAACATTATAAATCAACTGTACTACAATTTCTTTATTATTATTTTTTTTTTTTGGCTGCGCCACACGGCATACAGGATCTTAGTTCCCCGACCAGGGATCAAACCCGCAGCCCCTGCATTGGAAGTGTGGAGTCTTAACCACTGGACCACCGGGGAAGTCCAACTATACTTCAATTTTTAAAAAAATAATTAAGGGCTTCCCTGGTGGCACAGTGGTTGTGAGTCCGCCTGCCGATGCAGGGGACACGGGTTCGTGCCCCGGTCCGGGAGGATCCCACATGCTGCGGAGCAGCTGGGCCTGTGAGCCATGGCCGCTGGGCCTGCGCGTCCGGAGCCTGTGCTCCGCAAGGGAGAGGCCACAACGGTGAGGGGCCCGCGTACCGCAAAAAAAAAAAAATTAAAATGGTAAATTTTATGTTAGGTATGATTAAAATAAAAAATACTAAAAAAAAAAAAAAAAAAAGATCATTCAAACTCAGTTCTCAAAGCCCAAAGCATCTGACCATATATCGGCTAAAGCTATGCTGTCCAATACAGTGGCCACATGCCTTTTGAGCCCTTGAAACAAAACGAGTCTTTTTTTTTCTAAATTAATTAATTAATTTTATTTATTTTTGGCTGCGTTGGGTCTTCATTGCTGTGCACGAGCTTTCTCTAGTTGCGGTGAGCGGGGGCTACTCTCTGTTGCGGTGCACAGGCTTCTCATTGTGGTGGCTTCTCTTGTTGTGGAGCACGGGCTCTAGGGCGCGCGGACTTCAGTAGTTGTGGCACACGGGCTTAGCTGCTCTGCGGCATATGGGATCTTCCCAGACCAGGGCTCGAACCCGTGGCCCCTGCATTGGCAGGCGGATTCTTAACCACTGTGCCACCAGAGAAGCCCCATAACGAGTCTTTAACTGAAATGTGCTGTCAGTGTAAAATACACATCAGATTTCAAGGGCTTACTATTTAAAAAAAAGAATGTAAAATATCTCATTAATAATGTTTTATAGTGATCACACGTTGAAATGATAATATTTTGGATGTGTTGGGTTAGTAAAATATATTATTAAAATTTAAAAAAGAGTTCCTGAGGGAATTCCCTGGCAGTCCAGTGGTTAGGGCTCTGCGCTTCCACTGCAAGGGGCACGGGTTCCATCCCTGGTCGGGGTACTAAGATCCCGCATGCCACAGTACAGCCAAAAATTTTTTTAAATATATATTTCTTTTTCTAAAAAAAAAGGGTGCCTGATAAAAAAGAAAACAACAACAGTGCTTAGTGAAGAAAAAAAAAACAATACGAGGAAACAGAATGAAGTGTTAAACAAAATATCAGTTACTATTGAAAATACATCCACAAAAGACAATATACAATTTTTAGAACATGGTAAATAAATACCCATAGGAGACTGGCTGAGGGGGAGGGGAGCTGGGAAGCAGAATGGGAATGGGGGATGGGGATAAAGAGGGAACAAATAAAACCAAGAAGGGGTCTTACACTCACAGCGAGGTGCATTGTGCCATGAGCTGAGACTCACTAACGCAACCCTATGTTCCTGAGATCCAAAAACAGAAAAATAAAAATAAAATTTTCTCCTCTCTCTTGAAACAAAGGCATCTTAATTAAACCTGCCCTGGAAGGTAACTCAGAATCTCTGATCCCTCAAAATTATTTCCCTGTGAAGTTGGAGTCCATGAAGTCCTTGCAAAATAGGTCACTGCAGCACCCCCAGCTTAAGCACCACACCTGGTGCACAATATAGACTCAGTGAGGGTTTGTTGACTGACTAATGACCGAATGAATGGAAGAAAACGAGGTCCCCTCAGCCCTCCCTGAGAGGCAGGAATAATGGAGCAAGAGCCAGATGGCGGCCTAGGACCTGATACAGCCTGCGATGGTGGGTCGTTTGGATCGTACAGTCTTTATTTTTAATCTTAAATTATTTGCCGGCATTTGGAAATCAGATTCCATGAACAAATCCGGCTTCTCGGCTTCACTCAAGAAGCGGAAGCTCTGGTAACATGTTATTCCTAGGCCAGACAGAACTGAGGGGCAACTGTCCCCTACCCCACCCCACAGCCCCATCACTCATCCACATTAAGTGCTTGGCCCCCGTAGGCTTTCTAGTTTGAGATCCCTGATCGAGGCTGTTTCTCACTTTCGATCCAAAAGACCAGGAGCTGATAAACTGTCACCAGGCCGGACATTCTCAAAGCAACCAAGGCAAACCAGCTGCTCCCTTCAGCCTGGGGTGGAGGAAAGGTGTGCCTAATTGTACTGACATCTGTAGACAGAAAAGGCACATCTCAAGGTGTGGTCCAAGGGTTCCCCACATCAGAACTGTCTGGGAATTTAGTAAAAATCCAGATTTCTGGGCCTCATCCTAGAACCAATGACTTGATATCTGAGAATCTGAATTTTAACTAGTGTCCCACACCCATGGTTTGAGGCACAGCAAGCAAAGAAACAAGGGATTAACAATGGTGCGTGAGGGCTTCCCTGGTGGCGCAGTGGTTAAAAGTCCGCCTGCCGATGCAGGGGATGCAGGTTCGTGCCCCAGTCCGGGAAGATCCCACATGCCGCGGAGCAGCTGGGCCCGTGAGCCATGGTCGCTGAGCCTGCGCGTCCGGAGACTGTGCTCCGCAACGGGAGAGGCCACAACAGTGAGAGGCCCGCGTACCGCAAAAAAAAAAAAAAAAAAAACAATGGTGCGTGAACACGAGGGGGGTATTCAGAGGACACTGCATTATGGGTCCCAGCGTTGGGAGACCCAGGGTCCTCCAAAGTTGGTGATGAACTAGCCCCCTTAAACTCCAATCATTATTGTTACTGTGTTTTTCTTGTGGTTGTAATATTATTATTATTTGGTTATTGTTATTATATCATAGGGAGGCAGTGGAGTGTAGAATCTGGATTTCCTTGGGTTCAAATCCTGACTTCACTGTTTACTATCTGTGTGACCCTGGGTACTTAACTTTACTTCTTGGTCTTTACTTCCCCATCTGTAAGTTGGGGATTGTAATAGTTCCTACCTCATAGGGTCACTGTGAAGAGTCAATGAATTGATATATGTTAAATGCTTACGCTACTGCCTGGCAGATATTATAATACACCGGCAATGAGTTTTCATAGCAGCTGCAAGACCACCACCAGGAGAGCAGGACCTCCCCCTCTCACCCCAACTCCCTCCTTTAGTGATTATTTAGTGGCAACAGGGGGCAGCCAGGTGACTTACAGCTTCCTTATGATTGTCTCCTCCTTGTTACTGCTGGCATTGCTGGCCCTGGTAACCAGAGCATCTTTTTCTCTTCTTCCTCCTGGGCCTTCTCTTGCTGGGATCAGGCCACTAGGAAAAAGGAGACAAATAAGTGGGTTGTTTTATTGTAGATCTCTTATCTGTGCAGCTCTGAAAGTGAAGGTGCTTAATAATTATTATTATATTAATAATATTATCATTGAAATGCTACAGTTAGACATTCTGACTCAGATGATTAGAATCTTCCTTCCACCTTTCCACTGTTGACACCTCTTCTTTCTTTCCCTTGGCTAATTCCATTGGCTGGTACTTTAAGCTTCTCCAATTGCTAGAAATATAACAATGTATAAATCCTTTAACTTAACCCTTGATTTCCTAATTAGTAAAATAAGGATAATGAAAGTACCTAATTCCTAGGATTGAGGGATTAAGTGAGATAATAAATGGAATTCATTCATTCGTTCAACAAATATTATTAAGCTACAAATTGTACCAATGTATATAGATATAGCAATTAACAAAATAGATAAAATACCTTCTCTCATGCAATTTATATCCCATTGGGAAAGGAAACAGTCAAGAAACAAATAAATAAGTAAAATTTAAAAATATATAGTAAGTCAGATGGTGATAAGACCTAGATTGATATTGATCAATAAGATATTTAGGTCAGGTGACCCAAAGAGGGCCAGAGTACTTCCCTGGATTTGATGTACAGAAGTTGGAAGAAGGCTATTCTCTCTCACTTGCTGATTGCCAGCAGCCATGCTTCCTAAGATTCAGAGAAGGACTGTCTTTAATACAAAATAATAAGGCCAATAAAGAGAAGCAAAGAGGAAAGAAAGAGGCACACAGTCCCTGATTCCAACACTGAGGCCTTAGTTGCAGTTTTTTCTTTATTTCTGAGACCAGTTCCAGGATCCTTCCCAGCTATGTGACCGATAAAACTCCCTTTTGTGCTTAAGCTAGTTTGAATTGGATCTCTGTCACCTGCAACCAAAAGAAGGCTGACCACGGTGAAGCATTTAAATGTCTGACCCAGGGACTTCCTTGGTGGTCCAGTGGTTAAGAATCCGCCTTCCATGGGACTTCCCGGGTGGTGGAGTGGTTAAGAATCTGCCTGCCAATGCAGGGGACACGGGTTCAAGCCCTGGTCCGGGAAGATCCCACATGCCGTGGATCAACCAAGCCCCTGCACCACAACCACTGAGCCTGCACTCTGGAGCCTGCAAGCCACAACTACTGAGCCCCCGTGCCACAGTTACTGAAGCTCAGGCGCCTGGAGCCCGTGCTCCGCAAGAGAAGCCACCGCAATGAGAAGCCTGTGCACTGCAATGAAGAGTAGCCCCTGCTCGCCACAACTAGAGAAAACCCGCACGCAGCAACGAAGACCCAACACAGCCATAGATAAATAAATAAATAATTTTTTAAATATTAAAAAATAATCTGCCTTCCAATGCAGGGGATGCAAGTTCGATCCCTGGTCGGGGAACTAAGATCCCACATGCCGTGGGGAAACTAAGCCAGGGCGCCACAACTAGAGAGCCCACGTGCTGCAACTAAGACCTGATGCAGCCACATAAATAAATAAATAAATATTAAAAAAAAAAAAGTCTGACCCAGTAAGCTCATTAGATCCACTTAGGTATTTTGTTGTGGTACCTACTGGTAAATTTATGTCCATGCTATAGGCATCAATTTTCCCCTTACTACAGACTGAATTCATATGTTGAAGCCCTAACCCTTAATGTTATGGTATTTGAAGATGGGACCTTTGGAAGACAATTAGGTTTACATGAG
Organism: Pseudorca crassidens; assembly: GCF_039906515.1. Taxonomy (NCBI): domain Eukaryota; kingdom Metazoa; phylum Chordata; class Mammalia; order Artiodactyla; family Delphinidae; genus Pseudorca; species Pseudorca crassidens. The sequence continues at coordinate 85,597,178 of NC_090307.1, forward strand.
GTCATGAGGGTGGGCCCTCATGATGGGATTAGTGCCCTTGTAAGAAGAGACACCAGACGGCTTGCTCTCTCATTCTCCCCACCATTTGAGGACACAGCAAGAAGGCAGCTGTCTACAAGCCAGGAAGAGCCAGAACCAACCATACTGGCACCTTGACCTTGGACTTCTAGCCTCCAGAACTGTGAGAAAAAAAATTTCTATTGTTTAAGCCACCCAGTCTCTGGTGTTTTGTTATGGCAGCTTGAGCTGACTGAGATACCCCTTTAGGTATGAATGTCAGATAGCAGAATTTACCCCTCTCTCTCTTTCTTTGCAAAGAGTGGGCTCTTATTACTTAATATTATTTCTATTTTTATTATATATATTTATTATAATAATATTCATATGAGAATCATCTAAAAATTACCTTTTCCCACTATCTACCATTACATAACACCCTAAAACTTAGTGATTTAAAACTATGATGATTTATGACTTCTCATGATGGCTCTGTTTCTTATGGTTCATTTGGTGGTTCTCCTGATGGTCTAGTTTGGGGTTCTCAACTGGCTGCATTCAGTTGGAGGATCAGCTGGGGGCTGGATGCAGCTGGGGCTGTCATATGGGGCACCTTGGTTCTTCTTCATGTGACCTCTCCATGTGACTACCTTGAGCTTCCTCATAGCATGGTGGTCTCAAGGCAGCAATCTGAGAGCACAAACATGGAAGCTGCTAGGCCTTTTAGAGCCTTAACCTAGGAAGCCAAACAGCATCACTTCTACCACATTCGATTGGTCAGAGCAAGTCATAGGGCCGTCCAGATTCAAGGGGACGGAAAATAGACTCTACCTCTACTCCGATGAGAGGAGTGGAAAAATTTCATTGGAAAAGGAATGCAGGGGGACTTCCCTTGTGGCACAGTGGTTAAGAATCCGCCTGCCAAAGTAGGGAACACGGGTTCGAGCCCTGGTCCGGGAAGATCCCACATGCCGCGGAGCTACTAAGCCTGTGTGCCATAACTATTGAGCCAGCGCTCTAGAGCTTGTGCGCCACAGCTGCTGAGCCCGTGTGCCGCAACTACTGAAGCCCGCGCGCCTAGAGCCCGTGCTCCGCACAAGAGAAGCCACCGCAATAAGAAGCCCGCGCACCGCAATGAAGAGTAGCCCCAGCTCGCTGCAACTAGAGAAAGCCCACGCGCAGCAACGAAGACCCAATGCAGCCAAAAATAAAATAAATAAATAAATAAATAATTAATTAAAAAAGGAATGCAGGATGGGAAAAACCGTTGTGACCATCTTTGGAAACAGTCGACCATCTCTGCTTTCAGTTAAAACTATCATTAGTATGAGCTTCGGCCTCCAAATTGATGCAGTTGCTAAGAGAACACCTCAGTTGACATTCTGGTTTCTCCAGAATATATAACACAGGAGACTAAGCAGAATCCTGCTGTCTGTCTATTGGCCTGTACCAGATGGGAAGTGCACATCTGTTGTTCTCTGGGAATTCAAAACTGGAACTAACGTGGGTTGCTTTATTCACTAGCCAGCTGCTCATGGCATCGGCAGTCTAAGAGTTCCTCTTTTTAATTAACCGTGTCTGGAGTACTTATTAAATGAGATGAAGACAGGTCTTTCCATTAACAGCGTTCCAACCTCAGCAGAAGGAAGACAATTAAATTCCTGTTGGCAGAGCTCAGCTCTTTTGGATTTAGCTTCCTAGGACATTTTTACTTTGATGCTCTCTTAATGATGCCACATTGAATGAATTTAAGGAATAATATCATTGGAGCTTTGTTTTGTTTTGAATTAGAGTATTTCCTTACTTCCAAACTTTCCGAGTCCAAATGTGGCATGATAATTAAAAGCTCAGACTCTAATGTCAGGCTGTCTGACGCCATGTCTCAAGGTTGCCACCACCAGCCCTGGGACTTCAAGCAGGTACTTGACCTCTCTGACCCTTAGATCATCTTGGGGATAACATTACCCTAACTCATAGGCTTGCTGTGAACACTAATTGAAATGATGCTCGGGATACACTTAGCACATGGTAAGCATTGATAAATATTAGTTGGCACTACATTTTGTTTGTTTTGGTTTTTACTTTTTGGCGGCACCCTGAGGTATGTGGGATCTTAGTTCCCCCACCAGGGATCGAACCTGCGCCCCCCTGCATTGGGAGCTCGAAGTCTTAACCACTGGACCACCAGGGAAGTCCTGGCACCATGTTTTTATTCTCTTGATCTTTCCTTCTCCTGCCTCTAAGGAAACCTGCTTTGTTTAACTCAGTGTTTCCCAGAATTATTCAACCACAGAGCTCCTTTTTGCCGCGCTGTGTGGCTTGTGGGAACTCAGTTCCCCGACCAGGGATTGAATCCGGGCCACAGCAGTGAAAGCGCCGAATCCTAGCCACTGGACCACCAGGGAACTCCCTAGAGCTCCCTTTTCAAGAAATACCTACATAAAGTAAACTATTTGGGGAAACATGGTGCAGAAGGATAAAGTGAAGTCCAAACCTGCTATGTCAACAGCTTCCTTATTTCCTCTCTTGCTTGTCCTACAGTTCCTCCTCTACCCAGTATTATTGTGATCTTTTCTAACTTGTAATTTTTATACAATTTCAAACTTAGAGAAAAGGTGTAATACTAGTACAAAAACTTCCCATATATCTACCCAGATCCCTCAAATGCTTATCCGTGTATCTATCTACCTACCCATCCATCCATCCATCCACCTATCCACCTACCCACCCACCCATGCAACCATCTTCTCCCTGAACCACTTGAGAGTAAACTGGAGAAAAGAATCTTACCCCCTCACTCCTAAATGCTTAAGTGTCTTTCCAGAGAACACGGACATTCTCTCACATAACCAAGTCATTCAGTTATCAAAATCACCACATTGATCTTTTAAAATAGTAAATCAGACTGTGTCATTCCCTTAAGATTTCCCAAGATCTTCACATTACACTTACAATAAAACTAGAGCTCCTGGGCTTCCCTGGTGGCACAGTGGTTAAGAATCTGCCTGCCAATGCAAGGGACATAGGTTTGAACCCTGGCCTGGGAAGATTCCATATGCCGTGGAGCAACTAAGCCCATGCGCCACAACTACTGAGCCTGAGCTCTAGAGACCGCAAGCCACAACTACTGAAACCTGCGTGCCTAGAGCCCGTGCTCCGCAACAAGAGAAGCCACAACAATGAGAAGCCCATGCACTGCAACGAAGACCCAACACAGCCAAAAATAAATAAATTTATTTTTAAAAAACCCCCAAAACTAGAGCTCCTTCCTGTGTCCAAAAAGGCCACCCCTCCGTCTCTTCTGGACCGTCCTCTACCTCATATTCCAAGTTCCACCATGGTGGGCCTCTTTAATTGGCCAAATGGGTTCCTACCTCAGGGCCTTTGCGCTTCTTGTTCTACTTTTACGCAACCAAATCTTTACATGGTTGGCTGCTTCTTGTCATTCACCTCAGGGGGGTCTTCCCTGACCACCCAGTCCAAAGCAGGGCCCCCCCCGCACTCTGCTCTCTGTCATGTCACCTTGATCTACATTCTCTTCAGCATTCACCACCATTATCCTGTGTGTTCATTGCAGGCCTTCTGGCTGATTGCCTGTCTTCCCCCTAGACTAGCACGGACTTTCTGTTTTGTTCCTGCTCTACCCCCAGTGCCAGGAATAGTGTCTGGCATATAGTGGGTCTTCAATAAGTAGATTGGATGAACATAAGAACAGATATGTAATATATCAAGGAATTCTAGGCAGTGTCTTGCTCTGCAGTGTAGGAGCCCCAGGCAGCACAGCCCACCTCTTATAGCACTGCAGCTCTTCCTGCACCACCAGCAGCTGCGACTTGAGTTTGTTGCGCTCCTGCAGCACGTCTCTCAGCTCCTGTAGAGTAAAGCGTGGTCGGTTGGGATCTGTCAGGTCAACCACCATTTTGTCTGGTCCCAGGTTCACCTGTAAGAAAAGATATCACTTATACAGTTTCCCTCATGAGGATGGACTGTCCATCCCAGAAAGGAAACTTCTCTTGTTCTGTTACTACTCCCAGGGATCTGATGAGATGAGACGTTGCCTGTTGGAAGTGTTTGGTTGATGGTAAAGAGGCAAGAATTCCAAGTACCATTCTCCAAGAAAGGAGCCAGGGCTCCTTGGAGAATAGCTGAGTCCAGGGCTGGAACAGGGAAAGTCCAAGTTGAGTCTGGAACATTCCACTGTGTAAGGGATGGAGACAGATCAAAAGGACACAGTTTGAAGGCACTCCTACTGGCCAAACTGAACGACTTGAGTATCCGCGTGAATAGTAACAGGAATGGATAATAACCCATCAAATAAAAACAGGATTCAGGAATCCATACTTAAAATCTTTAATTTAGGGAATTCCCTGGTGGTCCAGTGGTTAGGACTCCAAGCTTCCACTGCGAGGGGCATGGGTTCAATCCCTGGTCGGGGAACTAAGATCCCACATGCTGAGTGGCGTGGCCAAAAAAATAAAATAAATAAAAATTTAAATTTAAATTAATTAACTAATTAATGGGGATGTAATGGCTAATCTTATGTGTCAACTTGACTGGGCTAAGGGATGCCCAGACAGCTGGTTAACCCATTATTTCTGGGTGTGACTGTGAAGGTGTTTCTGGAAGAGATTAGCATTTGACTTGGTGACCTGAGTACAGCAGAGGCTCCTCCCCAGTGTGGGTGGGCTTCATCCAATCCACTGAGGGCCTGAATAGAACAAAAAGGTGGAGAGAGGGTGAATTCACTCCCTGCTTGAGCAGGACATCCTTCTTCTCCTGCCCTTGGACAGTGCACATCAACCCTCCTGGTTCTTGGGCTTTTGGACCTAGACCAGGACTTATGCCATCAGCCCCCTGACACAAGCCTTCTGACTTGGACTGAATTACACCACTGGCTTTCCTTATTCTACAGTTTGCAGGCAGCAGATTGTGGGTCTTCTCGGCCTCCATAACCACGTGAGCCGATTCCTATAATAAATATTTTCATCTGTGTCTATATCTACATCTATATCACCTATTGTTCTATTTCTCTGGAGAACTCGGACTAATACCAGAAAGGAGGAGGGGGATCTGTACTTTACAGAAGAATGCCAATTAATAAGTGTAGAAGATGATAGAGTCAGAAAATCATCCTTTTGCAACCAACGCAGTAATAATTGATTCAGGCAAGACTAATGAATGGACCTAAAACTTTTGGGTGAAAGTTTGTTGAGGAACAGGATATTTCACAGTTTCAAAGTACTTTCCCATAGGCTACTTATGCATTACAAAGGGAACAAAGACACCCTTACAGTGCAGAAATCTTGCAGACACCACCTTAACCAAGTGATAGAAGTTACCATCGCCAATAACGACAAACTGAATCAGGTGCCTCCTGATACGAGGCACCGAGAGGGACACAGCACACTTAAGTGGTATCCCTGCTAAACATGTATAACTTGAATCTAACCATGAGGAGACATCAGAACAAGCCCAAGTTGAAGGACATTCTACAGACTAACTGATATACAATCTTCAAAAAATGTCAAGGTCATGAAAGACAAGGAAAAGCTGAGGAACTGTTCCAGACTAAAGCTGACTAAAGAGATATGCCCTAAAGGTACCGTATAACCCTGCATTGGATCTTGCATCAGAAAAAAAAAATGCGATAAAGGATATTATTATGAATTTTGAATAGGGATGGCATATTAGATCTTAGTATTCTACCAACTTTTCCCCCTGAATTCAATTATTTATTGTGGTTATGTAACAGTATGTCTTAGGAGATACACACTGAAGTATTTAGTATTTAGGGTGAAAGATCCTTATCTTTTACTAACTCTGCAGCTAACATAATGTCTGAAGATTCTGAGCGAATAAATAATATATAGACATAAATATTTGTTAAATATGAGTACATATGTGCATATATACATGTATGTATATGTGTGTATATAATACTTCAGTGTGTATCTCTTAAGACATAGTATACACACACACAAACACATATATACATACACCTGAATATAACACCTGAATTGAGGTGAAGGGTATACAAGTGTTCATTGTACTTATCTTGCAACTCTTCCATAGGTTTGACATTTTTTCAAGCTAAAGTTAAAATAAAGCAAATATTTGAAAACAACCTAAATGTCCATTAGCAGAAGTCTAGTTAAACAAACTAAGGCACAACCACACTCTGGAATATTCTACAGGTGATAAAGAGAATAAGCCACATTATAAAGAGAAATGCAATAGTGACCACATTCCTCCTCTCGGATTGATAAACATCAGCGTGTTTGAAAACACACTGTGTTGTAAAAGCTGTGGGGAAACCAGTTCCTTCACCGATTGCAGAGGAAGCCAATCTCTTTAACCCCTTTGGAATGCAACTTGACAATACTTATTAAACCTTCCAATGTAGGGGACTTCCCTTCCCTGGTGGCGCAGTGGTTGAGAATCCACCTGCCAATGCAGGGGACACGGGTTCGAGCCCTGGTCCGGGATGATCCCACGTGCCGCGGAGCAACTGAGCCTGTGCGCCACAGCTACTGAGCCTGCGCTGTAGAGCCCGCGAGCTGCAACTGCTGAAGCCCACACACCTAGAGCCCGTGCTCCGCAACAAGAGAAGCCACCACAATAAGAAGCCCGAGCTCTTTGGTCTCGGAGGCAGAAGCGAGATGACGAAGGGAACGTCCTCGTTTGGAAAGCGTCGGAATAAGACGCACACGTTGTGCCGCCGCTGTGGCTCTAAGGCCTACCACCTTCAGAAGTCGACCTGTGGTAAATGTGGCTACGCTGCCAAGCGGAAGAGGAAGTATAACTGGAGTGCTAAAGCTAAAAGACGAAATACCACCGGGACTGGTCGAATGAGGCACCTAAAAATTGTATACCGCAGATTCAGGCATGGATTCCGTGAAGAAACAACACCTAAACCCAAGAGGGCAGCTGTTGCAGCATCCAGTTCACCTTAAGGATTTCAATTATTAGTCACGCAATAAATGTTCTGGTTTTGAAAAAAAATAAAAAAAATAAGAAGCCCGTGCACCACAACGAAGAGTAGCCCCCACTCGCCTTAACTAGAGAAAGCCCGCGCACAGCAATGAAGACCCAATGCAGCCATTAATTAATTAATTAAAAAAAAAAAACTTCCAATGTGGCTTTCCTTTGACCCAGTGAATCCACTTCCCCTAGATACTGAGGGGGCCAACTGCTACAGGTCAGAGTAATTCACTGTTGCATGGGGTCGGAGCAAACGATTGGAAAATGAAGGTCTTTTGATAGGAAACTTGTTAAAGCAGAGATTCTGAACCTTTTTTTTTTGTGCCGTGGACCCTTACGGCAGCCTGGTAAAGCCCACGTGGATTTCATCTCAAAATACTGATTTTAAATGTATAAAAGGCATAGAATTACAAGAAAACCAACTAAGAGAACACACTCATCAAAATCTTCTAAAAATAAATTTGTGATTCCTAGACCTGCTTCTTTATTAAATAACACGATGTAGCCACAGGTCTAATAAGATACAGAGGAAAACAAAGTTTTGAGTTCTGCACTACACTGTAATGGGATATGAAAACATCTGTGATTTCCACTGGTGATTGTCACAGGTACTGCTAATATTACTGTGGTTTGTTGTCTATCGTCATAATTGAAGAAAGTGTTATATTTCAGATGGAGGTTGGTGAAAATAAAAATACAATTTCTTCTCATGCAAGTTCATAGATTTTGCGGATTAGAATCATGGTCCTCTTGGGGGGTTCCAAAAACTCCAAGTTAAGAACCCTCACGTTGAGCAATTGATAACACTGTACGGTGGAAGTTTTCAAAAGCCATTAAAAGGTGAGGAAGCTCTTTATATTCTGATTTAGTACAACTTTCATGCCATGTTAAGTGAAAATAAGCAAGAGGCAGAACGGGGTATATATTATAATACCATTTGTGTGAATAATGGAAAAATATATTCATATCTGCTTGTGTTTGCACAAAGTATCTCTGGGTACTTTAAGAAACTGATCATTTTAATTTTTTCTAGGGAGGGGAAGTGGTGGCTAGGGGTGGAGAGAGATGGGGAGGGAGCTTTTCCAAGGCAAACACTTTTGTAACACTTGAATTTTGAACTTAAATTTTTTAGAAAGAAAGGAAACAAACTATTCTCATACCCATTGTGATGGCTACTGTAATCAAACAAACAAATCAGAAAGTAAGTGTTGGCAAGGATGTGGAAAAATTGGAACGCTTGTGCATTGCTGGTAGGAATGTAAAATGGTGTGGTCACTATGAAAAACTGAATGGCAGATCCTTTAAAAATTAAAAATAGAATTATCATGTGATGCAGCAATTCCACTTTTGGGTATATACCCCAAAGTCTTGAAAGCAGGGACTTAAAGAGAGATTTATGGATCCACGTTCAGAGCAAAATTATTCACACAAATCAAGAGGTGGAAGCAACCCAAGTGTCCATCAACAGACAGATAAACAAACTGTGGTGGATCCATACAATGGAATAGTATTCAGCCTTAGAAAGGAAGGAAATTCTGACACATGCCACAACATGGAAGAACCTTGAGGACATTAAGTGAAATAAGCCAGTGGCAAAAGGACAAAGATTATCCGACTCTGCTTATATGAAGTACCTAGAATAGGTAAATCCCTATAGACAGAAAGTAGAACAGTAGTTACCAGAGGCTTGAGGGAGAGGGGGCATTTGGAGTTAGTGTTTAGTGGGTACAGAGTTTCAGTTTCGTTTCGCAAGACAGGAGTTTTGGAGAGGATGGTGGTGATGGTTGCATAATAATGGCTGTGAATGTACTTAAGGCCACTGAACTCTGCACTTAAAAAGATGGTAACTTTTATGTCTACCACAACTAAAAATGGTAACTAAAAAAAACAAGAAAGAAAGAAACACTAGGGCATATTTTTATAAACTGTCTAGTGACACTAAATATTCATTTTCTCCGCCTTTTGCCCCACCCCTGTTCTTAAGACTACAGTTTGGGAGGAAAACGTGCCAGCTCATCCGCTGGCTGACAAGCTTGTCCGCTATGCCCCAGACAGGAAATGACCCGGCCCCTGTGCAGACCACACTGTTCATGGTCCATGATGGGGCTTCCTCCATATCCTTGTGCCTGGAGCTGGAGGTGACAGGAAAAGAGCACAGAATGTGAGCTGAGGGATCTTAGGCAAGTCATTTAACTGCTCTTGAATCTCAAAAGTCAGGCTACTAATCATGACACTCAACCATCTCATATGACGGATACTAAAGAAGAACCTTATCTACAAATATAATTGTCACCGTGAGCAATGAGTAGGTGAAATAAAAGAGTACCAAGGAAGCTACCAGAAACCTTCACTCTTCCCTATGAGTTTCAGCCACCCAGTTCCTGCTGTCCTTTCATGGCATACTTCTCAGTTTGTAATCCTGTAGTCTAGTTTCGGAGGTCTGTGTGTCTTGCCTCTCCCACTAGATGTGAAGCTCCGTGAAGGCAGGGACCTTGTCTAATTTAGTGCCATAGCTCCAGAGCCCACACAGTGCAGTCACTCATCAAATGTTACTACAAGAAAGGTCATAGGTCTGTATTTTAGTACAGTGTGGTTATGACTAGCATCTCTGAGCTCAAATCCTGCCTCCACCTCTTACTTGTTAAGTCCTCAGGCAAATTACTTAACTGTTCTATGCCTCCATTTCTGTAAAATGGGAATAATAATAGTATGAGGATTAAATGAGATAATCCCCTTGGGGCAGTTTTTTTTTTTTTTTAACTATAGCTGGAAATTCACTAGTGAGTCATGATATTAATTCAGTGAGTTGCAAAATAATTTAAAAATTCATAAAAATAGAATAGGAAAGTATGACTGTACATCATGTTTAGTAAGGGAGAGTTAGGGTAAATTGTTGAAACTTCTGTTTCATCAATACTGGATATCAACGTAAAATGTAATTTTGTAAAATGGGGGTATAACATATATACAGAAAAATGCACTAATCTTGAGTTTATAGCTTGACAATTTTTACCATATGTGTACACCCATGTAACCACACCTGGATTAATTCTCTATAAATGTCCCTCCTGCCCCCCCCCCCCCATTCTCCCATCCCAGGGCTACCATCAACCTGTCTTCTATAAGTAAAGATTAGTTTGCCTGTTCTTGAATTCCACGTGCAGGACGCTCTCTTTTGTACCTGGCTTCTGTCTCTCAATGTAGTATCTGTAGGATTCATCCATACAGTTGTGTGTATCACTACTCTGCTCTTTTTCATTGTTGTGTAGTATCCCATCATATGAATGCACCACAATTTAAAAAATGTATTCCTCTTTTCCATTTAGATTGTTTCCAGTTTGGCACAATTATGAATAAAGCTGCTCTGATTTTTTTTTTTTTCGGTACGCGGGCCTCCCACTGCCGTGGCCTCCCCCGCTGCGGAGCACAGGCTCTGGACGGGCAGGCCCAGAGGCCATGGCTCACGGGCCCAGCCGCTCCGCAGCACGTGGGACCCTCCCGGACCGAGGCACGAACCCGCGTCCCCCGCATGGGCAGGCGGACTCTCAACCACTGCGCCACCAGGGAAGCCCTCTTTTTTTTTTTTTTAAATTAATTAATTAATTTTTGGCTGAGTTAGGTCTTTGTTGCTGTGCGGGCTTTCTCGAGTTGCGGTGAGTGCGGGCTACTCTTCGTTGCGGTGCGCGGGCTTCTCATTGCGGTGTCTTCTCTTGTTGCGGAGCACGGGCTCTAGGCGTGCGGGCTTCAGCAGTTGTGGCTCACAGGCTCTAGAGCGCAGACTCAGTAGTTGTGGCGCACGGGCTTAGTTGCTCCGTGGTATGTGGGATCTTCCTGGACCAGGGCTCGAACCCGTGTTCCCTGCATTGGCAGGCGGATTCTTAATCACTGCGCCACCAGGGAAGCCCTGAATATTCTTATATGTATCTTTTTGTGGTCATAAGTACTAATTTCTCTTTAGTTAAAAAGCATTTCTTACTCTAGGTCAAAGTTCCTCAAAGTGTGAAACCTGGACCAAGAGAATCAGCATCATCTTGGAACTTGTGAGAAATGCAGAGTCTCAGGTCCCATTGCAGACCTACTGAGTCAGAAACTCTGCAGCTGGGGCCGGGCAATCTGTGTTGTAACGAACACTCAAGGTGATTTTGATGGCTGCTAAAGCTTGAGAGCCACTGCTCAAGGTCCTGGTCAAAAATGCAGGAAGCCGCTGCTTTAGAACACACTCGGCACAGGGGCCAGCACCGAGCAAGTGCTCGATTAATGTTAACCATCTTAACGCTTCTAATCTGAGGACTGCATACTCGCAGTGATTTGTTTTGAGGGGCTTGGATGTTCAAGAGAAGAAAGCGTCCCCCCTGCCAGTGGCCGTTCCCAGCACTCACCTCCCTGCCGGCCGCCGAGCTCTCTCTCCGCAGCCCCTCCACCTCCTTCCGGAGGTTGTCCCGCTCCATTCTTAGCTCCTCCACCGTCAGGCTGCCCTCATTGACCAGCGCCTCCAGCATCTCCAGGACGCGGACGATCTTGAACTGCAGCTGTGTCACCCGGGGGTCGCTGCCCAGGGCCATCAGCTCGCGGCCCATCACGTAGGAGATGTCATATACGTCCTCAGCGGTCAGCTGGAAGGGGCTCTTGCCCAGGGCCCCCTCGGGCCCAGCCTCGTCCCCCTCCTCCTCTTCCTCCTCTCGCAAAGGGGGCTCCTCCATGGCCGCCCAGACCCCTGCAGCCTCCGGAGCTGCTGCTTTCTCGGAGTCTCCGAATGTCCAGCTTCCTCCCGGCACGGAAAACTTTCCGCGGGTCAGTGGACCCTGCCTGTTCAGGGCGGGGCAGGCGCAGCCAATCAGCGCAGCCGAGGGGTGGGCCCGGAGAGGGGCTGTAGGAGGAGGCCACGCAGGGCAGATCTCAGGCCAGGACTCCCGGTGCACCGTCCCAGCGGAGGCCCGTGCTGGAGTGCGGCCTCCAGGTTGTGGTTGGGGCACGAAAGGACAAGGGAAAGGGAGGGCCGCCGCGAAGAGGAACAGAGAGGTTAAGGGGTGACAGTGATCGCTCCCAGACCGAGAGCTGTTGCAGACGGGGAGGGGCAGCGACCCCAGCTCCGCCCTTGGTGACAGCCACCGCAGAAGCAGGGTGTCCACGGAGACAGGGGCGGAGTTTCCACCGCATTCTGGGAAGGAGGCTAAAAAGCACACAACTCTTCCCTTTCTGCACTCAGGTGTTCCAACCATAGAATTTGCATGGTAGGGGAGGCAGATCCGGTCTCTGAGAATATTTCCTGAAGCGTGCGGCAAAGCAGAAAACAGCAGTTGGTGGCAGCGCGCGGGAGTCTAGTGGTCCGTGTTGCGCAGAGCTTCCAGGCCTATGGTCACCGGGACCGGCGGCATCTGACCCTCAGTTAAATGGAGGTTCCCTGCGCTATGCACCTGGCTCTATCCTGGGTTCCTCCACTTGACCAGCGTGTGGCCTTTGCAAGTTACTTAAGTCCTCCGAGCCTCACTTTACTCCTGGGTAAATAACCGTACCTACGGAGTAGGGTCGCTGTGAGGAATATATGAGATCATGAGACAATGACTGTGACAAAAAGCGCTTAGGAAAGGCTCAAAAAATATTAGCGGGTATTCTGGATTCTTCCCTCCAACAAACACTAAGCTGTGTGCCGGGCGCTTGGCAGTTGGGTTGGGAAGGGAGGAGTAATAGATGAGACAAAAATCGCCGCTTCGAAGTTAGAAAACATTCTGCAGCTACACAGGGGATGACTGAGGATATTAGCAGTGTGGGCTACAGAGCGGGTTATTTTAGATTTAATTCAGGGTTTGTAATAGTCATAGGCAGACAATCCAGCAATGGGGCTTGTCTTTCCCAGGAACGTATTGGCAGTTTTCTTCGTGGTAGGTGTACCAGGTTTTCTCCACAGTGAAGCTGTGGAGTCAAAATGGAGAGTGGGCAAGGATAAAACAAACAAACAAAAAGCAAACAAACAAAACAGACACTAATTTCAGATGGTACAATGGTACAATGTTTTAATGATCAAACAATGCCCCGGGCAAGGGCTCAGTAATCCATTAGTCACAGACGTGACGACACCCTGTGATTAAATATGGAGAAATATTAGGCTTACCATAAGCATAATATGGCATATCCATACAATGGACTATTATTCACTCATAAAAAGGAATGAAGGAATAGAGCGTCCAGAAAGAAACCCTCACAAACACGGTCAAATTATTTTCAACAAGGGTGCCAAGACTGTTCATTGGGGAAAGGATAGTTTTTTCAACAAATGGTGTTGGGAAAATTGGATACCTACATGCAAAAGTGTGACGTACCTTACCTTACACCATATACAAAAATTAACTCAGAATGGATCAAAGGCCTAAAGCTACAAAACTCTAAGAAGAAAACATTGTGGAAAAGCTTTATGTCAATGGATTTGGCAATGAGTTTTTAAAAAACACAGAAAAAGAAACAAAAGAAAAAAATAGATAAACGACTACATTGATGAAATAAAATTTATATTTTAAGGCAGGACAAGAAAATGTAAACATAAAATTCTCTCTCTGTACATTTGGGCCTCCTCCCTCCCTCTCTCATGTGCAATGTACATTTGCATTATACATTAACCAGACCTCCTCAAAGGTGGGAATGCCTGCTTGACCACAAAGGTCAACTTTTTTTCCCCTTTCTTCTGATGCTAGCAATGTAACCGCTTAAAAGATTAGCACTCTTTCCAAACTCTGTAGGGAGTCATGGTGACTTAATTGCTTGCTTACCTGGACTCTGTATCTTTGGTGAAGTTTATGTAAAATGTCTGTATGTCATTTTGATGTATGATCCTTTGTCTCAAAAAGGCTTATGACTGTGTCTTTGACTTCTAATAGGCAGAACAGTTCTCAGAGCTTCCGAGAGTCTGTCTCTCGGCTTATAATCCTCAGTTTGACTTAAGTAAAATTATCTTTTGGGACTTCCTTGGTGGTCCAGTGGTAAAGAATCCACCTTCCAATGCAGGGGACGTGGGTTCGATTCCTGGTCGGGGAACTGAGCCCGCGCGCCACAACTATTGAGCTCGTGAGCCTCAACGAGAGAGCCCGCGTGCCGGAAACTACAGAGCTCACGCGCTCTGGAGCCGGAGCACCACAACTAGAGAGAGAACACCTGCACACCACAACTAGAGAGAAGCCTGTGCACTGCAACAAAAGCTCCCGCATGCCTCAGCGAAGATCCCATGTGCCACAACTAAGACCCGATGCAGCCAAAAAAGTAAAAAATAAATAAATTAGGGACTTCCTTGGTGGCGCAGTGGTTAAGAATCCGCCTGCCAATGCAGGAGACACGGGTTTGAGCCCTGGTCGGGGAAGATCCCATATGCCGCGGAGCAACTAAGCCACAACTACTGAGCCTGCGCTCTAGAGCCCATAAGCCACAACTACTGAGCCCGCGAGCCACAACTACTGAAGCCTGCGTGCCTAGAGCCTGTGCTCCGCAACAAGAGAAGCCACCAAAATGAGAAGCCCACGCACTGCGACGAAAAGTAGCCTCTGCTCACCGCAACTAGAGAAAGCCCACGCACAGCAACGAAGACCCAACACAGCTATAAAAAAAAAAAAAAAAAAAAAAAAATCCCGCAGCTGCAACCAAGACCCGATGCAGCCAAAAATAAATAAATAAATACTAAAAAAAATCAATCTATGTAATCCACCATATTAACAGGCTACAGAATCCACAGAAAAACTACTAGAGCTAATAAATGAGCTCAAGGTTGCAGCATACAAGGTCAATATAAAATATCAATTGCATTTCTTTTTCTTTTTGGCCACACTTTACGGCATGTGGGATCTTAGTTTCCCAACCAGGGATCAAACCTGCGTCCCCTGCAGTGGAAGTGCAGAGTCTTAACCACTGGACTGCCAGGGAAGTCCCTGCAGAGCAGAAATTGAGACACAGACGTAGAGAACAAACGTATGGACACCAGGGGGGGATAGCGGTGTGGGGGTGGGGGGGGTGTGATGAATTGGGCGATTGGGATTGACATGGATACACTGATGTGTATAAAATGGATGACTAACAAGAACCTGCTGTATAAAAAAATAATAAGAAGAAAAAAATAAATAAAATGAAAAATAGAATTATCATATGATCCAGCAATACCACTTTGGGGTACATATCCGAAAGAATTGAAAGCAGGGTGTCAAAGAGATATTTGCACACTCATGTTCATAGTAGCATTATTCACAATAGCCAAAAGGTGGAAGTTACCCAAATCCATCCACAGATGAATGGATAAAAAAAATGTGGTGTATACATACAATGGAATATTAATCAGCCTTAAAAAGGAAGGAAATTCTGACACATGCCACAACATCGATGAACCTTGAGAACATTATGCTAAGTGAAATTAAGCCAGTCACCAAAAGATAAATACTACATGATTTCACTTATATGAGATATCTAGTGTACAAACTCATAGAAACAGAAAGTAGAATGGTGGTTGCCAGGGGCTGGGGGGAGGGGGGAATGGAGGGTTGTTGTTTAGTGGGTATAGAGTATCAGTTCTGTAGGGTGAAAAAGTTTTGGAGTTTGGTTGCACAACAATATGAATGTACTTAACACTACTGAACTGTACACTTAAAAATGGTTAAGGTTGTAAAATAAATTTTATCTTATGTGTACTTTACCAGTTTTCCTTCTTTTAACATGTGAGGAAACTCTATGGGGTGATGAAAATGTGCTACATCTTGATCTTGGTGAAGGTCACATGAGTACATACATAGGTGAAATATTGCGGAACTGTATGCTTAACACTGTGTATTTCCTTTAGGTAAATTATACCTCAGTAAAGTGCTGGTAAGGAGATAAGGAATGAAGCACTGACAGATGCTACAATGTGGATGAATCTTGAAAACATTTTACTGAGTGAAAGAAGCCAGCCACAAAGGCCACCTATTGTATGATTCCATTTATATGAAATGTGCACAACAGCAAATCCATAGAGATAGAAAGTAGATTAGTGGTTGTCTAGAGCTGGAGGAGGGGGAGTACATGCTAATGCAGACAGGGCTTCTTTTTGGGGTGATGAAAATGTTCTAAAATTAGATTGTGGTGATGGTTGCACAACTCTGTGAATAGACTAAAAACCACCGAACATTGTTGGAATGTAGCCTTCGCAGAGCAATGCTTATCAGAAAGAATTTAATGTTGCTGCATTTATTTTTTACCATCAGGATCCCCAGCCACCACTGCTGGTATGAATCTCTTCTGCACCACTGTCCTTTTCAAAAGTTCCTTCTGCCTTGAAATTTCTCTAGAAATTGATCCTCTAAGGCACCATATCTTCCTTCCTTCTTTGTTACACAGTGAAACCTGGTAAATCGCACTTTAAAAAAGTCAAAGTGTCTTCCATTGAGTAACTAGGATTTTGATATAAAAAAAAAAGATTCTTTTGTTCATTCATTTGACAACTTATTTACTGAGCGCCTACTATGTGCCAGGGCTGTAAAGTAGTAGCCAACAGGGCTGTGGAGTTAAATAGTTTTGACTTGAACCTCACAATTGTTACTTCCTGGTACATAAATTTGATCAAATTCTCTAATCTCCAAATCCCCATTTCCTACAGTCAACTTGGAAAAATAAAAGTATTCCCCAAAACTGGTGTGAGGATTAGACGAGATAATTTGTGAAAAGTGCCTCATCCAGTGTCCAGCACATCATAAGCATCTATGGACACTGGTTGTTATTATCAAGTGTTAATGATCTTAACTCTTAGATCCCTCATAGAACTGGACAATCTGTTGGTAGATAATCATGACCCTTCTCTCTCCGTTGGGAAATTATGAAAACAATTCTGAATTACAGCTGTTAAAAAACAAAATTCGGGACTTCCCTGGTGGTCCAGTGGGTAAGACTCCATGCTCCCAGTGCAGGGGGCCTGGATTCGATCCCTGGTCAGGGAACTAGATCCCGCATGCATGCCGCAAGTAAGAAGTCTGCATGCCGCAAGTAAGAAGTCTGCATGCCGCAACTAAAGATCCCGCATGCCACAATGAAGATCCCGTGAGCCACAACTAAGACCTGGAGCAGACTAAATTAAAAAAAATAATAAATAAATATTTTAAATTTATTTATTTTAGTTTTGTCTGCACTGGGTCTTTGTTGCTGCGCGTGGGCTTTCTCTAGTTGCGGCGAGCGGGGCTGCTCTTCCTTGCGGTGCTCAGGCTTCTCATTGCGGTGGCTCCTCTTGTTAAGGAGCATGGGCTCTAGGCGCGCGGGCTCAGTAGTTGTGGCTTGTGGGCTCTAGAGTGCAGGCTCAGTAGTTGTGGTGCATGGGTTTAGGTGGTTCGCGGCATGTGGGATCTCCCCAGAACAGGGCTCGAACCCGTGTCCCCTGCATTGGCAGGCAGATTCTTAACCACTGCACTAGGGAAGCCCCTAAATAAATATTAAAAAAAAAAATTCAACTAAGTATATTTGAAGATCTCCTTGGCTTTATTTGACAATTCATGAATTGGGCAGCATCTCATCTAGCAAGTAGAAAAGAGCTTCAGAGGAGCTGTACAAATGGAAGGTTTTTAAAGGCAGAAAAGGGGGATAAGACAAGGAAGTCATAAACAAAAGAAAGGATTATTTCAGGTAAGGTCGCCTTCCCTTGGGGGTGAAGGTGGGGAGTCCATCAAGCAGATTACCTCACTAGGGATGATCAGGAAATTCCAGATTGATTGGTTTAAAATTCCACCCCGGGAGAGGCTGAAATTGAAGTTATATATTAAGGGCTTAGCACAAGTGATTCCATTTGGGGCCGGTTTCTTTTTTCACCCAGCAGAGGTTCTTAAAGTGTGTTTCCGAGACCAGCAGCATCAGCATCACCTGGAAACTTTTCAGAAATGCAAATTCTTGACCCACTGAATCAGAAACTTTAGGGGTGGGCCCCAGCAATCTGGTTTTTTTTTTTTTTTTTTTTGCGGTACGCGGGCCTCTCACTGCTGTGGCCTCTCCCATTGCGGAGCACACACTCTGGACGCGCAGGCTCAGCGGCCATGGCTCACGGGCCCAGCCGCTCTGCGGCATGTGGGATCTTCCCGGACCAGGGCACGAACCCGTGTCCCCTGCATCGGCAGGCGGACTCTCAACCACTGCACCACCAGGGAAGCCCCAATCTGTGTTTTAACAAGCCCTCTAGGTAATTCTGATGCACATGCACCCTGAAATTTGAAAAAGTATGAGTGCTACCGCAGTGTTCAAGGTGGATTCTAGACCAGACCACAACTGTTCAAATCTTGATTGGCTCTGTCACTTGCAAGCTGTGTGATCTTAGGCAAGGAAATTACTTCTCTGGGGCTCAGTCTTCCCAGCTATCAAATGGGGGTAAGGATAGAAGCCATTTTATAAGATTGTCGTGAAGTGCTTTAGAACAGCATCTGGCACACGGTAAGTGCTCAATACATGTTGGCTATTATTATTACTATGCCTATTATAAACTACTTTATCTCCAGAATATGAAGTATGAGACTCCCCAAGTTCATATGATTATTTGGGTACAAGATATGAAAAGCTGGGTCAGTAACACACATAGAATATGTCTACAACAAAGCTTTTTAAAAAATCCAAGTGGGGCTTCCCTGGTGGCGCAGTGGTTGAGAGTCCGCCTGCCGATGCAGGGGACACGGGTTCGTGCCCCGGTCCGGGAAGATCCCACATGCCGCGGAGCGGCTGGGCCCGTGAGCCATGGCCGTTGAGCCTGCGCGTCCGGAGCCTGTGCTCAACAACGGGAGAGGCCACAGCAGTGAGAGGCCCGGGTACCGCAAAAAAAAAAAAAAAAGAACATAAAGTAAGGTATCGCCCAACTCACTGTTAAGCAAAGGAAAACATGACGTGGGAAACAAAAGTAGTGGGTGGGTCATGCTTCATAAAAATGGAACCATAAGTGTTTGGGGGTTAATTCCACCCACAGGAAAGTTCCATTAGCAAATATCTGGTGGTCCTATTTTGGTACATCAAGCAGAGTAGGTCTCATGCTCTTCTGAATACTGGTGGCACCATTAATTTCCTGAGTGGTACATTCAGTATGTCTTTCTTCCTGTTCTCTTTTGGCTTAAATGCCTGCAATCCTGGATCAGTGACTTCAGCTCTAGGAGCTGAAAGTCTTTAGAAAAGAATTTGGTTGCAGGAAGGGTGGTGCCCAGAGCACTTGTTTTCAGTCGGTGTTTGCATAACAGCACACTTTTTTTTTTAAACTTAGGTGAAATGTTTATTCGGGGTGATGAGTGGGAGGGTGGGGTGTGTGTGTGGGGAGGTGGTGTAGGTGGGTGGGGGAAGCATTAAAGGAGACTACGGCCAAGGGACTAATGTCCTCCACCCTACTCTCCAGGCCAGCTCTGTTCCACCCAGGAAGGTAACAATACACTCTGCAATGAGCTGTTGAGAGAGTGAAGTGAGCTTAGCCCAGTGTCTGCCAGGTGATGCTAAATGTTTGTTTGTTTTTTTAAATGTTTGTTTTAAGATGGTATTAGTGTGGTGGTGATCAGTTTGAAATGTACAGAAATATCAAATCATAATATCGTGCACCAGGAGCTAACATAGTGTTGTAGGTCAGTTATACTTCAAAACAAACAAACAAACAAACACATAGAAAAAGAGATCAGATTTGTGGTTCCCAGAGGTGAGGCCTGGGGGTGGGGGAATTGGACGGAAGCAGTCAAAAGGTACTTATTTCCAGTTATAAATTAGTACTAGGGATGTAATGTATGATATGATAAATATCTTTTTAACACTGCTGTATGGGAAAACATTTTTTTTCTATTTCTTTTATTTTGTATCCTTACGAGATGACAGATGCTCACTAAACTTACTGTGGTAATCATATCATGATGTATGTAAGTCACCTTAAACTTATATAGTGCTGTATGTCAATAAAACCGGAAAAAGGAAAAAAAGATTGTATTAATATGAAACTTCTATAGAAATCTCTAGTAGCGTTGCTCACGTTGCCCTTCAGATCTTCTGCTTGGTTTATAAAGTATTTTGTTATATAAGTAATTTTGTATATAATTAAACTTTAATTATATAGATGTGGCAGCCGTGGAGATGCCTGTCAGATGGCCCTTCAAGAGGCCACCAAGCATATTAAAAGATGTCTGCAGCACCTTCAGACTCTGCAGCAGCATTCATGCTGTGGATGCACTTTTCCCAGAAGCCTTCCGTTGGTAAGCCAGCAGAGCAGAGATACTGGGACCACAATATTTCTTTTTTAAATTTAATTAATTAATTTTTTAATATGTTTATTTATTTTTGGCTGCACTGGGTCTTCATTGTTGAGCGCGGGCTTTCTCTAGTTGCCGTGAGGGGGGCTACTCTTAGTTGCGGTGCGTGGGCTTCAAACTGTGGCGTCTCTTGTTGCGGAGCACGGGCTCTAGGCGCCCAGGCTTCAGGAGTTGTGGCTCACGGGCTCAGTAATTGTGACTCGCGGGCTCTAGAGCGCAGGCTCCGTAGTCGTGGGGCACGGGCTTAGTTGCTCTGCGGCATGTGGGATCTTCCTGGACCAGGGATCGAACCAGTGTCCCCTGCATTGGCAGGTGGATTCTTAACCACTGCGCCACCAGGGAAGTCCTAAATATGAAATTTTAAACTATAGATATTGCTCACTTTTTTACTCAATACATTTTATTAATATATTTCAAGAGAACGTACTTTAAAGAAAGCTATAGATATTCAGAACTTATGCTTCACCTACATAATAAAGATTTGATAAAAACTAGGTAGCAGTAATACATCCTTAGTAGCTGGTCATTGGCTTACCTTCTAAGAATAGGACTGGAATCAAAATGAGATCAGCTGTTCGCAGAAATGACCCACTTGTAAGAATTAATCAGAAAAAGAGTGGCTGAAGAAATCACGAGACTCATCATGAAAAGCACAACTGTCTCAAGCCATTTCAAGTTGTACCACAAGTCGTAATCTACCCGAATATTTTGACCTAACAAAAAAGAAACACAGCATAATCTGAATGCATACATCTACCCGTTCTACACAGATTTACTGACCACACGGTTCTCCCCTCTCCCTCCCACGCTTAGGTTTTAAATCTGGGCTTCTTAACCGTGACTCTAAAAGCAGGGGTCCTCAAAGAGTCATTTTGAGGTTCATTCAGCGGTTCTGAATTCACTGATTCCCTGCGGGGCCCAGGAAACGGCATTTAAACCAGCTTCCACGCGATTCTTAAGTAAACTCTCCAAACTGTGAAGAACTGTTTTGCTTGTGTGGAAAGCGAACGTGTTAAATTTACGGGTTAGAAAAACTCTGGCAAAACATACGTACAAAGTTTCCTTGTGAACCGGCATACGCATTTTCTGAGTAAAAAAATCCCACAATATTAATCAAATTCTCAAAGCGAGCCTAAGAACCAAAACTCGCATCGCGCTGAAACACCTCCTTGCCACGGAGAGAAATCCAGCGGCTCCCAGACAACTAGCTGCACATTCGATCGTCTTTCAACTTTTGTTCAATTTAGCAGTTTCTGTCTTCGTGAAAATTTTTACAGAAACAGAAAGTTCATTCTCTTCGGAGACGATATGCAGTCGATGCTCAAGGCATGTGATTAAATTTGTTAAAATAAAAGCAAAAACGGAAACAGGGCCCGTGACGAATCTGCTACTTCCGATGTAAAGGTCCTGTCAGTCAAGGAGGAAGAATCTTCCGTCGCTTCGAGCTCGGCACCTGGCCCCGTGGGAAAGGAAGCCCGATCCTTGCTGAGGTGAGCGGGAGCGGTTTGGTGGGAGTAGGGCACACCCTGGCGAGAAGGACGAGGGAATTCGGCCTGGACGGTATGTCGGCGCGTGCGTGGGCCGCCATGTTGAAAGCGGGCAAAGGGGGACCTTTTGGGGTTGTGTTGCCGGGAGCGGGGGCGACAGCTGGGTTGGTAGGATGGCCCCTTCCGTCCTGTGCCCCCTCAGATGGTGACGGGCTGGGGAAGGCAGCCCTGAGGGCCGGCGGCCGAGACGGAGGCGCTGCGGGGCGGGGGGGCGGATCGGAAGTATAGACTTTTTCACGGAGAGTTCCGCGTTAGCGTCCACGGCCTCACTGCGCGTGCTCGGACGGCTCTGGGCGCCAGCCTTCAGTTTGCTTCCCACCTGGTGGGAAGCGCCGGTTGTTCCGTTCTGCAGGCTCGGCCTGGGGACGAGTGCTTTGTTTGTTTGCTTAAGAATAGCTTTTTTTTTTTTTTTTTGTGGTACGCGGGCCTCTCACTGCCGTGGCCTCTCCCGTTGCGGAGCACAGGCTCCGGACGCGCAGGCTCAGCGGCCATGGCTCACGAGCCCAGCCGCTCTGCGGCATGTGGGAGCTTCCCGGACGGGGGCACAAACCCGCATCCCCTGCATCGGCAGGCGGACTCCCAGCCACTGCGCCACCAGGGAAGCCCAAGAATAGCTTTTATTTGTATAATAATTTATAATTAGAAAGCGCTTTCAAAGACACTACCTTTTCTCATCTTCACAAAAAAACGCGGTGAAGAGGCACTTAGCAGCATTTAACAGGTGATTTAAATTTTGCCGAAGCTAACACTAGGTCTCACACCTGGGTGTTCTGACTCCCAATCCAGTGCTTTTTCACTTTCCACACTTCTGTCTTTAATAGTTCATTGCCCCACTCACTTCCACCCCCGACGATTCATCTCTCACATCCCATCTCCGTTTATGAAGTAATGACGAGAATCTAAACATCCAGAGAGATGGTGGTAGAAAATCTCAATGCAATGTTGCAACGGAGGAAATACACCTAGAAAGATTAACGAGAAGCTGTGAAGCCCGCTCTTCTCTTGGTATTGAGTATTGATAGGAGCATGCAGGTGAGGGAGAAAACCGGAAACTCATCTTTTATCCCTTTGTAATTTTTTTCCGGAGTTTAATTTGAGGAACTCTTAAAGCTTTGAACAGGAGCTCTGACTGTGTACAGCAATGTCAGCTTTATTTGGTGAATCTTTGTGACCTTTTCCTGTGGAATGGGGACGGGTTCCTTTCCCACTTGCCTGCGAGGGGGCTCTCAGCCTCAGATACCCAGACGTGGCCTGCTTTGTCCTATCCCCATCTCAAGCTTTATGTTTTATGACAGCTATCTAAGGAAAGAGTTAAGAGCTCAAGCTCTGGAGTCAATAAAAGCCCTTGGTTCTAACTCCCCCTCTGGGCTACTTCTGTGATTTGGGACAAGAGACAATCTTTTTGCATCTCACCTTTGGCATCTGAAATGGCAATAATAGAAGTGGGTGTGTCCCGGTGTTGTTGAGAGGTGAGGGGAGCTAAGTGCTTAGCACAGTGCCTGGCACCTCCTAAGTGTTCAATACAGGTTAACTATATGATGGTCTCTTTTTTGTTTGTTTGTTTTTCCTGCAACCTTGCGATAGTACGATTAGAATCTTAAGAATTTTAGGTCCATTTAGAGAATACCAGAGCAGAGATCCAAACAACACAGTGATCTCTCTCTCTTTTTTTTACCCCATGTGGAGAAATTACAGCCATAATAGACAAAAGACACAAAGTGAGTTAGAGGCAGAGCCCAGACCGGACCAAAAGCCTCTCACTCTTCTCGTGCTCCTTCCCTTGTTCTAGTTGTTTATCATCCTTTTACTGATAAGGATACCAGAGAGGTGTCTTCTCCAAAGTTGCTTGTTAATGATGAGCCGCATATATGTCCTCCTTTTACAATTTGGTGGCAGATGGTGTAATGTCCTGCCTCTCAATTTTCTTTCTTTCTTTTTTAAAATAATTAATTAATTTTTTGGCTGCACTGGGTCTTCGTTGCTGCGTGCGGGCTTTCTCTAGTTGGGTGAGCGGGGGCTGCTCTTCATTGCTGCGGTGCACGGGCTTCTCATTGCGGTGGCTTCTCTTATTGCGGATTTGCTTCATGGGGAAGAGGCTGGAAGCTGGACTTGAAGGACCAGTAGAATTTCCACAAGTGGAGATGTGGGAGGTGGAAAGGAAGGGAATATTCCCAGCAGAGGAAATTGCACCAGGAAAGACACAGAGCTAGGGGATTAGGGCACGTTCAAGGAATGAGGAGCAGTCCTGGGGAGAATAGGTTCTGCAATGGAATATGAGGAGAGGCTAAGTGAGAGTCAGAATTCTTGAGTTCATTGACTTTGGGTTTTATTCTGTAGGTGTTTTACTTTTTTACTGGGAAAAGAAATTCCACTGTGATCACTCCCCCTACATAACCCATAAACTGAAGAGCAAAACCAAAAAAGATCCTTGAGGAAAATTTGAGAGAGGGGGGGAAAACTATAGATACCATTTTAATAAATATCATGGAAAGATGCTGTTAGGAATGAAGATCACCAGATATATTTGACAGAGCCCTGGTTTTTAAGGAACATATTTCAGCCTTGGCTCTAAAGCTTTACAGAGGTAGTCACATGATTACCAGCAGGGTCGGAAACGTTGGCAAGCACCGAATTATTCCAGCAAATTCACATGAATCAATTATCATGTGTCAGACTTAAACTTACCCACCCTCTTTCAAACAAACATAGATCTTCTATCGGAATGAATGACAGTTGCAGTGTGCTTGCTGAACTAAAATTACCATTGCAATCAGTTCTCAAGCTCCAAAGCATAAATGGATTATGAGCTAGGGAAGTGGGAAGAAATCCCATCTTCCTTTTTTTTTATATAAAGTTTCTTTTTATTTATTTATATACATTTTTTGGCTGCATTGGGCCTTCGTTGCTGCACACATGCTTTCTCTAGTTGCGGCGAGTGGGGGCCACTCTTCGTTGCAGTGCGTGGGCCTCTCATTGCAGTGGCGTCTCTTGTTGTGGAGCACGGGCTCTAGGCACGCAGGCTTCAGTAGTTGCAGCACGCGGGCTCAGTAGTTGCAGCACGCAGGCCCTAGAGTGCGTGGGCTCAGTGTTATGGCATGTGGGCTTGGCCGCCCCGTAGTATGTGGGATCTTCCTGGACCAGGGATCGAACCTGTGTCCCCTGCATTGGCAGGTGGATTCCTAAGCACTGTGCCACCAGGGAAGTCCCCCATCTTCCTTTTGAACTAAAGAGCCTGCGGCTGGGTCACTGTCATTTTGGCTTTGCTCCCTGTTTACTGACAGATGCAAAAGGCTGCATTCAGAGCACCATTTTCCCATGTAGTTTTGTTTTTTTAAAAAGTCTTTATCAGAATAATCTGGGAGGGACTCCCCTGGTGGTCCAGTGGGTAAGACACCGCACTCCCAATGCAGGGGGCCCGGGTTCAATCCCTGGTCGGGGAACTAGATCCCACATGCCGCAACTAAGAAGTCCCGCATGCTGCAACTAAGGATCCTGCATAACGAAATGAAGATCCTGCGTGCCGTAACTAAAGACCCAGTGCAGCCTAAATAAATAAATATTTAAAAATTAAAAAAAAAAATCTGGGAGCGGGAATGTGGGGAGCACAGATGAAATAAGACAGGCCAGGTGTTGGTCATGGTTGTAGCCGGGTGAGAAATTCATGGAAGGTTATGCCATTGTCTACACTGGTATGTGTTTGAAACTCTTGGTAGTAAAGAGTTTTTAACTTTTATTAATGTTATTATTATCATTATTTATATATATATTTGGCCGAGCCGTGTGGCTTGCGGGATCCTAGTTCCCCAACCAGGGATTGAACCCGGGGCCCGGCAGTGAAAGTGCCGAGTCCTAACCCTTGGACCGCCAGGGAAGTCCCATAAAGAGTTCTTTAAGATGCCCTTTTCCACAGAAGTTCCCAGGCTGGTTTCCCTCTGACCATTTTAAAGTCTCTGAAAGGTGAGCCTGGGTTTTGATTCTGGATTTTGATCCGTGTTGCCACGTTATAACAGTTTGTGTGCGCCCTGCCGTGGCTAAGCTGGATGATACACGTATGCAGCAAACTCAGGCACGTTGCCCTCTGCTCCTTCCGGGGAGGGTTGGTGGAGGAGTGCGTGCGAGCATTCTGGAGCCCCACTGCCTGGCTCTGATACTGTCTCCCCTGCCTTCTGGCTGGGAGGCCACAGCGTCTGAAAAACCCTCTTCCTTCCCTGTTGGAAGAAGGGGCGAAAAGCAGTATCTACTTCATGGGGTTGTTGGAAGGATTGAATGCATAGCTCACAGTAGATGCTGCATAAACGCTTGCCGTGCTTCTCCTTAGAACATGAACGATTGGATGCCCATCGCCAGGGAGTATGACCCGCTTAAAGCTGGCAGCATTGATGGCACCGACGAGGACCCACATGATCGAGCTGTCTGGAGGGCGATGCTGGCACGATATGCCCCCAACAAAGGCGTCACAGGAGACCCCCTCCTCACCCTGTTTGTGGCGAGACTAAACCTGCAGACCAAAGAGGAGAAGTTAAAGGAAGTATTTTCCCGCTATGGGGACATCCGGCGGCTTCGGCTGGTGAGGGACTTGGTCACGGGCTTTTCGAAGGGCTACGCCTTCATCGAATACAAGGAGGAGCGTTCTCTGCTCAAAGCTTACCGGGACGCCGACGGCCTGGTTATTGACCAACACGAGATATTTGTGGACTATGAACTGGAAAGGACTCTCAAAGGGTGGATTCCTCGGCGACTTGGAGGAGGCCTGGGGGGCAAAAAGGAATCTGGGCAGCTGAGATTTGGGGGGCGGGATCGGCCTTTCCGAAAACCCATTAATCTGCCAGTTGTTAAAAGCGACCAGTTTCGAGAGGGAAAGAGGGAGAGAAGGGAGCGATCTCGATCCCGAGAAAGACACTGGGACTCCAGGACGAGGGATCGGGACCATGACAGGGGCCGGGAGAAGAGGTGGCAGGAAAAAGAATCAACTAGGGTGTGGCCAGAAGGTGACTGGGACAGAGAGAGGGACTTCAGAGATGACAGGGTCAAGGGGAGGGAGAAGAGGGACAGAAGTAAGTAGACTCCATCCCCTGCCAAACTCAAACGAAGGTACCCGACCAGTAAAAGCGCAGGGAGACCTGCACTGCTTGTATACAGAATCCAAGTCCAGTGGTTGAATAGAACTTACTGATGAAAACAAAAACAAAACAGAAGAAACTTACTAATGATAATGGGGTTGGGTACGTTTTCTTTCGACTCTGGAATGCAGGTTCAAGATGAACACGCTGATACTTTGAATTTTCTCTTCTTCATCTTATAGTTTTTGTTTTTGTTTTTTGGGGCTCATGGGCGGTTTGTGGGATCTTACTTCCCTGACCAGGGATTGAACCTGCACCCTCAGTAGTGAAAGTGCAGAGTCCTAACCATTGGACCACCAGGGAACTCCCTTCATCTTATAGTTGTAAGGACCCATTATTTGATAAGCTTGAGAAACAATTTTGCAGTCACCAGCATCTGTACAGAAAGACCTATGTAAGGAGCCACGACTCATTTAATTTGGCAGTACGGAATTTGCTTTTTCTCCCATCTATTGGAAATGGCCATTTTGAGGGCTTGGCAGAAAGAGGTGATGACTGAAAACCATTTGCATTGATCTGTGACTCCTGGGAACCCAAATCTGGTCAGAATCTAAGTTGTGTGTTTTCTAGTGCAGGGTTTGCTGCAGTGAAATAAAAATGGGTTAGAAAAATGAATCCAAGGAGAATGTCCAGACTTAGTACCAAAAGCCAGTCTTAGCAGTGATCTGGGTCAGCAACCAGCTTCTCTTGAACAAATATAACTCCATTCTCGAGCCAAATGCTGACTACCTTTTTTCCTTTTCTCTTTTTGGCGGGGTGGCTGGCATTTAAAATGAAAACCCAGAGTTGCAGGGCTTTGGGGCTGTGGTCTGTGGTAATCCTCCAGCCCTTGGAAAAGAGAAAGTTCAAAAGAAGTGAGAGTGAAATGAAAATGAAATCAATGAAAGGTTAGTAGCTGGTTCCGATGGACTGATTTGCCTTTTCTCTCTTGATCATCCAGCCTCTGGTTTGTTTGAAACTGGATATATTAACCTGAACTTCTGAGAGCTTTGAATAAGTACCATACTGTTCATGTGATTTTTCAAGAAAGTGACATTCAACCTTTTTCTTTTATCCATGGCTGTGTCTTTGAAAGTTCAGGTTCTTAAAATTCAGGATGTCTCATGTAAAGTAAATGTCTGATTTAGTAGCAAGACTCACACATTCATTACTAGGTTTTTGCATCAGGAGTATGAATCTCATCGTTACATAGGGGACCTACGATATCTTAAAAGTGCTGTCAGCTGTTAGAACTGTTTTAGGAGAATATGCTCTTTCCTTTGTAAATTTCCAGTGCAGAATTTCACTCTTCTCCCAAATCTCAGAAGACCGCCTTGCAGGAACACCTTTATGATTTCACCCATGTTTCATTTACAACGTGTGTTATGAGCTAGAGTTGGTAGGTACATTAGGTAAACAAGCTGCTCCACATCAGGGAAGCTGAGTCGTGAGACGGCTTCAGAAGAAACACACACAGGGGCAGCAGTGTTTACGTAGTGTTCACAGAGTCTAAGCTGGCGGCTATCAACCCTGAGTACCAGAATAGCGATGGATGGAAAAAATAGGCACATTCAGTCCCCACCCCTGGACATTTGGGCTTAGTCTTACAATGGCCCTGGTAACTAAAAAAAAAAAAAAAATTAGTAGAACCCCCCCCCCCCCGTCAGGGACTGTAGTTGTCAACATGGCAAAGGCGGATACCCTCCGACCCGGCAATTCTGCTGCTAGTTTATTCTGCAGACTGATGCACGTGTGTGAGTGTGCAGCGCTGTTTTAGAAAGATTGGAAGCTACCTGTCCACCAGTGGGGCCTGGACAAACATGAACAAATTACACTCGATGGTCGACCAGGGTTCCTCAGTCTTGGCACTATTGACATTTGGGGCTGGAAAGTGCTTTGGTATCGGGTGCCGTCCTATGCATTGTAGGATATTTAGCAGCGTCCCTGGGGCCTACTGGATGACAGTAGCACCCACCCAGTTGCGACAACCAAAAATGTCTCCAGTGAGTGCCAAATATCCCTGGGGGCCAAAATCACCCCTGGTTGAGACCCACTGTCTTTTATACTGGTGTGAAGTCATGTCCAGGGTATTCTAAGGAAAGAAAGGTATGGGATAGCATGTGTATAACACGCTGCCATTTATGTAGAAAGAGAACAGAAATATATCTGTATTTTTTTACATGATTGCATGTATATTTATAAATTACTTCAGGAAAGACACCCAGGAAACTACCAACACTGGTCACCCCAGGAGGAAGACAACCAAAGGTGATGCGGGGAGGGGGATTCCTCAGCACACGTGCTTTTATACTCTCTGAGAATAAACTCTAATAGTTCTAATGGGCAGTCAGGTTGGAGAACCACTGCTCTAAACCAACATTATCGTGTCTGGTCATTTTTCTCAGCGATCTGGAAACGGAGTTCATGTAGATCCTATAAACCAACTTGATGGTTTCTTAGCAAACCATAGTAAAATGTGTAGAAAGCAGCCCAGTCAGATGTACTTGAGTGCCCTGTTGGGAAATGGTACCTCTCTCAATCCGTGAGCACCCAGTCTTGCACTCTGGGTGCTCCGTGAGTGGAGAGAAAACATTATTTGGGTAACCCCCCAACTTGCCAGGTGCAGACAGGGCATGTGGCTCTCCGTCTCCACTGCAGCCTCATGAGTCAGCCAGACGTTTGGTCCCCAAGCCATCTTTTCACCCACCGCCATTGCTTTGGCAAGTCTACCCTACCCACCATCTGGCATCCCCTAGAGTTCCGCACGTCACACTCAATCCGCTTTGGGACATTTGTCTTTTTCGCAGGGGACTAAGTATTTGACACGGTGAATGCTGAAACAAGATGCCAAGAAAAAAAGAATCCACACAAGAAATGTTGCAATGTCTCATCCTCAGCAACTTTGTTTGGTTAGTACTGCATAACTCACAGCAGATTCCAAGGCACTGGCCTTGAACATTGCTACATGCTCTAGGCATTATCAGTAACAAGGTGCAATAGAGAACCACAGGCTCTTGCAAACTTGTCTCCAGTTTCTGGGCAGGAGGACTGTCCTCCCTATTTTCTGTTTGCTTTGTGCCTAAGCTGGGCCAGCTCATCCTGTGACTTTGGAAGCCCTGCCTGTCTAGTCGATGCATCCTATATATTATGCTACCACCATGACAATGTCATGAACGTAACTAATGAAAACCTACCACTTCCCTGCCTCCCATTTAAGTATGACAAATGTGATCATAAAACCTCTACACAAATAATTTCATACAAAGCAAGTCAAACAGCAGTTATAGCGGCATGTGATGTATCTGGCGAAGCTTGCGTTACTGAAGTTAATGCAAAAGTCAGCTTCCGCTCGTGGTCTTATTAAATATATATCCTAAGGGATCAGAGTCATCTATTAGAAACGGTGATAGCCCTGGTATAAATAAACGTTTCTTTAGAGTTTGGCATCAGTTTTTTGACGTGCTCCCTCGAAGCAGACAGTTTGTTGGAGGGATCAGGTTTGAGGGTGTGACACCCAAGGCGGCCAGGTTCTGTTGCAGGCGCTGGTGGTTCAGGTCCAAGGACAGAGGCGGGTCACGGTCACAGGTGCTGCAGGGCCTCCTGTCCTTGTTCCGTGTAACCGTCGTCGCGGTGGCAGTTGGCCCACTGGCCAAAGGACTCGTGGATGCGCATGTTTCTCTGCGTGTTGACCAGACGCTTCTTATCTCGGGAGAAGAAGCTAAACCTTTGAGAAAGGAAGGAAAGAAATAAGAGGCTGCCCTTGGCCATGCACGTCACAGTTTTTGCAATGCCAGCAGCAAACGTGAGGGAGCAAATCAACTCGAGGTGTGAAAGAAAAAGTTCGGGGTGCGGGTCAGAAAGCAGCAGGGCATTCTGCGTGTCATTATCACAGTACCTTGGAGGTGACACAGTGTGAGCAGGGTGTGCACATAGGTGATGTATCTCCCGCCTTAAGCACTACTGAGGATTTCTTCTCATGACCAGTGGAAATAAAAAGCTACTGGAAACATACATTATGGGTTTCTTTACCTTAATGATGCACAGAAAGAAATACTTGAAAGCCATATGGTACGTAAGACGATTCGGATGTAAAGAGATGAATATTTTAAATTCAAGTAATTATTTCATGTGGATTGGGTAACTAGGTAAGTAGCACATCAAAGCCCAAATTTCATGGATATTACTACAGCTTAGGATGAGGGGAAAGTAGGTATTTAAGAAAAATGAGGCAATTAAAATATGTATTAAGGAATAGCATACACGGTTCTCTGATTAGATGAACATTATGAATATAGTATGTGAATGAAATTTGGGAAATATTAATTTGGACAAGTGACAAGAACTGATTTAATGGTGATTAAAACTGATTTAGTTTAAAGGTGAAAGCCTTTAGAAGTTATCACAGTAACTATCTACATAGCAACAGCTAAAGTAGACCAAGAGGTCTTTTCAAAACAGCTGTGACTATTGGTCATTGATCAATCTGAGTGAACCATCTGATTGACGCCTAAAAGATGAACGTAGAAATCTCAGGCCAAAAGCTGATAATGTGGCCCATTTAAAACAAAGTCAGCTTAAACTCCACCTAAACGGAGACTAGGACCCTGGCCGGTAGACCTGAGTTGGCCTATTTTGAGTGTTTCCCCAAAGCCCTCTCTAAGCTGCCAGCGGTCCTTCTGTACTCTCCGCCTCTACTTAAAGATTCTTTCTATTTTTACCAAGTTCCCCTACTCCTGAATTTTGGTTTCTGAACTTGGTAAGAAATATAGTAGCTCTGTTATGTTTTCCAGGGGCAGGAATAGGAAGGAACCCCTGAAGAAGTCAAAGCTTCAGATCAACTATTTTTAGTTCCCTCTGTCCGTTTACCCATTCGTTTTTTGGTTTGTTTTTGTTTTTTAGTGCTGTGGCCTATGGAGTTCAGTTTTAATCACATCTGAGTGAAAATGATTTTCCTATTCTGTGGTTACTGGATCCTACAATAACTTCCTAGCAGGAATAAAGTGGTCTTTCATTGCAAAGCTGGGGCAAGCCAAGTTTGTCTAGAGAAATTCTCCCTACCAGCTAAAGTCTCTTTTTTTCTGCAACCAATACGTGTACTGGCAAATGAAGGCATTCTTCTCATTCTGGGTTATTCGTGAGCTCTCTCCATAGGGCAATCAAAGCAATTAGCTGGCCAGAAAGACAGCAGTGCTCATCACTGTTACATATCATGTCTACATGATTCAAGCAGGAAAGCCACTTGCCACTTCCTGTCCAAGGGGACACAGAAAGAATCAAGACAAAAGTCTCCTCCTCTGCTTTTCCTGTTTTAACAAGATCAAATGGCTTGCTGACTATGGCTTGGCAAAACAAAGCGGTTTAGAAAGCCAGGGTGTGAAGATCAAAAACACAGCGTTAGTGTCACTTGGGGGAGCGCGGGGATGGGTCATGGTGGGCATTGATTACTGACCCGTCACTTAAAGGACCTTCTTTACTGGATCATGGACAAGGTGGTTTTAGAATGGAAACAGAAAAGACAGAAAGAATTATTGGTGACAGAGCCGAGAATTCCGAGGCTTCACTCGTGCATATGCAGCGTCATGAGCCGCACGTTTGAAATCGCACTCCACACCCACTTCAAATGGGAACACGCAGGTGACGGCCATGCAGCTAAAGGGGCCAGAGGAGACAGGCCAGCCCCAGCAGTAGCTGCAGCAGACATTCCAAAGGCACAGCTCAAAAGGAAACCAGAAAAATGCAGTGCCTACGAGGGACACAAGTCGTCGGACAGGCTGCAGTGTGGGGTCATCTATTATCAGTCCGGCTGCTACCATGGGCATTATGGCTGTAAACATCCTGGTTAGAAAAGTACAGATAGACACAGAGAAGATAAAAACAGGGGCGGCATGAAAAAGAAACACACTCCACAGACAGGTCAGCCGAAGGGTTTGCTTATGGTTGATGTGGAATTAGGGCCCCCAGTGCCCCCCATTCATAGTTGGAAAAGTCCTAACTCCCAGGAGCTCAGAATGTCCCTTATTTATGTATTTATTGAATGTCACCTTATTTAGAAAGAGAATCCTTGTAGATGTAACTAGTTTTGGTGAGGTCATACCGGAGTAGGGCGGCCCTAATCCAATACAACTGGTGTCCTTATAAAAGGGGGAAATTTGGACACGGACACGCATACAGGAAGAAGGCCATGTGAAGGTGGAGGCAGAGTTTGGGGTGATGCTTCTGCAAGTGAACAAAGGCCAAAGATTGTCAGCAAACCACTAGAAGCTCGGAGAGAGGCACGGAGCAGATTCTCCCTTATGGCCCTCAGAAGGAATTGACCCTGCCAACACCTTGATCTTGGACTTGTAGCTTCTAGGAACTGTGAGACTATACATCTCTATTGTTTTTTGTATTTTTTTGGCCATGCCACTTGGCTTGTGGGATCTTAGTTCCCTGACCAGGGATTGAACCCGGGCCCTCGGCAGTGAAAGCGTGGAGTCCTAACCACTGGACCGCCAGGGAAGTCCCTATCTCTGTTGTTTAAGCCAACTCAGTTTTTGGTACAACAGTCCTAGCAAACGGATACAGCGTGTGATAACCACGTAGGGAAGACAGGATGGCCTCAAGGGCTGAAAACGCAGGCCCGGGTGTGGGGAAGGAAGTGTCAAAACCTGCCGTGGGATTACTCTTGGGTGTCTTCCAGCACGTCTCCCCCAGCTGCCATGAGCTGCAGGCTATGTGCCCTGAAGGCAGCCAGGGGAGACCCAGGAGAGAAGGTGAGGCAGCCAGGATGGGCCGGGCAGGAGACAGCCTGCATCGTCACCCGCCTGGTAAGTCAGAGCTGACAGTGAGTGCTCGTCGGTTCCTAGTCTGTCAAGGAAAACGAAGAAGAAACTCCAACTAAGCCTCCAGAACTGATTTTGAACAGCTCTGATTTCTCTTTTTTTTTTAAGAGCTTGGCTGAGAAAAAATATAATTATCTCAAATGAGGTTTGAGAATTCTCTGCGTCTGGACCACCTTTGACGCAACTTCACAGACTAGCTGGGTGTTGGCACCTTGGCAAAACTACCTGGATGGCTTCTCAGAGACAACGAGAAGGGGTTCCATTTGCTAAATGAATGGGCCCAATCCCCAGGGGCCAGGCTAGCGGGTACCATTAGCTTTCCAGGGGCTCTAAGCCACAAGGTACTGCACCCAGCTCTACCAGGACCCCTCTCTAGCATAACACGGAGCCCCCAAAGACAAAGTCGTTGTTTGGGGGATGGCCCCAGATGTGTGGGGCGGGTATTTTGCCTGGACAGATGTTTGCCCACTGGAAAGTGCTGGACTTCCTTTGGGGCCCAATCAGGGGCCAAACTGATGCACCAGGGCCTTGGGACACCTGGGGTGTTCCTTCTCTGTGCGTCTCGCTGGGATCATGGAACGGACGACCCCCTTCCCTCTCTATTCCAGGTGCCTTGCTGCAGGAGCTGCCTGCTCTAGAGGGACAGCCACTTCCGTGAAAAAAGACTGGCTTGTTTTGGGCAAAAGTTGTCTCCTGGATACGATGTAGCTGGTTTCAAACTCCCCTGAGCCCCTGCCACCACCCCGCCCTGTGACAAATTATTTCTGGAAGACTCAAACCAAATGAAGTTCTAACAGTGGCATTTCAGGCAGTGTGATGGGCGGCTGTAAAGAAGCTATTTCTGGGCTGCAGTGAGCAGGGTGGTGGGTAGGGGGACAGGGAGAGAATGCCCTGCTGTTGCTACCGTCGGGTACTTGGGTGGCTGCCTGCTCGAGGCCAACCTTTCCAGTATGTGAGGCCAGTTGTTCTGATCGCAGCTTCCCTGGCTGTGCCTCTGCGCCCCCTGCCAGCTGCCTGCCTCTCAGGTCAGCCCCCCGCCCCTGCTCAGCAGCGAGCAGCTGTGTGTATACCTGTCAGCCCGGGATTGAGAGCCGGGCACCACACAAAGGGGGCTCTGGTGCCTGGTGTCCACTGGGGATGAGGCTGGAGCCACTCAGGCGCTCCCTCGTGACCTGCCCAGCCAGTGCCAACCCAGACTGGCCAGCAGCTGCTCAGTCACAAGCTATTCTTGGAAGGTTTTCTGGGCACACTGTTTTGACAGGCGGCAGAAGTTTCTGGTTCCCTTGACCAGTTCAGCCCAGAAATGTAGACTCTGGTGGCTCTGGCTGGTGGTGCATTTGAGAGATAAGGGAACTGGGCAGCCAGCCCACAGCTGGTGACTCGGGAAATGGGGTGAGGAAAAGGGGGGTGGGGAGGCTGAACGAGACAGCTGGGGCAAGCACTGTCTTGTCTTGGCCAGGAGGCAATCAAAAGGCATGGGTTCCGATCCCGACTTCGATCCATCCAGCAAGGTGATCACAGTGAAGTCAGTGGGCTTCCCTGGGCCCCAGTTTCCTCATCTGAGAAATGGGGCTAATCCCAGCTCTGAATCTCTGACAGGGTGGAAGTTACCCTAGTTCAAGTGCTCCAAGCCGGTGAAGCCCTTTCGAACCTCCATGGTAGCTACTGCTTACTTACTGGAGGGTGGGGAAAGGTGGTCGAGGGCGAGAAGCTGAGCTGGAGCACAGCTGTGAGCTGCACTAAAGAGGCTGTGTGACTAATACTCCATAAAAGGACAAAGGGACCAGACAGACCCAGACGGGTGCCCGAGAGTGAAGGATGGAGAGGGAGACCGGCATGGAACCGTCTTAAGAACTGTCATTCCCTTGCCCCGGTCCCCAGGGAAGATCCATCCCTGCCCCAGGCTCTGAGCTCCTGGCCACACTGATGCAGCTTCCGGTCAGTGGCCGAGGTGGACAAAGTGACCAGTGTCCTGTCTGGGCTGGTCAAAAGCCTTCTGTGCCATCTGGATCTTCCACTTATCCCCTACAAGGCCGGGGCGGCCATGGGACTGGCCACCTGCACCCCGTGGACGAGAGATTCTGAATTCTCTCTCCCTCTCTGTCTCTGACTCCCAGATTCCATCTGCTTCTCCTGCTGGGCTCAGAACCCCAGGTCTTGCTGAGCAACCAGAGGCCAAACTGAAGGGGAGAAGGGTTTGAGAACAGGGCCCCAGGGTCCTTTCTGGAACAATCTGGAAAAGAGGACCAGACACCACAGCCTACTCGTGTGTGGGTAGAAGAACTAGTGGGAAAAACATTGTTGGTTAATTCTGACAACTTTCCTCTGGATTTTACCCAGTTTGAGATTTGCAAAAACCAACTCTTAAGTACCTGTTTCAGAGAAAGGGGGCTGGAGTGGAAAACTAGGAAGTCAGAACATCCCCGCTTCAGAAGGAAGTCTTAGAATTACATATGACTTGGAATTACAGTGCCAGAGATGCTGTAAACACAGCACACTTGGAGCAGAGATGCTAGAAATGTCTGATTGTTAAAGGGAAGGAACTGCTGAAAGAAGATAGATGCTGGTCTCTTGGTCTCACCCCTCCCTTAGCTAAGGGAGGAACTGTGTGGGCTCATGAACTTATTCTCAATTTCCCCAGGTTTCAACCCAAAGCATTTAAGGTCA
Source organism: Pseudorca crassidens (assembly GCF_039906515.1). Taxonomy (NCBI): domain Eukaryota; kingdom Metazoa; phylum Chordata; class Mammalia; order Artiodactyla; family Delphinidae; genus Pseudorca; species Pseudorca crassidens. Next base: position 85,633,531 of record NC_090307.1, read on the forward strand.
CTTCTGCTCATCCTTACATGCAAGTGGGGCTGGTGGACAGATCAGGGTCTAAGCGAAGTCAATCCCATTTCTTAGCAAGCACTGGATGGGAAACCCTAACCAAGGATACTGAGTACATCATAGAATTGAGACCAAAGGGCTCCCTCTCCCCCAGGATGAGGCTACAGTGGACGCCGGTTACTTCCGTCTGCTCAGCAAACTGATCTTGCTTGGGGTCTGTCCTTCCCCAAATCCCTGTCCATGGGAACTGGATAGAGTTAAAGCTACTCTAAATTTCAGGCGTGAGAATGAGACCCAGACCAGACCTATGGATGCACTGCCCTGTGGGGTGATCATGTGACCCAGTCAGAGCCAAGGAGACTCAATTCTGTGACTTCTGTGGGAGATTCTCTCCTCCCACTGGAGTTCCAGACAAGAAAGCAGAAGCCTGAGCTGATGGCGGCCATACTGCCACCCTGAGGGGACAGCACGCCCAAGAATACAGCCCACGGAAAGGAAAACAGGTTGAGGCAGACGGAACCAGGCAGAGCCCTGAGAACAAGACTTGGGTCCAGCTGAGCCTGAAGCCAGGATGACCCGAAAATCTCTAGTTGCTGGGCCAACAGTTTTTCTTTCTTTAAATTACTTTGAGTTGCGTTTCAAGGGCCAGTGGGAGATTACAAACTAATACGTGGCCAACATGGTGTTGGGACCCAGAGGAAGCCTATCTGATTCCAAGCTTCACCCCCAGGAAATATTTATCCCTAACCAGAACTGGGGGCCACAGCCCCTCCCAAATCCAGCGGATCTGCTTGACCGAGGGCCAAGCAAACAAGCAACGTGAAGCTGGCAGGAGAGGCTTGGAAAGGAGCCACGGGTTAATCCACACTCTCCAGAGGGCGGCTAGCCTTTCCCAGGGCCCGGTATCTGAACAAGTCGCCCCCTTCTAAGAGCAGAGGGTCCAGCAGTTACACACATTTTGCGTTCCCTTCCTATCCCCCAACACCGTGGATTACGTCAATTCACAGGACAAGAAGTAGCCAAGAATTTCCAAACAAAAGTGGAATTTAAAGGTTGAGGCGGGGCTTCCCTGGTGGCGCAGTGGTTGAGAGTCCGCCTGCCGATGCAGGGGACGTGGGTTCGTGCCCCGGTCCGGGAAGATCCCACATGCCGCGGAGCGGCTGGGCCCGTGAGCCATGGCCGCTGAGCCTGCGCGTCCGGAGCCTGTGCTCCGCAACGGGAGAGGCCACAACAGTTAGAGGCCCGCGTACCACAAAAAAAAAAAAAAAAAAAAGGGCTGAGGCATCCGAGTAACACCCCAGTTCCTCTCCCCACACACCCCAGTTGGCTTTCCAACCCATGCAACTCGCCTTCACAAAGCTTCTACCAGGGTTTGGGGGGAAGAACCGAAGCCTCTTCTCTAAGAAGGTGCAAGGCTGAGAGTCAGAAGACCCTCTCAGGGGACAAAATGAGGCCACAAGACAACTGGGAGCAGAAGGCCCTCCTGCAGAGTTTGAAACGTGGGCTCTGGGCCAGGCTGCCTGGGTTCGAACCCTGGCTCTGCCTCTTATTAGCTGTATGACCCTAGGCAGGTGATTGACTTCAGTGCCTCAGTTTCCTTAACTGTAAAATGGGGAGGACAGTGCCCTCACCTCACAGGGCTATGGTGAGGACTCAGTGCCATTATCTGCAGGAACGGTACCCGGCAGATAGGTTCTTAGTAGATATTAGCACATAGTAGGATCTTACTAGATATTAGCTAACTAGACCAGAGCTTTAACCCTTTATCTGAAGGGCTGCAGGGGTCAACGAACCTAAAACTGTTTGCAAGACTGTATGACTCCACCCTCACCCCCCCCCACCCCCACCGCCGCTGAAAGGGTCTGCAAACTCTCATTCAAATCTCAAAGGAGTCTTTTGACGCAAGGACTCCGAAGTAGCTTTAAGTCTAGTTGAGGGCTAGGACTAGGCCGCGCTTTCTCTCGTGTGTCCCCCACGGCCACCAGGGCCCAGTGCTGCTTGTATTATGCACCAATGAATACTTAATGGAGAGACAGATGGACAGGTGAAGTCATCACAGAAAAGCATATATGGGGTGGACCCGCGGCCATTCAGACACCTCGGAGCTGGGGTTTCAAGGCCTTAAGATGCGTGAACCTTTCCCGCCATGCAGTATTTGCTGTCCTCAAAGACATGCCCCGACGGACACACTCAAGCAAGCCCAGGCCCCAGCCCTTTCCCACCCCCTAGGCCTTCCCCAAACCTCTCTGCCCAGGGACCCCCCGCAAGGAGGAACTCAGCCTTCAAAGTACAGAGGTGACTCTGCAGTCAAGGGCCAGGCCCAGCGTGCCCCGGGCTTAGGCTGAGCCCCGCGGGAGGTGGTTAGTAACAAGCCCAGCCCTGGAGCAGGTGCCCAGAAGTGAGAGGCCGTGTGAGCCGCCAGCTCAGCCGCGAGCGAGCAGCCCCAGACGCCGGGAGCGCAGCACTTACAGTCGCTTGATCCCAGACTCCGGCTGGGGGGACATTCTCGGGTGGGTGACGGGTGGAGGTTGGGGTATTCGATTTTCCTCTTCTATTTCTTCACTGGAAGGAGTTGAGAGGTGTGAGATAAGAGTCAAAAATTCCATGAGAGCTGGAATATTCTCTCTGATGGTCTGGGAGGGCATGTACTTTTTCAGGGAGTGAAAATAAGGGACCCAGGAGGACAGCAACGGTGGCCTTTGCCCCATAGGCTCTCTGCCTCGGGGGCTGGCCTCTGGAATGGCCAGTTAAGAGGAAGGATCAGTCCTGGAGGCAACGGACACAGGTGCCTGCAGGCCCTTTGGCCCAGTTGGTCACATGTGAGAAATTTCAGGAAGGTACCCACATCTCTATTTTAAGTTTACTTTGGAGATTCTAGCCAAAAAGAATGGCTTCCTATTTTCTGTTCTTGCCAAATGCTTCCTTGTCTCCACACCTTTGTGGTTTATTCTGCCTAGAATATGCCACCCACAACATCTTCCATACCTGAAACGTACCCCCCTATCCTTCAGGGAAGGCCCAGTTCAAATGCCACCTCCTCCATGAAGCCTTCCTGATTTCCGCCCCATTCCCAAGCCAGAAGTGATTTCTCTCTTCTTTGAACAGCCAGTGCACACACTGTCATAAACCTTTCTTATGTGGCAGACTCACAGTGGGTTTTCAATAAAAATGTGTGGCACTGTATTTTCTCTGATGTCTTATCTTCCCTACTGGGGCAGGGACCACATCTGGTGCATCTGTCCTTCCTTCCAGCTTTCCATTCAACAGGTAGCTGTTGTGCGTCTACTCTGAGCTAAGCTGCATCCTAAGTGCAGGGAACTTAGTCATGAACAAGACAAATAAGGTTTCTGGTCTCATGTTGTTGCAGTCTAATGCGGAAACAGACAATAAAACAAGCATGTTCATAAACAGGATAATGTGAGACGATGAAAAGAGCCATGAAGAAAGTAAAACTGGGTAAAGTGATAGACAGTGACTAGAACAGAGCGCTCCTTTGGAGGGTTGTTGATGGAGAAGGAAGGCCTCTCTCAGGAGGTGACATCTGACCCGAACCCTGAATGACCAGGAGCCAACCATGGGAAGAACCAAGGGGAATGTTTTCCCAGCTGCAAGAGCAGCATGTGCAAAGGTCTTGAGGTAGAACCAAGTGTGGTGTGTTTTGAGGAACCGATAGCAGGGTAGTGTGTACAAAGCGGAACAAGTGTGAGGTGGCATGGTATTAGATGGTGCTCTAAGCCAGGTGCAGTGCTGTCCACAGAACTTTCCACGAGGATGGAAATATTCTATCTCTTCATTGTTCTATACAGTGGCCACTAGCCACACGTGTCAATGGAACGCTTGAAATGTGCCGAGTGCAACTGAGGAACTGAATTTTACATTTTACTTAAGTTTAACTCATTTAAATTTAAATAGCCACATGTGGCTAGTGGCTAGTGTATCAGACAGTGTGGCTCTAATATGCACAAGGAGTTCATTGGCCACGGACGGACTAAATGATCAAATATTAGGCTCTATCGCTCTACCATCTCTTATCTCTAATTCCAAAATCCAAAAGGCTCTAAAAACCAAAATTCGTTTTGTTTTCTTTTATTTTTGGTCATTCACTTGGTGGCAAAACCTGAAATGAAATCTCGTGAGGCTGTTTATAGTCTTTATTTATCCCATTTAGTAGGAATGTTCGTATCTTTTGCTGCAAAAATATTCACGTGTTTGACTTTGGGAGAGCTGCCCCAGAGCTCGCTGGCAGTATAAGGTAATAAGGTAATACAGTATACATAATATTCTTTTCTAACAGGAGTGCACCTGAGCCCGAGTTTCAGAAAGGAATTATGAGTCGGTATGTATGTGCTTCAGGCCAGAGATGGTCCCCACAACGAATACAGATGCAATCCTTGTCTTCCAGGTGTGAATTTGTCCCCAGACTCTGCACAACCTCAGAAAGGAGCCAGCCTGGGAGCTCCCAGGGGCACTCACCTCTTATAGTATGCCAGTTCCTCCTGCAACAAAAACACTTTGGACTTGAGCTCGTTCCTCTCGTGCAGCACGTCCCGCAGTTCCTGCAGTGTGAACCGGGGGCGGTTGGGGTCCTTGAGATCCATGGCCATCTTCTCTGCCTCGGAGACACACCCGTCTCCACCCAGCTCCATCTGGAGGAGGGCAGAGATGCTGCTAATGAATTCCTGGCCGCCGCCACCAGCACCCACTCCGCATCCTGCCGGAGCCCGAATTTCCCACCCTCCCAGGGCCTGAGCAGCTTGCTGAGGACGCTATTTTAAGAACTCGAGGGTGGCCTCTGCTCATGTTCTGTGCAGTCAGCATCCCTCGGGAGGCCAAAGCCAGCGGCCACCTGCACATTGTTTGACTTCTCGATAGCCAGACCCGCAGTCCTGGCGCCTCCCCACCTGACCCAGGGTTTTATGACAAATAACATGAAAAGGTGTCCGAGGAGAAGAAACCGTGTACTACCCAATGCTGCCACCCTCTTCAATCTGCCTGCTTTCCCTTTCCCGTGTTCTTGACTCATTTTCTAGCCAAGTGCATTGCTAATTTGGCCAAAGTTGTTGGAATCAGAGCCAATGCGCAATTCTCTATTCCTTTTCATTTGATATTAAGTCATATACAGTTTCCCATTTGTTACTGGCCTTCTGGTCAAGCCTGCTCCTCCCCAGTGGCTGTGAGCATCTTTTCACTGGAGTTTGGTGGAAGCCCTGGTTGGGGCGGGGGGGTGGGTAACATCGCAGCCAATGTTCACACGCAGGGCATTTCTTTCTTTTCCACACAGGTCACACAGATGGGTCCTAGCCTGTTAAATCACCCTGCTCCACACCCAAATCCCATCCTCCTGCCCTCTTCCACAGCAAGGAGCTTTTTAAAAAAAAACCATGATAAAATTCGCTTGACATAAAATTTCCATTTTCAAATGCGCAATGCAGTGGGTGGTGTTTAGGACATTCACAGTGCTGTGCAACTACCACCTCTACCTAGTTCCAAAACATTTTCCAGAGGAAACTCCACACCCATTAGCAGTCACTCCCCATCCACCACCCCCACCCCCCCCGCAAGCCCCTGGCAACCACCATCTGCTTTCCATCTCTATGAATCTGCCTTTTCTGGACATTTCCTAGAAATGGAATCATATGATATGTGGCTTTTTGTGTCTGGCTTCTTTCACTCAGCATCATGTTTTCAAGGTTCATCCACATTGTAGCCTGTGTCAGTACTTCATTCCTCTTCACGGCTGAATAATATTCCACTGTGTGAAGAGACATTTTATTTATCCTTTTACCCACTGATGGACATTTGGGTTGTTTCCACCTTTTGGCTATTGGGAACAATGCTACCATGAACATCTGTGTATGAAGGTTTGTGTGAACACCTGTTTTCAGTTCTCTGGGGTACACACCTAGGAGTGGAACTGCTGGGTCATATGGTGACTCTATGTTTAACTTTTGGAGGAACTGCCAGTTTTCCACAGTGGCCGCCCCATTTTACATTCTTGCTAGCGGTGTAGGAGGGGTTTGACATTCTCCACATCCTTGCCAACATTTTTTTCTTTTTTGATAGCAAGGAAGTTTTTGCAAGCTTTCCAAGTCAGCTGGCCAAATCTGCAGGTGGCCCACACTCTCCAGGCAGTGTACTATTCCTGACACCCTTGAGCTGCCAATGTCTCGTGATCGTCTAGAAGGAGTGGACAAAAGCTTAGGACAACAGTGGGAAAGCTCTGGAACAGGGGAAGGAGGGACTGAAATACAGAACTGCCCCCCGCCCCCACCCAAAAAAAAAATCCCACAGAAGCACAAGGAGAAAGGGACTCCCACCTAGATGGGCCAGGATGCTGAGGGACTCCAGAAGACAGAGCTGAGAGGCCTCCCATCCTGGGAGAGTCAGGGACGTGCTGTTCTGGGAAAGGACACTTGAAAGGAGACACCTCCCACCAGGGCAGATCAGGTGACAGAAGAGCCACCCGGCAGGTCAGCAGCTGAGCAGCAGGCAGCAGGGGAGGCGCCTCGTGGCAGCAGGAAACTGAAACCTGACACACGCCGCCCCCTCAGACCGGCTGGGCATCAGAGTGGGGCCTCTTTCCACCCACGAACTTGGGGAGGAAATGGTGGAGGATTTAACTTCCCGAGAAGGCACTCTAAGGCATCTGCTGATGCCACACCTTCAGGGGGCTGTGTCCTCAGGGTACGTCTTCAGTGTTTGACTCCCTCTGCAGAGCCTTGGGGGCTGCTCCTCGGACCACCTGATGGCCACACATTCAGATGGTGCCCCCTACCCAAGCTTCCTAGTGCAAATGCCTAGTATACAGCAGGCACTCACTAATGCCAGTTCCCTTCTCTTCCTCTGCCCAGGTTAATCACAGAGCATCCTCAGATGTCTAGTTTTTTTTTTTTTTGCAGTACGCGGGCCTCTCACTATTGTGGCCTCTCCCGTTGCGGAGCACAGGCTCTGGACGCGCAGGCTCAGCGGCCATGGCTCACGGGCCCAGCCGCTCCGTGGCATGTGGGATCTTCCCGGACCGGGGCACGAACCCGTGTCCCCTGCATAGGCAGGTGGACTCTCAACCACTGTGCCACCAGGGAAGCCCGGATGTCTAGTATTTACTTAACATTACTGGGCATCAACTTTCTGCCTGCTGGTCACTGAGCTAATGAGACAAATAGGACAGTTGGTGGTGGAGGAAAGATACACACAAATTTACAAGGTAATATAATTAAAGAGGTACAGGCCCCGAGAAGGATCACGGAAGACGTTACTGCGGATGTGGTCTCTGTGCATGGGGTCTTGACGAATGTGTAGGAGTTCACCAGAAACTCTGGGCCCACCCTGGCGGGGGCACCCTCCCCCATTTTGTTTGGCCTTCACTGTGTCCTAAAACTCTTTTGAATTAGTTGCCAATGGTTTTAGATCAGGAGATTTCACACTGAAGTTTGGGTCTGGGGCTTCCTTTTGGGAAAAAATTGGAAGACTGGGTCCCACTGGGTCCACATGGCAGCACTGGGCTGGTAACTGCATAGCAGCTGCTCCCTTTTACATGCTATTTCTATGGCTGCCCACTGCCCTCCCCTTTTTCCTTCCCTGCCTGTGGACTCCATAGGTGCTGGCGGCTGCAGACTCTAATCTCAGGCTCACACACTCCCTCCAGCCCCTCCCTCCCCAAACAACTCAGGCCCTGACATTCACTGGGCAAGTCCCCTGACTTTCGGCCTCTCTGGGAAGGGCCGGCTGAAGGGTCCACACGCCCCTCACTTTCCAAGGGGACTTTGGGCAAGCTGCTTGCTCCTCCCTGGGCCCTCGTTTCCCCATCTAGCCCTCAAAAACCCAATAAGGACTTCCGTGGCGGTCCAGTGGTTAAGACTCCATGCTGCCAATGCAGGGGGCACGGGTTTGATTCCTGGTCAGGGAACTAAGATCCCACAAGCCGCTCGGCACAGCCAAAGAAAAAAAAAGAGCTGTCCAGAGGAAAAGAACTCAGGTTCTAAGGAAGCCCTTTGACGTCCTGGGTGATGTCAACCGATTGTCTGCTGGTCCCCTGAGGATCTCTGGGCACAGCTTGAGGGAGATGCCCGAGGCCCCAGGTGCTCCCTAGGGAGGCCCCAGAGACCGGCTGACAAGCAATGGGGCCTTGTCATTGGTGGAGGGAGGCGACACCCTCCACCAGGGCTCTCCATCCTGACGCTGGCCTCCTGGGCACACTCCCCACTGCCTGGGCACAGCAAGGCCACTTCCTGTGCTCTTGAAGGCCACTGAACATACTTCTGAGCAGCCCCTGGGCCAGCAATGGGGAATGACTGTGCTCTGGTCACCCTTGGTAGCTCCAGGCTACCGCGAATGAATTCAGCCTGAAAACCCTGTTTCACAGGCCAGCCACCAGGACCCTATCTGCTTTCCCTGCATACTTAAAAAAGAAAAAACCCTAACTTACTAAGAAATCAGAACTTGTAAGGCAGAGACAGTGACATCAAGGAGGTACTATTAACTTTATAGTTTTCTTATTGATTTTATATAAAGTCTCTTAGACAGGAAGCCAACCTCATTTTCTTAAGGGTTTATATGTCTAACTGTCAAAGGCAGGAAAACCGTCAGCTAAAATATGAGAAGCTGGATGAACTAGAAAACACGCTGAGTGAGAAGGCAGTCAGGATCGCCTGTTGTATGATTCCATTTCCATTTTGGACATTTCTGGACATTTTTGAAATGTCCAAAAGAGGCAAATCCAGAGACGGAAAGTAGATTAGTGGCTGCCAGGGCTGGGGGGAGACAGAGATGGGGATTGAGTGCTCATGTGGACGGCATAGCTTTCTGGGGTGATGGGAAAGTTCTAGATAGTGGTGACGATCTCACAATACAGTGAATATACTAAAAATCACTGACTTGGGGACTTCCCTGGTGGTCCAGCGGTTAAGATTCCGCCCTTCTAATGCAGGGGGCGTGGGTTCGATCCCTGGTCAGGGAACTGAGATCCCACAGGCCATGCGGCGCGGCCAAAACATGAAGAAACTACACAAAACGAAAACCAACCAAACACACAAAAGAACACTGACTTGTACACTTTAAATGGTTGGATTGTATAGTCTGTGAATTACATCTCAATAAATTCCACCTCAATAAATATGTGATAAAAATATACAAAGAGTCTTGCCTACCGGAGATCACACTGAAATGACAGCGATGCATCTCAGAAAGAATCGTATGAATCAAGAGGCAATGATAAGAACGGATTCCTCCCCCAGCTCTGGATCCCTCCATAGCTCCCACCTTCCCTCACCAGCCTGGTGCCAGGACTAACCGCAACCCCAGCCACACCCTGCACGTTCTCTAGTCTGGATCATGCTGTTCGTCCTGCCTGGAATGGCCTGCCCCACATTCTACCCCTGGACATCCTACCCATCCCACAAGACCCATCTCAAGGCCCTGAAGAGCTGCACTGCCCTCTCCTCTCCACTCAGAATTCACTGTGTCCTCTGATCCCACCACCCTCTATCCCTGCCACACTAACTTTTAGAGCGACTGAATCAAGTCAAGTTCATGTCCCTCATTTGTCAGATAGGAAACTGACCATCGGAGAGATGGACAGGCTCCAAGTCACATGGCAGCAGGTGATGAACGCCACTCAGCTCCAAGGGATGCCATCAAACCCCGCAAAGACGCCCTGGGTTTGGGAACAGACGCTGCAAAGAAGCTCAGTGGGTCAGTCATAACTGCTACCGGATTTTACTCCCCTGTTTCTGTCCCACCCCCATCGTGCCAGAAAGGAAACTGCAACCGACTGGCAGCCGTGCCATGGAGGTGTGAAATGTCCTTGTCCTAAAGAGACCTGGCGCGGGGCTCAGAGTCTTGTGGCTGGGGTGATGTCCTCAGGACCCAGGTTTGGACCAGGCCCCACCTGCCCAGACGGAGACAAGCCTGAGCTCTTGTGGGGCTCAGGAGGTTGGAAGGGGTACCCAGGGCAGGCTGGGGTGTGTGTGACGGCCCCAAGCTTCTCCCCCTGGCGCCTCCTCTCCATCCCCCTGCTATAGATTTGGTCCAGCCCTCACCTCTCTTGCCGGGACTACTGTAAAAGGTTCCCGACAGCCACGTCTGCCACCAGCTCCTTGTTCAAACTCTCCTCCATAAGCTCAGAGCTGATCCTGTCACTCTCCTGCAGAAACCCTGCGAAAGAATCCACATCCCTCACTGCTCAGCGCTTTTTGTGTGTGGCATTCTCAGCCCCGACTCTCTGGCACGGACGATTAACATCTGTTGTCTCTGATTGGTCTGCATCCATTCCCACACATCTTTGGGCTGAATCATTGCAATTTTCCTCTGGAGAAACTTCCCTTTCCCACTCTCTGTGAGTGTGGCTTAGATGGGTGCCCTCCATGTGGCTCAGGAATGGACGACATGCCTATTCTAACCTCAGACCACAAAGACTGATTCAGTGGTGGGCTAATGAGAGGCTCCCTGAGACTCTCGCTGAGAATCTGGGAAAGAAGCAATTTCTTTCTGCTGGGGTTGCAAAGCTGGCCGAGTACCAGGGGCCACTATATGGCAAGAGGCTGCTTGAGAATGACAACAACACAGAGGAAAGCAAAGCTGAGAGAAGGTCTGAAACAAATTCCTGACAGCATCATTTGGGCACCTGGAACCAGCTATACCTGAAGCCAACATTAACTCAAAGCTTTTAGTTATTCAGCCGAAAATTCCTTAAAAAAAAAAAAAAATCCTTAAACCAGTTTAACTTAGGCTTCTGTCACTTTTAGCCAAAAGCAGACTCTAACCTCTCCCTTTTAAGGCTTCTCTCCATTACCTCCCTATCTGTAACCCGGAGGTTCTTGTCCTTCCAAGAACCTAGAAGTGTATGGCCTGAATTCACAAGACACTTAATGACTGTGCTCGGACGAGAGCCAACCTGATGGTAAGCTCCTCTGTCTAACCTCCCCCACCTGTAACCCAAGAGACCAGCACAGTGCCTGCAAACCAGAAACAGTCAATAAATATTTGTTGGAACAAATGGCAAGCGCGGAGCTTTCCTGTGACGGTTCATTATACTCTTCTGAAACGGCACCTCCATCTTCTACACCTACCTGTCAAAATCTTAGCGTTATTATCACTGACATCCAGCTGAAGCAAGAGCTGGTCCGTGAAGCTCCACGCCACCCCCATCGGGATTAACCGCACTATCTCTGTGTTCCTGGCACATTCTGGGGGCACATCTACGTGGGAGACACCTCTGGTGCCCCGTGTCACATCCTGGGCCCACCTGGGTTTTGCTGCAGCTGCGGTGCAGTTCCATCCATGTGGACAGGGGCCCACCTCAAGCACACACTGTATGTCTTTCCATTTCTGCTCCACAAGTTCTGCCCAGGAGTGCTGGGGAGATGACACCTCCGGGGGCCACTCTTAGCTAATTGGGGACAGGCATTTGTGGATAACTGTTCTAAGCCTTTCTTCTCCAGAAAGACAGTTCCGGGAGGTGTTCTATGGTGCTTCTCAGAGGTCCCAGCGGGACTGAGCTCCCACTGTGACCTCAATGACACACCCTCAAATTCCCTTTTCCTCCTTCCCTCACTTCTCTGGTCTTTGGGATCACCTCACAAATTAACCTCCTGCCCAGAGTCCTTTTCTCAAGCTCGCTTCAAGGGAACCCAGACTAAGACAACCTCTTACCACTAAGACAACCCCCTTCCACCTTAAGTGTGGCTGCTGGTCTCCAGGTCTATCTCCTGCACTGGGCTGTAAGCTGCCTGAACCTCCACAGCACTCAGCGCATTGCCTGCAGATAAAAAAGCAGACTTCTCTCTGCAGCTTCCCTGGCCTGCATCACTGGCCCCTGCCGACCTCTCTGACCTTATTCAGACCCTCTCCCTCATCGTCAGCTTGCACAACAGGCACCCTTGCCTTCTTATACTTTCCTGACTGCACTGCAATTTCTCCTGCCTCAGGGCCTTTGCACATGCCACTCCCCCGCTTCACCTAGTTTACTTTCACTCATTCTTTCGATCACCTCCTTGAGGAAGCCTTTTTGACTCCCCCAGACTATCATGGTAATAATACCAACAGCTAACACTTTAAATGAACTAACTCATTTAATTCTCAGAACACCAATCTGGGGGTAAGTATTGTTATTAGTATTCCCATTTTAGAGATGAGAAAACTGAGGTGCAAAGAGGCTAAATAATTTATCCAAAGACACGGAGGCAGTAAGGAACCGAGGCAGACTGGCTCTAGAGTCCACACAGTTAGTTACGCACTCCAGACCCTCCCTCAGTTATGGGACCTTCTGGCACCATCCCTCTCCTTTAGCATGAATCACCGTTTAAAAAAAAAACCGAGATATAATTCACTTACCATAAGATCCACTCCTTTTTTTTTTTTTTTTTTTTTTTTAATTGGATGTGCCACGCAGCTTGTGGGATCTTAGTTCCCCAACCAGGGGTCGAACCCATGCCCCCTGCAGTAGAAGCATGAAGTCCTAACCACTGGACCACCAGGGAATTCCCAAGATCCACTCTTTTAAAGTATAAAATTCAGAGAGGGACTTCCCTGGTGGCGCAGTGATTAAGAATCCGCCTGCCAATGTAGGTGACACGGGTTCGAGCCCTGGTCCGGGAAGACCACACATGCCACGAAGCAACTAAGCCCGTGTGCCACGTCTACTGAGCTTGTGCTCTAGAGCCTGCGTGCTGCAACTACTGAGCCCAGGTGCCACATCTACTGAAGCCTGCACGCCTAGAGCCCGTGCTCTGCAACAAGAGACGCCACAGCAAGGAGAAGCCCGCACACTGCAACGAAGGGTAGCCGCCGCTCGCCGCAACTAGAAAAAGCTCGTGTATAGCAACGAAGACGCAACGCAGCCAAAAAATAAATAAAAGTTAAAAAAAAAAAACCATAAAAGAAATTCAGAGATTTTTAGTACATTCAGAGTTGCGCAACCATCATCACTATCTAATTCCAGAACATTTCCATCACCCTGAAAGAAACCCCGTACCCACCAGAAGTCACTCCCCATACACTCCTTTCCCCAGTCCCTGCAACCACCAGTCTGCTTTCTGTCTCTACTCTGGACATTTCCAATAAATGGACTCATACAATATGGGGGCTTTTGTGTCTGGCTACCTTCACTTAGCATGTTTTTGAGGTTCATCCAAATTACAGCATGTCTCAGTATTCCATTCCTTTTTATGGCTGAATGATGTTCCACTGTATGCAGAGATCATATTTTGTTTATCCATTCTTCAGTTGATGGACATGTAGATTGTTTCCACCTTTTGGCTGTTGGGAATAGTGTTGCTATGAACATTTGTGTACACGTTTTTATGTGGTCATATATTTTAAGTTTTCTCGTGCATATGCCTAGAATTGGAATTGCTGGGTCACATGGTATATTATGTGATTATTTGACTAATGTCTGTCTCCCATACTGGCTGTAAGCTCCATGTGGACAGGAACCAGTTCTCTATTTTATCCCCCATGCCTGCAACACAGTCAACAATTATTTGAATGAATGAATGAATGAATGGCAGATGCCCAGTAACCACCACCGAGCTGGATACCCTGGGCTAGAATGCTGGGAGTCCTGGGTTCCAGGCTCAGCCCTGCCTCTGCCCAGCTGTGTGTCTTCTAGCCAGCAGCTGGCCCTCCCTCGGCCTCCTATTTCTCTCAAGTGTAATGAGGAAAAAGCAAGGCAGCCTGGCCCCCCTCGAGCCAGCCTGCAGAAGCCAGCTTCCCACTCACCACAGGCTCCTCCTCTCCGTTCTGGCTGAGTTCGCCCTGCAGCCTCTCTCTCAGCTTCCCGAGCTCCGCCCGCAGGCTGCCCATCTCCTGCTCCTTGGTTTGCAGATCTGCCTCCAGTTCTACCTTCTGTTCGATCAAGGCCTTCCCCTGGGCCTCCACCACTGTGACACGGTGCCGGAGGTCGTGGTTGATCTTCATCAGCCGGGTCTGCTGCTGCTGCAGCTGTAGAGAGATGAAGGCTATTGGATAGGGCCGCCACATCCAGTAGCACATGTTGTGTACTGCACAAGAGCAAACCATCTACAGGCGTGCCATTCATACTGTAGATGCCTTGATTTGTTTGAAATTTGTTCACGTTCTTACAACTCTGTTGATGCCAGAGATGGGCCATGTGTATATTTACTATGATAATTTTATGATAGATGGAAGATAAGTGTCTTGTTAGTATATTATGACAATTTCCCAACAGAAGAAAGTAACATGCCTTGAGAAAGGGGCATCTTTTTCTAATTTAGGCAGAGACACCGTATAGGTTCCCGGAGCAGCCTGGACCATGCTGGGGCATGAAGGGGATGGGCTGGAGGAAGCCTCAGAGTCAGAGCAGAGGCTGACCGGGCCCTGGGACCTCCTCAGTGTGTGGAAAGAGTCAGGTCACTGGGCAGTGCCATGTTCCCTCCTACTGCGCCAGTGAAGACTCGGCCGAGGGTCCTCCGCACGGCAACTGTTTCAGGGCTGGGCCTCTCAAGCCGTAAGCAGGATCCCCACCCCACGGAGCCCATGGAGTGAGACTGACGGGGAGAAGGGGCGCTTCCTGAGGGGAGGATCCCGTCTCTTGCTGGTACCCACTGGCCGGGAGGGCGGACACAGGGCCGGGGCTCAGCACTTACAGCCTCAACATCCTCGTTCTTCAGCCCGAGCTCCCGATCCTTGGCACGGATCTCGTCGCGCTGTTTGTCCACCACCTCCTTCAGCTTCTTCATCACCTGCCGCTCCCGCTCCGACATGCCTGGGGTGGGGTGAGAGGGACCCGTGGGTGTGTCCACCTCCCTCAGCTGCTTAAGCCATCCGGCGGCTCCCCATCGAGATGAACCTGCCCCCCACCTCCTCCTGGACTCACCTCTGCTCGTCTGCCCCTCCCCAGCGCCTGCTTTCTGCCCCTCCACCCTTCCCCTGCTCATCCCCACCGCAGGGCATTTGCTGTTTCCAGCTTCCGCAAGTCCCTTCCTACCAGCCTCCCCCAGGCTGGCTCCCCTTGATTCTCAGGCCTCAGCTCAAAGTCACCTCCTCACAGAGGCCTCTCCTTCCCTGACCACCCCCCGCCAAGTAGCCCCCTCCTCCCACCTCATCCATCCCCTCACTTTTTACAATGGCTAAGTGTCTGGTACATCCTTTCATCTAATGAAAGATGATACTGCATAGTGATTCAGAGGGTCGGCTCTGGAGATCAAACACCGGTTCTCCCATTTATTAATTGTGTGGCGTTGGGCTACCCAACCTGTGCCTCAGTTTCCACATCTCTAAAATGGGAATAACAGTACCTACCCCATAGGGCTGCTGCAAGGATTGCTCTTGTTAATACACATGAAGCCAATATTGAAGAAGATGTCTGGTACACAGCAGGTGCTCAAAGGGTGTTGTTGTCTGTTCTCCCTGCCCCTCGTCCCCCAAGTATACGGTCAGCCCAGGAGGCAAGACCTTGCCTAACCTATTCACTGTGTATTTCCTGGACTAGCATAGTGCCCGGCACACAGTAGGTGTCTGCTCAGGGCTTTGGTGAATTAAGAAACGTGCGGATGGATGCTGTATTAGTTTTATGTGCTGCTGTAACAAATAACCAACAAATTTTGGTAGCTAAGAGCATCAGAAATTTATTTTCTCAAAGTTCCAGAAGGCAGAAGTTTAAAAT
Organism: Pseudorca crassidens; assembly: GCF_039906515.1. Classification (NCBI taxonomy): domain Eukaryota; kingdom Metazoa; phylum Chordata; class Mammalia; order Artiodactyla; family Delphinidae; genus Pseudorca; species Pseudorca crassidens. The sequence goes on from NC_090307.1 coordinate 85,649,153, forward strand.
CAGTCCAATGTTGGGAGTTCCCTGCTGGCCTAGTGGTTAGGATTCCGGGCTTTAACTGCCGTGGTCTGGGCTCTATCCTTGGTTGGGGAACTGAGATCCTGGAAGCCATGCAGCACGGGCAAAAAAAAAAAAAAAAAAAAATCAAACGTCAGTCCAATATCAAGACGTCACCACATCTGTGCTCCCTCTGGAGACTCTAGGGGAGAATTTGTTCCTGGCCTCTTCCAGCTTCTGGTGGCTGCCAGCGTTCCTTGGCTTGGGGCCCCATCACTCCAGTCTCTGCCTCTGTGGTCACATGCCTCCTTCTCTTCTGTCTGTGTCAAATCTCTCTCTGCCTCCTTTTCAAAAAAAAATTTTTTTTTTGGCCATACAGTGAGGCATGTGGGACTTCCCCGACCAGGGATTGAACCCATGCCCCCTGCATTGGGAGCACAGAGTCTTAACCACTGGACCACCAGGGAAGTCCTCTGCCTCCTCTTTATAAGGACACTTGTGATGGCATTTAGGGTGCACCCAAATAGTACAGGATAAATGCCCATCTGAAGATTCTGACTAAGTTACGTCTGTAAATATTTTACCATATAACGTAACGGCCACAGGTTCCAAGGATTAAGACCTGATATTTAGGGGGCCTATTATTCAGCCTCTCATAGGCACTAAGCCTGAGAGCTAATCCCCGCTCCCCAGGAGACCAGAGCTGGGGAGAGTGGTAGTCAGGCTCAACCACAGATTAACAAGGGAGAAACCATTGCTTCTCTCCAATTTTCCTCCCCTATGGGACTCAGGGGACATACCACTAGACGATCAGGCCCTGGGGAAAAGAACTTATGTGGGTGATTCCTCAGCTATTCTCCCCATGGGACTCCCTTCTCTAAGCCGCTCCATCCCAGCTTTTCCGCTGGCTGCCCTCCTCATGTCCTGGATATTCCCAAGCAGGCAGTCACCACGATGAACGAGCATTCATGGTGCGTGTCTAGAACGGTGTGTGATGCTGCTGGGGCTACAAACCCAGAGAAGACCCAGACCCTGCCCTGGATGAGCTGGAGGCTTTATGTAACAGGCACAAAGGCAGGACGGTCCCAGAAGGCAGCCATCCTGTCTCAATCGTCTCTGTAGTCTGGGGCTTCATATGCGGTAGATGCTCCAGGCTGGCCGATGGAAGAGGGACTAGTTCCCCTCCACGTTCCCAACGTATAGCTCACTCCTACTAAGCCCAGTAAGGATAAACTGCTTTACACCCTCGACCCTATTTCATTCTCACTCCCAACCACTGGAAATGGGTATTATTGTTGTGGCCATTTTAACATGAGTCCCATTTTACAGATACGGAAAACTGAGGTCCAGAGACAGACTTGTTCAAAGTCGCACAGCTAGGCTCTGGCAGAGCTGGGGCTCAAACTCAAGTTTTCTGACTCCAAGTCCTGTGTCCTCTCCATGATGCCGTGCTGCCTCCCCACTGGGGGACAAGACTCAGAAGCTCCTGGCAGGTCACCAGAATGTGTCACCATGGGGCAGACTCCAGCCCATACTTTGTTCCAGACAGGGCCACCTGCTGGGAGTACTCACATTTTACTGTGCATACACGTTCGACATTCATTCCTCAAGTATTTATCGAGCACCTGCTGTATACCTGACACTGAGCTAATCGCTAGGGTCATGATGGCAAGTAAGTGTGGTACAATTCTGCTCTCACCAACTTACAGGCATTAGACAGATGTGTGTGTCATTACAGACCATAACAAGTACTGTGAAAGACTCAACGGGGGCTGAGAAAGAATGATGAGGGAGACCCAATGTAGACTGCGGGTGCAGGAAGGCCTCTTGGACAAGGGTCATTAATGCTGAGACCGGAAGGGGGGAAGGGCAGCCAGGTGACGCGGACGAGCGTTCCCAGGCAGGGGCCCTATGGGAGGAGACCCTGCATCTGAGGCGCTGGAGGGCAGTGCCAGTGGCCGAAGCACAGTGGCCGAGGGGGTGATACAGGCTTGAGCTGGGAGTGAGGCTGGACCGTGCGGGGCCTCGGAGGCCAGGTAAGGAGGCTGGATTTTCCTCTAAAGGGGAAACAAGAACCTCAGGATCTCAACACGTAGAGCCTGCACGGAGCTGGAGGGTCAGGCCAAGGAGACCAGGAAGGGACAGCCATAGAGGAAAGACTTACAGGAGGGCAGGGGTGCCTAGTATGCAAATGAGACGAGCTGGAAGGAAAGGAATTGTGATGAGAAAAGCTGTCAACTGAGTGACTGGGAGGCCCTGAAGGCAATAAGGGTGACTTTGAACGCCTGGGTTCCATCACAGCATATGGCCTCTGACTTCTGAAGTGACGTTAACCTCGCTGAACCTCCATTTCCTCACCCGCAAAGTGGGGACATGCTGATGTTTTTCTTTTCTTTCTTTTTTTTTTTTAATTTTTGGCCACGCCGCTCGGCATGCAGGATCTTAGTTCCCTGCCCGGGGATCGAACCCGTGCCCCCTGCAGTGGAAGCACAGAGTCTTAACCACTGGACCACCAGGGAAAGTCCCATGATGCTTTTCTTTATTCCACCTCTCTGACAATGCTGTACATATAAAATACGTACACTAGGGAATCACACAAGGCCATGAAATAGGATCTTTTCCTACTGGTGAGCCTGGGGCATCCATTCTGCCCCTCAGACCACTCAGCTTCCTCCTTGGACCTCATACCAAGCTAGGAGGCTGAGAGATGCAGAGAAGCTGCACAGGTCCCTCAGAGATGCCAGCCCAAGAAGGAGTGGAGAGGCAGGGATGGAGAGAAGGGGCAAGCATCCTCACCAGGACGGCTAAACTGAAAAGGACTGTCAATGTAAGTGCTGGAGAGAAGGCGGAGCAACAGGAATGCTCGTCTGAGCTGCCGGGGGGGTTGCTACTTGGGAAAACCAATAGGCATCACCTACTACTGCTGTTACACATCCTCTGTGAACCAGCAGCTGATGCTGGGCATAAACCCCCACAGGCCTTCATGCACAGTGCACGTGATCGCCAGCAGAAGGATGGTTCAATAAACTGCAGGAAGAGCGGACACTACGTGGCTATTTAAAAGACAGGTACACTGGTAAGCACAGTAGGGACAATCCGTACAGCACAAGATGTGCAAAAGCGTTCACAGCAGCTTCATTCATCATAGCCCCAAACTGGAAACTGCCATGATGCCTATCAACAGGAGAACGAATAGGGACTTCCCTGGTGGTCCAGTGGTAAAGAATCCACCTTGCAATGCAGGGGACGCGGGTTCAACTAAGATCCCACATGCCTCGGGGCAACTAAGCCCACGTGCCACAACTATTGAGCCCGCGTGCTGCAAACTACAGAGCCCATGCACTCTAGAGCCCGTGCGCCACAACTAGAGAGAAGCCCAAGCACTGCAACAAAGAGACCTCGCGCCATAAGGAAAGATCCCGCATGCCTCAACAAAGATCAGGGAAGCAAGTACTTCCCTGGTGTGTTGCAACTAAGACCCGACGCAGCCAAAAAAATAAGGAAAATAAATATTTAAGAAATAGTAGAATGAATAGATAAACCTTGATACTAACAAGCAATGGAATACTGTACAGCTATGAAAAAGAATAACTACACGTTCCACTTGGAGTTTATAAAGTCAGTTATTTCTTCAGACACTCCTTGCTCCTCAAAGGATGCTCTTCAGCTGGACTCCTGAGATGAAGGGCCCCCAGACTTGCAATGGGGAAACACAGGGCCATCTGGGGGTTCTGGGCACCAGGTGTCCCCCTCCCAAAACTCCTGGGCCACTGTTGCAAGGTGGGGCCTGGGCCTGGGCTAGTGCGACAAGAGGACACTGCTAACGTCTCCCAAAAAAAGCGCTCCTTAGACACAGTGCATGAGCGAGTGTGTGTGTGTGTGTGTGTGTGTGTGTGTGTGTGTGTGTGTGTGTGTCTGTGTGAAGGAAGAGGGCTGAAATCAGGTGTAGGCAGAGTCTGTGAAAAAGCCACGAAAGTATTCACTGCTCTCTGAGCACCTGTCCCGCGAAGGCTCCAGGCAGGGGCATCAAGGGCCCAACTCGTGAAATTTAATCCTTGGTAGGGGGCAGATTCCACTCCTGGAGAAATCAGGTGAGCAGAACAGCTACATGGGGTGGGCGCAGGGGAGCATGAGCCCAGAGAAAGGAAACCTGGACCTGGAGCCCAGCTACATCCAAGTTCCCCGACCAGGGATTGAACCCGGGCCACCGCAGTGAAAGTGCCGAGTCCTAACCCCTGGGAACTCCCAAAGCGCCAGGGAACTCCCAAAGACAGCAATGGGTTTTTTTGGTTGCACCTCACGGCTTGTGGGATCTCAGTTCCCCGACCAGGGATAGAACCCGGGTCACGGCAGTGAAAGCCCAGAATCCTAACCACTGGACCATCAGGGAACTCCCCATCTGTCATGGGTGTCGGTAGCTGTAGGACTAAGAAGCTAGAGAACAAACGGCAAAGAGCTTAGAGTCTGGAGCTAGATTACTTGGACTCATTCCTGGCTTTGCCACTTCCCTTGCAGCTGAACTTGTGCCTTGTGCCTGTTTTCTCACCTGCAAATGGGGATCACGTGGAGGCCCCACCTGGGGCGCTCTCGTGAGGCTGCATATGTTAATCTACATGAAGTGCTCACAACAGGCCTGGCAGAGTAAGAGTCTCTAAGTGTTAGCTGTTATTTTATCTATAAAATAGAAATGCCAGTTTTCCCTGTTCCAAAGGTTGCTGCTAAGTCCAAGCGCCGTTACGAAAGTGCTTCGAAAAATTAAAAGGTTAAGTGTTTTTAACAGACTCACAGACATAGACAAACGCCAGGAGAGTTCTGAGTAACTGTTTAGTCACCCCAGCAATGCAAGACCCTGGGATCTAAAAGAGACATTCGGGCAAGTGCACAGAGAAGCAAGTGCAAGGTCAGTCCCAGGTCCCGAGTCTGTAGTAGTGAAAACTGGTAATGATCTAAACATCCACCAGCAAGGAAATGATTAAACAAGTACCTTCCACACAATGGGACACTATGTAGCCAGTTAAAAGAAAAAGGCAAGGGCTTCCCTGGTGGTGCAGTGGTTAAGAATCCGCCTGCCAATGCAGGGGACACGGGTTCGATCCCTGGTCAGGGAAGATCCCACATGCCGTGGAGCAACTAAGCCTGTGCGCCACAACTACTGAGCTTGCGCTCTAGAGCCCGTGAGCCACAACTACTGAGCCTGTGTGCCACAACTACTGAAGCCCGTGCACCTAGAGCCCGTGCTCTGCAACAAGAGAAGCCTCCACAATGAGAAGCCCGCGCACCGCAACGAAGAGTAGCCCCCTCTCGCCACAACTACAGAAAGCCTGCGCGCAGCAACAAGGACCCCATGCAGCCAAAAACAAACAAATAAATAAATAAATTTATAAAAAACACAAAAAAACGACCTTTTTTTTAAAAAAGCAAAAGGCAAGTGACAAAGTCACAGCAGCAGTATTCGCAATGGCCAAAAGATGGAAGTAGCTCAAATGTCCATCAACAGATGTATGGATTAAAAAAATGTGATCTATCCGAATGATGGAATATTATTCAACCGTAAAAAGAAATGAAGCACTGACACAGGCTACAATGTGGATGAACCTTGAAAACATGATGCTGAGTGAAAGAAGCCAGACACAAAAGGCCACATATTGTATGAGTCCACTTATATGAAATGTCCAGCATAGATAAACCCAAAGAGACAGAGAGCAGACTGGAGGTTCCCAAAGGCAGGCGGGAGGGGGGAGTGGGGAGTGACTGCTGTGGGTGCAGGGTCTCCTTTGCGGGTGGTGAAAATGTTCTGGAACTAAATAGAGGTGATGGTGACACAACATTATAAGTACATTAAATGATGTACTAAATGCTACTGAATTGTACACTTTAAAACTGTTAATGTTATGTTCTGTGACTCGCTTGTCAATTTTTCTAAAAGGGCAATCCAAACAGTAAACACGTAATTATAATTTGTTAAAAAAAGAAAGGCAAGTGACAATCCATACAGCATAATCCCTTTTATTTTAAAAACAAAACACATTCCCTGCAATGTCAACGCCAGCACTGCAGGAGATTTTTCTTATTTAAAAGCAACACGCACGTGGAATATGTGTGTAAATGCAGAGAGAGGGATGGTCTTCCCTCTGGTGAGTGAGGAAGGAGGCAAAGGGAATTCTCGCGTTTTTCTTGAGTTTTGTTTCAACTTTTACAACATGAATGAATACATGTAATAGTTTCTATTGTTAAAGACCAAAACCACCACCAACACCCACAAACCCATACTGTCTGTGCCCCTCAGTCTCTACAAGAAGAAAAGACCCTGAGAAGATTGAGCCGCTTGCCCCAAATCTGCTAGTTAGTGGCCATTTGGAGCATAATCCGGGTCTCTTAGTACCAGACCCACACGTTTTTCACTCCCCCAGAGCCAGAAAACCGCTTTTGATACCGGATGGTGATGATCACCAGTGTTTATCAAGCACCTGCCGTCACCAGCTACTGGGCTCAGCACTCACCACGGATGAAGCGGTGCTCAGACCCCCTCGGATCCCTGTGTTCACCCCTTGCCCCTCTTCAGTGTGCTTTTTTTTTTTTTTTCTGTTCGCGGGCCTCTCACTGTCGTGGCCTCTCCCGTTGCGAAGCACAGGCTCCGGACGCGCAGGCTCAGCGGCCATGGCTCACGGGCCCAGTCGCTCCGCAGCATGTGGGATCTTCCCGGACCGGGACACGAACCCATGTCCCTTGCATCGTCAGGCGGACTCTCAACCACTGCGCCACCAGGGAAGCCCTTCAGTGTGCTTTTGCTACTGACCAGGCGCCCTGGGCTCCCTGGCTGGCAGGCTCTGTAAGAAAGTACAGGTCCCATGCCTACGGGCGGGGCAACTCTGAGGAGTAACTCACACCCCAGAGCTCGCTGCCTTGCATGGACTCGGTTGGGCTTCCTCCTTTCCCTGTCCTGATTCCTCCACTTCCCCAATAGTCTTTTCTAGGGCTGCTTCCTTAATGAATCACCTGCAGAGGAACATCTTCGCCTCAGGTCTCCTTCTAGAAGATGCTGACACAAGCAGAACTTAACTCATTTTATCCTCCGAATCCTTTACGAAGTAGGACCCCTGCTGCCCGCCTTGTGTCGCCGATGAACCTCAGGTGCACAGTAGCTCGTTAACTTTTACAAGGCCACACAGCTAATACCAGGATTCAAGCTCCGGCAGCCTGGCTCTAGGAGCCACACTTTTTTTTTTTTCTTTCACGTTGTGGTGCATCAGTGCTTTTTTCCTCTTTATGGCTGAATGATATCCCATTACATGGACAGACCATCTTTTGTTCACAGTACTTTTAAAAAAATATTTATTTATTTATTTGGCTGCGCTGGGCCTTAGTTGCAGCATGTGGGCTCTAGTTCCCTGAGCAGGGATCAAACCCGGGCCCCCTGTATCGGGAGCGAGGAGTCTTAACCACTGCACCACCAGGGAAGTCCCCAGAACCCACACTCTTGCGACCACTCTACTGCCTCTCAAAGTCTCACAGCCCAAGCTCCTTATGTTATCAGCAAGCGTACTGGAGAGAATAATGTCCCCTCAAACTTCACAACCACCTGGAACCTCAGAAGGTGACCTTACTTGAAAATAGGTCTTTGCAGATGTAATTAAGTTAAGGGGAGGTCAGGCTAAGTGAGGGTGGGCCCTAAATCCAATGACTGGGTCCTTATAAGAGAAAGGAGAGGGAGAGTCAGACCCACAGACCCACAGAGGAGGCCACGTGACAACAGAGGCAGAGCTTGGAGTGACGCAGCCACAGGCCAAGAGTCGCCACCTGGAAGAGGCGGGAGCTTCTTCCCCTAGAACCTTGGGAGGGAGCACAGCCCTGCTGACACCTTGATTTTGGACCCCTGGCCTCCAGATCTGTGAGAGAATACATTTCTTTGTGTGAAGCCTCCCAGTTTGTGGTCATTTGTTACAGGGGCCCCAGGAAACTAATAAAGCAAGCATACGGAGAAAAGTCCTATACAGAAGGTGCACAGACGACTTCTATTGAGGTGAAATTCATATCAGCCACTCTCGGGTCCCACGGAAGGTCCACCTGGTAGGACAAAAGCGACGTAATTGCCCTCAGGGCTATCTTTTTTTTAAAAAATAAATTTATTTATTTATTTTTGGCTGTGTTGGGTCGTTTCTGTGTGAGGGCTTTCTCTAGTTGTGGCAAGCGGGGGCCACTCTTCATCGCGGTGCGCGGGCCTCTCACTGTCGCGGCCTCTCTTGTTGCAGAGCACAGGCTCCAGATGCGCAGGCTCAGTAGTTGTGGCTGACGGGCCCAGTTGTTCCGCAGCATGTGGGTCTTCCCAGACCAGGGCTCGAACCCGTATCCCCTGCATTGGCAGGCAGATTCTCAACCACTGCGCCACCAGGGAAGCCCAGGGCTATCTTTTTTTTGTTTTTTTGCGGTACGCGGGCCTCTCACTGTTGTGGCCTCTCCCGTTGCGGAGCACAGGCTCCAGACGCGCAGGCTCAGTGGCCATGGCTCACGGGCCCAGCCGCTCCGCGGCATGTGGGATCCTCCCAGACCAGGGCACGAACCCGTGTCCCCTGCATTAGCAGGCGGACTCTCAACCACTGCGCCACCAGGGAAGCCCCCCAGGGCTATCTTTTATTGACTAGTTCTGCGTCTGATGCTGTATATATTTTTCTCAACAGTCCTGGGTGTCAGGAGTTGCCACACCCACCTTACAGGTGAGGAACCTGAGGATGGGAACAAGGTGACCCATTGGTAAGAGTGGTCTGAGATTTAAACTGAGGTCCACCTCACTCCACAGCCCATTCCCCTTATAATAGACTGTTCTACCCAGGCATATCTCCAAGAATATTCTAGCTCTGTGTGTCCAACTCAGCAGCCACTAGTGGCAACGGAGCACCTGAGATAGGGCACGTACAAATGGACATGTGCTGAAAATGTAAAATACACATCAGCCATCAACAGATGGGTAGATCAACAAAATGTGGTCTGTCCATTCAATGGGATATTATTCTGCCTTAAAAAGGAAGGAAATTCTGACACAACTACAACATGGATGAAACTCAAGGACATTATGCTCAGTGAAAAAAAACCAGTCACAAAAAGACAAATATTGTATGATTCTACTTATGTGAGCTACCTGGAGTAGTCAAAATTATAGAGACAGAAAGTAGAATGCCAGTTGCCAAGGGCTGGGGGAGGGAGAAATGGAGAGTTATTGTTTAATGGGGACAGAGGTTTACATTTGCAAGATCAGTTCTGGAGTCTGGTTGTACAACAATGTGAATGTTCTTAACGCTGCTGAACTATACACTTAGAAATGGTTAAGATGAGAATTTTTTTTTTAACCTCTTTATTAGAGTACAATTGCTTTACAATGGTGTGTTAGCTTCTGCTTTATAACAAAATGAATCAGTTATACCTACACATATGTCTCCATATCTCTTCCCTCTTGCATCTCCCTCCCTCCCACCCTCCCTAACCCACCCCCCAAGGTGGTCACAAAGCACAGAGCTGATCTCCCTGTGCTATGCGGCTGCTTCCCACTAGCTATGTATTTTACATTTGGTAGTGTATATATGTCCATGCCGCTCTCTCACTTTGTCCCAGCTTAAGGTGAGAAATTTTACGTGTATGTTATCACAGTAAAACATACATATATATATTATATTATATATAAATGAATAACCCACCAGATTTCAAAGACTTAATATGAAAAAAATGCAAAATACCCTACTGATAATTTTTAATTTTTAAAATTTTTATTTATTTCTTTCGGCTGCACCATGAGGCTTGCAGGATCTTAGTTCCCTGACCAGGGATTGAACCCAGGCCCTCAGCAGTGAAAGTACAGAGTCCTAACCACTAGACCACCAGGGAATTCCCCCCAACTGATCATTTTTAAATTGATTACATGTTGAAGGATGATATCTTGGATCTACTGGGTTAAATAAAAATATTAGTGAAATTACTTTCACCTGTCCTTTTCACTTTCTTTTAATGCTACACCTGGAAAAATCATAGTCATATCTGTGGCTTGCCTTACATTTTTGGGTAAAAGGAGAAATATGTACACAACTGGAAGAGCAACCAGTGTATTGCCTTACATTGTTTTTGGACAGTGCTGTTCTCAGCTGCCCTTCAGAAAATGGATATGTGGTCAGTTTTCATCCTCTCCTGGTGACAGAGTTGTTTGTCCAGAGCCCAAGAATTTTCTTCCAGACGCTTGAGTGTATCTCTGCACCCCCATGCCCCCAGTCCAATTGCTTCCATATCTGTAATTCATCTCCGCATGTGCTAACTAGTAGTTTCCAGGTGCTGACAAGACGATTTCCAAATACAAGAAGTAGGGAAGTGCTTTTTAATCTGGAGACTTCCAGGGAGGGGGAGACAGGAGACTGGCAGGTGCTCTGAGCGCACTGCCCAGTATTTTTTTTAAATTAATTTTTATTGGAGTATAGTTGCTTTACACGGTTGTGTTAGTTTCTGCTGTACAGCAAAGTGAATCAGCTATACGTACACATATATCCCCTCTTTTTTGGATTTCCTTCCCTTTTAGGTCACCACAGAACACTGAGTAGAGTTCCCTGTGCTATACAGTAGATTCTCATTAGTTATCTATTTTATACAGAGTAGTGTTTATGTGTCAATCCCATTCTCCCAATTCATCCTACTCCCCCTTCCCCCCTTGGTAGCCATACGCTTGTTCTCTACGTCGCAGTGCCCAGTATTAACGGCTGGGAAAGCAGCACTGTTCCGGGCAGGTTGGCTCTTCTAAGCGGGCATCCCAGCCCACTCACCCCCTAAATCCTGTTTGCCCCTAGGCCTTGCCCCACTGCCTAAAGTGGTACCAGACACACAGTCTAACTTCATGGGCTGCACCTCCTCCCAGGGACCCCCCCGGCCCAGTGTCTGTTCCTCTCACAGGTGGAAGACATGCTTTTGCCCTTATTGTGTTCCCATGGCTTCCCAGGCAGAATAAAAATAACTGTGAAAGGCATGCCTGGCATCTGCCCAGTTTCTCCACTAGGGTGAGGGCTGCTGTCGAGCTGAACACCGGAGGCTCCCCGAGCTCACACCCGGGAGCTGGACCCACGCGAGATGCCAATTAAGTGCGTCTCAGATGGTACCCGTGTGGGCTGTCTGATGAAGAGCCCAGCAGGGATGCAGAGAGCCGAGGCCAAGCTCTCCCACACGGGGGGTGCCGTGTGCACACACATGCAACCGAGCGCCTTAGGGTGTTCGGGCCCGTGCCTGGGGGACCTGCGGCCTCTAGGGCATCACTGGGGTAGGCAGGGGGAGTTCCAAGGTCACCCCTGGAGGCCTCTGGGTGCCCTGCAGAAATGTCACAGACCAAAAGATGGCTATGGGGACATCCCTGGTGGCGCAGTGGATAAGACTCCACGCTCCCAATGCAGGGGGCCCGGGTTCGATCCCTGGTCAGGGAACTAGATCCCACGTGTGTGCCACAACTAAGAGTTTGCATGCCACAACTAAGGAGCCGGCAAGCCGCAACTAAGGCCCAGCACAACCAAATAAATAAACGAAATAAAATAAAACCCACCAGACCATAATGTAGGATTCCAAACGATATTAATTAGGGAGACGACTAACATTTAAAAAACAACAAAAACAAAAAAAACAAAAGATGGCTGTGGGCACCTCACTAAGTTCAACACAGTTACCACAGGACTCAGCAATTCCATGCCGAGGTATATACCTCAAAGCACCGAAAACACATGTCCACACAAAAACATGAAGGTACCAGAACCTTCACAGCGGTACTCTCCACAATAGCCAGAAGTTGGAAACAACTCAGCGTCCATCGGTGGATGAATAGATAAACAACACGTGGTCCAAACAGACAACGGAGTGCTGCTAAGCCAGAAAGAGAAAGGATGCACCCTCTCAGCCCGTTTTCCTCCTCTTTTCAAAAAGGAGATTGGATTCGATAACAACAGCTCATAGTAACAACAGTTAACACTTGCTGAGTGTGGGCACCAGGTACTATTCAGTTTACACGTATTAATTCATTTAATCCTCACAACAACTTTATGAGGGAGATATGGTTATTGCCCCCATTTCTACAGGGGGCACTTAAGGCACACCAAGGTCAAGTGACTTGATCAAGGTCCCTCAGCCAGTAAGTATTGGGTTAGGATTCACACTGGGCAGTCTGGCTCTAGCACCAACACTTATCACCACTACGACTTTTGTTTTCACTGCACGACTCAGATCTCAACAAAGGAAACCCAAGGAAAAGAGGATGCCAGCAACCAGGTCAAACAATTCCTTTTTCCTTGGTCCCTACGGTCCTTATACAGTGTGCTACTTATTCTCACAGAGTGGTAAACACGAGTTCTGAACTTCAGGCCCCCACGGAAGTCCACCCCCTTCCCAACAAACGTGAGGAGGGGGCTTGTATAGGGACCCAGGAAGTTCACCCAGACTAAAGAGTTGGGCCTGAGATTCCTTGCGAGCAGAGCCAGCCTCTGAATGAGAAGGAGGCTGCTGGGGGGCCCACAGCTGATGCAGCGCACGGGGGCCTAGGCCAAACCCCTCTGTCTGTCTTTGCTTCTCCAGCACCAGCAGAGGCCTGGAGTCAAGGTTCTAGATAACTGTTCGTAGGATGAATGACAGTTGGGGGGCTCCAGCACCATTCAGATCTGGGTGGCCACCCTGGGTTGCTCATTGTTAAACGTGTACCCGTGACAAGCACCTCAAATTTCTTCCCAGCACACTTAGAATAAAATCGAAACCTTGGCCTCTAAGGGGCTATGTGATCTGAGCCCTGCTGACCCCACTGACCTCATCTTTAACCACCCTTGGCCTTGATCATCTTCTGTGACACTGGTCTCCTTGGTTTCCATAAACAGTCATGCCCCAGGGCCTTTGCACCTGCTTTCCCCCCAAGATATTTGCATGGCTCACTCCATGACTTCATTAGGGCTCAAATGTCACCTCATCAGAGAGGCCCTCCTTGATCACCATATGCAAAGAAGCACCCCACCAAGTCACCTCTATCATATCCCCCCCAGATTTTAGTTCTTCCATAACCCTGGTCAGAATCTGGAACTGTGTCATCTGTCTGTTTACATAGTTATCACCTATCTCCTCTGCACTAGAACATAAGCTTCCCGAGGGCAGTGGCTTTGTCTTGCCCAATGTGTATACCCAGTGCCTAGAGAAGAGGCTGGAAAAGTGAGGACCCTCGAACAATTTGTCAAATGAACCTCTCGGTTTCATCACCTGTACACCAGGCTACACAATGTCTCTCGGGTAGAGTGATGGTGAGAATCCAAATGACATGAGACACCATTGCTTGGGGACCACGCTCCTGTCACTCGTGATGCCGGTGATGGCAGTGGGAAGAGCCTTCCCCTCACCTCCCATGCTGGCCCCTCCTCTTACCTTCATGCTTCTGGAACTCCTCCTCGGAGAAGCTGACGTCCTTGTGGGAGAGGTTGGTCATGAGCTGCTTGTTCTCCTCCTGCAGCTGGGCGATCTGGGAAAGGAGGTCTTGCGCTTCCCCTCGCCACACGTCCTCCACCAGCTCCAGCTCCTGCGGGGGTGAGGGGCCGGAGTGGGGTCACAGCCTGCTCAGGGCAGCAGCCTTACCCCCCTGACCCTCGGGAGCAGCTCAGGGCTGCTGGGGCTTTGGGTTGTTCCCTTCTCCATGAGAACCAAGCATCGGCAGGTGAGCAGATCAGGCCATCACTAGCCCACATGGCAACTTTACAAAAAACAGAAGGTGTCCTTCCTCTGGGCAAGGCGTGCATTTATGCCGTTAGGACCTGGCCAAGTTAGAAATGCCCTGAAGACAACAATGGCATTGGAACTGTACCTTCTAACTGTCTAGACAGGAGAGAGAGGGTGGAGGGGCAGCCCCAGGCTGCAGGGACCCAAACATACCAATCTCTCGAGGGAGGTCACGTCCCTGATCTTTGGACAGACCCTCCATCAAGACAAACCTCTCTCCAAGGGAGAAAGGGGCTGCAAAGATCCCAGGGATACCACCTGGCCCCGGAGCAACCTGTACATCTGAAACAGGAATCTCTTCAAGCAGACTTGGACGACTCACTCTACAAATCTGAGGCTGTTTCCCTTAGTTGGGGAGCCCTACTATAGAAACTCACAGTGAAGAAAACAAAAACACTCATTTGAAAAGATACATGCACCCCTATGTTTACAGTAGCATTCATTATTTACAATAGTCAAGACGTGGAAGCGACCTAAGTGTCCATCAATAGACGAGTGGATAAAGAAGATGTGGTCCATATATACAATGGAATACTACTCAGCCATAAGAAAGAATGAAATCTTGTCATTTGTAACAACATGTATGGTCCTAGAGAGTATTATGCTAAGTGAAGTAAGTCAGACAGAGAAAGACAAATACCATATGATCTCACTTATTTGTGGAATCTAAAAAACAAACCAAACGAACAAAACAAAATGAAAACATTCTTAGACACAGAGAACAAACAGGTGGTTGCCAGAGGGGAGGCGCTGGAGGCGAGTGAAATAGGTGAAAGGGATTAAGAGGTACAAACCTTCAGTTACAAAATAAATAAGCCACAGGGATGTAATATACGGCATAAGGAAAGTGGTCAGTAGTATTGTAATAACTTTGTACGGGGACAGATGGTTACTGGACTTAGCTTGGTGATCATTTCATAATGTATGCAAATGTTAAATCACTGTATAGCACACCTGAGGCTAATATAATATTGTGTCAACTGTATTTCAGTAAAAAAATAAAATAAAAAAATAAAGGCTCACAGGGTTGAATGTGAGGATAAATAAGATGTCTATAAAAATTATTTTGTGGATGGCTGTAATCAGAGAAACACATAATAACAAGTGTTGGCAAGAATGTGAAGAAATTGGAACCCTGGGCATTGCTGGTAAGAATGTAAAATGGTGCAGCCACTGTGGAAAACGGTCTGGCAGTTCCTCAATAAGTTAAACATAGTTACCATATGACACACCAATTCCACTTGTAGGGTCTGAGAAATGAAAACGTGTGTCCACACAAAAACAGGTACATGAATGTTCATAGCAGCACTATTCATAATCGCCAAAAGGTAGAAACAACCCAAATGTCCATCCGTTGATGAAAAGATGAATAAAATGTGGTGTATCTGGAATATGATTCAGGCAAAAAGGGATGAAATACTGACATATGCTACAATTTGGATGAACCTTGAAAACATGATGCTGAGCAAAAGCAGCTGGTCACAAAAGGGCACACAGTGCTTGACTCCATTGATGGGAAATGTCCACAATAGGTAAATCCAGATACAGAAAGCATACTGGCAGCTTTCTAGGGGCAGAAGGGCTGGCAGGGAGTGAGGAATGACTGTTAATGAGTCTGTGTTTTCTGTTCGGAGTAATGAAAATGTTCTAAAATTGATTGTGGTAATGGTTGCACAGCTCTGTGAATAAACTAAAAACCACTGAACTGTATGCTCTGAATGGGTGAATTGTATGGTATGTGAATTATATTCAGTAAAGCTGTTACCAAAAAAAAAAAAAAGAGGTATTTTGTAAAATCATAAACTGTATAGAATGCTGGTTTAAAGCATGGATACTGGAGCCTGTTGACCTGAGTTTGAATTCTGTTTCCGCCACTTACTAGCTGATGTTGAACAAGTTATTCAACCTTAGGGTGCCTTGGAAATGAGGAATACAGTGCTATATCTACCCCCGTGGGGTGTCATGAGGATTAAATGGTTAATATATGTAGATGTTTGGAATAGGGCCCAGTACCCAGAAAGTGCTAAACATATGTCTGCTGATTTCTGGTCCTCTTACAGCCCATCCCAAGCCGGCCCAGGTGGCCGGATGTCAGCATCGCCTCCTTTCATCTTTTAAATAAGTTCCTAAGTCCTATCTCCTTTGTCAGGAAGCCCGCTGCACTGGGGAAATGAGAGGTAATAACTAAGTACTCGCACAGCTGCTTCAAGGTCACCAGGGGAGGTGAAGGGTGGGGCCAGAGGGCGAAAGTGGTGGTGGAATGATGAAGTGGCCACAGGACCTTCCCACAGGCAGGTGTGGGCTGGAAGCTGAATCAGGCTCTTCTTGCCCTGGTCCTCTCTGCTCCCACCTGACACAGGCTGAGCACACAGAGGGCCCCAGTGCTATCTCAAGTGTAACTGGCTGGGGTAGGCGGAACAATGGTCCCCAGAGAGGTCCATATTCTCATCCCTGGAATCTGAGAATATGGAAATTTACATGGCAAAAGGGATTTTGCAGATGTGATTCAGTTAAGGACCCTGAGATGGGGAGATGCTCCTGGTTATCCCGGTGGACCCAATGTAATCACGAGGGTCCTTAAAAGTGAAAGGAGGCAGGAAGGGCAGAATCAGAGACCACGTGGGGACTTCCCTGGTGGTCCAGTGGTTAAGACTCTGTGCTTCCACTGCAGGGGGCGAGGGTTGGCTCCCCGGGTCGCGAAGCAGAGGTCAGTTAGAGATTTGAAGATGCTACGCTGATGACTTTGAAGATGGAGGAAGGGGTCACAAGTCAAAGGATACAGCTGGCTCCCAGGAGCTGCAAAAGGCAAGGAAACGGATTCTCCCCTAAAGTTGCCCGCAGGAATGAATTTCCTGACACCCGATTTCAACCCAAGTGAGACTCATTTCTGACTTTTGACCTCCAGAATTTTATCCAGTATTACCCATATTGATATTATTCATAATATCATATTACCAATGTGATACTAAACTTGTGTGATTTTTGAGTAAGTTTGTGGTAATTAGTTATAGCAGCAATAGATGAATACAGACTTTAATCCTCAGTTCTTTTTTTTCTTCTCTCAATGAACTAAAGTTGATGCTGGGGGAGCTGGTTCTTGCCTCTGAGCTGACCATGGAGAATTTGATCTTGCCTCGATACCAGCTAAAAAGGCTCTTCCAGGAAGTGGCCCCTGACCAATCACCTCGTTAGCCTCCTCTCAGCACTGTCTTCAAACTCCTTACGCTGGCCTGTGAGGCCCAGCATTAGCAGACCCCTGTACCTCCCTGACTTCACCTCCTACCCCTCTTCCTCACTCGCTCTGCTCTTGTCACACCAGCCTTCTTTGTGTTCCTTGCACACACCAAGCTCACTCCTACATCAGGGCATTTGCACTGGCTGCACCTCCTGCCCAGAATGCCCCTCCCCCAGATCTCTCTATGGCTGGCATCTACACTTCATTCAGATCTCAGCTCAGATGCCACCTCCTCAGGGAAGCCTTCCTGACTGCCCCATCAACTAGACACCATCCCTGGCCAGTCTCTTTTATATTTCCCTGTTTTATCTTCTTCATGGTACTTATCATAAGCTGAAATTTTTTAGAAGTTAAAAAAAATCTATCTCCTCACACTAGAATCACACCATTCCATTAGAGTAGCCATTAGCCACATGTATCTGCTGAGCACTTGAAATGTCACTGGTCTGAATTGAAACATGCAGTGAGGGTTAAACACTCACTGAATTTCAAAGACATAATAGGAAAAAAAGAATGCAAAATACCTTATTAATAATTTTTTTAACTATGTGTGGCGATGGATGTTAACTAAACTTATGTGGTAATCATTTTGCAATATGTACACATGTCAAATCATAATGTAAGCCTTAAACAAATACAATGTTATATGTCAATTATATCTCAATAAAAAATAATTTTTTACATTGATTACATGTTGAAATAATATTTTGGAACGACTGGGTTTGATAAGATATGTTATTAAAATTAACCTCATCTGGGGAATTCCCTGGAGGTCCAGTGGTTAGGACTCTGCGCTTTCATTGCCGAGGGCCCGGGTTCAATTGCTGGTGCGGCCAAAAAAATAAAAATTAACCTCATCTGTGTGTTTTTATCAATGTGACATGCCACATTATATATCTACGGGACAGCACTGCACTAGAAAGCCAGGTCCTTGAGGGTAAAGACCTCACCTGTTGTGGTCGCCACTGTCGCCCAGAACAGTGCCTGGCAATTAGTAGGTACTCAATAAATATATCTGTTGAATGAATAAATGAACAACGTATGCTGTTTATATTATATGCACTTGTATCTGCACAGCCACTGCTTTCTCAAGTCTCTTTGCGTGTTTTTCCTGTCTTCCCTGTTACCCACCCACTGCCTGAGATGAGGACCTGGTTTTCCTTTCCTTTGCATCACCCAAGTCACCTCGAAAGGCACTTTGCAAGCTGCAGTCAGTCAAGAAGGCTGCAGATGGAGTAACCAGGTAGAACATGATGAGACGGTGGCCTAGGTCTGAGTGATGAACAGAGCTGAGTCCGGGGACCTTTTGGGAGGAAGAGTTGGTGGAGGAGAGGGTGCATGCTTT
The DNA here is from genome assembly GCF_039906515.1 of Pseudorca crassidens. Classification (NCBI taxonomy): domain Eukaryota; kingdom Metazoa; phylum Chordata; class Mammalia; order Artiodactyla; family Delphinidae; genus Pseudorca; species Pseudorca crassidens. Next base: position 85,667,479 of record NC_090307.1, read on the forward strand.
ACTGGAGCCATATTTGTCAAGAGAAAGAGAGAGAGAGAGAAGGAAGAAAAAAGGAAGAAAGGAAGGAAGGGAGGGAGGAAAGGTGAGAGGGAGGAATGACGGGATAGACAGATAAGATGAAGGACATGCTAAGATTTCTGTGGAAATAACACCTCGAAGAGCCTTTGAGGCTTACGGGGTGAGGGGAATCAGACAAGTCTCTCTTGATCCCAAGAATATGAAGTAAAGGGGACTGAAGTGGGGATGGGGAAAAAAAGGATTTTGTCCTCCGAATTAGAAAAGATCGTCCTCTGTATTGACAAATGAGCGCTGGCTTTGAACACACTGGTGTTTACTTCCTGGCTGATAGCATTCCAGAAGTGACAAGTGCAGCTGGCTGGGAATTCCACCTGACTCCAGGCCTAGTGGCCTCCAATGGCTCTCAAGGGTGTCTGCCAGTCTGGCTGCGGCAGAACTAAAGTGCTGGGGTGGGGACATAGGTGCCAGGACTTCTTGTGTGACTTGGGCTAAGTCCCTTAGTCCCTGTCAATAAGAGGCAGTTGTATGAGAGGATCTCAAGGTCCCTTCCTTCCGCAACCCCCCGGGAGAGATGGAAGGATCTGGGGTAGGAGTAGGGGTATCTGGGGTGGGGGTGGTGTCTCCAATATCAGCCTAAGAGCCCTCGGTGAAAAACTCTCCCGGCCTAAAAACAATAGTTAACAGTGGTAAGGCCCTCGAAATGGCCCAAGTTTTGTCCTGAGCACTTTAATTCTCACCACAATCCTATGAGATAGGTACTATTATTATCCCCATTTCACAGCTGAGAAAACTGAGGTACAGAGAGACTAGGTGACTTGCCCAAGATCACACAGCCCGTGAGTGACAGGGCTTGAAACCAGGCTATCTAGCTCCCAAGTCCCTGCTCCTGGGAATCTTGACATTAATTACAGGGCAGGGACATTTTCAAGCTCCCAGTGTGATCCTGGAAACTTTGCCTAAGGCTTGGGAGCTTGAATTTCCTACCCGACCCCAGCGCATGGGGACCTTTGGGGGCAAACACAATCAAACCTCCAAAACACTAGTTCTCTTAATCACCCACGGGTCTGCCCTTAGGTTAAGACTGCAAACACGGCCGGGCCTCTGTTCCTTGAAAAGACACAGACCTCAAAGTACACAGTATGTGATGGCTGGCCAGAGAGTTTCAGAGAGGCCAACTGGATTTCCTGAGGCCACACAGCAAGTCAGAGTCTGCTCAGACGCCCTGATCCCCCAAGGAAAAGCGTTTCCTCCCATTCTCAGTCTGAAGGGAGCGTCCCTGGGCTGAGGTTGGGGCAGGAAACCACACGTCTCCCACTTCCTTCTCCCCAGGCACCTTGTCTGGACTCCCGGCCCAGTGAGGAGTCCCTGATTCATGAGCCCAGCGCTTGTTCACAAGGCAGAGGCTTAGCCTTAAAGCTGCCCCAAATCACCTTCCTCCAATTCAAAGAGGGTGGGGAAGAGGCACTAGAATTACCTCCACTGGGGCTGAGACTCTCAGCACTACCTTGGGACAAATTCCCCCCCGCCCCACTGTGATCCTCAGTTTCTTCATCTGTAAAATGAAGAGAATAATCCCTACCTCACAGAGTAAAATCGAGGTGGGGAAACCACCTCAGGTTAATAAACTAGGAGGAACCCTGGACTGGGGTTCAGGGTTCCTTTTTGAAAATTAGAACCCAGAGACTGGCGGTCAATAAGCTCAGTGACTGGAGGTCACATCCCCTTGGCTCTGGAGGGCTCTGGAGTGGGATGAAGAATGCGGCCCGGTATCACATCTTCTCGGGTAACACTGAAGGGCAGGGGCGCTTATTTCATTTCTGGAAAAGAATAATATTATCTAAGCACTCTAGATAGTATCCCATTTAATTTTCATAAGGTGGGTCCTATTAGTATCACCATTTGATATGTGAGGAAATAAAGCACAGAGAGGTTAAATAACTTAGTCACACGGCTATTAAGTGGTAAAGGTGGGATTGGAACTCAGGTCTGACTCCAAAGAACTACTCTTAATCTCTGGGGGTGCGCAGGCTGGGCAAAAGAGGGCCAGCGGCCTCCCTCCTTCCCTCACCCAGTCCGATCGTCTCTCGTCTATTCCCTGTATACACACGTGTGCACCTACAGTTGCCCAGTGCTGAAGGACCCCTAGGTCCCAGCGGCCACGTTGCCGGGATGGGCAGACTGAGGCCACCGCCCACCTTCTGGTGCTTGCGCTCCTTCTCGATGCGGTCCATCCTCTCCAGGCGCAGTCGGTCCAGCTCTAGGCGCAGCTCGTCCAGCTCGGGCGCGACGTGGTGGCGGCTGACCAGCACCTCCAGGATCTCCAGGACACGCACGACCTTGGGCATGAGGCGCGCGATGGCCTCGCAGCCGTGCTGGTCGATGACCCGCTCGAACTCGTGGCCCACGAGCGACGCGATGTCGTACACGTCCATGACGGTCAGCTCCGCCACGTTCTTCTCCAGCGCCGACTCGGCCGCCAACGCCGACCCCCGGTCCTCCTCCATGGCCCCCCGCCCGGCCTCTCCCCCACCCCGCAAACTAGTGCAACTCCCAAACTTGCCGCTGTCGAGGGCAGCGCCGGGCCGGGCCCACCTCTCGCCGCAGCCGCCGGCCCGCGCTTAGCTGGCCCTCGAGCGAGGGCGCACCGGGGGGGCGGCGGGCGTCGGCATGGGCGGAGGCGGCGGACCGGGAGCCGGGGGTCAGCGCGCGGGGCGCGGGTCTCTGCGCCCGGCTCGGCCCGGAGCCTGCTCCCCAGTGGGGGGAGAACGAGGAGAAGGAGGAGGAGGAGGCGAGGAAGGCGCGCGCGTGCGCAGGCCCGCGGCGCCTCCCAAGTTGGGAATCTGAGTTGGGCGCAATGGAGGCGCGGGGTCTGGCTGGAGAGCGGGCCCTGCTGCCCTCTGAAACAGTCCTTGCCGGCGGCTAGTCCCCACGCCCGGGGCCTGGCAAGGAAGGGCGGCCGTGGCTCCTCCGGGAAACTTTGGCGGCGGCGACGCCAGCTGATCAGCTCCCCCCGCGGGGATACCGCGCGCCCCGCCCCGATCCCGGCCTGGAGAGGGGCGCGCCCGGCTTCCGCCGCCCGAGGGCGCCCCGGCGTCCCCGCGGACACCGCACCCTCACCCACCGGCTCCGCAGCCCCCCGCCCCGCCGCTCCACCCGCGGGACCTTCCTTCCCCTTCCCCCCCACCCCCCGCTCCAGCCGGTCCCCCCCCCACCGCGCGTCCGGACGCGCCGCCCCTCCTCCAGTCAGGTCCTGGCTCCTCCTCTCCCACTCCCGCCCCGGCGGAGTCGAGACTAGCCCAGAAGAGAAGGGGAGGAGGGGGTAGGGGTGTGGGTTGCTGGTCTCTCTGGACGATTCACAGTGTCTGGGGCGGCCCCTGCGCTGGAGAGAAAAGGAGGGCTCAAGAGGTGCACTCCGGGATGCGGCCCATCCTGGGGAGGAGTCGAGGACCCCACGGCTCGTAGACCCGTCCGAGCGGCGCCAGGCCCTGCGCTCCAGGAGAGGCGCCCGGGAGAGGGGCAGAAGGGTCGAGGGGTCCTCTGGTCCTTAAGCGGCCGGGCTGCGCTGCCCGCCAGCCACGTCTATTAGCGGCTCCTTGTGACCTAAAAACCACTTCACAGAGGAGGTGAGGCCGGGATTTGGATTTCAGCTTTCTTGTCCCAAGCCCTCTGTCCTTCTGACCTGGCTAGATCCACCTGTCCAGCAGACCACCCCTCCGCGTCCAGACGAGCCTTCCCTGAACAGCCCCCCACCCCACGCATGCGTAATTAGGCGCCCTCCTGTGCATCCCCACATCCGCCTCCTACTCCCATAAAACTGCTCTTTGCATAGTTTTAACTGTGGTTACACATACTCCTCCCCCCATCAGACTGTAAGCTCCTTGAAGTCAGAAAAAATCCCTGAACGCCCTTGTAGCTGTAAAAACCCACCCCAACCTGACACATGTTAATTAAAACTAAAATTTTTTAAGGTTTAAATGCATCGAGCTTTGGCTTTACATTTAGTTTAAAAATGCAGTGTTTACTATGGCCAGGCATTTTTCTAGGTACTTTACAAATATTTCCTCATTTACTCCACTACTTCTCAAAGTGTGGCCTGAAGACCACCAGGGTTCCCCAATACCCAAAGGGTCTCTATGAGGTCCCTTTTGCCGGCTATATATCAGTGAGAGGCTAGATGTTCTTCATATACTGAAACACAGACCAGCATATCGTGATTGACTGAATATGCAGATGCAGATTTGAGGGTCCAGCTCTCTGATGATGAGCTAGACATTAAAGAGATTAGCAAAAATACGAGACAATGCCACTGTCCTTGGTACTTGTTTGTTTGTTTTGAAGCATGGTTATTTTTTATTAAAAAATATTAATGTTAGGGACTTCCCTGGTGGTCCAGTGGCTAAGACTCCGTGCTCCCAATGGAGGGGGCCCGGGGTTCGATCCCTGGTCAGGGAACTAGATCCCGCATGCCGCAGCTGAGAGTTTGCATGCTGCAACTAAAGATCCTGCATGCCACAACTAAGACCTGGCACAGCCAAGTAAATAAATAAAAATAAATATTAAAAATAAAGTTCATGTTAACATGTCATGTGTCTATTTTAAATTAATTTTTAAAAAACAGCTTAAATTTCTAGTTACAGTAGATATCAATAGATATAACATATCTAACAAAATCTCTTTAGGGTCTTCAATGGTTCTTAAGAGTGCCCTCGGAAGAAGGTCCCTGAAGAACTGCTGCCTTACAACATCCAAAGAAGTATTATTCTCCCTACTTTACAAAAGAGGAAACTGAGGCACAGAGAAGCCAAGTCCCTCGCCCAAGGCCAGGCAAGCTGGTAAGTGCTAAAACTGGGGTCAGATCTGTGCACAGCAATCCAATAAAGTGGACCTATGATTATCCCCACCCTAAATCAAGAACAGTGAGGAATAGGGAGGGACATTAACTTCCTGTAGCTACTGTAACAACTTGCCATAAACTTGGTAACTTGAAACAACAGAAACATTCTCCACCAGTTCTGGAAGCGGGAAGTCTGAGATCAAGGTGCTGTCAGGGCCCTGCTCCCTCTGATGGCTCTAGAGGAGGATCCTTCCTGGCCTCTTCCAGCTGCCAGCTTCCTTAGCTCGTGGCAGGATCGCTCCAATCTCTGGCCTTCTCTGTATCTCTGTCTCCTCCTCTGAATCTCTTATAAGAACACTTATCGTTACATTTAGGACCTACCCACACAATCCAGAATGATCTTATCTCAAGATTCTTAATCATATCTGTACAGACACTTTGAAAAATAAGGTCACATTGACAGGTTCCAGGGATTAGGATGTGAACATAGCTTTTTTTTTGGGGGGGGGAGGGTGTGTGTCAGGAGGGGTGGCACCATTCAACTCACCACAAGAGGTTAAGTAACTTGCTTAGGGTACCACAGCGGGAGGGATGGAGCTGAACCCAGTGGGTGCCCATGGTGAACTAAGGGATAAATAATGAATGCCCAGATTGGGGCAACTTTACCCTCAAGGTAGCAAAGATGTACTGAGAGTCTTCTGGGAGGGGACAAGGGAAGAGGAGCCACAGTGCCAGCCTGCAGCCTGAGCCTCGGGACCAGGGCAGGAAAGGGATGGGAGAGTGGAAGGGATGAAAATGACTTTAGGAAGGGAAAGAGGAGGCAAGGGTCCAAGGTGACCCCCCCGCAAATGATGAGACTGAGTGCTTAGGAGAATGCTTACAATCTTAAAAAATGTAGGGAGAGGCAGTTGATCCTGATGCTTAAGCATCCAGACCTCTCTGCTTTGTGACCTTGGTCTAGTCACTGACTGGGTGTATCATGATCACACTTGAAAAAATTAATTTCTTCATATCAAATATCCAGTCTTCAAAATTTCAATTGTCTCATCAGTTTACTTCTTTAAAGTTTGTTTGTTTAACCCAAGATCCAAATAATGTTTACATATTGCAATTGGTTGATATGTCCCTTAGTCTCTTTTAATCCTCCATCTCTTTTTTTTTTCTTCTCCTTCCCTTGAAATCTATTAGTTGATGAAACAGGATTATTTGCCTTTTAGAGATTCTCAGTCTGGATTCTGATGATTTCACCACTGTGAAATTTCACCTTTAATATGTTTGTTCCCTATAGTTTCTTTAGACTGGTGTTGGATGGAGAGATTGATTTGAGTTGAGTTCGGTTTATTTGGTGGTGATGCATTCTAGCATCTTTCTTTATTTTGGAGGGATTCTGTTCTGTTTATTTAGCTATAGATCACATACAGTGACATTAACCCTTTTAAAGTGTGCCATTCGGTAGTTTTTAGTACATTTACAAGGTTGTGCAAGCATCACCACTCTCTAATTTCACATTTTCATTAACCTCCCCATAAAACCCTGTACCCATTAGCAGTCACCCTCCATTCCCCTCTGCCCCCAGCCCCTTGTGACCACGAATCTGCTTTCTGGGTCTACAGATTTGCCTGTTCTGAACATTTCATATAAATGGAATCATAGACTATGTGGCCTTTTATGTCTGGCTTCTCCCACTTAGCATCATGTTTTTAAGGTTTATCTGTGTTGTAGCCTGTGTCAGTGCTTCATTCCTCTTTACGGCTGAATCATGTCCCGTTGTAAGGATGGACCACATTTTGTTTATTCATCCATTGATGGACTTTTAGGTTGTTTCCACCTTCCCTGTTGTTTTGCCTGTTGTAAAAACAGTACTTTTCTTCAGATCACTTTGTAGGAACATCTTCTCCTCACAGATCTCCTTGTTTCTGGGAGATGACACAGGCTCCAGAAGAGGGTAGGGGGGAAATGGGAAAAGGGCTTTATCCAACCAGGGAGCTCACAACTATTGAGTGAGTACCTTCTGTGTGCCAGGTGGGGCAATCCTGCGACCACCAAGCTGCTTTCTCTCTAGGCATCTGCCTATTCTAGACATTTCGAATAAATGGAATCATACCATATGTGCAGGAATAAGAGAAGACCATAGGCCATGTGTGTGAATCCCAGGTAAAAAAATAGGCTCTATTTGTGTGAGTCAGCATACTGGATTGGATGGGGCAAGTTGGGGAGTGGTGGGGAAAGAGGTTGAAGAGAGGACCAGAAACTGATTCTGGGGCCAAGTTCATATTTGATGCAGTAAGTATGTTATATGATCTTCTGCAAGTCATTGAATCATTCTTTGTCTTAGCTTTTCATCTGTAAAATGGGAATAACCCCAATCATACCTCCCTCCAGGATTTTTGTGGGGATTAAATGAGTTAAAATACGTAAAGTGTTTCGATCAGAGGCTGGCACGTAGTAAGAGCTACATTTATGTTATCTATTGCTATTTATATTATTATTGTTGTTGTTGTTACTATTACATTTGCTTTTATTGTTACCCCTGAAGCATTTAGTTCGGAACAATGACATCATGGAATCAACACTGTTGTGTGACTGTTAGAGGAATTGGAAATTAGGGAAACCAAGTCCCATCAATTGTACCTGCAAAATATCTCTCAAATTCTTCCACTTTTCTTCACCTCCCTGAAACCACTCTAGCCCCACTTAATATTATTTCCCCTCCTGGAAGGCTACTGTAGGCTTCTAACCGAGTCGTCTGCTTCATCTTGTCTTCTTTCTAATCTGTCTTCTACACAGCAGCCAGTAATCTTGATAAACACGTACTTTTTATCACTCCAGGTATCAATGCCAAGTTACAATAAGCCCAAAGTCCTTCCCATGGCCGACAGGACTTTCATAGTGTCATCCGTGTCTACCTCTCCATCTTCATCTCACACTTAATCGGCTCACTCTCTAAGCACCAGCCACCCTGCTATTCCTTTAGTCCTTCTATGTACCATGGTTTATCTATTCCAAACTCAAATCCCTGGTAAGAGCATCCAAATGGCTGAGCTTGGGTCATAGCCAGTGCCCTGGGATCAGACGAAGCAAAGTTTAACTTTTTCAGCTTCCATCAAAGGAATAAAACTCTGCTTTCACCAAGAATCACACAGGGATGGATCACATAGGGGTGGACAGCCCAAACTTAGAAAGGGAGTTCAGATGCTGAACAGGAAACAACACATGACTTGTTGAGGGGGCCATGCAAATTTGGGTCCGAGCTGAATTGTTGGGAAACAATAGAAAAGGAATTAAAGATCAGTCCACTAGAGGGCCTCTTTCTCCATCCATTCCACACACAGCATTCAACCTCCCCTCCCAATAACACAGAACAGCTATCTAAAGACTATGGGCTTGCTGAAAGATTTGTGAATAAAAAGATATAATGTCTTTGAATTGCTTTAAAATAACCCACTGGGTCGGTGGGATGGTTGGGAATATGGATAAAATGAAGACTGGCCTTTTTGTTAATAATTGTTGAAGCTGGGTGATGGGTACATGGAACTTCATCATACTATTTTTCTTCCTTCTGTAATATTAGAAAATTTTCATTAGAAATTAAAAAAATTAATATAGACTATGGACTTGAGTGAATGGCAAAATATTAGCTTTCCTTGGCTGAGTTTTGTTTCAGCCGTGGGTAAAAGAAGAGAGATTTGATGCCACCAACAGGAATAGAAGATCTGGAGGCAGGGAGGAGAGAAAGGATGAGTGGGTGCTGGGACCTCCCATGGTTATAGGGACAGGAGGAAGAGCCAGTTGCATGGGCATGTGGAAGAGAGAAGCAGTGATTATGTGGAAGGAGAAGTTACTGCTTCCTGGAAAATCAGGCCACCAGTGCCTGAGAAAGCACACTAGGACTGGAGAGGGAACTTCGGGGCACTAGAGTGTAGCTCCCCTGTGCTGTTGCCATAGACTATCTGATAGATTGAATGTCTGTGCCCTGCAAATTCATATGTTGAAAACCTAACCCCGCAATGTGATGATGTTAGGGGAAGGGGCCTCTGGGAGGTGATGAGGTCATGAGGATGGAGCCCTCATGCATAGGATTAGTGCTCTTATAAAAGAAATGCTGGAAACTCCTCACCCCTCCCACCATGTGAAAAGACAGAGGTCTGTGAACCAGGAAGGGAGTTCTCACCAGACACCAGATCTGCCAGTGCCTTGATCTTGGACTTCCAGCCTCCAGAACTGTGAGAAATAAATTTCTGTTGTTTATAAACCACCCAGTCTATGGTACATTTTTTTTACCTCCTTTTTAAAAAAATTGAGGTATAGTTAACATACATTGTGTAAGTTTAAGGTATACAACATGTTGATTTGATCCCTTTATGTATCGCAGTATGACTGCCACCGTAGCATTAGCTGACATCTGCATGTCTATGGTTTTTTGTTATAGCAGCCAAAGCTGATGAAAACAGACTAGTTTACGAGGACCCTTATTTTTCAGGAGACTGAGTAGTCTTCTGCTCTACTTGCCCTGTCCCTTGGGCTCAATCCCAAGGGCTGACCACCTGAAATAGCCTCACACCCTCTCTTCTACCCACAAGAACCTTGACTTCCCATGGTTGTTAATCTAGATTATCTTCCTCTTCCTTACTCCCTCCTCTTCCTCCTTTAATTTGATAGACTTGAGATGGCCGTGAACTGTTCTCATATCGTCATTTCATCTTTAAACACCAGTACGTCACGCAAGACTCAGTTTGTTCTGCAGTGATTCTACTTAATGGTCAACCCCCGTCCCCCAACTCAAGGACATTATATGGAAGATAATAATGTCCCCAAACCCATCGTGGAAAACCTTAGTAACAAGAGTCTTTAAAGTGCATTGGGCACGCTCTCTGAATTTCAATGTCTGTTTCCACCTGTAAATACTGGGTCTGTGTAGATTTTCCATTACAGTTACATTAATTTGGTAGCACTTCTCTGCTTTGAGGGTCTCATCCACTTAAATGGTTGGGCTCTTAATTAAATAAAATGTTTAAAGAAAAATATTTAAATAGTAAAAAAATCACCCACTGCCCTTGTATGGGTTCCTTAAAAAGCTTATGAGCTAATGCTTTACTGGAGGGTATGATAGCAGGGAAGCAAGAGTCAGGGAAGAAGGGAAGTGAGGCTGAAAAGGAGGGAGAGCAAATTCAAGGTGGAATATTACCGAAGTTGGTCCAGCTTTGCAGGAACACTCAGCCGGATGCTTAATCTAATGGGAGGTCTCTGGGGAGAATGTGTGAAACTGCTGAATCTCAAAACTGTCCAATAGCACAGACAGAGGTATTGGGGGGGTATATGGAGGGTGGGGAGAAGATGAGCGATTTATCTGCCCGCTCCTTTATGTCTCTCATTAGTCCTCCCGTTGGGGCATTAACCTCCCTGCTTCTCTAGGCAGACCTCCCCTAGTTGGGTTGGTCCTGGGTGCTGAGACAGCCGCAGCCTTTGCCCCTGTGGTCTTCTGAGACCATCAGAACTTGTAGGAGCCGAGGTGACCCTGGCACTGCACAGGGTTCTGGCACCACAGGAACAGTGTGAGCTGTAGCTGATGCTGTTCATGCCGGGAAGAGAGACAAGTATCCCAGGTGGAGGTGGGGGAGGGTACAGGTGGGACAAACGGCTCTGGGTCTGCCACACCCATAATCCGTCCATTTACAAAGTTATGGATGCGGGCTTCCCTGGTGGCGCAGTGGTTGAGAGTCCGCCTGCTGTTGCAGGGGATGCGGGTTCGTGCCTCGGTCCGGGAAGATCCCACATGCCGCGGAGCGGCTGGGCCCGTGAGCCATGGCCGCTGAGCCTGTGCGTCCGTCCACAACGGTGAGAGGCCCGCGTCCGCAAAAAAACAAAACAAAACAAAAGTTATGGATGCAGTAGGCTTCTTCCCATCCCATTTCACTCCCAGGTAACTACTGTTGACAGTCTGATCCATGCGCTTCCTGATTTTTTCCTGAGAATATCTAAACACACATTTATTTTTTAAATGGAAGCATGACATACATATTAGTAAGCAATTTGCTTTTTTCACTTAACATTACCCTGTAATTATCTTTCCAGCTCAGCATATATACATCTACTTCGTTCTTTTTTTCTTTCTAAATAGATAATCCTGCCTCATTCTTGTAAATGATTGTATAGTTTTCTGTTTTATGGATGTACTGTAATTTACCTGATTATTTCTCCCTTGATAGACATTCACACTATTTCCCGGTTTGGGCTATTTTAAACAACATTGCTGTGTAAGTCCAGGCAAGTTTTGGTTCTTTCAATTTGATGGGAAGTGAGTGGCTAAAATACATTACATCCTCATCTGCCCAGCACCTCCATTCCTGCCTATAGATTAGGCAGTAAGGACGAGGCTGCAGGCCACAGCTCACCCTGCAGAGAGCCAGCCCCGGGCTATGTTGGTGCGGGGCGGGGGTGGGGGTGGTGCTGGGGAGAGCGGGTAGGGGGTCGTCCCCCCCCACCCCCCGCAGCCAGGCATCTTTCTAAAGTGTAGACTGTAGTGTTAGGAAGAAACTACTACAGGATTTGAGCTTTGGTTGGGTGGCTCCAGGGAGAGTTTAAGGATCTGGGAGTTTGCTCTAGAGTGGGTGCTGTCAGGAAGCAGGGACGATTCTAGGATCCGGACTCTTAATAAATCTTATCTATACGGAGGACAGACTGGAGAGAAGCTAAGGCTATAATTGGTACAGAAGCAGCCGTCACTCACATTCGCCAAGAGAGGGATAGATCTGGCATCTTGTGGCCTGGACCACGTTCCTGTTGTCCTGTTCCATCACCATCCCGGAGCGACCTCGGCCGATGTTGCTGTTCTGTGAAATTGTTATCTCAACGGGAGAACAGCAAGGCCAGCTGATTGTGCCAGGTCAGCAAGTGTACATTTGGTGCTGCTCCTCTCGTTCTCAAAGCTGTGAAGGTTGTTTGATATTCAAGGTGGAAGTAAGGTCTAGGAAAAAGCAAAACTTGACCCTGACCAGCTTCGGAACGTGATCAAATGTCAAAGGCACAACCTCTCCTGGCTGCCTTTATGCCTGGACCTGGCTGTTTCTGGACTACATCTTGGACAGCTGAGAACTCTTCCCTGTTATTTATTTATTTATTATTTTTTTTTTTTTTCCCGTACGCGGGCCTCTCACTGCCGTGGCCCCTCCCGTTGCGGAGCACAGGCTCCGGACGCGCAGGCTCAGCGGCTATGGCTCACGGGCGCAGCCGCTCCGCGGCATATGGGATCTTCCTGGACCGGGGCACGAACCCGTGTCCGCTGCATCAGCAGGCGGACTCTCAACCACTGCGCCACCAGGGAAGCCCTCTTCCCTGTTATTTTAAATAGCTTCATTGAGATATAGTTCATATGCCATAAAATCCACACATTTAAAGGGTACAATTCAATGGCTTTAGTATGTTCACAGATAATGCGCAACTGTCACTACTATCTAATCCCAGAACATTTTCTTTTCTTTTCTTTTCTTTTTTTATGGCTGAGTTGTACAGCTTGCAGGATCTTAAGTTCCCCGATCAGGGATCGAAGCCAGACCCCTCAGTGAAAGCACTGAGTCCTAACCACTGGACCCCCAGGGAATTCCCAGAACATTTTCATTGCTCCAAACAGAAGCCCCTACCAGGGGTGAAGGCGGGGAAGGGATAAGTTGGGAGATTGGGATAGACATATACACACTACTATATATAAAATAGATAACTGGGAATTCCCTGGCAGTCCAGTGGTTAGGACTCTGTGTTTCCACTGCAGGGGGCATGGGTTCGATCCCTGGTTGGGGAACTGAGATCCCACACGCCGTGAGGTGTGGCAAAATAAAATAAAATAAAATAAAAGATAATGAATAAGGACCTACTCTATAGCCCAGGGAACTCTACTCAATACTCTGTAATGGCCTATATGGGAAAACAATCTAAAAAAAATGAATATACATATATGAATAACTGATTCACTTTGCTATACAGCAGAAACTAACACAACATTGTAAATCAACTATACTCCAATGAAAATTTTTTTTAAAAAGAAGCCCTGTTAGCAGTCACTTCCTATTTCCTCCACCACAGACCGAGGAAACCACTAATCTACTCTCTGTCTCTATGGGCTTGCCTATTTTGGACATTTCATATAAATAAAATCATACAATGCATAGCCTTCTGTGACTGGCTTCTTTCACTTAGCCTAATGTCTTCAAGGACAATCCTTGTTGTAGCAGGAATCAGTACTCTATTCCTTTTCATGGCTGATAATGTTCCATCAGAGGGATAGACTACATTTTGTTTATCCATTCATCTGTCAATGAACTCCTGGGGTCAATGGACTTTCCCTGTGGTTTGCCTGTGGTAAAAATAGTACGTTCCTTCTGGAAGCTCAAGTCACTTTGTAGGAACATTTACCTCCTCATAGAACTCCTTGTTTCTCAGAGCTGAACCAGGCTCCAGAAGAGAGTGGGAAAGAAAAGGGAAAAGGGCTGGAATTCCCTGGCTGCCCAGTGGTTAAGGCTCCATGCTTCCACTGCAGGGGGCATGGGTTCAATCCCTGGTCGGGGAACTAAGATCCCACACGCTGCGAGGTGAGACCAAAAGTAAAAAAAAAAAAAAAAAAGAAAAAAAGAAAAGGGAAAAGGGCTTTATGGAGCCGAGAAGCTCACAGCCATTCTGTGTGCCAGTCCCACCTGCAAAGATGAAGTGCAGTCCAAAGTGCAAAGATAAATTAGGACAGGAGACGCTGCCCTCAAGGAGTTCATAGTCCAGTGAGTAGAGAGGGTACCTGTGTTGTTTTGCCTGTCAGGATCCATCCTATTTTTCTGATTTTCCTTGGGAGAACCACCCATCTCTTGCTCTCTGGTTCCCAGGAAGGAGAAACCAGGGCCTGACCAATCAGCACCGTCCAACCCGTGGGGCTAGTGGTTCGCTCAGTGGTGGGCATTGACTTCAGACAGTCCAATGAGATTCCATCACACTTTTACTGGACCTCTTGAAAAAGGCAAATTTTTGTTTTGGTTGGTTGTTTTTTCCTATTGGGTTGCTGAGAAAATAGGCTGGAAGCCTGGGGCTCTTGGTGGCCATCTTGCCATGATCTGGGGAGAGCCAGTATGGGTAAGAGGTCAACAGGGAGGAAAGCAGGGCTAAGAGACGGGAGAGCAAACCACATCCTGGGATGTCATTTGAGCAGCTGGGTCAAGCTGTGCCTTATTTTTTGCTACCTCTAGGCTTTTCAGCTATATGAACCAATAATTTTTAAGAACTAATAAAAAAAATTAATTGTGGCAATGGTTGCACAACTCTGTGACTATAACTAAAACCATTGAATTGTGCACTTTAAAATGGGTGAATTATATGGTATATAAATTATATCTGAATAATAAAAAAAATAAAATAACACAAGGTAAGGACTATGATAGGACCATTCATAGGATTGAAACCCAAAGTAAGAACAGGTCAGTCTGGGGAAAGGAGAAGGCAAGCAGCCTGCCTGAGGAAATATTACTCCATTTTACAGATAAGAAACTAAAGACCCTCCCAGAAAGGAATTGAGTGTGAGCATTTGAGTGAGTGACAGGGCTAAGAATTAAAGGGATTAGTACTTTCTAGCCCATGACCTAGTCTCTGAAAACATAGTCTCTACTTACATGCTGTCAAAATTTCTAAGCCGTGCCACTAATTAATTGACCTCAATTATTTTAAAGCATTTATAGCATCGAGCCTGCTCACCACAAACATCTCCAAACAGACATGGGGGAAGTCTTTGTAGCTGTAATGTCTCTTGTTTTGGATTTCCAGAGTTTGTTAAAACTCTTCCACAGCTCAAACTGGCTTAAGCAAAAAAGTTATATAAATAAGAAGTCCAGCATGTGGACTTCAAGCACAGCTGGATCCAGGGGCTCAGCTACGTCATCTGACTTCTGCTATTCTCTGCCCCTCAGCTCCAGGTTTGCACCATGTTGATGCCACTCTCGGGCAGGCTCTCGACACATGGTGGCCAAGGTAGCATTCAGGACCTCTAGGATTACATCCTACCTGTTCAGTGACCTCAGAAAATTCAGTGGATTTCCATTGCGTATCATTGGCTCAGCTTGGGACACATGCCCACTCCTGGACCAATCACTGTACTTAGGGACATGGATGTTGCTGATTGGTCAGGCTTAGCGCCAGAGGCTGGGGGCAGTCCATCTGAGTGGCATGGGATAAGATAGGAGGGAGGAGAATCCTCTTACAGAGGGGAGAATGGATGTTGAGCAGACAAAGTAAAAATCAATATTTAGTTTGGGACCAGGAAGCTGATAATACTTGCTCACACTGTAGAAAAATAGCCATCTGACAAAGTTGATCTTAAAAACTTTCTTTTTAATACTTCGATTTCACCTTCATGACCTGGACTATCCTTTTCTTTTCACTTAATTATCCAAATCTTCAAGTATTGTTCCTCTCTCTTCACTAATATCCTCACCAGTGGCTCCTAGGATCAAGAATGGCCCCCTTCTGGGACTTCCCTGGCAGTACAGTGGTTAAGACTCTGCTTCCAATGCAGGGGGTGCAGGTTCAATCCCTGGTTGGGGAGCTGGGATCCCACATGCCACGTGGCATGACCACGAAAAAAAAAAAAGAAGAATGGCTCCCTTCTGTTCTGTAGCATTTTCTACTTGGATTACCCCCTTCAGCCTGTAATTAATTACTTCCACATATTGTTCCCTGTGTGTATGCAGAACCCATCACAGGGGCTCAGGGTCATGTGACCCAGCCTTCACATTCAGCCACAGCCTCACATTTAGACTTTTCATTTTTTACAGAAGCTAATTTGCCATTGTGTTTACCATTCAGGACAGGAGTTTGTATCAGTCAGAAAATAGAACTCACTTGAGGTCTTTCCGACAGAAAGTTTTAATGTAGGAAACCGGTTAAACAGATGCATAAGTTATCTACTGCTGTGTAACAAGTTGCCCCAAAACTAAGTGGCTTAAAACAACAATAATCATTATCTTTCTTTTTTTAAAAATAAATAAATTTATTTTATTTATTTATATTTGGCTGTGTTGGGTCTTTGTTGCTGCACGCGGGCTTTCTCTAGTGGCGGTGAGCAGAGGCTACTCTTCGTTGCAGTGGATGGACTTCTCATTGTGGTGGCTTCTCTTGCTGCCGAGCACCGGCTCTAGGCACGTGGGCTTCAGTAGTTGTGGCTTGCAGGCTCTAGAGCGCAGGCTCAGTAGTTGTGGTGCATGGGCTTAGCTGCTCTGCAGCATGTGGGATCTTCCCGGACCAGGGCTTGAACCTGTGTCCCTTGCATTGGCAGACGGATTCTTAACCACTGTGCCACCAGGGAAGCTCATAATAATCATTATCTTTCATACTTTCTGTAGATCCGGAATTCAGGAGCACTTTGGCTGAGTGGTCCTGATACAGGATCTCTCAGGAGATTGCAGTCAAGATATTGGCAGGGACTGCAGCATCTGAAGACTTAACTGGGTCTGGAGGAGCCATCTCCATGATGGTGCCCTCACATTGCTGTTGATGGGAGGCCTGAGTTTCTCTCTGTGTGGGCATCTCCCAGAGCTGCTTGAGTGTCCTCATGACATGGTAGATGGCTTCCCCCAGAGGAAGTGAGTCAAGAGAACAAGAAAGAAAATAGCAGAAGCAAGAACTACAATTCTGCAGCCTGTGGAAGGAAAACCACATTCACATAGAGATTGACAAAATGAAAAGGCAGAGGACTTTGTACCAGATGAAGGACCATGATAAAACCCCAGAAAAACAACTAAATGAAGTGGAGATAGGCAACCTTCCAGAAAAAGAATTCAGAATAATGATAGTGAAGATGATCCAGGACCTCGGAAAAGCAAAGGAGGCAAAGATCGAGAAGATGCAAGAAATGTTTAACAAAGACCTAGAAGAATTAAAGAACAAACAAACAGAGATGAACAATACAATAACTGCAATGAAGAATCAATAGCAGAATAACTGAGGCAGAAGAACGGATAAGTGACCTGGAAGACAGAATGGTGGAATTCACTGCCACCAAACAGAATAAAGAAAAAAGAATGAAAAGAAATGAAGACAGCCTGAGACCTCTGAGACAACATTAAATGCAAAAACATTCTCATTATAGGGGTCCCACAAGGAGAAGAGAGAGAGGAGGGACCCGAGAAAACATTTGAAGAGATTATAGTCGAAAACTTCCCTAACATGGGAAAGGAAATAGCCAATCAAGTCCAGGAAATGCAGAGAGTCCCATACAGGATAAACCCAAGGAGAAACACGCTGAGACACGTAGTAATCAAATTGACAAAAATTAAAGACAAAGAAAAAGTATTGAAAGCAACAAGGGAAAAATGACAACATACAAGGGAACTCCCATAAGGTTAACAGCTGATTTCTCAGCAGAAACTCTACAAGCCAGAAGGGAGTGGCATGATATACTTAAAGTGATGAAAGGGAAGAACCTACAACCAAGATTACTCTACCCGGCAAGGATCTCATTCAGACTTGATGGAGAAATCAAAAGCTTTACAGACAAGCAAAAACTAAGAGAAATCAGCACCACCGAACCAGCTCTACAACAAATGCTAAAGGGACTTCTCTAGGCAGGAAACACAAGAGAAGGAAAAGACCTACAATAAGAAACTCAAAACAATTAAGAAAATGGTAGTAGGAACATACATATCGATAACTACCTTAAATGTAAATGGATTAAATGCTCCAACCAAAAGACATAGATAGACTGGCTGAATGGATACAAAAACCAGACCCATATATATGCTGTCTACAAGAGACCCACTTCAGACCTAGGGACACATACAGACTGAAAGTGAGGGGATGGAAAAAGATATTTCGTGCAAATGGAAATCAAAAGAAAGCTGCAGTAGCAATACTCATATCAGATAAAATAGACTTAAAATAAAGAATGTTACAAGAGACAAGGAAGGACACTACATAATGATCAAGGGATCAATCCAAGAAGAAGATATAACAATTATAAATACATATGCACCCAACGTAGGAGCACCTCAATACATAGAGAACTGCTAACAGCTATAAAAGAGGAAATCGACAGTCACACAATAATAGTGGGGGACTTTAACACCTCACTTATACCAATGGACAGATCATCCAGACAGAAAATTAATAAGGAAACACAAGCTTTAAATGACACAATAGACCAAATAAATTTAATTGATATTTATAGGACATTCCATCCAAAAACAGCAGATTACACTTTCTTCTCAAGTGCACACGGAACATTCTCCAGGATAGATCACATCTTGGGTCACAAATTGAGCCTCGGTAAATTTAAGAAAATTGAAATCATATCAAGCATCTTTTCCGACCACAACGCTGTGAGATTAGAAATGAATTACAGGGGAAAAAACATAAAAAACACAAACACATAGAGGCTAAACAATACGTTACTAAATAACCAAGAGATCACTGAAGAAATCAAAGAGGAAATCAGAAAATACCTAGAGACAAATTACAATGAAAACACGATGATCCAAAACCTATGGGATATAGCAAAAGCACTTCTAAGAGGGAAGTTTATAGCAATACAAGCCTACCTCAAGAAACAAGAAAAATCTCCAATAAACAATCTAACCTTACACCTAAAGGAACTAGAGAAAGAAGAACAAACAAAACCCAAAGTTAGCAGAAGGAAAGAAATCATAAAGATCAGAGCAGAAATAAATGAAATAGAAACAAAGAAAACGATAGCAAATATCAATAAAACTAAAAGCTGGTTCTTTGAGAAGATAAACAGAATTGATAAACCTTTAGCCAGACTCATCAAGAAGAAGAGGGAGAGGACTCAAATCAATAAAACAACAAATGAAAAAATAGTTACAACAGACACCGCAGAGATACAAAGCATCCTAAGAGACTACTACCAGCAACTCTATGCCAATAAAATGGACAACCTGGAAGAAATGGACAAATTCTTAGAAAGGTATAACCTTCCAAGACGGAAGCAGGAAGAAATAGAAAATATGAACAGACCAATCACAAGTAATGAAATGGAAACTGTGATTAAAAATCTTCCACCAGGGGCTTCCCTGGTGGCACAGTGGTTAAGAATCCGCCTGCCAATGCAGGGGACAGGGGTTCGAGCCCTGGTCCCGGAAGATCCCACATGCCGCGGAGCACCTAAGCCTGTGCGCCACAACTACTGAGCCTGAACTCTAGAGCCCATGAGCCACAACTACTGAAGCCCGTGCGCCTAGAGCCCATGCTCTGCAACAAGAGAAGACACTGTAATGAGAAGCCTGTGCACTGCAACAAGGAGTAGCCCCTGCTCTCCACAACTAGAGAAAAGCCCCTGCGCAGCAACAAAGACCCAATGCAGCCAAAAATAAATAAATAAAATAAATTTATTTAAAAAAATATGGCTTAAAAAAAATCTTCCAAAAAACAAAAGTCCAGGACCAGATGGCTTCATAGGTGAATTCTATCAACCATTTAGAGAAGAGCTAGCACCCATCCTTCTCAAACACTTCCAAAAAATTGCAGAGGAAGGAACACTCCCAAACTCATTCTACAAGGCCACCACCCTGATACCAAAACCAGACAAAGATACTACAAAAAAAGAAAATTACAGACCAATATCACTGATGAATATAGATGCAAAAATCCTCAACAAAATACTAGCAAACAGAATCCAGCAACACATTAAAAGGATCAAACACCATGATCAAGTGGGATTTTGCCCCAGGGATGCAAGGATTCTTCAATATACGCAAATCAATCAATGTGATACACCATATTAACCAATTGAAGAATAAAAACCATATGATCATCTCAATAGATGCAGAAAAAGCTTTTGACAAAATTCAACACCTATTTATGATAAAAACTCTCCAGAAAGTGGGCATAGAGGGAACCTACCTCAACATAATAAAGGCCATATATGACAAACCCACAGCAAACATCATTCTCAATGGTGAAAAACTGAAAGCATTTCCTCTAACATGAGGAACAAGACAAGGATGTCCACTCTCATCGCTATTATTCAACATAGCTTTGGAAGTCCTAGCCTCGGCAATCAGAGAAGAAAAAGAAATAAAAGGAATACAAATTGGAAAAGAAGAAGTAAAACTGTTGCTGTTTGCAGATGACATGATACTATACATACAGAATCCTAAAGATGCCACCAGAAAACTACTACATCTAATCAATGAATTTGGTAAAGCTGCAGGATATAAAATTAATGCACAGAAATCTCTTGCATTTCTATACACTAAAATGATGAAAAATCTGAAAGAGAAATTAAGGAAACACTCCAATTTACCATTCCAACGAAAAGAATACAATACCTAGGAATAAACCTACCTAAGGAGATAAAAGACCTGGACTCAGAAAACTATCAGACACTGATGAAAGAAATCAAAGATGATACAAACAGATGGAGAGATATACCATGTTCTTGAATTGGAAGAATCAATACTGTGAAAATGACTATACTACCCAAAGCAATCTACAGATTCAATGCAATCCCTATCAAATTACCAGTGACATTTTTTACAGAACTAGAACAAAAAATCTTAAAATTTGTATGGAGACACAAAAGACCCCAAATAGCCAAAGCAGTCTTGAGGGAAAAAAATGGAGCTGGAGGAATCAGACTCCCTGACTTCAGACTATACTACAAAGCTACAGTAATCAAGACAATATGGTACTGGCACAAAAACAGAAATATAAATAAATGGAACAGGATAGAAAGCCCAGAGATGAACCCATGCACCTATGGTCAACTAATCTATGACAAAGGAGGCAAGGATATACAATGGAGAAAAGACAGTCTCTTGCATAAGTGGTGCTGGGAAAACTGGACAGCTACATGTAAAAGAATGAAATTAGAACACTCCCTAACACCATACACAAAAATAAACTCAAAATGGATTAGAGACCTAAATGTAAGACCAGACACTATAAAACTCTTAGAGGAAAATATAGGAAGAACACTCTGACATAAATCACAGCAAGATTTTTTTTGATCCACCTCCTAGAATAATGGCAATAAAAACAAAAATAAACAAATGGGACCTAATGAAACTTAAAAGCTTTTGCACAGCAAAGGATACTACAAACAAGATGAAAACACAACCCTCAGAATGGGAGAAAATATTTGCAAATGAATCAACGGACAAAGGATTAATCTCCAAAATATATAAACAGCACATGCAGTTCAATATTAAAAAAACAAACAACCCAATCAAAAAATGGGCAGAAGACCTAAATAGACATTTCTCCAAAGAAGACATACAGATGGCCAAGAAGCACATGAAAAGCTGCTCAACATCACTAATTATTAGAGAAATGCAAATCAAAACTACAATGAGGTGTCACCTCACCAGTTAGAATGGGCATCATCAGAAAATCTACAAATGACAAATGCTGGAGAGGGTGTGGAGGAAAGGGAACCCTCTTGCACTGTTGGTGGGAATGTAAATTGATACAGCCACTATGGAGAACAGTATGGATGTTCCTTAAAAAACTAAAAATAGAATTACCATATGACCCAGCAATCCCAGTACTGGGCATATACGCAGAGAAAACCATAATTCAGAAAGACACATGCACCCCAATATTCATTGCAGCACTCTTGCATTAGCCAGCACATGGAAGCAACCTAAATGCCCATCAACAGACGAATGGATAAAGAAGTCGTGGTACATATATAAAATGGAATATTACTCAGCCATAAAAAGGAACGAAATTGAGTCATTTGTTGATACGTGGATGAATCTAGAGACTGTCATACAGAGTGAAGTAAGTCAGAAAGAGAAAAACAAATATCGTATATTAACGCATGTACGTGGAGCCTAGAAAAATGTTGCAGATGAACCAGTTTGCAGGGCAGAAATAGAGACACAGATGTAGAGAACAAATGTGTGGACACCAAGGGGGGAGAGTGGTGGGTAGTGGGTGGTGGTGGTGGGATGAATTGGGAGATTGGGTTTGACATATACACGAATATGTGTAAAATAGATTAATAAGAACCTGCTGTATAAAAATAAAATAAAATTCAAAAATTCATAAAAAATAAAAAAAGAAAAGAGAGAGAGAGAGAGAGAGAGAGAGAGAACAAGGAAGAAGCAACAACAGTTCCTTTTCTGACCTAGCTTTGGAAGTCACAGACTGTCACATCTTCCACATTCTCTTAGGCAAAGGTCAGTCACTAAGTCAATTCTGCCTCCCATTCCAGGGGAGGGGAATTAGGCTCCAATATATATATATATATATATATATTTTTTGCCTGTGCCGTGCAGCATGTGGGATCTTAGTTCCCCGACCAGGGATCGAAGCCGTGCCCCCTGTAGTGGAAGCGCAGAGCCCTAACCACTGGACCGCCAGGGAATTCCCTAGGCGCCACCTTTTGAAGGGCGGAGGATCACGGAATTCCTGGATATATTTTGAAACCATCATAACAGGCAGTGATAGAGCTGAGGAACCCAACAGGATGGTGAGACAGTGCACAGATTAACAAAAGCAGAAAGACACCAACCCATTTAGGACTAGAGAAAGGAAGGGACGAATTAGGACTGTCAAAGCTCAGGACCCAGGACCACCCAGTGGAATCGGGACCTTCAGAGGAGCTGGAGCCTTGAACATGCAGTCACTAGCGGAGGTGCTTCCCAAAGCAGTGAGGGAGACAAATGCTCTGGCTTCTTCCTTCCTCCGCCCTCTAATCTTCCGCCAGTGCCTGGAACCGGCTGAACCTACCAGGAAGCAGAGTGAAAGGGAGCCTGGGAAACAGATTTCCTTGTGATGCAGAGGTGAGCAGAGAGGTCTGGGATGGGTCTGAGATTAAAGGCCTCCACGGAGTCCCCCAGAACAGCTTATTTGATTAAGTGCTGATGTTGTGGTCAAACTTGTATTGAATTTTCATTATTTTTTATATCAATATTGTTATTAATAAAGTGACTTAAAAAATTTTTTGGTTGTGTTTTCGTTGCTGCGCATGGGCTTTCTCTAGTTGCCGCGAGCAGGGGCTACTCTTCATTGCGGTGCGCGGCCTTCTCGTTGCAGTGCCTTCTCTTGTTGCAGAGCACAGGCTCTAGGCGCATGGGCTTCAGTAGTTGTGGCGTGCAGGCTCAGTAGTTGTGGCTTGTGGACTCTAGAGTACAGTCTCAGTAGTTGTGGCGCATGGGCTTAGTCACTTCGTGGCATGTGGGATCTTCCCAGACCAGGACTTGAACCTGTGTCCCCTGCATTGGCAGGCGGATTCTTAACCAGAGCGCCACCAGGGAAGTCCCTAAAGTGACATTTTAAAACTGAAAATGAGGGACTTTCCTGGTGGGCCAGTGGTTAAGACTCCGTGCTTCCACTGCAGGGGGCACGGGTTCCATCCCTGGTTGGGGAACTAAGATCCCACACGCCGTGTAGCGTGGAAAAAAAAAAACTGAAAAAAGAAAAGAAAAATGAAAGAAAATTCTCCAGTCTCCTTTACTCTTTCCTAATTTTAAAAAAGACTTCTGTGGGACCAGAAGGGAAGGGGAATGTTAATGCCCAGACAGGAGAAAGCTGATTTAGGCTTTCTGTGGAAACAGCCTTTGTTCTTCTCTTTAAAACTTGTCAGCATTGGTGAACTGACTATGCAACTGATACAAATCCCTCATCACTTTCTAACCTGGTTTCCTAGTCTCTGCCACAACAAGCCTCTGATTCCACGAAGAAATAATTTATCTTGTCCACTCTATGTCCATACAAGAATGTGTACGTGAATGTTCATAGCAGCTTTCCTAATAAGAGCCAAAAAGTGGCAACCCAATGTCCATCAATGGGTGAATGGGTAAACAAAATATGGTCTATCCACATAATACAGTATTGTTCTGCCATAGAAAGGAATGGTATACGGACACAGGCTACAACATAGATGAACCTTGAAAACATTATGCTGGGTGAAAGAAGCTGGTCACAAAAGGCCACATATTGTATGATTTCCTCCCACAGAGACAGAAAGGAGATCAGCCTGGGGTGGGGGGCGGTATGGGGAATGGGGTATGACTGCTAATAAGTCAGCATTTCTTCTTGGGTGATTAAATGTTTTGGAACTAGACAGTGGTGATGGCTGAACAACTCTGCGGGTGACCTGACAAATCCTGAGAGCCTGTAGTTCTTTGAATTAATTTGTCTTCAGATCCTGAAATTTTGTTGAAAGATACTTGATGAGTAATTATGACAAGGGTGCTAAAAAGAAAAACCTGGGCAAAGAAGAAAATATACCATGTAGTTGATAGATTTTATAGTTTTGTGATTAGAGTTACTTTTGTCTCTTTTCCAATTTTTGATAGCATCATTACTTTTATAATATAACATATAAATTTATAGATGACTTCTGGCTGCATCTTTGGTTTGGCCACCACCATGTTTTCAAAAATTGGAGTTGAATGTATTTACATACAGCATCTATGCTTCAGTTTGCCACACTCCTCCCTACTCCCTATTGCCTTAAGCTGATGCCATCTCATATAAACTGCCTGATCCCTGAAGGTATTTGGATTTGGGTCCCATGACTTACATAATAAAACCCCCATAATATACAATTCACTGTGGTCCACTGAGATGCTAAGTGTCCACATTTTAAATCCCTGACAAGTGGAGTTAGAATGTTATTTAATCAGTTTGAAAATGAAAATTAACATTTAACATCCAGATAAAAATAGAATTGTTCTTGGTACTTTTCTACAGAGTTGGGTTGCTTGGGAAGTAAAAAAGGCTATATTTGTCAGTTTATTTCACTTTAATAGGAAACCTCTTAAGGTACAAGCAGAAAGAGATTTACTATAGGGAAATAGTGGCTTCTAAATGGGCTGGTGAGGCTGGAGAAGCAAGCTCTAGGCTGAGCCTCCCTCCAGTGAAGGCTGCCAGGATAACATTATGGAACTGACCTGCCAGGAAAAGCAGGGCCTTTTGCAAGGTGGGGAATCAGGGGACCAATACTAGAACTCTGAGTTCAGTAACACATTGTCACAGCCAGGAACCTTCCATCACCCAAGCTGCACCTGTTTCTTGACACCTGAGTGGGAAACTGGATACTGGGCCACTACTGCCCCCTATTGCCTGATAGCCTTTGAAGAAATAATCCCTCAAACTTGCACAGCATATTTATGTACATAGCGTCACCGGATCCTCATGATAACTTTACCAGATAAGCAAAGAATGTGGTGGCACATTTTTTATAGATAGGGAAATTAAGGTTCAGAGAGGTGATGGAACATAATTAAGGTCACACAGCTATGTGCAACACTGGAGTAACAATCCATATCTCATCTTCAGGCCAGTTCAGTGAACTTGATATGTCAGCTAACATGTCATGAGTGAGGTTTTTTGTGGCCCTATGCTACAGCCTAAGAGCATAGTACAGACATGCCAGGACTAGTGCCTCATGAGTGACACAGACTGGTAAATAACGATAACTCAGTAGGCACAAATCTGCCTTGTAAACACAGAGGAAGGCGTCTAGTATTTGGCAGAAGGAGGTCTGGAGAGGCCATCTGAGTTGGGTTTTGAGGGATGAGTAGGAGTATGCCAGGAGGCAAAGACCGGAAAAAAATTGTCTTAGTAGCTGGCAAGAGCTAAAGGGGTGTGGGGTGTCAGCAAGACTTTGGGGAGGTGAGAGACTTCTAATTTTGGAGGATGTAGACAAGGTAAAGTTTTTTTGTTTTTTTGTAGTTGTATTATATACATACAGTAAAATACGGAGCATTACTCTTAAGTATACAGCTTCCTGAGTTTTAAAAAAAGCGTACGTAAACACTCATGTACCCATTATTTAGGTGCCGATATAAAACATTTCCAACATCGCAGTAGGTTTCCTCGTGCCCCTTCCCAGTCTATACCCGTCCCCATCCTTCCCCAGTCGGTTGTTGCGAGGTGAGGGGAGGCTAACATAAAATCTCAAGTCCTTGGCTTCAGCCCCATTCCTCCTTCCACTTCTATTGCTGCCTCCAAATCTTTCGCCGTCTTTGTGGATAATCCTAAGAAGCTCGTGCATGGGGCGGAAGAGGTTTCTCGATACTACCGCTTTCTAGTGTGCTTCACGGAAACTTAGGCTGTACGCGAACGGGGATAGGGATACGGACGATGGTTTCTGGTCCTTCGGAGCCACCGTCCAGGCTCGGGCAGCGCAGAGCCGCCTTGTCCCTCGGCGGCCGCCGTGCGTCCGTTACGTGGCAGCAACTGGCGCCCACCAATCCACGGCGCCCGCATCAGCCCCCTCGGGTGGCGCAGCCGGAAGGGGCGGAGCTGAGGTGGCGGCGGCTGAGACGACAGCGGTGGCAGCGCTGACGGCGGCTCTGGAGGCCGCAGTCCCGGTCCTGGCTTCGGCCCCAGCCCCACCATGGTGACGCTCGCTGAGCTGCTGGTGCTCCTGGCCGCCCTCCTGGCCACGGCCTCGGGTTACTTCGTCAGCATTGACGCGCATGCCGAGGAGTGCTTCTTCGAGCGGGTCACCTCGGGCACCAAGATGGGCCTCATCTTCGAGGTGGCCGAGGGCGGCTTCCTGGACATCGACGTGGAGGTGCGGGCGCGTTGCCCGCGGCCGAGGCGGGGTCGCGCGGCCGCTCTGGGGTTGTCGGCACCCGGGGCCCGCGGGGGGAGCGGGACACGGAGGCCGCTGTCCGAGTACTGGGAGGGGCCCGAGCCGCCACCCGGCGACCCCCTAACGGTCCCTTGCCCCGCGCCCGCCCGGATTCCGGGCTCCGCTCGGGATACGGAGCCGTTGCGTGGTTGCTTTGGATTCTCAGCTTGAACGGCGTGTTGCCCTTGGAACCTCTCGCCGAGCTTTGTCGACCAGGCGCCGCGTGTCAGCTCCGGGCCCAGGAGGCGTTTCACAGTCGCGTTTAGCTAGTGGCAGGTCTCGATGCTTCCCTTCATAGCGCAAATTAAAGTTGAGACGTGGCATGGAAACTTCTGAAAAAGTAAATCGGAAGCTATGGAGGAGTGCTAGGCAGGTTCACGTTGTGTTTGCCTTTATTTTTTCACCCGAGTTAACTCGTTCTTACACAAACCTCCGGATACCTCGTTTAGCCATCTCATGACTAGGAGAGTGGAGTTGGGTCATGCAGTTTAGAAGTGACTGCAGCGTAGTATCTGGAGAAAACGGAAAATTATTTTAAGAAACTAGCAGTCCCTAAAATTTCTCCTGTGTCTATTTTTAAGTTCAGGGAATGACTCGCCTCTGACTTTCTTTTTAGGAAACCAGATGTAATTACTATTTAAATTCACCTATTAGTATGATTAATTGGGTCTAAGGATTTTCCATCTGACTGACCATCAACTGAGTGGGACATAAATCGCACAAAACAAGTGAAGTCCAGAAATAAGGAGATGATGGAAGGAATGACTGTTAAAATTAGCTAAGATCTTAAGACATCAACTATTTCAGTCTGCACGTTTTACAGGTGGCACGGGCTTCATCAGAGGAACTGACTTGAGCAAGGCCTAACAGTGGGGTAACACACTGGGGTGAGAACATGGGGCTCCCAGTTTCCAACCTAGTCCTTTCCCTTAGGCCTTTAGGCATCTCAGATGAAGCAGATTCCTTTACCGGCAGATCAATCAGGAAAACCTAGATGTGTAGCTTGCTCAAAATTCTTAGTTTTAAAGAGATTTCTTTTTTTCTGGTTTTGATATTAACAGCTACATATTTGCCTGTTTGTTGGTGGTGTTGGGCCACTTGAAGACAAGTGTAAGGTGTGTTTCTGAGGGGTTTACGTTTAAGTTGGACAAATAAGACAAATGTTGTCACATAGACAAATGTAGAGTTGAAAGGTGTTCGGAGAGCCTTGTTTCTTAAATGGGAGAACTGCAGCCCAAAGAGGTTACTGTCAGTAACTGAAGTGGAGCCAACGGCAGGTTACATTTTCTTAGAGAATGTTCTATTGCCAACAGACATCACTTACGATTTTAAATCTTTTGAGCTATCTCACGCGTTTCTCTCCTGCTTCCAGATTACAGGGCCTGATAATAAAGGAATTTATAAAGGAGACCGGGAGTCCAGTGGGAAATACACATTTGCTGCTCACATGGATGGAACATATAAGTTTTGTTTTAGCAATAGGATGTCCACCATGACTCCAAAGATAGTGATGTTCACCATTGATATTGGGGAGGCCCCCAAAGGACAAGACATGGAAACAGAAGGTGAGATGAACATTCAGAAGATTGATAACACATTCTAAGAGTTAATACTAATTCTGTGCATTTTATCCACCTGAGTGGAGTGTTTGATATTTTAGGTTCTCTGACTGTGTTTATGACCAAAAACCTTTTGTGAAATATACTTTTTATTTATCGAAATCTCCTAATTAACAAAAAGAAGTTATTGGAGGTTCATGTTTATATTTTACTTCTTTACAATTGCCATTTCAGGCAGCTTAGTCACTTGTGCTCTTTTAAGCATGTAGGTTACATGTGTCTTAGGTTGTTTGTTCTGTTAATTTGCTTATTCTGGTATATACATTTTTAGTTGCTCATTTGTATACATGACTAGTTTAGCTAAACTTTTTGTATGTGTGTGTTTATATCTTACACTTTTCTTCAGGTGGTGGAGATACCTGGGATGGTATGTGGATTGATTTTTGACAGCATCCTGTCTTTCTGCATATTTTTGTTGGCTACTGTCTAATTTCTGCTTTCCTTCTTTCTAACCTCAGTTTGTTAGCATGAGAGTGTTTTTTCTCTTAGTTAAAAAAAAAACCCTACAGCTAATTTAGAGTTTTAGAGTGGTTGTTTTTTGGTGGTTTTCTATTTGGTTACAGGAGATACAGGTTAGGTCATTTGAAACTTGGTTAGATGTGAAATGCAGTTCTAGGAGCCATGTCTAGATAAGGTGACAAAAGCTTTGTCAGACATATGTTGCAGTTGGATTAATTTTTATTCCTCAACTGACCAGCAGTGAACCCTAAATTGATTCTTCTGGATAAATTGCTTACCAGGAACCAGCATGTAAGGATTTTTTTTTTTTTTTTGGGCACAGTACATTTCAGGATTTTTGGAAACTAGTAGTAGTAGTAGAAGTAGTTTTAATAGTACTTCATAGTATTAATGTGATATCATTTGCCCTAGATAGTGAGCACTTAGTAGAGTATTTACATAAAGAAGGTGAACTGTTTTTAGGTGTTGAAATCTATAATTTAGAGAATCATACTACTAAGAAATTTCTGTGCTTGCTTTCCAGGGTCATTTGCAGTTCAGGACTTGGCTAATTCTCAAGGAGAATTAGGAGTTTTGAAGGGCTTTGACTTTGTTCATTTTCTGGAAATTAGTCCTTTCTAAATAGTCAGAAAATGTTGGCTGATGAATGTGAATACTCTTCTTAAATCTTTTAACACGATATTTAAAATTCTTGCTTTTGCTTGTTAATATCAGTGAATGGCAGCTATAAAATCAAGCTTTCCTCTAAAGCAGTGGTTCTCAGGTTAGGATGATTTTTGCCCCCCAGGGGACATTCGGCAGTATCTGGAAACATTTTTGATTCTCATGGCTGGGTTGGTGGTTGTACAATGCATTGGACAGCTTCCCACCACAAAGAATTATGTGGTCCAGAATGTCCATAGTGCTTCTCCTGAGAAACCCTTCTCTAAAGGTTCCACCTAGTGCCTGGGCTTTTCACATGAAGCTAGTGAGGGATCATTTGTGATTCCAGCCCAACTACCTTAAAATGGTAGAGGCTCTTGGTTTCTCTTAAGAAATGTAGGATTATCTGTGGAATTATCTTGGAATTCAAGATGAGGCCCAATCTTGGGCAGTCCTGAAGAAACCCCTCCGATGCAGTCTTCCCTTGTGGTATATTTTTTTCATACCTGTTTGTTCATTGTCATAATACAGCATTACGTACAAGCATACACTTATTTTTCAGAACTGTTAGTTTACCTTGCTAAAGAGAATACCTGCTTTTAAACCTTGCGTGGCTGAGAGCTTGTTTCTTCACTTGCAGTGCCTGCTGTTTCCCACTGTAGTGAAATTATTGCTTTGACTATAATAGAAGAATGTTGAGTTGGTGTGGATTTTCCTCAGAGCATCTTCATGTTTTTCTCTGCTCAGCTTCATAAAGATTAAAAGTCAGTTTTGATACTACTCCTAAATTAACATTAGAGTTATATGATTTTTTAAGAGTAGATTTTGATTTAGTTTAAATATCATTATTTATAGGATTATTATTAGGGTTTTGTTTATTTTATGTTTTGTGGCACCTCCTCCCCACCCCCCCTGCCAGTCTTTTTATTTTCTCCACTATGGTTAGCAGTGAGTTTAGTGAACTTAAGTTAGGAATTCCTTGGAAGACATTTCTTAGGGTTGTAGTCCTTTAGTTAGTAAACGTTGTATAGTATGTTTCCTACTCTGAAAAGGGTTTCTCTACTGGGAATGAACTTGAAAAAATGCGTTGAGAATTAAATTGTCATCAGTGGTCCAAAATGATGTCTGAGCCATTTCTTAAAAATAGCTTCTTTTGGGGCTTCCCTGGTGGCACAGTGGTTAAGAATCTGCCTGCCAATGGAGGAGACACAGGTTTGAGCCCTGATCTGGGAAGATCCCACATGCCGTGGAGCAGTTAAGCCCGTGCGCCACAACTACTGAGCCTGTGCTGTAGAGCCCACGAGCCACAACTACTGAGTCCGTGTGCCACGACTGCTGAGGCCTGCGCACCTAGAGCCCGTGCTCCGCAACAGGAGAGGCCACCACAATGAGAAGCCCGTGCACCGCAACGAAGAGTAGCCCCCGTTCGCCGCAACTAGAGAAAGCCCGCGCGCAGCAACAAAGACCCAACGCAGCCAAAAATAAAATAAAATAAATAAATTTTAAAAAGTTAAAAGAAAATAGCTTCTTTTGTATGCCTTCTCTGGAGGAATTTTTTGGTTTTTTTTTTTTTTTTTTTTTACTGCTTTTCAGAAAGAGATTGCCAAGTATGAGCTAATCTGTTTTCAAATCCGTTTGTAGCTCACCAGAACAAGCTAGAAGAAATGATTAATGAGCTCGCAGTGGCAATGACAGCTGTAAAGCATGAACAGGAATACATGGAAGTTCGGGAGAGAATACACAGAGCAAGTAAGTTAATGATTTGACTGGGGGCTGTGTCTGGGGGCCGTGAATTGGTGATGGTGTATTACCCAAGAGCTTGCTTGTATTTTCCTCATTTGGAAATTTTGCAAACATAAACATACTAAAATACTGACTTAAAAAAACATCTATGCAAAGATATTTTTTGAGTATACATGTTTCTTTGTAGAACTTTGTACTAGACTAGTTTATTATTGGGACATTCATTCTGAACCAAACCTTAAGAGTTTAAAAAAATGTATGGTCAGCTAGGGAGTAAGCTAATGGTTTTCGTAAAGCAGAAGGGAAAAACACTGAAAAATGGATATTGCTTTTTTTTTTTAACTTTTTATTTTATATTGGAGTATAGCCGATTAACAAAGTTGTGATAGTGTCAGGTGCACAGCAAAGCGACTCAGCCATACATATACATGTATCCATTCTCCCCCAGACTCCCCTCCCATCCAGGCTGCCACATAACATTGAACAGAGTTCCCTGTGGTATTGCATTGGTTTTAAATCACACATCTGAAACTTTTGTGCCAGTGTGGTAAATGTTATATGCTGAGGCTTAGCTGTTTTTCTAAAACCTAATGTTTAGTCTAGTTAAAATAGAAAGCATTAAACCATGAATAGAGGTACTCACCAGGTGAAGATCAGTTTGGGCTCCCAAGTTTGTAAACTGGGAATTGAGAATGTATTAGTCTTCAGAAACATTGATAATTGGAATCCCATCTTAGGTTGCAAGAGCCTGTTTTAGCCCAGGATGTAGCATTAATTATGTTGGTTTTGCATTTAAAATTAAGAGGTACCATATTGACCCACAGACCAGATGACCATATTTTAGATCCAGGTCCGCACCCATTCAGTATCTTCATCCTCCATGTTGTCCTTGGGGATAGACCTCACTGGGAGCAAGCTCGTCTGTAAATGTAAAGTGGCTTATGTCTGGAATCTTTGTTTTGAAGTTGGGGTAGGGAGTGGAGAGAAGAGCGACTCAAATAGATAAGAACAGGTTGAATTTCTTCAAGATGTGATTTCTGTTCTTCCCACCCTCTTACATCTATTCTTGCTGCTGATGGAAAGGCCCCTTTAAGACCTAGAGTGCAGACTTCACCTGTCCTTGGGAGAATAATGAGTAAATGTAACAGACTGGAGAAGTGCCTCTGTTCTCCCTTTTTTGGGATGGAATGGGGCCTGAGATGGACCAAGGCTTTTATGCATACTCTCTTGCCTCTTCCACCATGATTCCTTCTCCTTGCCTGCACTCTTGATGTCCTCACCCTCTGGAATCCCTACCTTCTCTCCCTTACCTGTCGGTTATTTTGCTCCCAGGTGGGGGCCAGCCCATTCTGGGATGAGAAGGGCAGTGAACAAAGTGTGAGGACTCAGAGTTTTCACTGCTTTGTAGTTTAAGTAGTTCAGGCCAGGTGGCTTTAAGGAAATAGGAGGTTCTTGGGAACACAGCAGCCAGAGGAAGCACCAGTCTTCCAGTCTATGGGGACATCCAACCTTATTCTCTCGTCGTTAATTTGAATGGAGATACTCTTGTATTTGTTTCACAAACAAAATAGAATTTTAGACATTCAGTTTAATTTCACAAATCAAATAGTTCCCACAATGTTGTTTGTTATTTGTACATCTTCCTATAACACTGGCTTCTCAGAGATGGCTCTAATGAGACTTTTTTTTACACTATGGTATTGTAATAGCTCTGTGTTGCTTTTAGATCAGGCTAATGTGTGAATGGCAAGAGAACAGCGTCTTATATACACACATTTTCCTAGATGGTTACTTTACTATGTTAGTATGCTTCAGTGTGTTCTATTTAAGCTTAAAGATGCATTTTTCTATAAGTGAAGGGAGAGATAAATACTTCTTTTTATGTGGTTGCTTAATATTTTGAAGTGTTTACTCAGCCATTCCCCTTTTAGACAAAAATTTTAAGATGCTAGTCATTCAGTTATGCTAGAAATTGGTTACTAAGTTTGCAGCAGAAATAAACTTCATGCCATGGAATTAGCACTAAAATGTAAGTGTTGGTGGTTTTTAGAGTTCTAGTTAATGTTCTTGGGCATGTGTCTGTTTTTAGTCTGGAAAAAACCCCACTGTTTTGAATAACTACAAGTTATCTTTCTGGAAACATTTAATTGCTTTTCACTTCTTTTTGAGTGATCATCAGTCCAGTATTTATTGCAATTCTAGTTTATCTTTTAATAAATGGTATACATACATCTAAAAATAGGACAGTTTTTCATCTATATTACTGTATTGCTCATTATTATTGTTTTTAGTATTGGCCATTTGCAGAAAAATCAGAAACTACCCAGTGCTTTTAAAAAGTTAAGGAATTTGATCAGGAAGTTGAAAGAATGTGATATAAATTGAGTGGAATAAAATAATATAGTCACGGTTGTTCCTTTGATGATCAAATTCTTAGCTTAAAAATGGGGTAAATCATGAGACTAGTACAGGTTTGTCTAGTAGTAACTGCCAGTACTGGTCCATGAAACTGAGAAACCTCACCATCTAGAGCAGATGCTAAGTACTGTACATAGTGCTCAGTAAATATTTATTGGATAAATGCTTAAAGAGAAAGGCACTTAGACTGACACATTTTGACTTGGTAGGTAGTGCTTTTTGGTTAACTCTGTGATCTTGAAATAATCTCTTGATTTTTTTTTTTTAAGTCAATTTTCTGATTCAGCAAAAAGGATTGTAATGCAGGGACTTTCTAATGTGTTGGATTGGGTTTTAACCCTAGACTGTGACCTTAGGCAGGTCACTTGTCCTCTCTTTTCTCATGCATAATCAGATTGGGCTTGACTGAACTCCATGAATCTTTAAGGTCTCATCTAGATCTAAAGTTCTCTGCTTCTAAGTTCGTTAAGTTGCTTGGGGACAAAAGACAGAGGTATTTAGAGTATTGTGAGTGTTGTGTGAAGTATTACTCTCACATGGAGTTAAGAATAGGGGATAATTTATGATGCCTATGCTGTTTTTTTTTTCTTTCTTTCTTTTTGTTAAATTTTGTTTGTTTGTTTGTTTGTCCTCAACAGTCAATGACAACACAAACAGCAGAGTGGTCCTTTGGTCCTTCTTTGAAGCTCTTGTTCTAGTTGCCATGACATTGGGACAGATCTACTACCTGAAGAGATTTTTTGAAGTCCGGAGGGTTGTTTAAAAAGCCTTTTCCTGATGATCTGAAACTCATAATTCACTGTTTACCAGACATCTTGGTCATAATAATGTCATTAGTTTCTATGTTTTTATTTTCTAAACTGTACATTCACAGCTTCTGTTTCTTTGTGATTAATAGATACTGGGGGAAAACACTTTTTTAGGAAAGTTACAGTGAAAATTTGACATGTGATTGGCATGATTTCATATCAGTTCTTTCTCCATATACAGGTCCTTCCAGAACTCAAACACTGTAAGTGGAATTAGGTGTATAGTCCTTATTATATCTTCTTTCCTTTTGTTTTCATAGTAAAATGCAGTTTGTTCAGGATAGTACTTTACTGATAGTACTTTACTAAAAATGACTGCATTCTTGGGATCCCTTATCCTGCAGTTCAAGTCATTAAAGGTTCATTTTGTTGTTGAGTCCTTATCAGAAACAACAATCTGAATCTTGACATGTTCTATCCAGCCTAATGGCAGAGCTCTATGACTAGAGGATGCTACCAGGTTGGTACTTTTATACTTTGTCTGTCTTGTTTTTGCTTTAAAGATAAGACTTAAACCAACAACCTTTTTCCCCTTTAAAGTTTTACTTTGCTTAGAACTCAATCACCTCCACTTAAAATTGTTGACACAAGCAGCTAATAACCATTTTTTGGTTTCTGCCTAACCTTGTAAGAAGTCTCTATTAAAGCCAATTCTCTGGGTGTTGCAGCGAACGGTGGTTCTTTTTCTTTCTATGCTGGCACATCCACTTTCTCTACTCTTGGCACGGAGGAGGTATGCATTCACATAATTGGAAAAATCTGGATTTGTGAAGCCAAAGGGTTAAAAAAAGCCTCTTGGATTTCTTTGCAGTGATATACAGCCACTATTTTATTTTTGATCAGTGGCATTTTGGCCACTGTTTAATTAGTGTACTGAGCATTACTGTCAGTACTAGGGTGTTTGTTTTTGTTTTTCTTGGGTCTTTCTTTTTTTGGCACATGTGAATTTTGTATAAAACGAAATGACTTTCTCTTGGCCTCTGATGATGGGTTTAAAATTAAAGGAGCATCTAGTTTTGGTGTGGGGATGATCCAGGATTATGTTGTGACTGATGTATATTGATTACTTGTACATTTGTTTTGGATCTTTGCAAGGGGAAAACTACAAGTAACGAGTTTTATATAATTAATTTAAATTTGTTACAGGTTTTCATGTTCAGGATAAACAATTTTTCAACCTTGGGTGAAAATACTTGCAACAGTTTAAGGTGACTGTGTTTTACCTTAGGACAACTGTTGCATGCCAATTTGTGTGCGTGTGTGTGTGTGAAAACACTTCAAAATTGAGTTAAAAGATGTACATTTAAAATTGGTTGTGTATCTAATCTGCCCCAGGTCCAGTAAATAAACAATTCTTTTTAAAAACAGTCTTGGTATTCTGTGTTTTATCTATTAACGATTAATTCACATTTGTTAAATACCAACTTGCTAATCATATTTGAAATGAGACATGTCATGTTTTCTGAGTAATGATGCCTGTTATAAATACGTTACTTTTTATGTCTGTAAACTTGAGGATAGTGAATAGGAACCCAATTTTAGGTTTCCCCGTGTGATTCCTTTGATGGGTTAGTGTTATTAACATCTTAAGTATTTTTTTCATTGGAAAAAAAGTTTGAGTTATTTTCACTCAACCACCTGGTTTGTGGATGTGGGAAATAACTTTAAAAGGGATCAAATGATTTGCCCAAGGCTCCCAGATGAAGAGTGATTGATGGGACCAGAATCTAGATCTCTGCCTTTAGAAATGTTTCCTCGTCCTCTATTACACTAAGGGCCTGCTAGTAATAAAAGAAACTATGGTTTATACAGCACTGTGTAATGTTCCGGCCTGACGCTAAGCGCTTTACATGGTCTGCCTCATTTATTTCTCAAAACATCTATTACCTTGGGTGCTATTATAATCCTCATTATGGAAATAAGCAGGCTTGGAAAGGGTCCCCAGATCAGAAAATTAGTAAGTAGACCCCAAAATGAAAATGCAGCTATGCGTTTTCCTTCTGTCTTTGCTTTCAGACCTGTTTGGAAGTCCTATTTTATAAAACAGTTGTCAAAGGCGTTTTGAGGATGTGATGATGGCATTAAAGTGAAAATGTTGCCTTAGGCTCTACTCTTTCACTTTCTAGTTTGAGATGACTGGAGTTTGCATAAGTACTGTCCCCATTTATTCATTCCTAAAATATTTGGATGACTGCTGTGTGTAACCAGTTGTAGGCACTGAGATAAATAGAACAGAAAAATTCCCATTATCCTAGGATTTACCTTTTAGAAATTATATGGCACATTAATGATAAATGATATGGCGGAAAAATAAAGGGTAAGTGGATTAGGAAGGCATCACTGAAATGATATTTGAAAAGTCCTGATGGATGTAAGGGAGCAAGCCAAGCTAAAGGTATGGGCCCAGCTCATAATAGCTGGTCAGTAAAAGCTTGCTGAATGAATGGACACGTGCACGAGTCAATCCAGTGGTGAACACAGGAATAAGCTGCAGTGTTCCTGTTTAGGTCTCTGACCTCACTTCCTCGGAAGTAAACCAACATTTATTGTGTAGTAGGCAGTGGATCCCCACCATGACCCTGTTTTGCATATTTGGGGCTCCCGGGCTGGGGTACATTTCTGTCAACTCTCCAGACCTACTGTCCTTTGGCCAGGACGCGGTGTTGTGCAGCCACCTGCTTCCGACTGGCAGGGAAAGTGTGAGAGCCGGGGCAAAATCCCTCCCGCCCAAATGCCTGCTCGATGTGGAAAGGCGCTCCGAGCCCAGGTGGCTGCGCTGGACGAATGGCACCATGGCCGGGCCCCCGCGGCCGGCTTTCACCCGCCAGCTGTCGGCTTTCCACTCTCCTGCGGCGAGGGCGCCTTCCCCCGCCGTCCGGAACTTTGCGACTGGAGCACGGTTCCGGGCGGGGCCTGTTGGCGAGCGGAAGCGGAAGTGTGCCAGGGAGGCGTAGTACTGGTAGCTGCGGCGGCGGAGCTAGCCATGGAGCACGTGACGGAGGGCTCCTGGGAGTCGCTCCCGGTGCCGCTGCACCCGCGGGTGCTGGGTGTCCTGCGGGAGCTGGGTTTCCCGTACATGACGCCGGTGCAGGTAGCCGGGGCCGGGGAGGTGGGCCCTCGGTGCGCAGGGGGCAATTGGGGAAGGGGAGGCTCAGGGCGGGCCCGGCAGCCGCTTAATTGGATGCGGCCGGTAGGTGTTAGGACTCGCATCCTGGAGTTTTTACCCCTCCGGCTGGGACTTTTGCCACGTCTTTCTGCTGCGCCGACTCGGGTGATGCCAAGCTGGTTAATGATCGCCAGGCAGAGGCGGCAGGCGGCGGCTCACCTGTGCCAGGGTCTTCACCGCCCTTAGGTGCTGGGACCCAAGTGCCTGGTTCGTATTCTCCCCCTACCCCTTCTAGCTGTGAGACCTTGGGCAAATGGCTTAACCTCTCTGTGTTTCATTTCCTTTCTCTGTGAAATGACGAAAATAGTATTACCAGAGGGTTGTGTGGAGATTACCTAAGACAATTTGGGGCACATCATGGGCGCTCAGTAAATGTTACCTGCTGTCATTGTTATTATTACTTGGGCTAAGTGAAGTGTCCTGGTCCAGTTTATTCATTTATTCAAGAAATTTCTTGAGGACAAACTACGTATTGGGTAATTTTTTCTAGGCTCCAGGGATTTTGCAGTGTTGGTCCCCACTCATGGGCCTTGTTTTCTAATGCCCGAGAGAAAGGGGTAAAGGAATAAGGTAATTTCAGCTGGTGATAAGTGTTGTGGAGGAGACAGTGACAAGAAGGTACAGGATAGGAGATAAGATAGGGGAGGCCTCTCGGAGGAGGTGTCATTAAGCTGCTACCTGAATGAGAAGGACCTGGCTGTGGGGTGATTGGGGGCATGATAGTCCAGCAAAGAGAAATGCCCGTGCAAATGCCCTGGGGCTGGAAATGAGCTTGGAGGAACAGAAGGAAGGCCTCTGTGGCTGGAGCAGCATGAGTAGTGTAAGAGGTGAGCAAACCGGGTGCCGGATCTTGCAGGATCTTCCTTGTAGGAGCTTGTATTTTATTCTAAATGCAGCAGGAAGCTGTCTTCCATGGAAAACTGTGCAGAAAGGGAAGGGATGTGACTGCGGCGTAGAGAATAGACTTTAGAGGAATAAGAGAAGTGAGGAGGTCCATTAGGAGGCCACTGTCAAGTTAGAGGTGATGGTGGCGTGGAGTAGAGAGAACACAGTGGATATTGAAAAGTCAGTGTTGGGATAGCTTTAGGGCTCCTGAGGGGCCAGATGTGGGGTTCATGAAGAAGGAATCTACAGGGACCCTGAGGTTTTTGACTTAGCAGCTGGGTGGATGGTGGTATCATTTATTGAGATGAGGAAGGCTGGGAAGGATAACAGGCTTCAGAGGGAAAATCAAGAGGGTTCTGTTTTGAAATGTTAAGTTGAGATGTCCATAGGCTAATCAGGAAAGGGGTGGAGGAAGCAGGCAGTGCTCTGTGCCATGCCTCGGGACTGTAGACAAGACCCAGTGTCTGCCATTGGAGTCGATGGTCTAGGTGCTGTCCACTATGGTAGTCACTCACGTGTGGCTGTTGAACACTTGAAACACGGTGAGTCCATGTTGAGATGTGCTCTAAGTGTAAAATGTACAGTGGATTTTGAGGACTTAGTGTGAAAAACAAATGAAAAATCTCATTCTTTTTTTTTTTTTAATAAATTTATTTTATTTTCGTCTGTGTTGAGTCTTTGCTGTGCGTGGGCTTTCTCTAGTTGCGGCGAGCGGGGGCTGCTCTAAGTTGCGGTGCACGGGCTTCTCATTGCGGTGGCTTCTCTTGTTGCAGAGCATGGGCTCTAGGCGCGTGGGCTTCTGTAGTTGTGGCACGTGGGCTTCAGTAGTTGTGTCATGCGGGCTCTAGAGTGCAAGCTCAGTAGTTGTGGCGCACGGGCTTAGTTGCTCCGCGGCATGTGGGATCTTCCTGGAGCAGGGCTCGAACCCATGTCCCCTGCATTGGCAGGCGGATTCTTAACCACTGCGCCACCAGGGAAGCCCCCCCACCCTGTTTGACAACCCCAAATGTCTTCAGACATTGCCAAATGTTCCCTGCGGGCACAGAAATCACCCAGGCTGAGACTTACTTGTGTTGAAGCAGTTAGAAAAGTGCTACATGTGCTGCAATGGGTGAGCTCAGGCTCTGGGGACCAGGAGTGGAGTGTGGTCCTGGAGGGGGCGACCTTGAAGCCAAGACCTGAGTCTGCTTCAAGTTCAGCTGCTTGTTGCCGCAACCAAAGGGCCAGGCCTCTTGTAACCCTGTGGGTTTTCTGCGGTGTTTATAATTAGAGGGCCTATTTAAATCGTTGTTTTGTGATACTAGAGCTGGAAGGAACACAGTGTCTTCAAACCCTTCTTGGTCCCGAGAGGAAGAGTAGGCGAGGCAGGGCTAGAACTCAGGACCCCCAAATCCCAGCTTGGCTCACTTCCCCTCCATGCCATCTGTGTAGACACCGCTGCTGTATTACCTGTGAGCTGACCCTACTGGGGCCCCTGTGGGTGACTGTAATCGAAGTCCAATTTGTGGTGGGGTCCAGTGTGACGAAGGCCAGCCTTGTGTTTCTTGGGCTTTGGGCCTCATCGGTGGAGTCACGGCATCCCCTAACCAGTGCTCTGCCATCTCTCTCTTCAGTCTGCAACCATCCCTCTGTTCATGAAAAACAAAGATGTTGCTGCAGAAGCGGTGAGTACCTTGTGTAAATGCAGCTTGTCTTCCTGTTTTCCTTCCAAAATGAACTGTGAGGAAAAGCAAACGGAAACTTTCTGCCCTTTGCAGGTCACAGGTAGTGGCAAAACACTCGCTTTCATCATCCCCATCCTGGAGATTCTCCTGAGAAGGGAAGAGAAGTTAAAAAAGAGTCAGGTGAGGATAGCTAAACGGTTTATTTTCACTTAGTCATCGGAGAGTTCACAGTTGAGGAAGAAGCTGGTCAAAAGCTTGAAAAAATATAGAAGGAGAAAGTACAGTCTGTCCTCATTACCTGCAGGCTCTGTGTTTATGAATGTGCCTGCTGCCTAACGTTTGTTTGTAGCTCCCCAGAGCAGCACTCAGTGTGCTGTCGTGCTCATGCCTGCACCTGTATGGGGCAGCGACAAATGGGAGTCGCCTTATGGCACTTTCCCAGCCGAGTCTCATCAGGGCGATACTGCCTTCTTGTTCCAGCTCTCAGGCTGTAAGCACGTGTCCTTTTCCCGGTCAACTTACTGCTGTGATTTTTTTTTTTTTTGGTGATTTCACTGTTTAAAATGACCCCCAAACATAGTGCCGAAGCGCTATCGAATGTTCCTGAGTGCAGAGAGGCTGTGATGTGCCTTACGGAGAAAATACATGTTGCATAAGCTCCTTTTGATAGTGCTGTTGGCTATGAGTTCAATGTTGATGAATCAACAGTATATATTAAATGAGGTGTCTTTATTTAATAATTTAATTGAAGTATAGTTGACTTACAAAATAAGGTATCTATAAACAGAAATATGTGTAAAAGAAGCTTATGTATTGATAGGTCCACACAAATGTGGCCAGAGGCTTGCAGGAACCTAACCCCGTTTCCCCAGGGGCAATGGTCCAGTGTTCACTAACAGCGTATGTGGCCACTTTGTAGAACAGAACGAGGACTGACTGTAATTCAAACTACAGTTGACCTTTGAACAGCATGGGTTTGAACGGTGCAGGTCCACTTAAATGCGGGTTTCTTTCAGTAGTGAATAACTATAGGTCTACACCAGCCGAGGTTGGTTTAATCCCTAGATGCGGAATTGGGACATGGAGGAACCAAACCGGTTGTGTGGAGAGCCAGCTATAAATAATTTGCGGATTTTCGACTACTTAGAAGGTTCACATCCCCAACCCCCACATCATTCAAGGGTCAACTCTCGATGTGTACTGTGACCGGGCATGACTGGGCACTGCTGAAAAAGCCCAGGAAGTGCTGTTTCTCTGGGAACCTTCATCCATTAGGTGAAGGGTGCAGTCTCGTGTGAGTTCAGCTCTGCAAGCCCTGGGCTCTGCTAATCATGTGCCTTCCCCCGCGTGGGCAGGTTGGCGCCATAATCATCACACCCACGCGAGAGCTGGCTGTTCAGATAGATGAGGTCCTGTCGCATTTCACGAAGCCCTTCCCACAGTTCAGGTAAATGGGAGGCAGGGTCCCTGTCAGCCATGGGCTGTGATTTTGCCTGACCTGCTCAAAGACACTTGTCTTGTTTTAGCCAGATTCTCTGGATCGGAGGCAGGAATCCTGGAGAGGATGTTGCGAGGTTTAAGGAACACGGGTAAGTTGCCTTGCTCGCTCTTGGCATTGAACCCAAGAGGAATCGACACATGATCTAGGCTTAACCGGAAACCCCCTGCTTCAGAAGCCCCCTCCCCACAAAAAGTTCTTTCTTCAGGCCAACCTCCCATTTTGCTCACGGGCTCATGATCTCGTCCCTCCCGTGGTGGTCCCTGACCTCGCCCCGAGCCCCAGACACACAGATGATCCACCTGTCTGCTTGGCATCTCCCCAGGCATCTCACAGCTGTTGCAAACGCGTCTACAACAGGAGCTTGGAATTTTCATCCCCAGGCTTGCACCTCGTCTGGAGCTTCCTGTTCATCTGCCCCCGTTGCTTCTCCTGAAGTCAGGGGCCCAGCCTCAGCTCGTCCTGGCCCCTCCACTCCCCCTCACAGCCAGTTGGCACCATGTCCTCTGCGTTTTCTCTCCAGAGCGCATCTCTAACCGTCAACCTTCCCATCGCCACCTCTCCTGCTCATTTCCCCCCTGGACTCCTGCAGTAGCTTCTCTGTCTCTCTCTCTCCTGTGTGTGTCTACTATTGCCCCCAATAGTCCACTCTCCGCGTAGCAACCAGAATGCCAGTCGGGTCATGTCACTCACTGAAAGCTCTTCAGTGGCTCCTCCTGGCCCTTGGGGTAGATCCTAGTGTCTGCCTAGGGCCTGTGAGCCACCACTCTCCACTGCTGCCCGCTTCACAGCCCGCCCTGCTGCCACAGTGGGCTGGCGTTCTCCCAGGTACTGCACGTGCCAGGCTCTTCCGTGTCTCCAGGAGGCTCGGGAAAGTCGGGGTGGTGTCTGTCCGGCAGCATTTTACCTTCAGAGCCTAGTGAGGCGCTGAGCACACGGCTGGTGTTTAATAAACATTCGGAATGCGTGTTTGAATACGCGATGGCCATCACTCCTTGGCATTTTATTGTCCCATGATGAATAAGGTTTGTAATGAGCAGCAATAGACTTTGTGCCCAGTTTGTCAGTGAATCTCAATAAAGAAAACTATTTTTCTTGAGCACTTGCTGTGTCCAGCTACAACGGGAGATACTTTGCAGCAGGGGTCACAGACTCGAGTTGCTACAGGGCTCAGAGGATAATATAAACGTGTGAAGGGGGTGGGCGGGGAGTGGGAGGGACTGGCTAGTTCACGCCTGAGTACTCACCTCCCGCTGATCGCTGCCCACAGAACTCTGGGCTCAGTTCTCCAGGTTTTGAATGTTTTAAAAAGAATATGGAATTCCAGATTTCTGTGTGTTATCTCCAGGTTGTTTTAACTGTTGGCATGTAATTCACATTTAAAAAAAACAACAAAACTTTCCTGCAGGCCACCCAGTCTGTGGCGGCCACGTTTGGCTTTCAGTCTGCGTTTGTGATCTTTACATAAAATTATCTCTAGTTCTGTTCACATTCTCATTTTATAGATGAGTGACCTGGGACGTAAAGTGGTTGAGTAAAGTCAGGGGGTCAGCAAACCCTTTCTGTAAAGGAGTAGATGGTAATTATTGTAGCTTTGTCGATCACACAGTCTGTGTCATAACAGCTCACCTCTGCTGTTATCGTGTGAAAGCCGCCGAAGGCAACCCATGAATGAAGGAGGATGTGTAATTATGTGCCAATAAAATGTCGCGAAAACAGCGGAGTCCAGATGTGACCTAAGAGCCAGTTTGCTGAGCCCTGCCCTTGATCTCAGCCTGGAACCCAGACCTGTCCCCTCACGGCGCAGCCTTCTCTTCCCACTGTGGTGGTCTCCCTTCTCTTCGCTGGCATTTTAGATGACTTTTGCTGGGGGGAATACAAAACTTGGTGTTTGGAATCACAGAGGTCCCCGAGATCCAGCGAGTGCGGTAAATGTTAACTTTGTTTTCATAGTGGGAACATCATTGTGGCAACCCCAGGCCGCCTGGAGGACATGTTCCGAAGGAAGGCAGAGGGCCTGGATCTGGCCAGCTGCGTGAGGTCCCTGGAGGTCCTGGTGTTGGATGAAGCGGACAGGCTTCTGGATATGGGGTTCGAGGCGAGGTACTGGAGTTTGGACTTCGTGGGCTTCGGGTGACACAGGATGAAAGGGAGCTCAAGATGGAATTCCTTTATTACTCCATGACTGTCTCTATTAGCCACATGTGACTTTCTTTTTTTAAATAAATTTATTTATTTGTTTATTTTATTTTTTGGGTGCGTTGGGTCTTCATTGCTGTGTGCTGGCTTTCTCTAGTTGTGGTGAGCGGGGGCTACTGTTCATAGGGTACACGGGCTTCTCATTGCGGAGGCTTCTCTAGTTGCGGAGCACGGGCTCTAGGCGCGTGGGCTTCAGTAGCTGTGGCACGCAGGCTCAGTAGTTGTGGCTCCCGGGCTCTAGAGTGCAGGCTCAGTAGTTGTGGCGCACGGGCTTAGTTGTTCCACGGCACGTGGGATCTTCCCGGACCAGGGCTTGAACCCGTGTCCCCTGCACTGGCAGACAGATTCTGTTTATTGATTGATTGATTGATTGATTGCTGCCTTTGGTCTTTGGTGCTGCGTGCGGGCTTTCTGTAGTTGCGGCGAGCGGGGGCTACTCTGTTGCGGTGCGCGGGCTTCTCAGTGGCTTCTCGTTGCGGAGCATGGGCTCTAGGCACATGGGCTTCAGTAGTTGTGGCACACAGGCTCAGTAGTTGTGGCTCACGGGCTCTAGAGTGCAGGCTCAGTAGTTGTGGCGCATGGGCTTAGTTGCCCCACGGCATGTGGGATCTTCCCAGACCAGGGCTTGAACCCGTATCCCCTGCATTAGCAGGCGGATTCTTAACCACTGCGCCACCAGGGAAGTCCCCACATGTGAATTTCAAATCATTAGGTTGATTAATCCTTCAGATTCTACCACACAATTTAAATTCCATTTCTTATGTCTTTGATGTTCTTAAGATGTGTTTTCCTTCATGGCTTCTTTAAAAGTTTCTGTGAGTTTTAAAAAAGTAAGTAGCTTTATTGGGATATAATTCATATGTTACACAGTTCACCCATGTAAAGTGTACAGTTTCATGGTTTTTAGTCTCAAAAAGTTTTGTCTTAATTTCACTCTTTTAATTGCCCCCCATTGTAAAAGTAAAATTATATGCTTACATTGAAGAAACCTTGGGAAAATGAGAGTATAGAGAAGAAATGAAGATCGCCCATAATCTCACCTCCCAGTAGTAGCTACTGTAAATATTGTGATGGTTTTCAGTCTTCTAAAATAACCTGTTTAGTATCATAAAACACCAT
The DNA here is from genome assembly GCF_039906515.1 of Pseudorca crassidens. Lineage (NCBI taxonomy): Eukaryota > Metazoa > Chordata > Mammalia > Artiodactyla > Delphinidae > Pseudorca > Pseudorca crassidens. The sequence goes on from NC_090307.1 coordinate 85,712,129, forward strand.
TTTTTGATTATGCTGATAAGTGAGGGGTTAAGATGAGCCCTCTCTTTTTAGCATAAACACCATCTTGGAGTTTTTGCCGAAGCAGAGGAGAACGGGCCTCTTCTCGGCCACTCAGACACAAGAAGTGGAGAACCTGGTGAGAGCAGGCCTCCGGAACCCTGTGCGCATCTCGGTGAAGGAGAAGGGCGCGGCGGCCAGCAGCACGCAGAAGACCCCCTCCCGCCTGGAGAACTACTACATGGTGAGCGCTGGGTGGTCTCACTGACTCTTGCAGGCCATCGAGGAGGATGTACAGCGTGGGAACTGGGGTTAACAGTGTCGTGTACTTGAAATTTGCTAACAGAGTAGTTCTTTAAATACAAAAGGGAGCTATGTGAAATGATGGGTGTGTTAATTCAGTTGATTACGATAATCATTTCACAGTGTATGTGCATGTCATCACTTCGTACACCTTCAATGTATACATGTATAGATTTTTAACGTGTAAATATGCTTAAATATGTACAATTTTTATTTGCCAATTATACCTCAGTAAAGCTGGAAAAACTAAAACAAGTATTAAAAGCCAAAGCAATTTACTGAAAAAAGTTACTAATTTTTTTTGACTTGAACTGCTTTCAGTAAGCTTAGTTATGTTTTTTTTGGGGCCGTGCCGCACAGCACGCGGGATCTTAGTCCCCCGACCAGGGATCGAACCTGCCCCCTGCAGTGGAAGCACGGAGTCCTAACCATTGGACTACCAGGGAAGTCCTGTTTTTCCTTCTAAATGATCAGCTATAATAATTGTTTTAACAACTTATTAGATTTTCCAAGTTTTATCAATATGGTATACGGTGTTCCCACTGATATATGTTAACTCTTAGCAATTAAAACAAATAAACAAGCAAATGGGACTGCCCTGGCTGTCCAGTGGTTAAGACTCTGTGCTTCCACTGCGGGGGCACGGCTTTGATCCCTGGTTGGGGAACTAACATTCTGCATGCTGTGCGGCACGGCCAAAAAAAAAAAAAAAAAAGCCAAAAATAAGTGCTCTAGAGACTGGCTTTCAGTTTTCTAGGAAACTAAATCTATAAAATGACACCCTGTGGCACATTTTTTTTTGCAGTACGCGGGCCTCTCTCTGCTGTGGCCTCTCCCGTTGTGGAGCACAGGCTCCGGACGCATAGCCCCAGCGGCCATGGCTCACGGGCCCAGCCGCTTCATGGCATGTGGGATCTTCCTGGACCGGGGCACGAACCCGTGTCCCCTGCATCAGCAGGCGGACTCTCAACCACTGCGCCACCAGGGAAGCCCCTGGGCACTCTTAAGTAATACAGACCCTTGGGTCCAATTCCACAGCTATGAATCGTAATCTGTATGCTGTGTCCAAGGATCTGCATTTTAAAGACCTCCCCGGGGGTGGTGGTATGGCCGGCATGGCGCTGTCTGCATGTTGGGGTTTGGGAGGTACTTACTGCACTGGGTGACTCCCTGTCCTCAGTTACATGACTTTGTGACTTACGTGTGTCAGCAGCCCAGGCTGATGTTTATTCTCATCTCGGTAGACTGAGTAACATTCTGACGAAAGTCTGTCCCTTTTCATGGAGGAAATTAGATTCCTTAAAATTTAAGGCCGAAACTGAAAATAGCTATGGGGTTATTATTGTCAGCAAATTTGTTTTTATTTTATTGGTTTTCCTTTTTATTTTATAGGTATGTAAGGCAGATGAGAAATTTAATCAGCTGGTACATTTTCTTCGAAATCATAAGCAGGAAAAACACCTGGTCTTCTTCAGGTAATACTTCTGGGGTTCAGCCGCACCCAGAATGTGCACATGTGTGTAGCCTTCAGGTTTGGAATTCCCTTCAGGTTGTTTGTCTGTTAGGAATGTGTTTGGCTGCAAATGACTTCTGCAGCTCAAGCTGGAGGGGTTTATTTTTCTCCTGTAAAAAGAAGTCCAGAGGTAGGCAGTTCCTGACATTGGTTTCTGTCTCGGCAACGTCAACACCAGTGTTTCTTTAACTGTCTTGGCCTTTCCTTCCTGTAGGTCACCTCCTAGTTTTAAGATGACCACTGTGACACCTGCTGCCACGTTTGCATTGAAAGCAGATAAAAGAGGAAAGGCAGGGAGGGGGGAAGGGCAGTCCTTGCTATATCCAACCCTTTTTTTTTTTTTTTTTTTTAATATCCAACCCTTTTAATCAGAAAAGCAAAAGACTTTCTCAGACAGCCCCCTCCCAAGCTGACTTCTGCTTTCGTTGTATGGGCCAAAGGTGGGTCACCCAGCAGCCCCTCACTTTAGGAGATGGGAAAAAAACAAGTGGGTAGCTGTCCCAGCCTCTGTAGTAGAGGGAGGTGAAGGAGGAAGTGGTTGGGAGGGTGTTTGATCCACCAGCCTAGTGTCTGCCACACTGGGGTGTGTCCTGTTGTCAGAGCGCAAGATAGGAACAGTTGTGTGCATCCTTCGGGCTGTTTTTTTCCTCCTCCAGATATACCTGTGGTGTTGTCTTTTTGGCAATACCAGAATAATTTTATGTTTCTTTTCCATCCATCATGTCACCAATAAAATGCATTAGCTGTACTGTCCCACAGTTAGAAATACAAGCTGGTACACACACACACCACACACACACACAAACACACGAAACTGAAACAAAGATTTCATAAAACTGCGTTTGACTAGGTGGGATGCATTCTGATGCTTTCTGTTTTGTTCTGCTCTAATTTTTTAAAAATGCTGGTTGGTCCAGACTCACTAAATTGATTTCAGAACCCACCAGATTGCTTTCAGGATCTGTGGGTTGTGACCCTAGTGTGCAAAACTGCTTTATTATGTACTGATGTGACTCTTGGTGGAAACTGGGGAATCTGGCAGCAGTCAGTTAGCACAGGTGTTTAAGACAGGAGATTTAGACAGGAGTTAGCCCGAATTGGAATCCTGCAGCCTGGTGTAGTGGGAAAACATGGGAGACGGAATCACACCTTCCTTCTGGTTCTCCTCTGCCACTCACTTGTACTGCCTCTCTGGAAGCTTCAGGTCCCTCATCTACAAAAGGATGTGACATCCCTTTGGAATCCCTCAAGTAAAAAAGGTGAACTTTATTAGAAGGGGGCTGTGTAGGGAGCTCACAGACTCAAAGAGAAAGTTGGGTGCACCACCTCTAGGGAAGACAGGATCTGGGGGACCCAGATGGCCATCTCTTTAGGGCACAGCCTCATTGGGATGACCCTGCTCCAGTCCCCTTTTGTCCTCGACTCCAAGTCCAATATCCAGGATAGAGGACCTGATAGGTCTGACTTCTGCTGAGCCCTTGGGAACTGCACTGAATGGGGAAGAAGCAGTTCCCTGAAAGAAAAGCAGGAGTAAAGCTATATTTAAGACGTCATCGTTCTTGTTGTGAAGGACTCCTTCCATTTAATTAGTTCCTCGGGGAGCCAGGGAGATCCCCTTGCTAGAACAGCTTTAGACAGGAGGAACACGTTGTTTGGGTTTTAACTCCTGCTGAAGGGGTTTTGTCAAAAGATTGGCCTTCCCTTGGCCGAGAACTTAGTTGTGGATGATAAGCACAGCCATTCTCCTCTGCAGTCTCCTGGGACGACTGGGGGGTCCCCACTGCATCTAGTGCTTGCGGCCTCCCTCCCCCCATCGCAGGAGGACCAAGGCGGCCTACGACTCTAAGCCCTCTGTCCCCTCTCGCAGCACTTGCGCCTGCGTGGAATACTATGGAAAGGCTCTGGAGGCCCTGGTGAAGGGCGTGAAGGTAATGTGCATTCACGGAAAGATGAAATATAAGCGCAATAAGATCTTCACGGAGTTCCGCAAATTGCAAAGGTGGGTTGGCTTCCTTGGAGATGGCGGATCTCCAGCCACTCTGCTCTTTTGCAGGTCGCTCTGCCTCGAAACCCTCACATGTGTTTCCCTGCCTGGAACTCTCTTCCTCCTCAGCCTGGTTATCACATCTTCTCTGTATAAATATCCAGAGCCCCTGCCCTCTGTCCTGACCCCATTACACTTTGCTACACTGACTTCCTTACTTATCTGTCAACTTCCCTGCTAGGTTGTAAGCTCCATAAGAACGGGAACCTGTGTGTTGTGTTCGCTCCCCCAGTGGGGCTTTGGTAGCTGTTTGTTGAATGACGGAACAGACAGGAGCAACCCGTTAAAGGCTGTAGATTGTCAGCTGGTGGCTAGGCTGTAGGGAACTTGTGGCTCTAGTGATCATAACTTGATTCTGTTTGTGCATAGAAATAATACTTCTCTGTGTTTCTTAATCATTGAGCCTTCTGGCTATGTTAAAAGCAATCTTTTAGGCAAAGTGATAGAATTGATGGATACATGACAGTCTGGGAGGGAAAATTTCATTTGTTTTTTTTAAACGGCTGCAAAGGATTAGACCAAATACTGTGGGTTTTTTTTTTTTTCTTTTCCCTCAATGGAAATATGCTAATTTAAAAAATCTTTTCAGTGTTTCCTCCCCACCTTTTTAAAGATTTCACTGACAACTTGTAAAGTCCTAGAGGTTCTTAGGAGGAAGAAAAATCAAAATGTTATTCCTATATATTTGCTTCTGTGAGATTCTGCAACCTATGTTATTACTGTCATCCCTCAGTAAAGACTGCTTGATGGTGAGGGAAATAGTGGCCTCCTTACTCAGTGTGGTGTTTTCTCATTTTCTAGTGGGATTTTAGTGTGCACTGATGTGATGGCCCGAGGAATAGATATTCCTGAAGTAAACTGGGTTTTGCAGTACGACCCTCCCAGCAATGCCAGGTACAGCATGAGAGAATGTTACCCACTCTGTCTAGGAATCTAGGCTAATGAAATAGGAATCCTGAGGAAGAAAACATAATGATGGTTGTCAAAACATTACGAAATAACAAAAATAGGGGAACTGGTGAGTTATCATTGATAGGTCATTGATAGGTCAATAGTGATACTATATTATCACTGAAATTTCAGTCATTTTCAAATACTTTTTTTTTTTTTTTTTTTGCGGTACACGGGCCTCTCATTGTTGTGGCCTCTCCCATTGCGGAGCACAGGCTCCGGACGCGCAGGCTCAGCGGCCATGGGTCACGGGCCCAGCCGCTCCGCGGCACGTGGGATCCTCCCGGACCGGGGCACGAACCCGTGTCCCCTGCATCCGCAGGCGGACTCTCAACCACTGCGCCACCAGGGAAGCCCCCTCAAATACTTTTTAATTTACTTATTTTTAAATATTTTGGCTGCGCCACACAGCATGTGGGATCTTACTTCCTTGACCAGGGATGGAACCCATGCCCCCTGCATTGGAAGTGCAGAGTATTAACCATTGGGCCATCAAGGAAGTCCCTTAAAGTTCTTGCAGAAATGCACATGATAGAGTGTTTAAAGGAGAACAATATATACACCATATATGAAGATGTCAGTTATTATCTGAAAGCAAGCATATATTCCTGATAAATGCCTCCAAACATAGGAAAGCATCTGTAAATACAAACTCCTAAGCAATAGTTGTTACTTCCTGTGGGGGGCGTTCCTCATAGGTCACTTTTATTTTCTTTTTTACGCTTTTCATTGTTTTTCAGTTTTTCTACTGAGACTGCTTCCTCCTACCTATACCGTCAGATAGGCATAAATTTAAAAGTTTTACAGTTCATAGTAAATGTCTAACAGAACCCTCTCTGGTTTGCACGTGTACTTTAATAGCCAGCTCTTCTATAGCACTAATAAGCGGCGGGTTGGGATGGAGCTCCTCGGGTCATTTTAGGTGCATCAGCCGTGCGGCTGCAGGCCTGTGCTCTGCTCGGCCACCGTCACGTGGTGACCACGTTCCCGCTCCTTGTTGTTCACAGTGCCTTCGTGCATCGCTGTGGCCGCACAGCCCGCATCGGCCACGGCGGCAGCGCACTTGTGTTTCTCCTTCCCATGGAAGAGTCATACGTCAATTTCCTTGCAATTAACCAGAAAGTAAGCTGTCTTCCTTTTTCCTATGGAATGTCCAGTGCTGGGGTAGTTGAAAAAGTTCTTTTCCAGCAAGTGGGGTCCAGAACTTAGATTAGGGGTTGCAGACACACAGGGGCCAGGCTGGTGATGTCCGTGCGGGAACCTGGCTGGCTTTATGGCTGTGGAGAGGCTCTGGGGTATGGCCACTGCTTGGCCCCAGCTAAGTATCACTAGTTGGGAACATAGACCTATGTTACCATACTTTCCAAGCAGAAATCAGGATTGTTAGGTAAAATCTCATTTTAAACTTTGCTTTAAAATTTTTAAAATACTTTCTGGACCAAGTAAATACTTTGCTTGGATTTGGGCTTCCAGGCCTCTGCTTTAAGATTAAAATGGATGGTTCTGCCTTTGGTTTTATTGGCACTGGCTCTTATGGGGTAGCCTTGGTTGGGGATGAGGTGATTCCAGCCAGAAGTGACGCTGTGGTCCCTGTGCAGTGCCCCCTGCAGGAGATGAAAGTCCAGAAGAACACAGTAGACCTCCTTCCAAAGCTCAAGTCCATGGCCCTGGCTGACAGAGCTGTGTTTGAAAAGGGCATGAAAGCTTTTGTGTCATTCGTCCAGGCTTATGCAAAGCATGAGTGTAACCTCATCTTCAGATTAAAGGGTAAGTTGGACTTCACATAATTGTATCTCCATCTGAAACATCTGGTGGTTTTAGAAGTATTACAGGTATGAAACTGCTTTGTTTTATAAAAACGTCAGGCCTTATTACTCAGCCATAAAAAGAAACAAAATTGAGCTATTTGTAATGAGGTGGATAGACCTAGAGTCTGTCATACAGAGTGAAGTCAGAAAGAGAGAGACAAATACCGTATGCTCACACATATATATGGAATTTAAGGGAAAAAAAATGTCATGAAGAACCTAGGGGTAAGATGGGAATAAAGACACAGACCTACTAGAGAATGGACTTGAGGATATGGGGAGGGGGAAGGGTAAGCTGTGACAAAGCGAGAGAGAGGCATGGACATATATACACTACCAAACGTGAGGTAGCTAGCTAGTGGGAAGCAGCCGCATAGCACAGGGAGATCAGCTCAGTGCTTTGTGACCACCTGGAGGGGTGGGATAGGGAGGGTGGGAGGGAGGGAGATGCAAGAGGAAAGAGATATGGGAACATAGGTATATATATATAACATTCATTTTGTTGTAAAGCAGAAACTAACACTCCATCGTAAAGCAATTATACTCCAATAAAGATGTTAAACAAAAAAAGTCAGGCCTATGCCAGGTTTAATGTATTCTAAACATTTAAAAGAAAGTCTTCCTAGGAATTCCCTGGTGATCTGGTGGTTAGGACTCCGAGCTTCCACTGCAGGGAGCATGGGTTCGATCCCTGGTTGGGGAACTAAGATCCCATGTGCTGTGCAGCGCAGCCAAAAAAATAAATAAAAATAAAATAAAACACAGTCTTCCTTGGGTTTGAGTAGACAGAATACACTGGCTGCTGAGTATTCCTTTTTAGTAAAAATGTAATTATTTTAATTCTAATTAAAATGAGCCCATTAGGTCACTTAGGTAGACAAAATTATATTGCTGTGAATGTTCTGTGGGTTGATGCCTATAATCCTATTTTGGGTGTGCTAACTGCAGTGTTTTGGTTTAATCAGATCTCGATTTTGCAAGTCTTGCTCGAGGTTTTGGCCTGCTGAGGATGCCCAAGATGCCAGAGCTGAGAGGAAAGCAGTTTCCAGATTTCGTGCCTGTGGACGTCAGTACAGACACCATTCCATTTAAAGATAAAATCAGAGAAAAGCAGAGGCAGAAGCTATTGGAGCAACAAAGAAAAGAGAAAACAGAAAATGAAGGGAGAAGAAAATTCATAAAAAATAAAGCTTGGTCAAAGCAGAAGGCCAAAAAGGAAAAGAAGAAAAAACGGAATGAAAAAAGGAAAAGGGAAGAGGTAAAGTTTGCATTTTTATTATTTAAATACTCAACTTAGAATTCTGAACAAGTTTCACTGAAGTGTAGTATATAGTTATCTTCTAATAGGAATTGCATAGGACTCTCAGATTTCTATACTCCCTTGGTGGCTTGGGTGGGGAATGCGCTGTTTGTGGAAGCTGATCTAAGCTAGTTACTGATTAAAAATTGCTGGTTTCACTTAGAACACTGTTGCTGAGAAATTCAGTAGCTTGTTGATCTCTTCTGTACTCAGGGTTCTGATATCGAAGATGAGGACATGGAAGAACTTCTTAATGACACAAGTCTCTTGAAAAAGTTTAAAAAAGGCAAAATTACTGAAGAAGAACTCGAGAAGGGGCTGTTGACGAGTGGCACAGGATCAGTCAAGACAGCAGATTTGGGGATCTCAGATTTGGAAGATGACTGCTGATTCCTGCCGCTCAGGCGAAGTGCACGAGAGCAACGGGAATGCCACGAGCTGCCCTGCGCTCGCAGATAGCTTGCGCTCGCGTGTACTGAACAGCAGAACTTCAGCAGACGTCCGGGAAGACCCACCTCTCCCAAAGCTGCTGTTGCAGACGGCCATGTGAGGGGTTTCACGCTCATGAATATTTTATGAAAAACATACCAGCCTTTGGAGTCTAACAGAAGAAAATGTAAATTAACTGAGTGTAAATAACAGATGTCAGTATTTATTTTGATGGGTTAGTCAAAGAGCTCATTGGTTTTTAACACAGAGATACTGATGTAGACTTGATTTTAGGCCTTTTAAAATTCCTCAGTGTTTTCAGGCACCTGATCTCCCTGGATGTCCTTCTCCCTGGACTTCAGTTCTCTCTTTGATGTACTGTGCAGAACACCTGCACAGCCCCTAGTACTGTTTTATTGGTGAGTATCTGAAAAACAGAGGAAGCAAGTCATTCTGGAAAAGAAAATTATTATGCCTTCTGTTGAATAAACTGTATTTCATTCTAACTGTGCCTTAAGTGTGTGAAGGTGGCTGCATAGTGTCTTTACCAAGATGGACAATACATTTGGGCCTGGGGTCAGCTTGCGGTACCGATGCAACGCCATATCAAAATCTTTCATACAATTTGAAAAGATGCTGAATTGTTCCCAAGAACAATTTTAAAAAAGCTGTTCAGGACCCAAACATGTTTAAATTCACATCTTTCCCAGATACAGAATTAAAGTTTGCAAATATTCTGGAAGGCATCTTCGTAAGTGGTGAGGCATGTAGGATACTCCTGCCAAAGACGCTGTTTCTGTCTTGGGTTCTCATGTTAGTTTCCACTCTGTTTGGCTTGATCCTTTTTTTGGAGATGACAGCCCTCAGCTCATGTTCACTGCTGGAAGCCTGATGCAGATTCAGCAAGTGTTTCCTGCCTTTCTCACACCGTGCAGGCACCGTGTAGCCTGCATCCTGGGCGGCTGTTGGTTGCTGGAGGGGCGCCTGGCCGCAGTTAGGACCCCTGCTCTCTTAGGCCTGCATGGCTTTCATTGATGCTTCTGGCAGATAAGTCTGGAGTGTGGGGAAGATGAAGGGAGGGGGACGCGGCACATCTTCTTTCATCAGTCAAGCAGCCAATAATCTAACTTGTATTTCTGGAAACTGGAAATGAATGAAAGTGTCTGGAAACCATAAGCACAATTTAGGTTGGGTTCTAGGGGAACCATGAACATATTTCAGATGGGACTGAAATGAATAAAAATTCTCCAAGACGTATGATTTTAAGTACTTAGTCGATAAAATTTCATAAAAAACAATTCAGTTTTCGCCTGGCTCATTGAGGGGCCAAGAGGCTGCTCCCAGCATCAGCTGTTCGCCGGCAGGAAAGGGCCCGGCTGTTACAGATAGAGCTTGATGAGTTCGTCGCTGACTGCTGAGGGCGTCAGCACCCCCAGGTCTGTAAACAGCAGTGTGATTAAGGAAGGGGAGGTGTAGTCGACCCACGGGTGCTCCTCTTTGAGATCCTGTCCAGTCTGCGTGGACTTCAGAGTATCTGCCTTGTACTGAGGAGACAGGAAGCATACGTTAGTCTGCCCCACGTGTTCAAGGCTCTGAACTGGAGAGGCCTTGGCCTGAGCAATTAGTGTGCTCCTGCCTCAAAGTGCTCTCTGGAAACGGGGGGAGGCCAGCTGTGCAGCACACTGGCGAGGGGGATGAGTGTGGCTTGGGTGAGCAGATCATTAAAGAAAAACTTAAGCCACGTGTCCCCTCACTGGTGTGCTGGATTAACTCCTCCAGACCTCTCAAGACAACCGTTTAGAGCATTTACAGAGTGCTTACTAAGTGCTAGGCACTGTGCTAAGTTCTTCCCATGGATTATCTCAGAATTGTCATAACCCTTGTACAGATGACTGAAGTTCACAGAGCTTACAATGAAAGGACTTGCCCAAGGTCACATGGTTAGTAAGTGGTGGAGATGGCAAGTGAGCCCAGACAGCTGAGCCAAAACTTCGACTATTACCAGTTTCCCCTGCCTCCTTGGCCTGTATCTAGTGCTTAATTGAATGAGAGACAAAGACTTAAATTCTGGGGACAAATTAGGCTGTTCAACAGCCACCAACTTACCTTTGTATCCTGAGTATTGGAAAAAATAGTGGGAAGTGAACAACTTAATGGAACATTCTTAGCACTGCGTTTTTCTTCAAAGGTTTCAGTTTAGACTCAAATACCCCTTCAAATATGTAAAACTCTTGCCTTAAACTTATCTGGGACATCTTGCTGGTTTAGTGGGAAGAGCCGTACAAACTTGAAACTTTCTGCAACAACATAAAAAGGCTTGTTCCGTGCTTTGGCACACACGGCCATCTGGTTGGTTCCAATCTGGGAAGTCAGAGAAAAGCGGAGAAGGGTGAGATCTTATGGCATATCTGAAGTGGAAGCAACAGAAAGTATATGAGTGAACGCAATATATGTACTTCTGGCTTTGGAATTACAGAAGACCTTTAAAAAGGAAAACACGTTTCTCCAAAGATATACAAATGGTCAACAGACACATGAAAAGATACTCAAGATTCTTAGTCATGAGAGAAACACAAGTCAAAACCACAATGGGATACTGCTTCACATCTACTAGGGTGGCTATAGTTGAAAAAAACAAGTGTTGGCAAGGATGTAGAGAAATTTGGAATCCTTGTACGTTGCTGGTAGGAACGTAAAATGGTGTAGCTACTGTGGGAAACAGTTGTGGCAGTTCCTCAAAAAGCTAAACACAGAAATACCATGTGACCCAGCAATTCCACTCTTAGGTATATACCTCAAAGAATTGAAAACAGGAACTCAAATAGGTAATCGTACACCCGTGTTCACAGCAGCATTAGTTACAATAGTCAAAGGATAGAAACAACTCAAGTATCCATCAACAGATGAATGGATAAACAAATGTGACGTGGTACATTATGCAGCCATAAGGAGGAATGAAGCACTGACACATGCTACAATACAGATGAGCTTTGAAAACATCATGCTAAGTGAAATAAGCCAAACTCAAAAGGACAGATATTGTATGATTCCACTTATATAAGGTACCTAGAATAGGCAAAAATCATGGAGGGACAAAGATTAGGGGATGGGGAGAGAAAAATGGGGAGTTTTGCTTGATGGTGACAGTTTGGGGTGACGGAAAAGTTTTGAAGACAGACAATGGTGATGGCTGCACAACAGTGTGAGTGTAATTAATCCCACTGAATTGTACACTTAAAAATGATTAAAATGGCAAATTTTTATGTTATATATTACCACATACAACAAACTATCATGAAATCTTTCCATGTTAAGCAACAGATAAATTTTAAACATTATACTGATGTCAAATATGCTCCATTAAAAAGAAAAACCAACCAAAAGCTAAATTCCAGTTAAAGCATGTTTTGAAAAAATATAAATTACTTTCTCCTAATTTACACAAATCAGTCTCCAAAGCAGGAAGAAATCTGAACAAAATTTGACCGCTGCAATGGCTCATGGGAACTGGGAAGCCATTGGCTGCAGTGGTGGAGTCTTGAAGCTAAGCAGGGTTAGAGGAACGAATCATTAACAATACAGTGCTAGCTGGATGTCTGAGGTCAGTGATGTAGCTTCCCGCCCTGACCAAGGGCCCGCGGAGAACTGATGCTCCTACCTTGTTAATGATTCCTCCGTTTTCAACAACTCCTTCAGCACCAACAATGACAAGATCCACTTTCTCCATGATGTAGCTAAGGAAATTAAAAACAATTTTTTAATGCTCCCTCTTCTTTGCTCTTCTTAGTAGCAACATCGCCTGCAAAGATTAATACTCCATTTTCACCAAGGTAAGTTCCTCTCATAACTTTCTTCCAAAGAGCACTGAACTCATGAGACAACCCCTGGCACTGTTACCGGTTCTGCTACAGGGGCACCAAGACCTGTTTTGGTCATGACACCACAATAAGACGTGTAACTCTCCCTGCCACCCAGTAATGTACGTGCATATGTGTGTAGCTGAAGCAAGGATTTCATGACCCGGCATTTATCCTTACTACGTGTGGCACATTCTGTTTTCCTTTCTACATTAATACAGACAAAATTTAAAGACCTGATGTGATCTGAAGTTGGAAAAAATGTTATGTAATTCAAGAATCTTGCAGGTAGGCTGAAGGCCAATCTACCTTTTGAAATGAGCAATTAGGGACTTCCCTGGTGGTCCAGTGGTAAAGAATCCACCTTACAATGTGGGGGACGTGGGTTTGATCCCTGGTCAGGGAACTAGGATCCCACATGTCGCGGGGCAACTAAGCCCGCGAGCCACAACTACTGAGCTCGTGCGCCTCAACTAGAGAGAAGCCTGCGTGTCGCAACTGAGACCCGACGCAGCCAAAAATAAATAAATAATAAATAGATCTTAAAAGAAAATAAAATGAGCAATTAGTAGAATTCTTTAAAATGTTTACTCTTAAACACATTCCTAATTTCCTTAATCATCTCCTTATGTGTTTTCTTCCCAAGGGATTATTACTCCTGTTTTCTCTTGGAAGGCACGCTGTCAATCCATGGAGCATGTCGCCTGGGCTTTAGGAGTGAAGTTGCACAGGTGAGACGAAGAATCCCAGAGTGCCACTGAGGGCAGCCCGTGTCTTCAGATGAAGAGGGAGCACTGGTCACATGTGCTGACCTGACCTCTGCACCTTGCTCTTAAAATGCACTATGATACTGCCACGTCAATGACTCCCCCTCTCCCTGACATCCTATAGTCCTGTCTGTACACTATCAAGGCCTTATAATGAGCTTGCTGGTTTAGCCCAGCTATCAGTTAAGAGGCGGGACGCTGCCCAGTCCAGTTTTATGAACGAGACTCAAACCTTCCAACTGGAAGTGCTGTTCCAAGCCACCCCTGGGAGTGGGCGAGGAAGAGTAATTGTGGCGGGGGAAGCCAGGCACTTACCCAACAGCGGCATCCAGTACGACAGTGACGGGGACACTGAGGTGGCAGAGGGCTTTGGCCATTTTCTTACTGAAAGTGACAGTTTGAGAGCATTAGAAAAAAGTCCAGGAAAGTCCCATAGTGGTGTATGGTGAGTCACTTAATTTGGACAATGATAAATCACTTTAGCTGGAAACTCAGTTCAAGTAATGGATTAAGGGGCACATCCTGAGACTTTGGACTAAGGAAACAAGAATTTGGGTCCTTTAGAAGGAAGTATGTGTTTTAGGAGAACTGCGCTCTTAGGGATACAAAAAGATATGTAAATTCAGAAAAAAAGGGTTTTCCTTTTATTATGTTCTGGCTAGATATGTGGCGAATTATCTATTCCTTGATAAAAATCTTTCAATTGCTGTTCCTCTGACTTAAGTACTAAATAAAACCCCTAGATCCTGTACTGTGACCTACTTCAGATTCACGGTGATTTTTCTTCCAGGGGCAGGAATGGGCACTGTCAAAGGCAATGCTGACTGATTGGCAAATCAGGGGCCTATTCTGGCTCCTCTTAAAATGGATTCTAATCCTCAGTTTGCTCTTTAAAAGGACTGCTGGGCTCATAACCAAATGGAAGGATACTTGCCCTGATAAATCAGGCTGTGACTCTGTAATGTACACACTGAAACGCTTCTTGGCCGCCACGGCTGCTTCCAAGACTCTCAGGACCACTCTGGAGTAGGCGTGAGTTAATATTCTCTGTGGGCACAGAAAGCTCTGTCAAAAGGGCAAGCTTCTGGCAATCACCCATACTCTATGACCCTCTGATGCGTGTTCCTGGTACCCTAAAGCTTCTCCGTATGCTTTCTCACAAATCAGCTGTAATCAGAAAGGAGATCCTTGATAGTACACTGAGTTTAAGCCCATATACAAGCTGAAAAAGTTTTCTGCCGGAGGAATATATTATGGGTCTCCTCTTCTCGTAGCAAGCGCAGAAGTGACATCTCCATGTGGTGTTACTCAGATACAGAAGCCTTTATATCTGAAGGCTCTGTTAGGTTCCTTTGGGTTGGCTTCCCTAATGGTTTGCACTCTTGGGCATACAGGCACCAGGCAGGTAGCATAAAGGAATGCAGGGGGCCGGCTGGGGCCAGCAGCAGAGTGGAAAGGCTGAGCTCCAGCTGTTGTCATGTGGGCCCACTGTGGTCAGATCATCTGGTTTTTCTAGAGGCACTGAAAATCCAATATTTCAATGTTGGCTAATTTTTAAAAACTTATAAACGCTGTTTGGGGTAAACACAACCCATCTGTGGACTGGATACAATTTGCAGATACTTAGATGTAATCTCTGCTCTGGGGAATAGAGTGCAGAGGACAGTGTAAGCAAGGAGGAGGGATGTAGCTCCCTAGCTCCTTTCTGGGCCTCGCCCAAGAGCTTGTTAGAAATGCAGGTTCTCAGGCCCCACCCTTGTCCTACTGAATCAGAATCTTCATTTGAAAGATCCCCAGGGGGTTCATCTGCATGTTCAAATTTGAGCAGCTGTGCTGGAAATTTAGCCAAAATAGCACTGATGCGGGTGGTTATTACACATTCAACTCCACTAGAGCAAACGAATCCTGCAGCGAGTCTGCAGAAGGAGAAGGCCTCGGTGAGAGGCAGTCACAGGCTTGCCTCCACTTGGCCCCAAAATGGCTTTGTTTGCAGCTGGCTTGCGTACAAGTTCCACTCGCATCTATTACGTCATTTATTTAATAACATACTCCAAAAAAAAAAAAGGCTTCAAAAATTGGGAAAGGGGTAATAGACAGTGGACAAGAGTCCAGATGCAAGTGAATACTTTTATGGTCGATGGAGGCTTAGATGGCAAAAGAAGGCATGCTGCCGGGAGAGGAGACGTCATAAAAGTTTTACGACCCCTTTGCTGGGAGACTGACTTGATGTGCAGCTCCCGTCTTTCCTCACTCAGCTTATCAACACTTGGTGGTATCTCTGTAAGAGCGTTTGGAATGAAGATGAAAAATCTCAATCCAGTGCTAACATTCAGCAGGAAGACAGTCAGTATGAACCAATGACAAGAGCTGTGTTAATTTAATTCAGATTAATTTAGTACATATCCAGTAATAAAAAATACTTTTTTTAGTAAGACACCTTATCAAATCAAGAATCATCCATGCTGTCCCAGGGTTTTTCTCTGCCTGTTTAAAATGACAACCGCCTATGATAATAATATCTACATTTAGACAGTGCTTACTATGTGCCGGGCATAGTGCAGAGTCCTTACACATACCATCTCATTAATCCTCACAACACCCCTATGAGGTAGGTGCTGTTATTACCCTTATTTAACAGATGAGAAAACTGCAGCACAGAGAGGTTAAGTAACTTGTCCAAGGTTACACAGCAAGTAAGTGGCAGAGTCAGGATTTTACCCCAGGAGTCTAACTCCAAAGTCCTTGCTCCCAATCACCACACATAATCAAGATCTACTCACCGCCCCATCTTTGATGAAAGTATGGCACAGATCTGCAATTTTATTTCTCGACAGTGATGTTCTCCTGAGAAAAATCTCTCCCCGCTCAATCATGATCTTTTTACATTTGGAGTAATCCTGGGAAGAAAAGAGCAAAATGAGGTGAAGGGGAGGATCCAGATAAAGCTGAGAATATTTGTGGCCAAACAGAGAAACAGAGAGGTAACCGAGGAGGGCAGGGGCTTACGGAGTATTCCAGGGAGGTAAGGCTGATGAAGCGCAGGAAGAGCTCCCCGCCCGAGGACACGGCCACAGAAGAGTCCACGCCACACAGGGTTTCTATGGCACTGGTGAGATTCGCTCTCAGGCCCTGGAGTGTCTCCCCTGGAATGATCACATGAGGAATGTGACGTTCATTTTTGACCCTTGATGGGTCTGTGATTCACTCACTCATTCAACCAGTGGTTACTGGGTGCAGGCTGTATGCCAGGCGCTGTTCTAGATGCTAGAGATACATCAGTGAACGGGACAGGCAGGGTCCCAGCTCTGACGGAACTCCCTTTCTAGTGGGAGAGGCAGACAGTAAACAAGCACACAAAGAAATCAACAAGTTAATTACAGACTGAAATGAGGACAGAAAAAAGCAGAATGATGAGAAAGGGGGAGCTACTTTAGACAGAGTTAACAGGGGTGGTCTCTTGGAGTGCAGGCCTAAGCAGAGACCCGAGTAAGAAAGGATCCAGCCGAGTAAAGGTCCAGTGGGAAAAGTCTCAGATGCAGACTATAAACGCAAAGGTCCCAAGAAGGGAATAAACTTGGTATGAGAAACAAAGAGAGGCCAGAGTGAAGCACAGCTCAGTGAGGGACAGCATAGAAGGAAATTAAGTAGCAGTGACAGAAGAGGTCTGCGGGGTGGGGTAGGTAAGGCTTAGGTGTTTGGATTTTTTTTTTTTTAATACTTATTTATTTGGCTGCCCTGGGTCTTTAGTTGCGGCATATGAACTCTTAGTTGCAGCTTGTGGGATCTAGTTCCCTGACCAGGGATCCAACCCGTGCCCCCTGCATTGGGAGTGCAGAGTCTTAGCCACTGGACCACAGGGAAGTCCCAGGTGTTTGGATGCTATTGTAAGTGCAATGGGAAGAGGCTGGAGGTTGTCTTAGAGACATGCATCTCTAGGCCAGCGCTTTAGATTAAAGAACGCTTTATTATTTTTATTGTTATTATTATTATTTTGTTTATACCCAGATGCTTACATTTAGGATGTCTGAATTAGTAGTAATCACAATGATGACATTAAAACCAGAATTTATACTGGAACATTCTCTACAGCAACTGCAAAGAAACTTCCACAAGACAGAAGCTCAATAAATCCTTGTAAAGGTCAACTATTGCTATAATTTAAGCTTCAAAGTTAACCTGGTATAATATGGTCATTCTTTTTTGTTTTTAATTTTTTTTTCTTTTATTTCTAATTCTTTCTTGAATTCTATCACTACATTTCTGTTTTTCTAAATCTGATTTATATTATGTCTCATGTCTTGTACCATTTAAAAAAATTTTAGCTCATTGTAAAATAGCGTGTTATGCTTTTTTTTTCTGGTTGTCGTTCTTTTTTGGGGGGTTTATTTATTTATGTTTTGGTGTGATTTCATTGTCTGCAGGGATGTTATTCTCATTCTGTCTTCCTTACAGTAACTTTTATGGCGTTTGGACACAACCATTTCATTTTTAAGTAAATGAGTTTTCCTGAACTTTTAGAAAAAGACTTCGTTCAGTTGTCTTTTCTAACCCCACAGAGCTCCCTCTTCCATTGTTTTATGTAGTGTTAAAAAATACAGTAGCTTGCTTTCTGAGATTTCTTGGTTCTGTTCTCCTCCCCAAATCTTTTCTGGACTTTCTCTTTCTTTCTTTTCCTTTATTTTTCATTACCCCAACCTTCTGCAATTTTGATTCCACTCCCCACTATTCAGTGGGGACCCTGGCAGGAAGAAGCCCTGGCAGGTCAGTTTTGAGAAAATGCAGGATCTATGCTGGTCTAGCCCCTTCAGTCCATCTGGCTGGCTCCCTGCACTCACCTGCTATTGTAGTGAGAAGAACCACAGCATCCCCCCAATTTCAGCTGCTACTCTCAAAGTGAGACAGTGCACCTCAGATTGGGACTTGAACCCACATGCCGGGACTCGAACTCGGCCAAAACATACCGTCTTCCAACTGAGATCACACACCTGGTTTCAGGACTTAATGAAGCTCAGGTTCTTGATGTCTCATCACAGAAAGAATTCAGTGAGAAACAAAGTGATAGATAAGAAGTGCATTTATTTAGAGAGAAACACACTCCACAGACAGAGCGTGGGCCATCTCAGAAGGTGAGAAAGGCCAATATGGTCATTCTTGATTCAAAGTATATTTCATTGAAAGGAGACCCATTCAATGATAACTTGAGGGCTCTCTTCACATTAAAAGGACAGAAAAAGAGGGAGGAGCTGAGCTTGGGGCTGCATTACCTTATGTAGGCACACATCCGTCTCTCACTTGCTACACTTCTAACAGTTATGAGCAGACTTTCCTAACACCTGGAGTGATGGAGGATGACCGTCTTTACCTTTATCTCTCCTCAAGTATTCCAGCAAAGTCCGGATGGCAGCTACTGCTGAGGCCATGTCAGGATCTTCTTTCATCTGAGACTTAAAGTATTCAATTAACTCTGGGAAGGGAGAAAAAAGTGATTCATCAAATTCATTTAGCAGGATAGACGACCAGAGAGCTTATCAATGACTGTTGACTTTAAAAAGCAAACTAATTTAAAGAATATTTTCTTTGCAGGGTGTTTGGCTTCAGGGGCACCATAAATGTTGACGGGAATAGATATGACATCACTCTACTATTTGCAAACTCTTTCTCTCTCATTTTGCAAAAGCTAGCCATGTACAATGGCATAAAATTTAAGCCCCATCAAAAGGTAGTGAAAGGTCATTCTCCCCCTTATCCTAGACCCCAAGTCCGGAAAGAATCCCAGAGCCAACCTCCTTACCGATTTCTCCTGCACCCTCCAGTCTATGCCAAGTCAAGCGTATTCACCTACATACATACATATGTACATGTATGTGATGCAGAGGCCCACCCTGCTCTTATTTTTTTTTACATGAAAGGTACTGTATACACATTAGTTTGCCCTTGTTCTTCACTTAATAAAACACCTTGATAACCACATTAGACAAGCAAATCAAATACGCCTTTCTTTTAATTCTAGTACCAGATCCAACAGGGCAGGGAGTCTTACTCATACTTCACATATGAGGAAATCAAGACTGCGAAGACCTGCACATGCGTCCGAAATCTCACTTTTTTGGACGGCACTGGAAAGCGTGGGGAGAAGGGGTGTCCGGGGATACCCCCAGGACCCATTCCCTGGATACAGGAGCAGCGAGTGGTTTTAGTTGTAACTAGAGGAACCACATCCAGCCAAACAGCCTGAGCTTGGAAAGTGACCTCTCCCGGAGCCCAGTCTGGGCGTGCGAGGTGGAGGGATCCCTGCGCGGCTCCGCTTTAGGCCCAGCAGGCCCGTCGCGTCCCAATTTACCCTTGTCGTCCATGGTGCCCTCTGGACCGCGGGGCCCCAGGGGCCCAGAGCCGCTCGCGCCACTTGGATGGGTCCAGCGACCGCACGGGCTCCGAATCACAGTGACCGACAGCGTACAGCACGGCTCTGCACGGCTCTGCACGGCTCTGCACTCCACTTCCGGCGCCTTGGGGGCGGGGCTGTGGCTCCGGCTCGCGGCCCGAGCCCAGCACTCTCTTACGTCACTCGGAGGCGCCGGAAGTTGGGGTGCGCCGTACCCCGGAGGCCCGCTTGACTGCAAGCGGCTGTTCGCTGAGGGAGACGGGCAGCTATGGTCTCAGACGGTGAGGGCTGCGATGGCGGGACCCGGACCCCGGGGCTGAGCAGACTTTACCCGGCCAGGGCCGGCCAAATGGAGTATCAGTATATTCTGGGGGCTGGGTGGAGCTTGTTTGGTCTTTAGAGGAGTAGCGAATGTACTCATTCAGTAAATATTTTTGGAGCGCCTCTTGTGTGCCCGGCGTTATTTCATGCCCTGGGAGATACATAGAGAACGTTACAGACTCGTGGAGGTTACCGTCTAGTGAGCGAGACAGACAGTAGGCAAGTAAATAAAAATAATTTTGAAGGGTGACAAGAGCTGTGACGACAATATAAAGTGATGATGGGGTCGATTGTGATTAGGGGATGATCAAGAAGGAGCTGCTTTCGATAGCGGTCCAGGGAAGACCAGTGATATTGAAACTAAGACTTGAGTGACTTTATAAAGACCCTGTGGCAAGTTGAGCCACTACATTGCAATGGGAAGACGGAAAGGGGGCACCCGGGGGTAGAGGAAGGTGGAGAGACTTTCGTTCATACATTAAGCTACCAGTTATAGAGCCTGATACCTTAAAGGGAGAAAAAAGGCCAGGGTGGTGGGAGTAGGGTGGGCTAGAAGGATGAGATCAGGGAGCTAGCCAGGTGCAGGGCCCTTGTGGGGCTTGATCTCTATTTTAAGTGTAATACAAAGCCGTTTTAGGGCTTTAAGCAAGGTAGGTTTACTATCTGATTTACGATTTTTTTTTTTTTTTTTTTGACCACGCAGTATTTTGCGGGATCTTAGTTCCCCGACCAGGGATAGAAGCTGTGCTCCCTGCAGTGGAAGCGTGGAGTCCTAGCCACTGGTCCTCCAGGGAAGTCCCTGATTTATGATTTTAAAAGATTACTTTGGCTGCTGTGTGGGAAGTGGACTGCGGAGAGCAAGAGTAGAAATAGGTCCTTTCAGAGGCCATAACAATTGTGCACGCATCCTTCATCTGTTTTAATCAATATCACAGCCCTGTGAGGGACGCAGACCTTGTATGGCCTCTGTCTACAAATGTGGAGGTAGAGACCCAAAAAAGGAAATTCATAGTGACATTCCATGTGTATATGGATACACACCTCTCCTGACAGGCAGCACTTTCTGTTTTTCTCAGGCTTGATAGTAGCAAGGAAGGCCCTGAGAGTTGGGAGGTGGGACCTGATGGAGAATAAGGCCAAAGGCTTTTGGGTAGAGGAGTGAGGGCCTGTGGGAGACACAATTAAGTGCCTCTTCTGTGCCAGGCACTTTCTTCTGTGATTTATGCAACATTACGTTATTCATTCCTCATTCTTTGAGGAGTCCACGGTTTAGAGGGCAGAGCTGGGAAGAGAGATCAGAAACACAGCTAAGTGTAAAATGAGGTAGTGAGTGCTGTCATGAGAAGAGAAGTGATGCTGTTGGTGTTCAGAAGTAGGCAGTGGGGCTTTGAAAAGCCACAGTCATTAGAGTCAAGCAGATCTGTCTTCAGAGTTGGGTGTTAGCTTTGCTACTTGCTAGCAGGCCATGTGACTTAGAGCAAGTTACTTTCTCTTGCAAAAGAGAAATACCATGTTTCCCCTAATCTAAGATAGTATTGATTATGAAACGTGCTTTTATTTTATTTAATATACCACTAAGAGAGAATAAAATGTGATCAGTCATAAGGGTAAGATGCCATCCTCAGTTCAGCATCTGTCAAACTTAAAAAAAAGAAAAGAAAAGAAAAGAAAGGAGGGAGTACATCTTATAAGTGGTGAAAGATAGCAAAAGATAGCAATAAGTCCCTTGCCGAGTTGTCAGCATGGGATGGGATGATAGGATTACATGTGCCGGACCTGATGCAGAGGGGCTGAGATTTCCAGTCTCCTGAGATGGGGGAGCCAGGACCTGTTGGAAGACCTAGGGAGGACTTCTGGGTGAAGACGTAGCATTGGTTTGGGGCCTTAGAGAGTAAGTAGGATTTGGGTATGTAAGCAGACATCAAAGACGGGGTGGGATTATCCTGATACAGGGAACAGGGAACTGGAGGATGGAAAGTATGGGGGCAGGAAAGGCATTGTTGCTTTTTGCTATTAAATGAGCATCCTGTTTTTTTCGTAACAGTGTGTGCTTATGGGTTCATATGTCTGTCACCTCAGAACGTAGGCTCCTTGAGGGCTTGGACTCAGTATCCTCAACACCTATCCCCAACACCTAACACTGGTACTTAGTGTAAATGTTTGTTGAATGAACTAATATGTTAAGTTAGCCTCTTTAGTTGTGTCTGTCACTTTGTAGAGAGTAGCCTAATTTTTTTCACAGTAAAATCTTGACATAGCAAGTGCTTTCCACTCTGGTTTTCACCTTGTTTTTTCTTTTTTTCTTTTTTTTGGCCTCACGGTTTATGGGATTTAAGTTCCCCGACTAGGGATCGAACCCAGGCCCTCTGTAGTGAGAGCTCGGAGTCCTAACCACTGGATCGCCAGAGAATTCCCCTCATTTTCACCTTTTATAGATTGGTTCCTAAGTATAATTGACCTTGCTGCTAGGTGATTTGATGGACTTGGAGCCAAATTGATTCTGTGTCTCCCTTTAAATCTACCCCCCCTGCCATCCCATGCCTGAAATTCTACTAGTGATTCTAACTACTGGTTAATCAGTGCTTTCTGTCCTTTACCAGCCATTTAAAATGCATATGTCTTTGGATTCACAAAAGAGATATTTATTGATCATCCACCACATGCTAGGCATTGTGCTCGGAGCAGAGGATAAGCAGTGACAAAAGAAACAAAGCTTACATTCTAGTGCATGAAAGGTACAGATGTACAGGAGGCAAGCAAGAGCTTGCTAAGGGCCCCCAGAGCTTTAAATCTTTAAAAGAACTTGGCCTTGTGTTAATTTCATGATTGTAGGATGATAAACATGTGAAGGCATGTAGTGGTGCTTGCTCTGGATCTAATTTACAAATCGAGAATGTTAGATTTGTTTCACTTTTATGAGGCTAATGTTTTTTATTTTTTGTTAATATTTTCAGAAGATGAATTGAATCTTCTGGTTATCATAGTTGATACCAACCCAATTTGGTGGGGAAAGCAAGCATTAAAGGAATCTCAGGTAAGATTGCTTGAGAAGGCTTTTGGATAATTCTGGTTTGACTGAGTATATGTTTATGTTGCTTTTTTATTAAGGTATAATTTACATATCATAAAATTCACCCATTATAATGTACAGTTCAGTGTTTTTTTTAAGTAAAAATCACAGTAAAGTTGTTTAACCATCACCACAATTCCGTTTTAGAACATTGCTATTTCCCCCCAAAGTTCCCGTGTGCCTGTTTGCAGTCACTGCTTCTACCCCCTAGTTGTAGGCAACCACTGATCTACTTTCTGTCTTTACGTTGACTTTCCTGGACATTTCATATATCGATTCCATATAATATGTAGTCTTTTTTAAAAAACACTTTCTATTTTGAAATATATTGTTTTGAAATAGTTACAGACTCACAGGAAATTAGAAAAATGGTACAGAGAGGTCCTGTGTGCCCTGGCTTCAGCGTCTCCCAGTAGTAACATCTTATATAACTGTAGGGCAATAGCGAAACCAGGAAATTGGCATCAGTACCATCTACAGCCTTTATTCAAATCACAGCAGTTTTGCATCCACTTGTGTGTGTATGTTTAGTTCTTGCAGTCTTATCACATGTAAGATTAGTGTAACCCCAACCAGAATCAAGATACAGAGCTGGAAAAAAAAAAAAAAAAAAGATACAGAGCTGTTTCATCGCACAGGAGCTCCCTGGTGGAGGCATCCTTCATGGTTGCTGTAACTTTCTAGTCCCTGGTACTAATCTACTAATCTGTTCTTCATCTCTAGAATTTTGTTATGTAAATAAATCAGACAGTATGCAACCTTTGAGGCTGGCTTTTTTTCACTCAACATAATGCCCTTGATCTATTCAAGTCGTTCCATGTACAGAAGTTTGTCCTTTTTATTGCTGAGTAGTAGTCCATGGTGTGATGTACCATAGTTTGTATAATCGTTCACCTATCAAAGGACATTTGGGTGGTTTCCAATTTTTGGCAATTACATAAAAAGCTGCTCTGAAAATCTATATACAGGTTTTTGTGTGGATGTAAGCTTTCATTTCTCTGGGATAAATGCCCAGAAGTGCAACTGCTGGGTCGTATGTTAATCACATGTTTGATTTTATAAGAAACTGCTTTACTGTTTTCCAGAGTGGCTATACCATTTTACATTCCCACCAGCAAAGTATGAGAGGTCCAGTTCTTTGTATCTTTACCAGCATTTGCTGTTGTGACTTTTTTATGTTAGCTGTTATTATTATTATTATTATTATTATTATTAGCCTCACCTTGCAGCATGCAGGATTTTAGTTCCCCAACCAGGAATTGAACCTGGGCCCTCAGCAGTGAAAGCACAGAGTCCTAACCACAGGACTGCCAGGGAATTCTCTCGTTAGCATTTTATAGTTTTCATCAGACAAGTTTTGTAGATTTATACCTAAATACATGTTTTTTAGCAACTGTAAATGAGTAGTATGTTTCAAATTTTGGTTGCCACCTATTTAATATTAGTATATAGAAATATGATTGATTTTTGTGTGTTGCTCCTATATGCTGGGACTTTGCTTAACCTACACTTACTTATTAGTCCTAGCAGTGTTTTTTTTTTTTTTTTTTTTTTTCGGTACACGGGCCTCTCACTCTTGTGGCCTCTCCCGTTGCGGAGCACAGGCTCCGGACGCGCAGGCTCAGCGGCCATGGCTCATGGGCCCAGCCGCTCCGTGGCATGTGGGATCTTCCCAGACCGGGACACGAACCCGTGTCCCCTGCATCGGCAGGCAGACTCTCAACCACTGCGCCACCAGGGAAGCCCACCTAGCAGTGTTTTTTAGATTCCTTGGGATTTTCTAAATAGACAGTCATGTCATCTGCAAGTAGGCACAGTTTTATTTTTTTCCTTTCCAATGCACATACCTTTTATTTTCTTCTCTTGCTTTATTGTACTCATAAGACTTACAGTACTACATTCAGTAAGAGTGGTGAGAGTGGACATCCTTACCTTGCTCCTGATCTTAGAAGGAAAGCATTCAGTCTTTCACTGTTAAGTATGGTGTAAACTGTAGCTTTTTTTTGTAGATGCTCTTCATCCAGTTCAGGAAGTTCTCTTCCTAGTTTTGCTTGGAGATTTTTATCATGAATGGATGTTAAGTTTTGTCAAATGATCTTTCTTCATCAATTAATGATTTTTCTCTTTAGCCTGTCAATATGGTGGATTACACTGATTGATTTTCAAATATCGATCCAGCTTTGCATTCCCAGAATAAACCCCACTTGGATTCAGTTTTTATCTATTTTATGATAGATGCTGGTCTATAGTTTTTTTTTTTTCTTTTTTGTACTGTTTGGCTGATTTTGGCTTAAGGGTGATACTGGCTTCATAAAATGAATTGGGAAGTGTTCTCTTCCGTTTTCTGGAAGAGATTATTTAAAATTGGTATCAGTTCTTTAAACTTTTGGTATAGTTCTCCAACGAAATTGTCTGGACCTGGAGATTGCTTTTTGGTGAAGTTTTAAACTATGAATTAAATTTCTTTAGTATTAATTAAACTATTTGAATGATCTTTTTCATGTTGGGTGAGTTTTGGTAATAGGTAGTCTTTTGATTTTGGCTTTTTTCACTTAGCGTAATATTTTTGAGGTTCATCCATGTTGTAGCATATATTGGTGGTTCCTTTTAATTACTGAACAGTATTTTATAGTATGAATATACCTCTTGCTTCCCTGGTGGCGCAGTGGTTGAGAGTCCGCCTGCCTATGCAGGGGACACGGGTTCGTGCCCCGGTCCGGGAGGATCCTACATGCCGCGGAGCGGCTGGGCCCGTGAGCCATGGCCGCTGAGCCTGCGTGTCCGGAGCCTGTGCCCCGCAAGGGGAGAGGCCACAACAGTGAGAGGCCTGCGTACCACAAAAAAAAAAAAAAAAAAAGCTACTTTGAATGAATATACCTCTTGTTTATCTGTTCACAGACATTTAGATTGTTTCCCCTTTTTGACTATTATGAATAATGCTGGTAATTCACAAACAAGTCTTTGTATGAGCATATGTTCGCATTTCTCTTGAATAGTTAGAGACCTATGAGTTGAATTACTGGGTAATATGGTAAGTTTAGACTGAACTTTTTAAGACGTTGCCAAACTTTTCAAAAGTTGGTACACCCTGGGACTTCCCTGGTGGTGCAGTGGTTAAGAATCCGCCTGCCAATGCAGGGGACAAAGGTTCGAGCCTTGGTTCAGGAAGATCCCACATGCTGCAGAGCAACAAAGACTGTGCGCCACAACTACTGAGCCCGTGAGCCACAACTACTGAAGCCCACGCACCTAGAGCTGGTGCTCCGCAACAAGAGAAGCCACCACGATGAGAAGCCCGTGCACTGCAATGAAGAGTAGCCCCCACTCGCCGCAACTAGAGAAAGCCAGCCCACAGCAACGAAGACCCAATGCAGCCAAAAAATAAAATAAATAAATGAAATAAAATAAAAAAAAAAGAAGTGGCCAAAAAAAAAAAAGTTGGTACACCCTTTTCCATTCCCATCAGAAATGTATGAGAGTTCCAGTCTTGTCTTCACATCCTTGCTGACGCTTGTCTATCTTTTTGATTATAGTCATTCTAGTGTAGGTGGTAATATCTCATTTTGGTTTTAATTTGCATTTCCCTAATGACTAGTGATGTTGAGTCTTTTGTTCGTATGCTTATTAGCCATCCATATATTTTCTTTGGTGAAATTTGTATTCAAATATTTTGCCCAATTTAAAAATTTTTAAGTTGGACATTTTCTGAATGGTGTCTTTTTTAAAAATAACTTTATCAAGCTAGAGTTGACATACAATGAGCTGTACATGTTTAAAGTGTTTACTTTGTTATGTTTTAAGTGTTTAATTTGTTATGTTTTCACTAATGTATACATTCATGAAATTATCACCACAATCAAAATAATGAACATATAGATCCATCACCCCCAAAGTTTCTTCCTGTTCCTTTGAATTCATCCCACCCACCTCTCTGCCTGTCCCCTCCCGAGGCAACCAGTGATCTGCTTTCTCTCACTATAGATTAGTTTGCATATTTTAGGTATTTATATATATGGAATCAAACAATTTTTTGTTTTGGGTTTTTTTTTTTCTTTTTTGGTCTGGTGTTTTCACTCAGCATAATTATTTTGAAATTTGTCCATGTTGCTGCATGCATCAGTAGTTCATTCCTTTTTATTGCTGAGTAGAATTCCATTGTACAGCTAGACCAGTATATCACTGCATATTACCATATTCTCCAGGAAGACTGTCTTATTTTGAACTCTCATCAGTGGTGTATGAGGATTCTGGGTTTGTTTTTTTTGGTACCAACACAAGATGCTCTGTTTTCTTATTTTATCTTTTGCCAGTATGATGTACCAAAATGATCTCAATTTGCTTTTCGTATATTTAATGGTCCTTTGTATTTCTCCTCTGGGGCATTGCCCATTTTTCTCTTTGCATATTCCTTTTATTTATTTATTTTTAATGGTTTGTGAACACTCTTTATATTAAAGGTTAACTCATCTGTCATACGTTGCAATTATTTTTTTCCAGTTTGTAATTTGCCTCTCACTTTTTTTTTTTTTTTGCGGTATGCCGGCCTGTTGCTGTTGTGGCCTCTCCCCTTGCGGAGCACAGGCTCCGGACGTGCAGGCTCAGCGGCCATGGCTCACGGGCCCAGCCGCTCCGCGGCATGTAGGATCTTCCCGGACCGGGGCACGAACCTGCGTCCCCTGCATCGACAGGCGGACTCTCAAGCACTGCGCCACCAGGGAAGCCCTCACTTTTTTTGTTCAGTCTTTTTTTTGCCATACAGAAATTTTAATAGGTTTGTTTTACATTTTCAAAAATAGAATGAGTGAAATTTATCAGTTTTATTTTCTGCTTGAAGTATTTCTTTAAGAGAAACATGCTTTATTACATGATTATAAAAATATCCACCTGTGTTTTTTTAGTAATATTAGTACTTGTCGGAATGTAAACTCCATGAAAGAAGGGGTCTTCGCCTGGCATATAATAGGTGCTCAGGATACTTAATGAATGAATTCAAAAGTTTTACAATTACCAATTTAATCAGTATATATTAATTGTCTATTCCATGTGTAGCAATAGTTTTCTAGTAATTTTATCATAGAAGTTGTGATATGTTTGCTATTCCCTGAATGTTATGCAGAAAACATTTGTGGAATATTGTAGTGATGTAGAATTGGTTTCATAAGTAAAATTAGAAAACTATAGTTTCTTTTCTTCAGGTTTATCCATATTTTTGCTATGAATATATTTATTTATGAATAAATAGGTTGTATCAATTAACAGTATAACAGCTGGAAAAATAACAGTGAAAATGAATGTCTTTGCATATGATTTCTTGTCTCAGTTGGAATTTTTGTCTTTCTTGGGTTTATATTTCAAATTGGACTGTTTTCATTATCGTGGAGGATGAAAATGTAGCTGGTAGACAGTTATGTAAGGGAGGAGAAAAAGTAAGGGCAATTCTCTATAACCAGTATTAGTAAAGATTGATGCTACTGACTAAATTATATTTAGGTCATCTCTAGCACAAATCAGTCATCATGTTTATAAAAAAGGATGCTATCTCCTTACTTCCCCAGTTCCATCCCATCTCCCAACAGCAATTCTTCCTTCATTTTGCTCTGCTCCGTGGGATCTGACCTGCCATGTGTTGTTTTTCTAAGCAAGTCAGAAATGAGCAAGTCTGTGCTGTTCAGTATTGGAAAACTGTAGGTTTCAAATGTTTTTGCTTATGACTTTGGAGGGGGGGAGCTCCAGAGCAAATTTTTAGAAGTGAATAATTGTCTAAAATTTAAATGAAATCTTAATCATTTCAAGACCTGACGTAGCTATTTGGATAGCTAATTTACCTTTCTTTTGTCTTCTGTTTTTCAACAGTTTACTTTATCAAAATGCATAGATGCAGTGATGGTGCTAGGAAATTCTCATTTATTCATGAATCGTTCCAACAAACTTGCTGTGATAGCAAGTCACATTCAAGAAAGGTATGACCATTATGATTATTCTTCCTGTTCAGTGCTTAGGGACCCTTGGACCAGATATTACTGGGGTAGATAAATATACCTCAAATAATAAACTGGTAGTAGGTAAGAATTTGGTATGAAGCATTTCAAGAGACAGTAACCCAGTACCTTCTTTATTCTTCTCGTTTTTTAAGAAAACAGTGGAATCATCAAGATATTCTGTGGTGGTAGACTCATGTTTGCCCACTTGCCTATTTTCTACATTCTTTAAAACTGAAATTTATTATGGAATCTTGAGAGTCTGGAATTGGTGTGGTTTTTGTTACGTGTGCTGGATTTCACTTTGATGTTTAGTGAGGGCTTCAAGTCCTGGTGTAACTAGGTTCTTTTCGGTGTTTTGTTTTTCTGTTTCAGTCGATTCTTATATCCTGGAAAGAATGGCAGACTTGGAGACTTCTTTGGAGACCCTGGCAATGCTTCTTCTGAATTTACTCCCTCAGGAAGCAAAGATGGAAAATATGAGTTGCTAACAGCAGCAAATGAAGTTATTGTTGAAGAGATCAAAGATCTAATGACCAAGAGTAACTGCTTTCAGCTTTTTTTTTTCTTCCATTATTGCTGTTTGCATGTGGAGTTGAGTGTGGAGGTCCTTGAGGCTTTGAGTCCAAAACTTTGAGCATCTCGATACTATTTACTTCATTCTCTCTTTTCTTTTAAAAAATCTTTTCCATCAAAGCCTGTGCATTAGCTGCCTGACCTCTGCAGCATTGACCCTGTTCACCATCCTCCGCTTCTTAAAATACTCTGGTTTCTGAGGATAGCCTGTTGACCTATTTTTCCTCTTTTTTGGACCATTCTTTCTTCCATTTCTGACTTTTTCTTCTTAAAAATATATACATTTTTTTATTCTGCTGGGTTATTTTCTTATTTTCTCCCTCTGCGTGTTCTCATCCACTCTTGTCATTAATTATCATTTATTTATGAACACTTCCCAGTTTTTGTCTCTAATCTAGCCTTTCTTTCAACTTGCAAATATCTCCACTTAAATGTCCCACAGTCTCATTAACACGGCCCAGACCAGTTTCATTGTCTTTTCTCTCAGACCACCATTTCCATTTCCTATTTCTGTCACCCCCCAGCCACCTACTTTTGCAAAATTTTCTGTTTTGACTCCTTCCTCCTCATCCAGCATCTAATCAGCTATGAGATCCTATTAATCTATCCTCAGCAGTATCTCCGAAGTCTGACCCCTTATTACCTGCCATCTAGCTGAGCCTTGGCAGTGCTGACGTTTTGGGCTGGGTGATTCTTTATTGTGGGGCTTTCCTGTGCTTTGAAGGAAAGGCCTCAACCAACTGGATGCCGTAATATCCCCCGGTTGTGAGAACCAGATGTCTCCCATGGGGCACGGTTGCCCAGGTGGAGAGCCTTTGCTCTAGATCGTTGTTACTAACTTCTTAACCGACTCCTGTCTCTCTCCGTTCCAGTCTTTCCACTCAGCATCTAGAGGTATCATCCTAAATATCAGAGCTGCTGTTCCCGCCCTTAAAGACCTTTTGCTGATTCCCTGTTGCCCGCAGGCAGTGGTTTCAATCTGTCTCCTGTGTCCAAATCACCTGTAGGGAAAAGGCAGTTCTAGAGACAGAAAGTGGATTAATGATTTCTCCTGGGGCTGGGGAGGAGCAGAGAAGTGATGGGAATGGGCCCAAGTGATCTTTCGGGGTGATGGAAATGTTCTACAGTTGGATTGTGGCGAGGATTTACATCCCTATAAATTTACTAAAAATCATTGACTTGTGTGCTTAAAAAGATAATTTTGTGATCTGTAAGTTATACCCCAATAAAACTGTTAAAAATCACCTGGAGGGCTTGTTAAAATGAAATACTGAACCCCACTCCATAGTTTCTGATTCAGTGGGTTTAGGGAGGGCCCAAGAATTTGTGTTTCTATTGAGTTCCCTGGTGATATTCCTACAGCTGGTTCTCGAATCATGTTTTGAACAACCACTGGCCCCTAGGGCAAAGTCCCAACTTCTCAGTATAGTGTTCCAGACCTTTCCTGGTCTGACCTCCCC
The DNA here is from genome assembly GCF_039906515.1 of Pseudorca crassidens. Taxonomy (NCBI): domain Eukaryota; kingdom Metazoa; phylum Chordata; class Mammalia; order Artiodactyla; family Delphinidae; genus Pseudorca; species Pseudorca crassidens. The sequence goes on from NC_090307.1 coordinate 85,742,885, forward strand.
ATGGGGTATCAGTGCTCCTGGACCAGTTGCAGGCCCTGTTCGCACAGCGTGTCAATCTGGTCTCCCCACCTTCTTGTGCTGAAGGTATAGAATTTTTATTTTTATGAGAGTGACTGTTTTTCACTCAAGTCTCTGAATAAGTTGTAAACCTCGTCCCTGCCTCCCACAGCCAGGGCACTTTCTCCAGTCCTCTTATCACGGCTTTCCCAGGCAGGTGGGAGGCAGTGGGAAGGGCTCGGGGCCTGGCCAGGGGCCACTGTCCAGGCTGCCTGCAGTTGCACAGGGCCTCTGCTACTGCTTAGGTCATTGAGCAACCACAACCTTCCCCAGTAACACCAGGATACTTTTTATTATCTGTTTTTTATAACATAACCATTTTAACCATTTTTAAGTGTACAGGTCAGTGGCGTTAAGTACATTCACGCTGTTGTGCAAAATCACCACTGTCCATTTCCAGAAGTGTTTCATCATCGAAAACTGAAACTTTATACCCATTAGGCAACAACCCCCCATTCCTGCCCCTTCAGCCCCCAACCACCGGGGTATTTTAAATTGAGAAAATGTTTAAAAATTGCTTATCTATGTTTTTAAACCCAGTTTGAAAATGTCATCTGATTTCATTCATGAAGAAGAATGCTTTGGTTTGAAAATGATTTTAGGTCAAGAAAGTACCTAAAAATTCCCTTTTTAATGTTTTTTGTTATCTACAGGTGACATAGAGGGTCAACATACAGAAACTCTGCTGGCAGGATCCCTTGCCAAAGCTCTTTGCTGTATCCTTGGTGTTTTAATCATTCAGAAGGTGTTTTCCTGTAATAAAGAGATCTGAACTTGTGATAGTTCTCAGAACCTTGGGTGCCCGTGTTAATGGAAGGCATGAGTGTTCTAAAGTGGTAGATAATCAAAAAGTAGTTTATCTTGGCTTTGACATGTTTTTAGACAAGCTAAGAATGAGAAGACTCTAGTTTCTCCAGCACGTCTTGCCCGTAATTCATTGTTCCTCAGGATGCTTCTTTGCTTCTTATTAGACAAATTAAAAAAAAATTTTTTTTCGTCTCCGTGTTGGAAGCAGGGTTTAATTTAAAAAGCCATTTACTGACCCTGGGGCTTATTAAATGAGCAGCTGCTTCTCTGCGGGAGAATGCATTATTTTGCACACCTTTATAAGCATTTTGATTATGTTTGATATTTTCTCAGCCTTAAGTAATTTAGTTTGTTAGTTTTGTACAATATTGAGTCTGTCCAGACCTTGATTGGGGGTGTCTGATCATCTGGGTATGCTTTTCAAATTCATTATCTCATTTGATGGTGTATTGATTTACTTGTGTTCCCAGTATTCAAATCCAGGACATGGTGGATAATCATAGAACAAGCAGGTGGATAATCAAAGAACAATCAAATCTACTAATTTTAATTTTCTGGGATAAAGATCATATTTTGGTCGGGTTACAAAGCCCGCTTGATTACAGAGTTAGTAATTGGAAGCTCCCAATCAGTCTTGTTTTATGTGTTTATTGTGGGCCTTGGAGCTTTTCCTTTTTTCAGCTGGGTGGATGCTGGATTTATTTAACTAAAATTGAGGTTATTTTTCTGTTTACTATTAGTATTTATGAAATAATATTTTAAAATTCCTTAATGCTAAGAAAATAAGACATTCATAGAATGAGCAAGGATGTTAAAGGTAGGCACCTACATTCTTCTATCTTTATTTTACTACTATAACTTTCAGGTACTGTTTAAAAACTGCTGAGAAAACCTTATATGTAATATGTTTAATAAGATTCAGTTAAATTGTACACTGTTTTTATCTCTTTATAGATAATCAGGAAATGAAATCAAGGATATTGGTAAGATTAAAAAGATATCAAAACGATGTTTTTATACCAGCTAAAGCCAATTAGAAAACATAATGGGAAATAAGACCCATTTATAGTAGAAACAATAATTATTAAGTACCCAGAATTAATTAACAAGGAATACGTAAAATTGATTATGATGAAAAATGAAAATTCTGAGAGACATGAAATAATTGAATAAATGGAGAGCCATATTTTTTCTTTTTAAAATTCGTACTTTATTATTTATTTATTATTATTGTTTTTAACATCTCTGTTGCAGTATAATTGCTTTACAATGGTGTGTTAGTTTCTGCTTTGTAACAAAGTGAATCAGCTATACATATACATATGTCCCCATATCTCCTCCCTCTTGCATCTCCCTCCCTCCCACCCTCCCTATCCCACTCCTCTAGGTGGACACAAAGTACCAAGCTTGTCTCCCTGTGCTATGCAGCTGCTTCCCACTAGCTATCTGTTTTACATTTGGTGGTATATATATGTCCATGCCACTGTCTCACTTAAAAATATGGAACGCTTCACGAATTTGCGTGTCATCCTTGCGCAGGGGCCATGCTAATCTTCTCTGTATGGTTCCAATAAAATTTGTATTTTTTTTAAATTGAAGTATAGTTGACATACAATATTATTTATGTTACAGGTGTATGATACAGTGATCCACAATTTCTAAAGGTTATACTCCATTTATAGTTATTATAAAATATTGGCTATATTCCCCCTATTTTTGTACAGTTGTACAGTGTATCCTTGTAGCTTATTTTATGCATAATAATTTGTACCTCTTACTCCTTTACCCCTATATTGTCCCTCCCCTCTTCCCTCTCCCCACTGGTAACCACTAGTTTTTGGAGATCCATACTTTATTCTTCAATGTCAATTTTTCCAATATTAAACTGTAAGTTCAATGCAATCTCAGAATATTAATCAGATTTTTTTTTCCTGGCAGAGTGGGGGGATTTAAGAAAGTCAACAGTTTATCTGAAAGAATAAATCAATGAGAATAGCCAGGAGCTTTCTGAAAGAAAATGGTAGGCAGGAACTTGCTCCAATTGACTTAAAGAAAGACACACAACATAAGAGTTGTGAGTTGTTAAGTTTTATCCAGAGTCTTACTGAGGATTATAGCCCAGGAGACAGCCAGGCAGCTGTGAGGAAACTGCCCCAAAGAGGTAGGGGAGAAGCCAGTTTATATGTGATTTTTTGGCTAGGAAATTCATGCAGTCAAGCATATATCTTGGTAAAAGATTACGGCTAATCACGAAGAACAGATATCTCAAGTTAGTGATTTTAGTGCTTTTCTATTTCTTTTTTCAGTTCTTGTCTGCGAAGAGGCAAGAATCTGGGGTCATTGAAATTCTTCCTGAGATATGCATCTAACTATCTAAAGGCCTATTTATCCAAAGCACAGAGTCCCTCATCCTGTTTTTCATCCTGAACTCCTCTCAGGGTGCGCTGTCGGTGGGCAGCTGCAGTGAGTTCCCCGTTAACCCTTGTAGAACTGGGTAGTGAGCAGTTCTCTTTGTTCTTCTTTGTGCACACTCCTTTAGGCATTAAAACACATTATAAAGCTACAGTAACTGTGGTTCTGGTATAGTAGTAGGCAAACAGATAATGGAAAAGACTAGAGTCCAGAAACCAGGTACAGTGGGGTTTGACATATGATAAACGAAACACTTCAAGTTAGTGGGAAGGAAATGGATTATTCAATAAAAGGTACTGGGCCAGTTGATTGGCCATTTGCGGGAAAGCAAAGCTAGATCTCACTGCTTATACCTAAACACATTCTAGTAAAGATCAAACATTTCAATGTAAAAATTCAAGTCATAAAAGCTCTAGAAGAAAATATCTGTTTATAGTCTTGTGTTGATGAGTATCTTGCTAAGCATGATATGAAACTTTAAAAGGAAGCGTAAGACCTCAAAAAAATAACCCCCCCAAAACAAGGATGGGAAAAAAAAAACTATTAGGAAAAAGTACTTTCAGTATAGCTACCTGACAGGATTAATGTAATATTTCTAAAATAAAAAAGAGCTCTTGTAAATTAATTTTTAAAAGTCAGGGTTGACTCTAAAGAAACAAGTGGGAAACGAGCAATCTGCAGAAGAGGAAATGAAAATGACCAGTTAGCATTTGGAAATACGGTCAGCCCTACTAGTGGTTACTCCCTTGCATCGCCCATGGGAGGATAAACTGGTACAGCTTTTCTGGAGGGCAGTTCGGTAGTATGTATCAAAATTAAATGTGCAGACACTTCTGTAATCTCACTGATTATTTTAGGAGCTAATCAGAGAGTTGTGCAAAGGGTAGATGAGAGCGTTCGTTAGAGCATTGTCTAAAACCGAGGTTTGGAAACTGCTTCAATGTCTTCTATAGATAATTGGTTAAACGGTGGAAATCTATGAACTCAGCATGAAGGATGGTTACATCCAAATTTATTGATGTAAGATTTTACCCCCAGATATTGTGGACTGAAAAAGCAGGCTGCAGAACACTAGATAGAGTATCATCCTGGGGGGTGTATGTGTGAGTATATATACACGGCCGCATAAGTGCTCTTTACAAACTATTAACAAGGGTTATTTCTTGAGGGATAGGATTTGGGGGAGATTTTTGCAGTCATCTTTACAGTTTTAGGTATTATTTAATAATAACTTCAAAGACAAATTAGAAAGATGATATTGGTTGTAATTTGTAGTATATTGTGATGACATTTGAGTGAGAATACTAGGATGTGGCTGAAAGGTATTAACATGGATGTGATTTTTAGGTTATTAAGGCTGCAGAAGACAGCACGTTGCAGTATATGAACTTCATGAATGTCATCTTTGCAGCACAGAAGCAGGTGAATTGAGAGCCTTCTTTTTAAAGAATACTGGTTTCATAATGAAGGAGTTAATTTTATTGTTTGAATGACCTACTTAGAGAGGTATTCTGACTAGATACTTATTAAGGGATTGGGAATCTAGAATCCATATTTTGTACAATACTAGTCATTTCTCTATTTTGGGTCCTGGACCCTTGAGAATCTGATGGGTCCCCAGAAAAATATGCACTCAAACAGTTTTGCAGATAGTTTTGTGGTATTCCTGCAACCATTTAGCCCATCCTTGGACCCCAGGCTAAGAATTCTAGGTTTTATAGTTTGCTGCATACCTTGCTTCAATTTCTCTGTCTCTTTGCTTCAAGGAGGTCTTAAAAAGATTTGATATTTTTACTTTGCAAATAACCGAAGTGTTCAGATGAGTTATCACTAATACGTTTTCTTCTTTGATATGTTAAAAAAAAAACTTCCTTAAAACTTCAGTTTTAACCTAAAGTGCTACTATAGCCATGTAAAATATTCTCCATCTTGGAGTGGTAGCATGACATAGTGAAAAGACCATGGACTTTGGGGACAGGCAGACTGGGGGTGACAGCACTGCTTCCCTTTGGCTCTGTGACCACCGCCCGGCCAAGGCCTGGGTGCTTCAGCTGTAAAATGAAAATCAGATATCTACCTTGCAGAGTTATTATGCATGTTAAATGAGCCATTTTAAGAATAGCGTCTGGCATATAGTAGGTTCTCACTTAAGGTAGTCATTATTATTCCTATAATATTTTTTGAAATGTTCATTTCAGAATATTTTGATTGATGCCTGTGTGTTAGACTCTGATTCAGGACTCCTCCAACAGGTATATTTTATTTTATTTTATTTTTATTTATTTTTAAAAATAAATTTATTTATTTATTTATTTAATTTATTTTGGCTGTGTTGGGTCTTCGTTGCTGTGCACGGACTTTCTCTAGTTGCAGCGAGTGGGGGCTATTCTTCGTTGCAGTGTGCAGGCTTCTCATTGCGGTGGCTTCTCATTGTGGAGCGTGGGCTCTAGGTGCACGGGCTTCAGTAGTTGTGGCTCGCGGGCTGTAGAGCACAGGCTCAGTAGTTGTGGTGCATGGGCTTAGTTGCTCCATGGCATGTGGGATCTTCCCGGCCCAGGGCTCGAACCTGTGTCCCCTGCATTGGCAGGCGGATTCTTAACCACTGCACCACCAGGGATGCCCAAAAGGTATATTTTAAATGAACGTTTGGTGTTGGTGGTTATGAAAGTGTGGTGTGTTCTCTTACTTTTTGTTAAATGCTTTTCATCTACCAGTCTTCACACATTTTTATTTTTTAATATTTTATTTATTTACTTATTTAGGCTGTGCTGAGTCTTAGTTGCGGCATGCGGGATCTAGTTCCCTGACCAAGGATTGAACCTGGGCCCCTGCACTGGGAGCTCGGAGCCTTACCCACTGGACCACCAGGGAAGTCCCCACACATTTTTAGGGATTAGCCTGTATGATGCTTTAGATTAGAGCACCAACATCTCTCTGGTTTCTTTGATATTTTTACTTACATTTTACACAATGATTTGATTGAATTTGTAAAAGTAATTTACACATTAAAACAAATTCAAGCAACACAGAAAAGTATTTTTTAAAAGTTAAAAAAAGGGCTTCACTGGTGGCGCAGTGGTTGAGAGTCCGCCTGCCGATGCAGGGGACATGGGTTCGTGTCCCGGTCTGGGAAGATCCCACATGCCGCGGAGCGGCTGGGCCCGTGAGCCGTGGCCGCTGAGCCTGCGCGTCCGGAGCCTGTGCTCCGCAACGGGAGAGGCCACAACAGTGAGAGGCCCGCATACCGCAAAAAAATAAATAAATAAATAAAAATTCCCTTCAAATCCTATCATCTGAAAGTTACTGTTGTTAGTATTAGGGGAACAGCATGACAGATCTTTCTATACATACAGATGGAAGAATAGGTCACTAAGCAAAGACTTTTATAAAAATAGGATCATATTCCAGATCTGCGCTATTCTTTATGGTAGCCATATGGCTGCTGAGCTCTTGAAATGAATCTGATCTGAATTGAGGTGTGCATAAGTATACACACTGAATTTCAAAGACTTAGTATTGAAAAAAACAATGTAAAATATCTCATTAATGATACTTATAATGATTACATGTTAAAATGATAACATTTTGGATATATTGAGTTAAATAAAAATGCTCTTAAAATTAATTTTATCTCTTTTTTTAAAAATAAATTTATTTTTGGCTGCATTTGGTTTTCCTTGCTGTGCACGGGCTTTCTCTAGTTGCAGCGAGTGGGGGCTACTCTTTGTTTCAGTGCATGGGCTTCTCATTGCAGTGACTTCTCTTGTTGCAGGGCACGGGCTCTAGGTGCGTGGGCTTCAGTAGTTGCGGCACACGGGCTCAGTAGTTGTGGCTCGTGGGCTCGGGCGCAGGCTCAGTAGTTGTGGTGCACGGGCTTAGTTGCTATGCGGCATGTGGGATCTTCCCGGACCAGGGCTTGAACCCATGTCGCCAGCAATGGCAGGCAGATTCTTAACCACTGCGCCACCAGATGTTATTTTTAATCAAAATATGAAACTGAATTTTACTTTAACTAAAAAGGAAAAAGAAAAAAAACAGAAATAAGACTGAAGAAATTACTAAACTTTTGATAAACGTTTTTTGACTGCAAGAAATATTATTTCCTAAAAGATTAGTTAAAAGCACAAAATTGTAGAAAACTTTGAGTTTAGGTTACTGCTGGGGATGCATGGGGAAAGGGAGATACAACCAGAAAGTACACCAGCTACAAAGGTTCTAGAATTATCCTATTTCTTAAGCTTGATGGTAAGTGCATGGTGTTTGTTGGGAATGTGAAAAGGTGCAGCCACTTTGGAATACAGTCTGAAACTTCCTCAGAAAGTTAAACATAGAATTACCAGTTGAGTCCACAATTCCATTCTTAGATATATATTTAAGAAAAATGAAAACGTGTCCATAAAAGATACTGTATGTGAATATTCATAGCTGTGCTATTCATAATAACCCAGAAGTGGAAACAACTCAAATGCCCATCAGTGGATGAACGGATAAATAAATTGTGGTCTATCCATGCAATGGAATATTATTTGGTCATAAAAGGGAATGAAGTACTGATACATGCTACAATATGAATGTACCTTGCAAACATTATCCTAAGTGCAAGAAGTAAAAGGAAACATATTGTCTGATTCCATTTGTATGAAGTGTTCAGAATAGGCAAGTCCATAGAGACAGAAAGCAGATGAGTGGTTGCCAGGGGAAAGGAGGGATGGAGAATCACTGTTAATGGGGATGGGATCTCTTTTTAGGGTGATGAAAATGTTCTGCAACTAGATAGCGGTGACAGTTGCACAACTCTGTGAATATTCTAAAAACTAGTAAATTGTACACTTTAAAAGGGTGAGTTTAGGGCTTCCCTGGTGGCGCAGTGGTTGAGAGTCCGCCTGCCGATGCAGGGGACACGGGTTCGTGCCCCGGTCTGGGAAGATCCCACATGCCGTGGAGAGGCTGGGCCCGTGAGCCATGGCCGCTGAGCCTGCGCGTCCGGAGCTTGTGCCCCACAATGGGAGAGGCCACAACAGTTAGAGGCCCGCGTACCGCAAAAAAAAAAAAAAAAAAAAAAAAAAAAAAGGGTGAGTTTAATAACGTGTGAATTACGTCTCAAACTGTTACTAAAAGATACAATGAGAATGAATAAACATGGCAAGAATAGAAATTTATCAGTAGCAAACTAACAGGAAAAAGGGCTTGTACTCTATACTACAGTCTTCAAAGGGTGAAAGGGTGTGGGCCAAGGGGAACGCAAGATATTTGAACATCTGAAGAGGTAGCTGCAAGTTTCTGGTCCTCCTGCACTCTGGGAAGAGATTCCCTTTTAATTCGCTGTGTCGTATCTTCCTCTCCTTTTGGAGACCTGAAGAGTTGCTGGTGAGAATGACCTCCCGCTGGAAAAGCTAAGCGAGTGCTGGTTTGGCTGAGAGCCCTTTGTCTTGCAGGCTTGTGACATCACAGGGGGACTGTACTTGAAGGTGCCTCAGATGCCCTCCCTTCTGCAGTATTTACTGGTAAGGAAATGTCAACAGTGAACCTAATGCCTTGAATCCGTGAGACCCCTGTTTCCTGGGGAATGAACGGGAGTAAGATGGCTGACGCTTAGTAACTGGAAGAAAGGAACAGAGGGGTGACCTAGGGAATTCGAACTTAAGGGAGTCTTTGGACCCTGTAAGCTGTATGCGGAATGCTGTATGCCTGTGTGGTGGTGCTCAATAATTGTGGAATGGCTAGAAACACATTTCTAATAGTCTATTTCTAATAGACTTTCAAGGAAAATCTAATTTAGTATTCTCAGTGTTTACTGGCTAATATCTGCTATCTGTGTCCTGGCTTCGGATTGTTTTCCCCAATGTTTTAAATAAAATTTCCTTGCTTTTTTTTTAAACAGTGGGTTTTTCTTCCTGATCAAGATCAGAGGTCTCAGTTAACCCTTCCACCCCCAGTTCACGTTGACTACCGGGCTGCTTGCTTCTGCCATCGAAATCTCATTGAAATCGGCTACGTGTGTTCTGTGTGCTTGTCAAGTAAGTTCACGTAGCGCTGAGTTTTTCTATGTTGTGGAGGAGTGTGCAGAAAACATCTCCAACTATGTGACTGTTAGACCGTCCTGTTCATTTTTCGTTTTTTCAATTTGCAGTATTCTGCAACTTCAGTCCTATCTGCACTACATGCGAGTAAGTATCTTTGAGGCTGTGTGGCTGGCTTGCCCTTTATAGAGATTTAGAGCATTAAAAAGTATTTCCTTCTCTGTGTTATTTCAGGACAGCCTTTAAGATTTCTCTCCCTCCTGTACTGAAGGCCAAGAAAAAGAAACTGAAAATGTCCGCATGACAGTAAAAATTGTTTCCCCATCACTTAGAGCTATTAATAGAAATTATATGGCAGAATCTTTGTTAGGAAGGCTCTGAAAAAAATAGAGATATGTGTAAGATAAATTTTAGTGAACTTTCTTACAGGAAATATACTAAAACATCATCCTCATCCTATGCTTCCTGGGGGCTGATTTATTTGAGGGAGTCATTCTATGCAATGTACCCTAAAATTTTTTCTGACTGGTTTTTGTCCAGAAATGGAGGAAGAAAGCACAAATTTGTGATTTTTTTTTTTTAAATGAGGTGATAGTTTGTCAAAGCCATTCTGTACTGACTGATTATAAGTGTCAGAACCTACCAAGTCTAGGTTCTTACTGTGAAATGTATGATGTGAAATTTGAACACAGTTTTGGAAAAAGTGACTATTTATGGAGTAATGGCATTAATCAAGATAGAACATGTTACTTGAGTCAACACTTCGACGGTAGTCACATAAATAAAATCCTTGTTTTCTAGATTGAGATTTAGCTCCAGATATTAGCAGATACTTATTCTTTTGTCTGACATTAGTACATGTTTGGTCAGAGTTATCCAAATGATAGTTTGTCACTGAATATCTCTAAAATCCGATTTTAAGTGAGTAAGGAGAGTGAGTGCAGTAGTCTGGTGGGAACTTTTTCTTTAAGAACAGTTGTGTGAAGAGCTTATTTGTGAAAGCCAGGGTCTGGGTTCTGAGAGGGAATTTCTTGGGGAGAATGGATTCTGTACAGTGAAGTGTTGCCCCACATAGAATTCATCCCTTTTTTAATGAGGAGGGGGAAAGCATTAATACTGGAGAACTGTTCTCTAGAAGTTTTGGACTTAATACTGAAAAATTCTATAAGTTCAAAAGAAAAATTATTTGCAACAATAAAAAACTTATTTTTCTATGTAACCTTGAAGTTATTAAAAGTGCTTTTAAATTCCAGCAGAGTGTAGGAAGCGTTTTTAGGAATGGTGGCCAATTTAATTTTTTTTTAAAGTAAATTGACAAAGACCTATTTGTGTATACAACCTTGTATATAAATAAGATTTTAATTTTCTCTTGATGTCATCTCAGAAACTGAGTCTCATTTAAGCAATTTGGTGTTTGGTTGGATTATTTCAAGTAGATTTTATATTCTGCATTTTCAATTTTGTTAACAAATACACAAAGATTTTGGTGATCACTTTGCAAGTATTTGCTAACCTTTAAGAATCTGTTTGTCTTTTAAAAATAATATTTAATATTTCACAGCCTAACTATGTGTAATGGAGATCTCTATTTTAAGTCTAGGAAACAAAGAATCATATATCTAAAGATGAATAATTTCAAACAAGCTGATAAGGTTTTTGTTATTACTTTTTCATTTGACATGTTTTATGAACTGGCCTAATTCTGTTTAAATTTTATTTTTAACAGTTGTGTTTGTTGTTTATTTTGTATAAATGTTTATAATAAAATAATTTAAACTTTCATATTTGCTTATTTCCTCTCATTCATTGTTTATTTCATGCTCATTCAATTCATCTTCAACTCTGTACTTTTTACCTGGATTTGGTCACATGTCAGACAGTTTTTTATTCAACTCTGAAGAACTTTAATTTCAAATCTTGCCAAAACTCTCACAAAAATATTGTTACAAATACTATACAATTATAGATTGATATGAAATTTTTAATACAAGATTTCTTACACACCATACATGGATTCTTGCAGTGAATTGGTTCACCACTGCTCTGATGGCTAACAAAATGAGTGAACATTTATTGAGTGCTTACTATATGCCAGGCATTAGCCTAAGCTCATTAGATATGCTACCTCACTTAATTCTCACACAATCCTATTTGGGAGAGACTATTATCTCCTTTTTAAAGATGAGGAAGGACTTCCCTGGTGGTCCAGTGGCTAAGACTCTATGCTCCCAATGCAGGGGACCCGGGTTCCATCCCTGGTCAGGGAAATAGATCCCGCATGCCTCAATGAAGATCCCGAGTGCTGCAACTAAGACCTGGCGCAGCCAAATGAATGAATGAATGAATGAATGAATGGCTTCCCTGGTGGCCCAGTGGTTAAGAATCCGCCTGCCAGTGCAACGGACACGGGTTCAAGCCTTGGTCTGGGAAGATCCCACATGCCGCGGAGCAACTACGCCCATGTGCCACAACTACTGAGGCTGCACTCTACAGTCCACGTGCCACGACTACTGAGTCCGTGAGCCACAACTACTGAACCCCGCACGCCTAGAGCCCATACTCCTCAACAAGAGAAGCCACCGCAATGAGAAACCCGCACAACAAAGAGTAGCCCCTGCTCACCGCAACTAGAGAAAGCCTGCACACAGCAACGAAGACCCAACGCAGCCAAAAATAAGTAATAATAAAGATGAGGAAGCCCAAGCTTAGAGAGGTTAAGTCACTTTCCCAAGGTCACTTAATGTAGAAGGAAGGTGAAACCCAAACCAGGCAGTCCGACCTCAGAGCCTGCACGCTTAGTTACCGAACTATAATAACGCTTGAGATACTTTGAGGCTACCGGCATAAAAAGGAATTTTTTTTCAGGCAGAATTTTGATGCTTTTGCATCTCCCTAATGCTGGACAAAACCTCTGGTGTGTTCTTTGATAAGACCTGCTTTCGGAGTTCTGAGAGCTCTGTGTGGTACAAACAAAGCCTTCAAAAAACTGGGAAAATAATAAAAACAATTCAACAACACAATTATAGCACTGCAGCCTCACCCCCTTTTTGTCCCTCCCCCCAAATCACCATAAAAATCAAGTTTATTAAGTTGCTTGTTTACAATCCAGTGTCTGTAGGTTCGCTCTTGCATTAACTCCAGGTTGATTGAATTAACTGCAGGTTGGAGGAACTCTGGCTTTTAAAATGAACAGGCTTTCCTACTTTTTCGTGATCCTTTGCGTGGAATGAAGGCGGCGGAAGGACTTAAGGCCCGTGGGCTGGGCTGAGATGCGGCGGCTGGGTTTGAGGGTGGGCGCTCTCTGCTGCTGGCCCAATCACGGTGCACCACTCCGCCAGGCCGGCGGCCGATTGGTGGTTGCCATAGCTCCGGGTGTTCGCTTGACAAGATGGCGGAGAGTTAGACGGGGCCGTGTCTTGGCGTCCCCGCGCTTCCAGGCTTCTAAGCCGGGCGCGGTCCTGCCGTGCAGGCCCAGCGAGACCCCAGGCATGCGTTTGCCGCCGCCGGTCCCTCTGCTCTTGAGGCTCCTTCTTCTACAGAGCGTCTTGAGGCCTCTGTGGGGGGACCTGGGTGCGTAAGGCGGGGCAAGGGCCTGCAGGACCGGGGCTGAGGGAGGGGACGAGGCTTTTGGGGCCAAATTTGGGACTCCTCCGGGAGCTGCGGAAGACCCCGCCAAAGGAAGCCACCACCCAGCGGAGTCAGGAGCTCTGCAACTATTAACTCCATTTTGTCCCTTTCTTCCCGCTAGTTTTCATGCCTCCTGTCATCCGCATGTCCGGCCCTGCAGTCAGCGCGTCCCTGGTTGGAGGCACCGAGGATGTGACCGTGTCCCTGACCCAGCTGCGGGACGAGATGGGTAAAGAGCCCGGCCCTTCCTGTGGGGAGGGAGGAGGTTGGGTCAGGTCCAGGCCGCCCAAGAAGTTTGGCCAGGTGGCATCCCCTGGGTCCCTTGCCGCTGTCCACTTCAAAGTCGGGATGGGCGGCTGCTGTGGAGCAGAGGACCGAAGGACAGGTTCAGTAAAAGAAAGCTTCAAATCTCACTAGTTAGCCTTCGCTGAGCTATCCGCTGTACTTAAATGCATCACCTCATTTTCCTAAATACCTTTTAATCTGTTTAACAAATGAAGACACTGAAGTTCAGAGAGGTGGTCACTTGTCCAAAGTCACACAGCTTGTAAAGGGTCCAATCCTAGGCTTGGAAAGGGATTCCTGTCTCAAGAGCGCACCCTGTTAGTGGCTGGGCAATAGTGCCTTGCGTTCTGATCTCTCCCGTAGGTTTCTTGCCAGTTCCTACCTGCGGAGTGCTGAGCAATGAGACCGGAGACTGGAGTTTGGCTGTCAGCCCCACTGTGGTAAGGCCAGAGGTGAAAACCTTTTGGGTAGCATTTGCGGAGGCCCACATCTAGTGTTCCTGCAGTGTTGTTCTCTCTCTCTCTTCTTTTTTTATTCTTTTTTTTTTTTTTTGGCTGCAACGAGCAGCTTGCGGGATCTTAGTTCCCCTACCAGGGATTGATTGAACCTGGGACCATGGCAGTGAAAGCCTAACCACTGGAGCGCCAGGGAACTCCCCCTGCAGTGTTCTCTCTCTCTCTCTCTCTCTTTTTTTTAAGAACACACATTTATTTATCTATCTATCTATCTATCTATCTGTCTGCCTGTCTGTCTTTGGCTGTGTTGGGTCTTCGTTGCTGCGCGCTGGGTTTCTCTAGCTGCGGTGAGCTGGGGCTACTCTTCGTTGTGGTGCGCGGGCTTCAGTAGTTGTGGCACGCGGGCTCAGTACTTGTGGCTCACGGGCTCTAGAGCGCAGGCTCAGTAGTTGTGGCACACGGGCTTAGTTTCTGCGTGGCACGTGGGATCTTCCCAGACCAGGGATCGAACCCATGTCCCCTGCATTGGCAGGTGGATTCTTAACCCCTGCGCCACCAGGGAAGCCCTGCAGTGTTCTCTTAATCGAACAAGATAGAACTTTCTTGGGACTTCCCTGGCGGTCCAGTGGTTAAGACTCCTGCGCTTCCACTACAGGGGGCACGGGTTAGATCCCTTGTCCAGGAACTAAGATCCCACATCCCACACATCGCAAACAAGCAAACAAAGCTTTCTGAGTGCTTGGAACCACCATGAAACTGTGGACTATCAGATCTCATAGACGTCCATCCAACCCAGAGGTTCTTAGGGGTCCTTGGATGAGTTTCAAGAAGCCTGTGAACCCTCTGAAACTGTGTGTAAAATTATGCGTGTGTGCATTTTTTCTGGTGAGAGCGTTACCAGCTTCTGTCAGATTATCAAATGGATTTGTGACTCAAAAGAGCTTCATAAACCACTGATCTCACCCAACTCTTGAGCTTATGTGTAAGGACACTCAAGCCTGGAGAAATGAAATATTTTCCATTTAATGAATGTTTTATTGAGTGCCCGGTATGTGCATAGCATCAACTCCGGAGATGAAGGATGAGAAAGACAAACTTTGCTTGCACCCCAGGAACCGGGACCTGTTTTCGTGGACTTTTTTGTGTGTATTTAATCTTCTGCTGGTAGGATGATAAAGGTGCTAGACAAACTGAGTTACCTTATCAGACCTGTGTTCAGCTTTCTCTAAGCAGCCACAACTTGCTTGCTTTTATGTTCAGTTGAGTATTAGGAATCAGGGCTTGCATATTGCTGTAGGTTTACAGGGTAGAATTGAGCAGAGTGATGTCTTTCTTATGTACAGTTCTTTTGTAAAATGAACGGAGGCTGATTGCGCTTTCCATTATGTGTTCTTATAGATGCCATTTTGAGTCACTATAAAAAGTACAGCAATATTTTCCTTTCAGAATTCTTTGGAAGTGACTGTGAGGTTGAAGAGGGGTCTGCCATCATGTTTGTCTAATGAGACAGATCCGTTCCCGGAGGCCCCGTGTATTGTCCAAACTCTTCTGGTTTCAGCCTCTCGTCATTCATCCTGTTTAGCACATCTACTCGTTCAAGTGGAAATTTATGCCAACTCCTCTGTGGCCCAAAATGCATCAGGCAAGTAAAGTCTCTGACTGTCAAAACGTTTACTGCAAACATATTTTTTTTCTGGCCGTGCCACGCAGCATGTGGGATCTTAGTTTCCCGACCAGGGATGGAACCCGTGCCCCCTGCAGTGGAAGCTCAGAGTCCCAACCACTGGACCACCAGGGAAGTCCCTGCAAACATTGTTTGATTGTGTGTGCCATGCAATTTGTGTGCTTCAATCATGAGTGTGTCTTGCTTTCCTAAACTTATTTTCATTTTGTTTAATTTTCTTATTTTAAAAGTTTCCACTTTGTATTATTTTAGTTAAGATTTATTGTATCTTGGGAATTCCCTGGTGGTCCAGTGGTTAGGGCTCAGCACTTTCACTGCCACAGGCCCGGGTTCAATCCCTGGTCAGGGAACTAAGATCCCACAAGCCGAGGCGCAGCCAAAGAGAAATAAAAAAATAAAAAAGATGTATTGTATTTTGTGGTATGCGGGCCTCTCACTGTTGTGGCCTCTCCCGTTGCGGAGCACAGGCTCCGGACGCGCAGGCTCAGCGGCCATGGCTCACGGGTGCAGCCGCTCCGTGTTATGTGGGATCTTCCCGGACCGGGGCACGAACCCACGTCCCCTGCATCGGCAGGCGGACTCTCAACCACTGCGCCACCAGGGAAGCCCATGTATTGTATTTTGATCTACTGTTTGAATCTTTGTAAGCCATTTTAAATCCTTTTTGGGAGAAAGTAAAGTTTTTTTTCCTTGTATTGATTCCTGTGACTCCATCTCAAAACAAAACAGAAGGAAGGGAGAGACTGATGAATGAGTTTATAGAAAAACAGCAGATTTTCAGTGAATGCTTTTGACAGCCAGCTGCCTTTCCCAGAGGCAGCTTGCTTAATTATGCTCATAGGAGCACATTTTCCTCTCTTTAAGAACAAACACAATAATAATGTACAATTTGCTGTTCTATACCTTTAAAAAGTAGTATAAGTTAGAAAATTTTTCATAGGAATGCAAGTAAGTTCTCCTCATTCTTTTTCTATTCTTTTTAATATAATTCTTATATTCTTTTTAATAGCTGCATAGCATTCCCTTGTGTGGATACACCATTGTTTATTTGCTGAATAACCATTGTTTATTTAATTAAAAGTTTTCCAGTTTTGGATACTGTAACTAGTGCTACAGCAAATATCATTGTGCACATACATCTCTGGACATGAGAAAATGATTTTGTGTTGCTCTCCCTTTCACATCACGGCAGTGTCCTAAGGACAAAAGATGTGCTGATGCTGAAGGGTCCACTTCGATAGGTGCCACCACCATGTCCCCTGTTGCCTGTGACAAATGCTAGCACCTCTTACCTTTATGGTCACCCGGGATGAAGGGAGAAGTGTTCCTCTTTAGTAGCAAAGGTCTGCCACTTTGAGACTCCCACAGTGCCATTTTGCACATCACATCCTGTAACTGTGGTCCTCCTTGTGGTTTTGGAAGTTTAGAAGGATTAGATAAGTTACGGTAATGACATTCAGTGGACTACTCTGCCCTCAGTGTATTTGCTTGGAAAGCTCTCCAAGCTATATTGCTAGTGCAAAAAGCAGGTGCAGATGGGTGCATATAGCATGGAATAAGAATATGTATATTCATATTTGCATAAAGAAATTGTGGAGGGGGACTTCCCTGGCAGTCCAGTGGTTAGGACTCAGTGCTTCCACTGCAGAGGGCTCACCCATCCTTGATTGGGGAACTAAGATCCCACAAGCTGTGCGGTGCAGCCCAAAAAACACAAAAAACAAAAAAACCCAAAACTGACAGGAGGGCTTAATGGTAGCTGTATCACGCAAGGCAGTGACTTTTTTCTTTTAAAAAATATGCTTGACTATATTTAGGTAATATTTTGGAATGTCTTTGTACAAATAGCCAAACTTAGGAAAATTAGAGTATCTGTATATTGGTAATTATGAGATGTCCACTCTGACCCACGAAGGTATGAAAAATTTTGTACCCAGTCAGACAAGAGTTCAGAACAAGAAAAAGGGTGGAAGGACAGCCAGGAGGTAAGTGGTATGCCTGGTAAAAAGGAAAGTAGCAAACAACGTGGGAGACATATAGATAGATATACAAACATCTGTCTCTATATCACATAGCAAAACCCTATTCTAAAATGCCTTGCTTATGTCACACGGGTTTGATTAAACTGAGGGTCAGACCCTTACCCTTGTGACACGGTCTGTTACTCGGACCTTCTTATTCCTTATAGCATAGAATGTATAATAGTTGTTCTTTAGATGCTTCAGCTGTTGTGTCATTGAAGTTGACTGTTACATAGAGTTTAAACAAATAATCGCTACATAGTTTTCCAACTATGAGTCTCTGGATTCCCAGTTAGGAGGCTGAAATGTAATATAATGTATTCCTTTTCCAATCAATGTGAAGATTACTGATTTCCCCCACACGTGAACTAGAATCAGGATGTGAAAATTTGATTCACAGTGTGGTGGGACTTGAGGTTGAGCGTGTAGCATAAATAAATGTGATCTTGTCAGATGGCTTCCTGATAAGCTGTCTGAAATGTCATCATGGCTTCAGTTTTGTCTGCTGAAAGGGGTAATGAATTTGAAGGAGTAAATGCTTAAAATCAGTCTGTGTTATGAAAGGGATCGTTCAGCGTACTGAAAAATAAAAGCAGTGCATTACATTTATCTTAACTCGTAAATTTTAGTCACTTGGTTATTTTCAAGTTCAGCTGTGACTTCTTTTTAATTCGTATAACTAGCGTATTTTCTTCTATTTGGGTTTTTGTTGGAGGAGTAGATACAAGCCTCGGTTATGCTCTATGCATAGCTCATTTCAGGGATTCTTTAATGTGGAATATTGGTAATGGTGGTTGGTAAAACAACGATTCAGCTTTCTTTGAATGTCAAAACTGTGGCAGTGTTTTGTCAGTGTTTCACTGCTGAACTTCTCTGTTGTTTGTACTTTTCAGAGAACGTGACTGTTATTCCTAACCAGGTGTATCAGCCCCTCGGTCCTTGCCCTTGTAATTTAACAGCCGGGGCCTGTGACGTTCGCTGCTGCTGTGACCAGGTATGGTCTTTCTGATTATTGGGCACGAAAGCTATGGTACCAGCTGGCATGTGAAGAGCACCAACAGTTCCCCATCAACAGCTTTTTAAAACCTTTTTAAAATACAAAACGAATGGGGACTTCCCTGGCGGTCCAGTGGTTAAGACTTTGCCTTCCAATTGCAGTGGGTACGGGTTCGATTCCTGTTTGGGGAGCTAAGATCCCACATGCCTTTTGGCCAGGAAACCAAAATATAAAAACAAAAGCAATATTGTAACAAATTCAATAAAGACTTTAAAAATGGTCCATATCAAAACAAACAAAAAAAACGGAGATAGTATTTTGTGTTGCACATTGTTTTCAAATTGAGTATTTTCTTTTTTTTTGGCTGCATCGGGTTTTTAGTTGGGGCACACGGGCTCTCTCGTTGAGGCGCATGGGCTCAGTAGTTGTGGTACATGGGCTTAGTTGCCTCACGGCATGTGGGATCTTAGTTCCTCGACCATGGATCGAACCCACGTCCCTTGCGTTGCAGGATGGATTCTTTACCACTGGACCACCGGGGAAGTCCTGAAATTGAGTATTTCCTTATCCAGCCTGTTCAGCCTAGTTTATGGATGAAAAAAATGTATCTCTTTGGATAAAGTCCTGATTGTGATGATACTGGGAGGATGGTTTTAATGTCTTATTTAGAAGCCTTTAAGAAAATATAAAAAGGAAAGAAAATATATTTTTTCAATGATTTTTAGTAAATTTATAGGGTTGTACAACTGTTATGACAATCTAATTTTAGAACATTTCCATCTCCCTCAAAAAAGAAACCTCATGTCCATTTGCAATCACTCCCATTCCTGTCCCTCATCCCCAGGCCACTTTTTTTTTTTCCAGTTTTCACTAGAAATTAAGTTTGTTTAGTTACTTATTGTGGTATAGTTGATTTACAATATTATGTAAGTTTCAGGTGTACAACATAATGATTCACAACTTTTTTAAAAAATTTATTTTTGGCTGAGTTGGGTCTTCGTTGCTGCGTGCGGGCTTTTCTCTAGTTGCGGTGAGCGGGGGCTACTCTTCGTTGCGGTGTGCGGGCTTCTCATTGCAGTGGCTTCTCTTGTTGTGGAGCACAGGCTCTAGGCATGCGGGCTTTAGTAGTTGTGGTACGTGGGCTTCAGTAGTTGCGGCTCGCGGGCTCTAGAGCACAGGCTCAGTAGTTGTGGCGCACGTGCTTAGTTGCTCTGCGGCATGTGGGATCTTCCCGGGCCAGGGCTCGAACCTGTGTCCCCTGCGTTGGCAGGCGGATTCTTAACCACTGCGCCACCAGAGAAGCCCTGATTCACAATTTTTAGAGGTTATACTCCATTTATAGTTATTATAAAATATTGGCTATATTCCCTGTGCTGTATAATATATCCTTGTAGCTTATTTATTTTATGCATAGTAGTTTGTGCCTCTTCATCCTCTACCCCTGTCTTGCCCCTCCCCACTTCCCTCTCCCCACTGGTAGCCACTAGTTAGTTCTCTGCATCTGTGAGTCTGCTTCTTTTTTGTTATATTCACTAGTTTGTTTTCCCAGGCCCCTATTAATCTACTTTCTGTCTCTGTGGGTTTGCCTCTTCTGGACATTGCATATAAATGGAATCCTACAGTCTGTCTGTCTGGAGGACTTGTGTCTGGCTTCTTTCACTTAGCGTCATGCTTTCAAGGGTCACCCGTGTTGCGGCATGCGTCAGTGCTTCATTCCTTTTATGGCTGAATCATGTTCCATTGAATGGATATATCACATAGGGCTGAACCCATTTATCAGGTGGTGGACATTGGATTGTTTTCACTTTTTGGCTGTTATGAATAATACTTCTCTGAGTATCTGTATACAAGTTTTTGTTTGGATGTGTGTTCCCATTTCTCTTGGTTATGTTACCTAGGAGTGGAATTGCTTTGTCATATGGTAACTGCATGTTTAACCTTTTGAGGAACTGATTTTCAAAGCGGCTACATCATTTCACATTCCCATCAGCAGTGTATAAGTATTGCAATTTTCCATATTGTCACCAACAGCTGTTAGAATAATCTTGATTATAGCCATCCTCGAGTGTGTGAAGTGGTATTTCATTGTGATTTTGGTTTGTATTTCTCTAGTGGCAAATGGTGTTGAACATCTTTTCATGGCTGTTTGTATATCTTCTCTGAAGAAATGTCTGTTGAGACCCTTTGCCCACTTTTCAATTGGATTGTCTTTTTGTTGTTAAATTATAAGAGTTCACTATACATTCTGGCTACTAGTCCCTTATCCGATATATGATTTGCAAAAAACTTCTCCTCTTGTGTAGGTTGTCCACTTTCTTGTTGGTGTCCTTTGAAGCCCAAAAGTTTTTCAATTTGATGAAGTCCAGTTTATCATTTTTTTCTTCCAGTTTTATTTAGATAGAATTGACCTCCAGCACTGTACAAGTTTAAGGTGTACAGCATAATGATTTGACTTATATACATCATGAAGTGATTATCATAATAAGTTTGATGAACATCCATCATCTCCTATAGATACAAAATGAAAGAAATAGAAAAAAGATTTTCCTTGTGATGAGAACTCTTAGGATTTGCTGTCTTAACAACGTTCATATGTAACCCACAGCATGTTAACTATATTTCTCACGTTGTAGTTACATCCTTAATACTTACTTATCTTATAACTGGAAGTTTGTGCCTTTTGACCACCTTCATCCAGTTCCTTCTCTCTCCACCCCATTTTTTGTTGTTGTTGTTGTTGCTTGTGCTTTTGGTGTCATATCTAAGAAACCATTGGCCAATCCCAGGTCAAATACATATTTTTAATCCTTATTTTAGATTGAAGGGGAATAAGAGATGCAAAAGAGGCACATGTACAAGGACCCCAGTCACTCCCACTTTTGGATGAGTGCAGTTATTTATGTCATGGTTGGTTTTACAAAACGGCAAAGGAAAGCTTAGGGTCTATATTGGAGCACTCATACTAGCAATTGTATTTATAATAACAATCACGTTTAATTTTAAAAATACAGCACATCATAAATCTGTTCAGGTATCAACAGAAATGTCAAATGTATTCTCTCCCTCTTTCTTTCAGAGTGCATCACTGTGCCCTATTTCTAATTTCCTTCATGTTTGTTATATATGGTGTATATGTATACTTATAGCACCAACCACTGGAATCGTTTAGGATTCTGGGTCAGTGACGTCTTCAGACAGCTTCAACTTACGTACCACTTTAGACATGATCAATTCTTAATTTGAATTGCCCTTGTTTAAAACAATCAGATCATTTACTTTTCTACCTTCAGTAAACAAGGGATTTAGAACGTATTTAACTTTTAGCTCTCTCAGTCCTTTGAGAAACAAGGAAGAATACAGATGAGTAAATGAAAGCGTGAATAAAGTGACTTCTTGACATTAATTGGGTCGTGATATCACAATAGTGAGAGCTTCAAGGATTCTTATGGAATATGGACTGTCTGCCCTAACTCTAAATGTCCTTAGGTTTCTCTGGGCTAGGGATTTGAATGGTGATGACAACTGAAAATTCTCCATTTGTTGTCTATTCCATATTATCTTTTCTTTTTCCCATCTTGTTTTTTTTTTGTGTGTGGTATATCTTAGGTCCCCAGTTAAGATGTGATTTCCTTGAAGGTTTGAAGTTCCTGACTTGGAGGCTTGTAGGGCGCTGACTAAAATTTTAGCATGATTTTACTTTCTGTAAAAAGCACAAAGCACCCTTAGCCTGGATGCAGGCTGTGTTTGTTTCTGCTTCCTTGGGGGGGTCCTGCTGGCCTCAAGCCGCGTGTTCATCACACTGGCCAGGAGATCCTGATGGCGGGCACAGGGGAAACTTTCCTCTTTTCACTTCTCCTCTACATCTTCTTTCCAGGAATGCTCATCAGATTTAACAGCGCTGTTCAGGGAGTCCTGTTTCCCTGGCGTTTTTGGAGGAGACGTTAATCCTCCCTTTGATCAACTCTGCTCTGTTCAGACGGCACGTGGAGTCCCCGACTGGTTTCCGTTCCTGTGTGTGCAGCTCGCCAACTCGCCTTTCCTCGGGTACTTCTATCACGGTTCCGTGTAAGTGTCCAAGGGGCTGCCCAGGAGAGGGCCATGTGCCCAGGTGACCCTAGAATATGGTCCACATCCTTCTCGGGAGCTCTCCAGTGGCTCCATGCTTCAATTCCTCCATTCTAGATTCAATTCTAGATTTCAGTTAGTAAGTTTATATTGTGTTAAGTATTTGAAAGAATTGGAAAAGAAATTGAGTCACTGAATCAATTGAACCACCAAAAAGAAATTGATTGATACCACAGATAGTCAATAGTGATTCTCTGGGTTGGGGGAAAGAGTGGTGGGCTCATGGGGGACTTTAACTTTCTGTCTTTTACATTTCTGTCTTGTTGAAATTTTACAACAACTTTATTATTATTATTGAAGTAAAATTCATGGAACATAAAATTAACCATTAACTACTTTAAAGTGTACGATTCAGTGGCATTTAGTACAAATATTATTTTTATAATTAAAAAGACAGAGAAACAATTTAAAAGAATTGTTTTTAGCACATTAGTGATGGTTTCTCTCGTTGATTTGCAGTTCCGCTGGCCAACACGCTCCCTTTGACATGTATTTGCATACTGATCTAAAAGACTTATCAGACTTTGGTTACAAACAAGGAGATCCAGTTATGACTGTAGATAAGGCATATTTTACAATTCCGCAGGTAATCATTTCAATTTTAATATGCTAGAGGCTGTTCTCATTTTCCCCTTCCTCTTGTTAATTTAACTCATATTACTCTAAAAAAAAAAATCGCTTCCTAAGTTACTTATTTTTCTCCTATGGATTTTTCAGGCACTCAAATATTTAAGGCCTCTGGATTTTATTTTTCCTTTTAATAGTCACTCTTTTTAAAAAAAAATTTTAATTAATTAATTTATTTTTGGCTGTGTTGGGTCTTTGTTGCTGCGTGTGGGCTTCCTCTAGTTACGGCGAGTGGGGGCTACTCTTCATTGCGGTGCGTGGGCTTCTCATTGTGGTGGCTTCTCTTGTTGCGGAGCACGGGCTCTAGGCATGCGGGCTTCAGTAGTAGTGGCTCGTGGGCTCTAGAGTGCAGGCTCAGTAGTTGTGGTGCAGGGACTTAGTTGCTCCGCGGCATGGGGGATCTTCCTGGACCAGGGCTCGAACCTGTGTCCCTTGCACTGGCAGGCGGATTCTTAACCACTGCGCCCCCAGTAGTCACTCTTAAATTAATCTGTCTTTGCTAAATCTCAGAGTGAACTTACTAAATAAAGCCAAAAGACTTTCTAGAAATTTCCATGGAAGTAACTGTCGTTTTTCACTTCTATTAATTTAATAGCCAATTTCTAGTAAGCTATAAATATTTTAAAAATTTTATTTATTTATTTATTTATTTATTTATTTATTTTTTGCGGTACACGGGCCTCTCACTGTTGTGACCTCTCCCGTTGCGGAGCACAGGCTCCAGACGCACAGGCTCAGCGGCCATGTTTCATGGGCCCAGCCGCTCCACGGCATGTGGAATCTTCCCAGACCGGGGCACGAACCCGTGTCCCCTATATCGGCAGGCGGACTCTAAACCACTGCGCCACCAGGGAAGCCCAATTTATTTATTTATTTTTTATTGAAATATATTTGGCTTACAATGTTGTAAGCCAAATATTTAATATAATATTAAATATATTAAATATTAAAATTTAAATATATTTATATATTAAATATTAATATAATATTTAATATAATATTAAAGAATTTTGAAAAATATTTTAAGACTGTAGAGTTTTATGTGAAATCTTTATTTTTTTTTAAGTTCAAAATTAGGAGAAAATATGGGAAGAAAACATGGGAGGCTAAACCATTTTTCTTTACTATCCATAGGAATCTATTTTTATTTATTTATTTATTTGTTTTAAAATGTATTTATTTATTTTTGGCTGTATTGGGTCTTTGTTGCTGCATGCGGGCCTTTTCTAGTTGTGGTGAATGGGGCTTCTCTCGTTGCGGAGCACGGGCTCTAGGCACGTGGGCTTCAGTAGTAATGGCACATGGGCTTCAGTAGTTGTGGCTCACGGGCCCTAGAGCGCAGGCTCAGTAGTTGTGGTGCAGGGGCTTAGTTGCTCCGCGGCATGGGGGATCTTCCCGGACCAGGGCTCGAACCTGTGTCCCCTGCATTGGCTGGCGGATTCCTAACCACTGCACCACCAGGAAGTTCCCATTTTTATTTATTTATTTTTTTGGCCTTGCCGCTTGGCTCGTGGGATCTTAGTTCCCCGACTAGGGACTGAACCCAGGCCCTCAACAGTGAAAGCGCAGAGTCCTAAACCACTGGACCGTAAGGGAATTCCCAGAATCCATTTTTATGGTTTTAACAAAAATCTGGTTGTAATGAGGGAGAGAACATGAAACTGAGTATAATCATGTTTCTGCAAAGTAAATGATGCACAGCAGGGAATTCTCTTTAGCGACTGTCCTTACTGTGACCCCTCAGCCAGTGGCTTCCAGACTTTGAGTAGCAAGTCAGCTGGACATTTTACTGAAGTTGGTCAGTTAGTCAATGTCCTAGCCTTTGCTGAAGCTAACCCAGCAGGAGGAGCAGGCTGCAAAAAGAGTACTTTTACAAAACGCTGATCTCTTTTTTATGATTAGAAGGGAGGTCGTAAATCTCTCGGGATTTCCCCTGGCCGTCAGGTATCCCTGGCTGGGCAGTGCATGCAGAATGCCCCGGTGGCCTTCCTTCAGAATTTCGATGTTCAGTGCGTTACTAGCCTGGAGGTGTACCCAGAACGAGACAGAATCACCAACGTGAAGGTAAAGAATGGTACTATGGGAGGTAAGTGACGTTCGTTCAGAATAAGAGCATGGACCTGAGTGTTGAGATAAATTCTGATCTCACTTCTACTGGATCAACTTAGAATAATATTTCACCTGCCAACTGAGGAAGGTGTTTTCTTTGGAAAAAGTTCAGTTCCATAAGACAGCATATTGCATATCTGTTCTTTTTTTAAAAAATCGAGCTAAAATTCTCATAACACAGAATTAACCATTTTAATGTGTACGGTTCAGTGGCGTTTCGTACATGCACAGTGTTGTGCAGCCATCACCTCTACCTAGTTCCGAAACATTCTCATCACCCCAGATGGAGACCCTGCACCCATTTAACAGTTCTCCCGCTTCTCCCTCCACACTGAGCCCTGGCAGCCACTCTGTGGATTTGCCTGTTCTGGACGCTTCATATAAATGGACTCATACAATACGTGGCCTTTTGTGACTGGCTTCTTTCACTCAGCATCATGGTTTTGAGATTCATCTGCACTGTAGCATGGATCAAAGCCTCATTCCTTTTTTTAAAAAAAATTTTATTTATTTTTTTATACAGCAGGTTCTTATTAGTCATCAGTTTTATACACATCAGTGTATACATGTCAATCCCAATCGCCCACTTCAGCACACCACCATCCCCACCCCCCCGCTGCTTTCCCCCCCTTGGTGTCCATACGTTTGTTCTCTACATCTGCGTCTCAACTTCTGCCCTGCAGACCGGTTCATCTGTACCATTTTTCTAAAAACCTCATTCCCTTATGTGGCCAAATGGTGTTACATCATATGGATATACTACACTTTGTTACCATTTATTAGTTGATGGACATTTGGGTTGTTTCCAGCTATTGGTTATTGTGAATAATGCTGCTGTGAACACTTGTGTTCAAGTGTCTGTGCGGACATACATTCTCATTTGCCTTGGGTAGATACCTAGCTGCGGAATTGCTGAGTCACAGGGTAATTTAACTTTCTGAGGAGCTGCCAAGCTGGTTTCTACAGTGACTGTACCATTTTACGTTCCAGACCAGCAGCGTGCTGCATGTTGGTTCTTATACAAGAGTGACTCTCCAGATTATTTTCACTGACTTTTGAGATTCTCCTTCTCAGTTCGAATTAGATGCCAAGAATGGTGGGATTCCCATTTGATGGCGTTTGGGGAGTTGGGGGGAGCTGAGTAGTTGGCATACTGGGCGGGCACAGTTACTGTATTTGCTTGGCAAGCTTTCATTTTCATAGATAAATGTGATCATGTTAGGTCATGTACTCCTGTGGAAGTTCATTTATGTATCTTTTCAGGCATAGTTACACCAAAAGTAATCTATGAGGAAGCAACTGACCTAGACAGATTCATCACCAATACAGGTAATTTAATGTTACACTTTTATATCATTTCTATGGGAATACATGTCATTTCTTGCAAGTAATATGTAGTCCCAGGGTAAAATACACTTTTAGTGAGAATTTTAGGAGGTTCACAGCCGTTAGAAAGATATCCCACTACTATTTTGCTCGTTCCTTGTTCCGTCTTGCCTTTTTGGAGTAACATCTGTGACCTGAGCCAGACCCTTCACAGTCCTGGATGACGTGGGTTCCACGGTCCCTCCTCATTCTCAGGGCCTGTGGGCCTTTTCTTAGATGTTTTTCAGAGAGTTAAAGAGTACTTTAGGGACTTCCGTGGTGGTGCAGTGGTTGAGAATCCGCCTGCCAGTGCAGTGGACATGGGTTCGATCCCTGGTCCGGGAAGATCCCACATGCCGCGGAGCAACTAAGCTCGTGTGCCACAACTACTGAGCCTGTGCTCTAGAGCCCGTGAGCCACAACTACTGAGCCTGCATGCCGCAACTACTGAAGCGCATGCGCCTAGAGCCCGTGCTCCACAATGAGAAAAGCCACTGCAATGAGAAGCCCGCGCACCGCAACGAAGAGTAGACCCCGCTCACCGCAACTAGAGAAAGCCCGCACGCAGCAACGAAGACCCAACACAGCCAAAAATAAATAAATAAATAAATTAAATAAATTTAAAAAAATAAAAAAAAGCGTTCTTTAGGACCTAGCATTTTCACTTCTCGCTTGCTCTTCTTTTTCTGATCATTAAACTTTGCATTTGTGAGGCAGCCAAATAAGGTATGTAGAGTTTGGCCGATATTTCCAGGACTTTTGTTTTTAATGAAGGATACTACTAGTGGTTCTTTTCAACGTGCTGTAATTCTCGAACTTATTCTTTGCTTCATCGGATATTAGTACAATATATTAGTGAACTAGACAGCAGGCCCCTGCTCTTAAAAAGCTGGCATTCTGTAATCTTTCATTTAACAAACATTCTTCCAAGCATGTGCTCTGCATCAAGCTATGAGCCGGGGACCAGGGATGCTGAAATGAAAAGGACAGAGCTCACTCAGGATATGAGGATGGTGTAGAGAAGGTGGCTAACGCTGACTTGGGCAGAGGAATGGGGAAGGCTTCTGGAGGAAGTCATGACCCTGCTGTGTAAGGGAACTGGGTAGGCAGGGCGGGGGTGGGGTGTGGGGGGAAGGCCACCCAGGCAGAGAAAACCACCAACTTGAGCCCAAAGAAGGTCTTTAATTTTTTTTTTTTTTAGGTCTTTAATTTATGAAAGTATTCTATTCTTGTTTTTTTTTTTTTTTCTTTTTTTGCAGAAACACTTTTAAGTACTGGATCAGCCCCCAGGAATGTGAATGTGGAAGAACATTATATTTTCAGATGGAATAATAATACAATCAGTGAAATAAATGTCAGAATCATTAGGGCAAAAATTAATGCCCACCAGAAAGGTAACTTGGTGGAGGGCAGCAAGAATGCTTTCAGTTTAAAATATTTTCTTCATGATTTTCATAATTATAACAGATTAATTCAGACCTGTTTTTCTTATTTGTATTTATGATTTAATCAGAAAACAGTATGTTTTTTTTTGCATGTCAAAATGCAATTATAAGGTAAAGAAAACACTATGGGGGATAATTTCTTTTCCTAGTGATGTGGTGACATATTTTTATTTTGTTTTATTTCTAGGGATCATGACACAGAGATTTACAGTGAAATTTTTAAGCTATAACAGTGGTAATGAAAAGGAATTGTCTGGAAATCCAGGTGAGATAGTATATGTCAGTCACTGATCTTACAAACATATTTTAGTTCAACACTCCTGTGCTATAACGATGATCATAAATAGCTCCAACTTCAGTTTGTGACTCTGTTTTTTCTTTTGTGATACTGTATTCTTTTCCTGATAACAGCTTAATTTTTTACATAAAGTGTATATTGTAACAAGTTGTTGTAAACCTAAAACATCCTTTCTCTTTAGCTACTGGTCTTTTTTTTTTTTAATTGATGTATTGTTACAATGTTGTGTTAGTTTCTGGTGCACAGCAAAGTGGCCCAGTTACACACATTTATATATACTCCCCCTCATATTCTTTTCCATTACGGTCTGTCACAAGACACTGAATATAGTTCCCTGTGCTACACAGTAGGTCCCTGTTCTTTATCTATTATATATATAAGAGTTTGTATCTGCTAATCTCAAACTCCTAATTTATCCCTCCCTCCCCCTCTCTTTTTTTTTTGTCTGTGCTGTGCGGCCTGTGGGATCTTAGTTGCCCCACCAGGGGTCGAACCCACACCCTCAGCAGTGAAAGCACGGAGTCCTAACCACTGGATCTCCAGGGAACTCTCGTCTTTTGAAAAAGAAAATAAGGCATTTAAAGCGTTGGTAAGGGGGACTTCCCCGGTGGTCCAGTGGTTAGGACTCCACACTCACTGCCAGGGCCCAGATTTGATCCCTGGTTGGGGAACTAAGATCCTGCAAGCCGCACAGCATGGCTAAAAAATAAAAAATAAAGTGTTGGTAAAATTAATTTTTAAAGAAATAAGCTGCAGATGATGGTTCCTAACCTGGAATCTGTGGAGAGACTTCCCGGGGACTGTGAACTCCCGGTCACGTTGCGCATTTTGTATTTATGTGCAAATATATCACCACCCGTTTTGTCATGTATTTGTTTATTTCTTTTGTTCACTGCTGCCTTCTCAGGGCCTAAACCAGTATGTGGATGGACTGCACTGTTCAGTACTCTAGCCACTAGCCCCATGTAGCTGCTGGGCACCTGAAATGTGGCCAGTGTCATATGTGGAAATAATAATATTTTGTATATATTGGGTGGAATAAAATACATTATTCAAATTAATTTCACCTATTTCTTTTTTTTTAATTAATTATTTTTGGCTGCGTTGGGTCTTCAATGCTGTGCATGGGCTTTCTCTAGTTGTGGCAAGTGGGGGCTACTCTTTGTTGCGATGCGCGGGCTTCTCTTTGCGGTAGCTTCTCTTGTTGTGGAGCACGGGCTCTCGGCACGTGGGCTTCAGTAGTTGCGGCACATGGGCTCAGTAGTTGTGGCTCACGGGCTCTAGAGAGCAGGCTCAGTAGCTGTGGTGCACGGGCTTAGTTGCTGCGCGGCATGTGGGATCTTCCCGGACCAGGGCTCGAACCCGTGTCCCCTGCGTTCGCAGGCAGATTTTTAACCACTGCACCACCAGGGAAGTCCCTAATTTCACCTATTTCTTTTTCTTTTTTTTAATGGGGATACTAGAAAAAAATTTAATTTCTAAAAAATTCTAAAGATACATATTATTCTAAAATCAAATATGAGGTTTGCATTATATTTCTATGGGACAACTGTGGCTTAGACCATAGTAGGTGTTCAGTAAATACTTGTTGGATAAACCTGTCATTGTTTCTTAAAAAAATTTCTCCGTCCTTTTGCTATCCTTTTTTTACTTTTAAATAAGTTTTTATTTTGCATGATCTTCAATCCTTATATATACTGATTTAATCATACATGACCCATTATATATATATATATATTTTTTTTTTTCTTTTAAATAGGATTTTAATGTACTTATTAATGTGGAGCTTGGGGTTTATTGTTGGCTTTAAAAGCGGGCTCCTGGAATTTAAGGGTTTTCATTTCACTGAGTTAATTTGACAAGATTTCTGAGACGCACCATCAGAATATGTGAAAAATGTTGACACTGTCATCAAAAACGAATAAATTAAGAGCCAGAACTGATCAGGCAGCGAAACAGCTTGAATAGATACAGCCACTGTCTCTAGCGCTTTCTGAGGCAGGACGGGGTTTTCAGAGGACTATGTGACATGGGCCCTGTCCTCAAGGAATTCACTCTCTCATTTGGAATGACAGCACCAAGTTACAGGAAACAACAGTGAACAATCCAAGATAATTAATAAACGGGTGAGGGACTTGGGGACAGTTACTCCAGGATTCAGAGGAGTAGAATGTTGACCGCTCTCCCAGACTTTGCATCACTAAAGAGCAGTGTTGAGTGTCCAGCGCTTGCCAGGTTCTGTTCTCGGTGCTGGAGGAAAAGCAGTGAGCGAGTCAGAGCTCTGCCCCTGGCGGGTTTCCTCACTGGGCTGTAAAGAGGAGATTGCGCCTTGAGAAGCAGATAATTGGAAAGGGTGCTGGGAACAGGAATAACCTGGCGGAAGCCAAGGAGGAAGACGTGAGTGTGATGTGTATGCGGGCAGGGTCGGACCTGTGGCCAGAGGGGAGGCCTCTGGTTCAGGAACGGTGGGGCGTAGTGCTGGAAACACAAACACCATGCATGAACCTCATTTGCATCCCAGTTTGTAAAAACAGCGCTAAAACACATTTTTGGAGGGAATCTAAGAGGAAATATGAGTATGAACTGGATATGATATGATATAAGGGATTATTATTAATTTTCTTAGGAGAAA
Organism: Pseudorca crassidens; assembly: GCF_039906515.1. Taxonomy (NCBI): domain Eukaryota; kingdom Metazoa; phylum Chordata; class Mammalia; order Artiodactyla; family Delphinidae; genus Pseudorca; species Pseudorca crassidens. Next base: position 85,773,851 of record NC_090307.1, read on the forward strand.
TATTGGCATCATGGTGATATAGGGGAATTTTTGTTTGTTTGTTTGTTTTTCTTTTTGGCTGCACCCCTTGGCCTGTGGGATCTTAGTTCTCCGACCAGGGATTGAACCTGAGACCACGGCAGTGAAGGTGTGGAGTCCTAACCACTCGACCGCCAGGGAATTCCCTGTAGGGGAATGTTCTTAATTTGGGGAGATGTGTGATGGAGGTTTTAGGGGTGAGGTGTCATGATGTCTACAACTTATTTTCACATGGTTCTGCCCCTCCCCTCCAATGTATATGTGCTTTTATAATAGATAAGACATATACGGCTAAATATTAACAGTTGTTGATTTTAGGTGTTGGCTGTATTGAATGAGGCTCACTTTCAAGTTTTCTGTACCTGTGAACTTTTTCATATTAAAAAGGTGGAGGGACTTCCCTGGTGGTGCAGTGGTTAAGAATCCGCCTGCCAATGCAGGGGACATGGGTTTGATCCCTGGTCTGGGAAGATCCCACATGCCACAGAGCAGCTAAGCCTGTGCACCACAACTACGGAGCCCACGTGCCACAACTACTGGAGCCCGCGCGCTTAGAGCTCGTGCGCCACAGCAAGAGAAGCCACCGCAATGAGAAGGCCGCGCACCACAACGAAGAGTAGCCCCCGCTCACCGCAACTAGAGAAAGCCCGCGCGCAGCAGCGAAGACCCAACACAGCCAAAAATAAATAAATAAATAAGAAAAGAAAAGCACTTGATGACATTAAAATTAAACAAACAAAAAAAAAGGTGGAAACAATAAACTGGATTACTGGGAGATGGATGGGAATAGGATCTAAATCAGATCTTGGGGTTGAATTGGTTTACCGGCAAATCATTCCCTGAGAAGGTAACTTTGGTTTAAGTTTCCCTTACGAGCCCCTGTGATAAGTGGTATTAATCACTCAGCAAGTATGCATGAACTGGCCTGCCCAGCAGCTAATTGTTCTCCAGGGTGTGAGGTCCAAGACCAACTCCTGCCTGCTTTTCACTTTTCAGATTTTTACTTTAAAAATGTGTTCCAAAAAATCACATGGACATCTTTGTTTCAGAATCTGATTCAGTGACACCTGAAACTAACACAACATTATAATCAACGATACTTCAATAAAAAACAAAATAAAACCAAAAACAAATGAATGTGACGTCCCTTTTCTCGAGGGTATTCTGAAAAAGCTTTGCCTGCATATTTCCTTTTACTGTGGATTCCTCCTTTCCGTTATTTGATGAGCTAGCGCCTGTTGCATTAAAATAACTTTAGAGGGAAAGATGCTCACTCTCCTGCATTGTGTTTGTCTAGGTTACCAACTTGGCAAGCCTGTTCGAGCTCTAAACACCAACAGGATGAATAATGTCACGACTTTACACCTTTGGCAATCCGGTAATCTGGTTTGGTAATATGATTAGCTCTCTGGTGAACTAGAATTGGAAATATTACCATATTTTGAATCCGATTAAGGAACCAATTACTTTAAAGCCGAGTTTGTTTATTTAGCTTGTGTGTGTGGGGGGTTTTCCATCCTTCTGCAGCTTTCTTTTCTTTCTTTCTTTCTTTTTTTTTTTTTTTGTAAAAAATGTTCACATTGTTTGCACTCGAAGTGCTGGTTTTTAGTAATAGAGATTTAAATATGAAAGTGGCTGGAGAGTCCATTGTCTTTGTAGTTATTGATTAGCCCAAGATGGTGCTAATCAGAGACATGAGAATAGTTTTATTCCAAACTATGGAAAAATCTTTGCAACAGTGGTAATTGCCCACATCTGCCAGAAGGCATTAAATTTCAGGTTCAGAATAAACCCTTGATCCCTGTCCAGGTATTTCGATACAGAAAGAGCCTTTTGTTCAGCTTTCAAAGGATTAGAGTAACAATGACCTCAGTTCTCGGAAATTGGAAGCTTTATTTCTTTTCTTTTTTTAAATTAATTAATTTATTTTTGGTTGCATTGGGTGTTCGTTGCTGCGTGTGGGGTTTTCTCTAGTTGCAGCAAGTAGGGGCTACTGTTCGTTGCGGTGCCCGGGCTTCTCATTGTGGTGGCTTCTCTTGTTGCGGAGCACGGGCTCTAGGCACACGGGCTTAAGTAGTTGTGGCCCGAGAACTCAGTAATTGTGGCTCGCGGGCTCTAGAGTGCAGGCTCGGTAGTTGTGGTGCACGGGATTAGTTGCTCTGTGGCATGTGAGGTATTCACAGACCAGGGCTCGAACCCGTGTCCCCTGCATTGGCAGGCGGATTCTTAACCACTGTGCCACCAGGGAAGTCCCTGGAAACTTTATTTATGCTTTTTGTTCTCTCTCTGTTTTGTAAGAAAAACTTTAATGTAAATATTTTACTTACTTTTATTTTGCAAAAATAGGATAATCTTTTTATTTTATAGCTGGAAGGGGTTTGTGTATATCAGCAACTTTCAAACCCATTTTATTTGGAGAAAATGCACTGTCTGGGTGCCTTTTAGAAGTTGGAATTAATGAAAACTGTACTCAGCTCAGGTGAGTGTCTCACTGATGAATTTATCTACATTTTGAGTGGTTTGCTTAAATCTAATTCACATGAATGCTAACAACAACATGAATGTGAAAAATTTCAGTCTGAATAAAAACATATAAAAGTGATAGTAAATAATACAAACTTCCAATACAATTTAGAGTTGATTCAAACATCAATATAAGTGAAAATAGACATTCTTGGGACTAAAGCTATTTCATCCATATTTATGCAGATTTCTCTGAGAAGTTTGTTCACATCATTGGAAACCCATGAAATAGAAGGAGGGCTGGAGCCAAGTATAGTCAGTGATTAACATTTAAAGAATTCTTAAGCTGTGTAACATGATGTATAAAGTATTTTCCACTTAATTATCTGGGTGGCATTTAGAAAATTTATGGATATGCAAATGCATTTTTTTTTAATTAAGGTAAAATTCATACAACATAATCATTTTAAAGTGCACAGTTCAGTGGCATTTAGTACATTCATAGCGTTGTGCAACCACCACCTCTATTTAGTTCCAGAACACTTCCGTCCCTGCAAAATGAAACCTGTACCTTTTAGTAGCCACTCCCGATTCCTCCCTCCCCTCAGCTCTGGCAACAGGCAATCTGCATTCTGTCTCTATGGATTTGCCTACTCTGAATATTTCGTGTAAATGGAATCATACACTATGTGACGTTTTATGTCTGGCTTCTCTCACTTAGCATCCTGTTTTTGAGGTTCATGCATGTTGTAGCATATGTCAATACGTCGTTCTTTTTCATGGCTGAATTTTGTTCCACTACATTTTGTTTATCCGTTCGTCAGTTGATGGATATTTGGGGTATTGCCACCTTTTGGCTGTCGTGAATAGTGCTTTGAACATTCATGTGTCAGTTTTTGTTTGAATACCTGTTTTCAGTGCTTTTGGGCATATATGCAGGAATGGAATGGCTGGGTCATATGGTAATTCCATGTTTAATTTTTTGAGGAACCGCCATATTGTTTTCCACAGTGGTTGTACCATTTTACAGTCTCACCAACAACGTAAAAGGCTTCCAATTTCTCCACATCCTCGCCAACACTTGTTTTTTTTTGGCCATGCCACTCGGCGTGTGGCATCTTAGTTCCCCGACCAGGGATCGAACCCGTGACCCCTGCAGTGGAAGCATGGAGCCCTAACCCCTGGACTGCCAGGGAAGGCCCCCTCTCCAACACTCGTTATCTTCCATTTTTTGAATAATAGCCATCCTAGCAGGTGTGAAGTGGTATCTCCTATCCCAAGTGGTACAGTTCTTTGGGGAGCAGGGAAAAGGTGGGGGGACATTGTGAAGGGAAGAAAAACTGGGTATACGTCACCCACGGCGGCTCCTGGTTGCAGGGTGCGGGGCAGTCAGAGCCTCTCCCTTGTGGTTTGTAAGATTTGTATCCTCCAGTGACGTTACTGGAACAGAGAGGTGCCAAGTTCCAATTCTTAACCCTCACCTAATTTTATAGCTCAAAATTCTAACGAAATATTTAGGTTCCTTTTACTATTGGGTCACTGTGTCCCATGAATTTATCCTGGTAATTTGATATGTGATCTACCCACCTCCCAAGTTTTGTGATGCTCAAAGGAACCTGTAAACCACATGATACCAACATAAGTTACTAACATTTTAAGGCCAAAGTGAAAGATTGTTTCTATATGTCCTCCCCTTGCTGTGTAAGTTCATCCCAGGAAGGCCTCGGAAAGAGGCAAGACTCCCAGCCAGATCCCCTGGCAGCTTTTTGTTTAGACACCCAGCAAGCACAGCCTGGACACTCTTTTTTTGTTATTTTTTAACATCTTTATTGGAGTATAATTGCTTTACAATGGTGTGCTAGTTCCCGCTGTATCACAAAGTGAATCAGCTATACACATACATTTATCCCCATATCTCCTCCCTCTTGCATCTCCCTCCCACCCTCCCTACCCCACCCCTCTAGGTGGTCACAAAGCACCGAGCTGATCTCCCTGTGCTATGCGGCTGCTTCCCACTAGCTATCTATTTTACATTTGGTTGTATATATAAGTCCATGCCACTCTCTCACTTCGCTGGACACTCTTTGTAAGGACTTCAGGACGAGACCTGCTGGCCATGCGCTGAGAAATGTCTTCCTCTCTTGTAGGGAGAATGCTGTTGAACTACTTGATTCGTTAATGCAAGTGACTCATGTTGCAATGAGAGGCAACTCCAATTACAACAATCTTAGTGATGGCTGGCTTGAAATAATACGTAAGTGAAAGCTGCACACGTGTAAAATGTGTACCTTGGTTGCTATGATTACGTAGCGTCAGGTGTAGCGTTACAGCCTGACCTGACAGGTTGTCTTTCTTTGCTGTGGCCCAACGGACATTTGTTTAGAGGTTAGCTTTCCGGGCAGGAGGCTTTTCATGTCTTTTACCTCTTATTCATGATGGCTTTTTTTTTTTTTTAAAGAGGATACCAACAGGAAGTTCAAATTGCCCAGTTGTTTTACAAGCTAAGGGTCTTTGGAAAAGGAAGTCTTAATGAAGTTTGAGGATTTTCAGTGCGTGTCAGTTTGCATTCCTTTTTTTTTTTTTTTTTTTTTTTGTGGTCTGCGGGCCTCTCCCCTGCCCCGTGGGGTGGCCACGGATCACGTAATATGTCTGTGTGCTTGAGGTGCCCCCGCCACTCTCTGACTCAGGCAGGGAGTCCTGCTGGCCACGATTTGCCAGCACAGTCTGCGCTCAAGTCACTAGGCGCAGAGCTAGGTCCTTATTTGGAAACAGAACCCAGAGGTCTGGGCTTGTCAACCCCTTGTGAACCTCTAGGCCAGCTAGGTGGGCCGTGGAGTGCCTGAGGGATGGCGGGAAGGGGTCAGTAAAGCATCTAAGAAGTAAAAAGCATGGGAAATTTCAAGACAGAGAACCGGAGTTGGTGAGGTGGGAAATCAGAGGTGATGGTGTTTTGTTGCCTCCAAGGTGGAAGCTGTTAGCTTCTATTTCGTATCTAAGATTAAAATCAATCCTGATCCTGGTTGATAGAAGAGAAATGATGTTGAACACATATATCAAGGAGGAGGAAACTGGAAACAGTGTTGCCAACCTTCCAAATCCCTGAAGGAACAAAGAAATCCCCTCCAGAGTCTCATAGGACTTGCCATCCACATCCTGTAACTGACCTTGCTGTTTTTTCCCCCATAAGGGCCAGTTTTCAAGATGAAAGAAAATTTATCTCTTACTCAGTTTTATTCTCTTCTATTTGTACTACTGCTGTGGCAACACATCAGGAAATTGCTTTTGAACTATTTAATCCGTAGTAACTAAAGTTGTTAGTATGGACTTTAAATGTCTTATACAGCTTTTACTAGAATAGTGACTGCATGGAATAAGTCTCATGGCATTTTACTGCAAGTATATGGTATTTCTGTTAAAACTCTGGGTGGATTTCAATGAGGAGCTTGGGAACTGAATCATGATTTAGGGTTTTATTATGTGGGTCAGGGATTTTAAAGTTCCAGTGATTGACCTAGCATCCAAGGGAACATTTTGAACACGAGGGGTAACACAGTTACAGAGAGACATGTAACTAGAGCCTGTTAGAGATTAAAGCCTCATTCGTTGGGATTCCTGTCTGATAATATTTCCCATTTTGGGAGCATCACAGCATTGTAGGAAAACTGTTATTAAATAATTCTTTCCAATATGCACAACTTACCATTCCTCCAGGTGCAGATGCCCCCGATGCAGGTGCAGACCCACCTGTCAGCAACGCGAGCGGCATCTGCCTGGGTGTTCCCGCTCAGCTGAATGTCCGCATCCTCTTCTCGGATGCTGGCGCCGTAGAAGGGATGACTCAGCAGGAGATACTTGGCATAGAAACAAGGTATGATCATATCGGGGATAAGTGGGGTTTAGAGACAGGAAAGTTGAGGGCGCTCCGAAGAATAGGGGAATGCTAATTTAGAATCTGACTGGTTTATTTACAAATTGCAATGATTAGCAAATGATTACATGTATAAATGGAATATGGGTAAACTGTTTGTAATGGAATTTGTAATTTGTAATTTGTAATGGAATTTGTAATTCTCACTCACAAGTATCCGTAAAGCTACGTATAAGGGAGTCTGCCAGGTACTTCAGGGGGTACAGAGATGAGTAAGGGGCTGCTTAGTGCTCGGCATATTTTGAAATTCGTGAATACCATTGGCATACTGATCAGGGAGTAGTGCCCAGTGGTTAGAGATCTTGGTGGCAGATGGGTGGGTTCAAATCATGGCTATTCCAGTGTGAGCTGTGTGACCTTGGGCAGTTACTCAACCTCTTCTGAACTGCAGTTTCCTCATCTGTAAAATGGTGATGTACCTTTACATGTCAGACCTCTATCACCTTTAAGTGACAGGGTCCCAACTGACACTGACGTAAGCAAAAGTTGGGTTTATTGGTTCAAGTTATGAAAAGTCCATACACCGTGTGTTCATGGTTCATGGTTCCCATGTGGTCAAGGGTCTTTCCCCCTTTATCTCTGGGTTCCTCTTTTCTTTAGGTGGGCTTCATTCTCGGGGGGGGGGGTTTCCTCAAGAGCTGGCGAAGATGAACACCAGCAAATCCAGGCTTATGTCAATTTAGCAAGTCCAGGGAATTCCCTAGAGATTCAGTGGTTAGGGGAAAAAAAAAAAAAGCTCTTCCAGTTTAGCAAGTCCAATGTGGACTTTCTCAAAAATGTTCTGGGAAGACTTTTATTGGTCCAGTTTCGGTCATGTGCTCCTTTCTGAACCAATTACTATGGCCAGGGGCATAGCTCTGATTGGCCAGGCGCAGGTTATGGGCACATCCCTAGGTTCAGGTGGGTCCCTTCTTGTCCACTCAACTGAGAGTGGGGAGGGGTAGTTCCGCCAGGGAAAACTGGGGTGCCATTACTAGAAGAAAGGCAAAGGCATGCTGGGTAGGCAGAAATAACATGGAAAGCCTTTAAAAATCGTTAGCTGCTACTGTTATTATTGTTGTTATTACTATTATTATAATATTGTTTGAGACAAACAAGTGGTAAAACAAATGAATTTTAAAAGCACCAGTATGAAATGAGTTGAGGGGGGAGGAGAGATGAAACAGAATTGGCAAAATGCTGGCAGCTGTTGCAGCCTGTGATAGGGCCATGAGGGTTCATTATACAACTGTCTCTGCTTGTCTGTGCGTTTGAAAATTTATATAATACAAAGGGGAAAATATAGCACCAGCAGAATATGGGAAACTTCTTTAGGAGAATCTCAGCTCATGTTGTTGTTGTCAGTTACCTGAAGTTCTTTTTCTTTCTTAAATCTTTATTGAATTTGTTACAGTATTGCTTCTGTTTTATGTTTTGGTTTTTTGGCTGCAAGGCAAGTGGGATCTTAGCTTCCCGACCAGGGATCAAACCCGCACCCCCTGTATTGGAAGGCAAAGTCTTAACCACTGGACCACCAGGGAAGTCCCCTGATGTTCTTAACAGACCGGAAATGAGCGGTGGATTTGTTGTCTGCTTAACCTTTCCCTCCCAGGTTCTCCTCGGTGAGCTGGCAGTTCCAGTGTGGGCTGACTTGTGAGGATGAGGTCAGCCTTTTCCCCATCAGTGCATCTGTCCAGTTTATTAAGATACCTGCACAGTTACCCCGTCCACTTACAAGGTAATACAGTTGCTGACCTAAGTGACATTAGTAAGAAGCAGAAAAATATATGTTCCAAAGTAAGAAGTTTATTTCTTTAATTAGGTTTTGATGCTTCTCATCAAAGGCATGTGCTTTGCTGTAGCTACTGTAACTTCCTAAAATGTTTTGTAGATTCCAGATCAATTTTACGGAGTACAACTGTAACAGAAATGAGGTTTGTTGGCCGCAACTTCTATATCCGCTGACCCAGTATTATCAAGGTAAGGTAAAGCACATTTCTGAAATGGTTATCATTACGTTGTGTCAATTAAAAAACTTTAAAAAAAGTGTAAATGTCACAGAAAACTTAAAACATATAGCAGAGCTTTAAAAGGAAAACATTTACTGATCATGTTGCCACTTAGAAAGGATGACTATTTATGCTTTGGCTCATTTCTACCTAAATAATTACCCAAAAAGTTAAGAAACAGGAACGTTGCTTAATTTGATTCATTGCCTTGCAGGGGAGCCTTATTCTCAGTGTGTTGCCAAGAGCTTACTGTTGGCATCCTTCATCACATTAGTGGTGTTCCTCAGTAACCCCTGGACTGGAATATGAAAGCGTGGAATTCAGCTACCGTCTGACCTCTTACAGATCATCAGCTTCTACTTCAGGGGTTTGTTGTCCTCCCGTGTGCCTCTCTATAAAATCTTAATAAATGAAATGTTTTATTTTTATAGAAGATTTTGTTAGGTGCTCTGCAAATTTACTTCACATATACAGCTAGCCAGACGTTCAAAGCAATGCAGAACGGGCGTCCTCACCGCTATACCAGACTGAGCAAAATGCAGGAGAGGGTCAACCGTGTCAGTAAATGTTATTAGGAACTTTAGTTTTTTCACAAATGATGAAAGTCATAGGAGTTTTGGTCCAAATGTTATTTGCACCATAGAGAGTCAGTCTTTTAATTTTTAATATATTTATGTTGATCCGGTTAGTTCCCACTGTTCCAAAGACAGGATTAAGAATGCATTAAAGCCTTTAAAAGTGTATATTAGTGCAAAAGTCTAAGAAAATGGATGAGGCAAGATGGGGGGGTGCTGCAGGAGGGGGACATGACTAGGTAAGTAAACAGAACCAGGAGAGAACACAAGCCCCCGAGACAGTACGCCAAAGACCTTGCATTTAGCAAAGGCAGGCCCCTCATGTAATGTTCAGTTTGCCAAAAAACCAAAATATGATTAGCTATAGGAATCATGGGGCCCATCGATTAAAAAACAAGCTGGCTTTCAAGGAAGGACAGTTTTTCCTAGTTGAGAGAAATTCCTCTTGGGGCCCCCTGGGGGACAGACAGCACGAGGCAGCCAGGGGAGGGAAGCAGAACGGACGTCTCCCACCACAGCCCAAGAGTGGCCACACGGCCACGTCCAGTGAGGTTTCTTTGTGGGTCAGATAAACGTAGTCATCGTTTCACATGGACTTTGTGCACCGTGGATAAACTGAATTTTGAAAAGCGGGTCTCTTCCCTCTCACTCTGCTTGATTGAATTTTGAGTGCCTCCTGACATCCTGGTGCTACCTACGTTGTGTTGTTGCATTTTGTTTGTTTGTTTTTTTGGGGGGGCCCGCACCATGCGGCTTGTGGGATCCTAGTTCCGCAACAAGGGATTGAACCCAGGCCCTCGGCAGTGAAAGTGCAGATTCCCAACCACTGGACCGCTAGGGAATTCCTGGCTGTTGCATCTTCGCTCAGCATTCTTGCCCAGAGGAGTTTCAAATCTTCCTTCCCCTCTAAATCTACAAATCTAGTTCTGTTTTTTCCTAATTCATATTAAACATGTAACAAATGACATAAGAAATCCCTCCCCCCAAGTACCACTGTTTGTATCACACCGTGGAAACACTGGATTTCTCCCCCCTCTGCCTCTTTCTTTGATGTGGATCTCTGTGGGTTGAGGTGATTACACCCACTAGGAGTTGAAATTGTCTTTTTTTGTCAAAGAAAACGAAATACCCAACTGACTCATTGCAGAGATTCAGAAAGTCTTTCTATGGCGGTTGGTATAACTAGCTCTGGAAAGTTAACGTAAAATTTCCAAATGACAGGTAATTTAGCCTGATTTTGTGGGCTTTGTTAGGGTGATTTTGTACGCAAGAAGGGAAAAACTCTGGCAGTAGAACGGGGTGGGGGGGGAGCATACTATATGGTTTTGCCTTTTCTAAGTTTATACATTCATATATGCATTTGGGAAGTATTTATTGAGTGGCTACTGTGCTGGGCACTGGAGATACCAAGACAGTGCCCCTCGTCCAGTGGAGCTGTTGACTGAAAAAACCAAAAAAACCCACAATCTGAAAGTTGAGAGTTTCATTTTCTTTTTTTTGCCATACGCGGGCCTCTCTCACCGTTGTGGCCTCTCCCGTTGCGGGCACAGGCTCCGGACGCGCAGGCTCAGCGGCCATGGCTTACGGGCCCAGCCGCCCCACGGCATGTGGGATCTTCCCAGATCGGGGCACAAACCCGTGTCCCCTGCATCGGCAGGCGGACTCGCAACCACTGCGCCACCAGGGAAGTCTTGAGAATTCTGTTTTATTCGGGGATCTTACTGAGGACTACAGCTCTGGAAGGCAGCCTCTCAGCTGAGGAGCTGTTTGGAAGAGGTAAAGGAAGAGCCAGGAGTTTCTGTTTAAAAAAACCAAGTAGTTGAACATCAAAAGATTACTGCTAATCATAAAAAAACAGTCATCACAAATTAAGGATTTTAGTGCTTTTCTATGTATGGGAAGATGCAAGAGTCTGGGGTCATGGAAATTTTTCCTTTGATATGCATCTTAACTAGGGTCAGTATCCTGTTTTTCTCCATTCTGAATCCCCTCAGGGTGAACGACTGGGGGCAGCTGCAGTGGCTGAGGGCTTGATGGCTGCAACATCCTTTGTTTACTGAAATGGCAGGCAACTTGTTTTGTCCACCGAGTTTACATTTCCAGTGGGAGAAAGCCCGCAGTAAAGGAAGATAATGTCAGACAGTGGTAGGTGCTATGAAGAAAATAAAACAGGACTGTGGTGGAGTGGGGTGGTAGGGCTACTCCCGCTACTGGTCAGGAACAGCCTCTCAGAGGCAGGGACATTTGAGCTGAGACTTGGAGGAGCTAATTTTGAGGTCTGGGAGAAGGGTATTCTAGGCAGAGACAGGGGAAGGGTCAGCAAGTTCAAGTGCACCCACCTGGAAAGAGAAAGAAAGCAGGAGCAGGGGAGAAAAGGGAGCCCAGGGCAGGCAGGTGGAGACCAGGGCTTGTGGAAATCAGAGGCCAGACCCGGTGGGGTCTTGCTGGCCGTAGTGAGAAGTTTGGATTTTACTCCGAACGCGGTGGGAGAAGCCAGAGGATTTTCAGTAGGCTCACATCCCATTTTCGTCCTGCCAGAGATCTCTGTAGCTGCTGTGTGCAGGAGCGTATAAGGCAAGAGCAGCCTGGCATCAGACCCTGCTTTCTGGTCCGCACACAGGCCAGGACCCCAGAGAAAAGCCAGCGGCAGGAGCTAGCTGCAAACACCGCACAGGGTGTAATTCTGTTGATAGGAAATATCCTAACAGGCAGATCTATGGAGAAGAAGTTGTTTAGCGATTGCCCGGAGCTTGGGGACGGGCAGGGGATTGACTGCAGCCGAGCAGGAGGAATCCTCCTGGGGTTGATGGAAATATTCTAAAATTGATCGTGACGATGGCTGCACAACTTTGTAACTTTACTAAATATCACAAAATTGTATACTCTAGTCGGGTGAACTTTATCGCACGTAAACTCAGTAAAACTCCTTTTAAAAAGCTGTGAACATTGGAGCGAGTGGCAGCTTTCGGTCGGAGTCCGGACGGGTTCTGTGACCCACCGCAATGCCGCCGGGTTTGCGCCGTTTGGCCCCGCCGCCTGCGCCGCCGTCGTCCGCAACTCCGGGCGCCATTGGTCGGCCGGCGTGGGGGGGGGGGGCCAAGAGCGCGCGGGGGGGGGGGGCGGAACCGGAACCGGCTGTAGCCAGGGGGCGGGGCCTCGAGGGCGGCTCTGGCGGCTCCTGGAGCGGCGTCCGCGGCGGCGGGACCGGGGGTAGTTGGTGCAGAGCGGAGTCCCATGGTTCGGGGCTACGGCCAGGCCGCAGGAGAAGCCCGAGCTCCGGGCCGCCCCAGCTGACCGTGCGGGCCCGCGCGGCCCGGAGCCGCCGCCGCCCTTCGGGCCCCGCGGGGGCGCGGGCCGGCCAGCCATGGGGTCCCTGTTCCGGAGCGAGACCATGTGCCTGGCGCAGCTCTTCTTGCAGTCCGGCACGGCCTACGAGTGCCTCAGCGCCCTGGGCGAGAAGGGCCTGGTCCAGTTCCGAGACGTGAGTGTCGCCCGGGAGATGCGGGCCGCACCTGCCCGCGGAACTCCCGCATCGAGCCTTTCGCTCGGGCCTCATTTCCGTGGGCGCCTGGGCGCCCATTTCCCATACGGGGAAGCTGAGGTCCACTTTCCGGCCAGAACTTCCGCAGAGCGGGGCCCGAGCCCAGGGTCGCCGAATGTTCGGTCCGCGGCCGCCCAGGCTGGGTTAGTTAGGAACGCTCCGCGTCGTCTTCGTCCACTCGGGTCGTGCCATCTGATGCTTCGGAGCACGGACTCTGGGCCAGACACTGGGCTAAGCGGGAGAACAACTCTGATAAGGCCTCTTGGAGCCCTTCTGGAACTTACGGGGCAGGGGGAACGTGAGAAATATTAAGCAAATGAATACGTAAACAGGAATATGTTTGCCATACAGAAAATAAAACGGGGGGATGAGATAGTGCCTCAGTTGGGGGTGGTCAGAGAGGTCTCTCTGAGGAAGTGTTCTTGGGCTGAGACCTGAATGGGCAGGAGCCGGCGCTGGGAAGATCTGGGGGAACAAGTTCCCAGGTGGAGGGAACTGGAAGAGCCAGGAGCCTGAACTGGGAATGAATTTGGTGTAAGCTCCTGAGGGGCGGGATTTTTGTCGTTTTTGTTCACCGATACCTGATGATGTACATATCACTGCCTAGGAAGGAGTTGGAGTGCAGTCAGAATTTGTTGAATGAGACTTGTCTTCCCAGCAAATAGTAATAAACCCTTGTTTATATATCTGTTTATTTATTGTTTGTCTCCACCGTGGACTGTCAGCCCCCCCGGGGTGGGGTAATGGCCTTGCCTGCCTTGTTTATTCCTGATTCCTGAGTACAGTCCCTGACTTTGTGGGCACTAGTATGCCTCTGTGGAATGAATGAACAAGCTTTCATTGAGTGCTTGCTCTGTTGCAGACACTGAGTTTGGTGCTGGGGACTCAGGGGTGAGCAGGGTGGACAAAGTCCCTGTGTTTTTGTTGCTCACAATGTAGGAGAGACACTGATTATGAACTGTGATAAGTGCCATGAAGGAAAAGAGCAGTGTGAAAGGGAGATTATGAAGCAGGACCTTTGCTAATTGAACTGGAATTCACTTGGATGAACATTTTATTTCCTGGGACCCAGCTTTCATCTCCTCTGGTTTCCCTTCGTCTTTCTGAGGGCTCCTTAGTTTCAAGAGGGAACCACCCGTACCTAAGATCTGGTGTCGTTGATCCCTGGGTTGGCCTCACAAGGCAACTGCCAGGTCAGAGAGAAACTCCTGAGTGGGAGGCGAGGCTGCAGAGAAGGCCCAGCTCTTCCTGGTTCCTGGAGCCATTTGGGCTTCAGCACGCGGTGCCCACTTTGCTGGCAGGTGCTGCTGTGCTGAGCTGTGACTTAGTAGCACCCGAAAGATTCAGGAAACAGTTGTGAGAGAAATGGGCTTCCTTCTTTATAACAGGTAGATTTCTTCCATCCTGTTAGTACTCAGGCCAAGAGGCTTAAAGCAAGCTTAAATCTTAGAGGTTTGAACAAACACCCTAATTACCGCAAAGATGCAAGTTTCATTGAGTGCCATTACATTAGGTAGTAGGGGACAAAGCTGCCGTGTTAAAATGAGCTCTTCTTTGTGTGATGCTAGGTTTTCGGAGCTCAGGGTGTGTGTGTGTGTGTGTGTGTGTGTGTGTGTGTGTGTGTGTGTGTGTGTGTGTGTGTGTGTGTGAGTGATGCTAGGTTTTCGGAGCTCAGGGGGGTGTGTGTGTGTGTGTGTGTCTTTGGGATGACTGTCAAGCAGCACCGGTGCTAGTGCAGAAAGCTCTGTCACCTGACACTTCTGCTCTTCTGGAATTTCTTCCTGACTTTGTGCTCACCAGGTGGGATCCCTGACATCCGTCTTTTCTGATTTGCACAGGCTGGAGAGTTTCTGCCTTTCCTTTTAGTGATCCTTCTAAGGGAGAGGAGGCAGGGCAAGGGTTTCTGTAGTGACAGCCAAAGAGAAGACATGGAAAAGAAAGGTTATTCAACTCACCAGTAGGACTCAGTGAAGGGCAAGTCCATCTCTCTTTTCTAAGCGTCTGGAATTTGAGGACAGCGTTCACCTTTTGTCCGTTAGCTGCTGGAGTGGGAAGATGGGTGGCGTGGATACCAGTCACAACAGCACCAGGCAGCCTCTGCTGGTTTTTCTAGGTTAAATGTTAGTGTTAAAACAAATCTGCATTAAAATGTACTTCATAGGGCTTCCCTGGTGGCGCAGTGGATAAGAATCCGCCTGCCAGTGCAGGGGCACAGGTTCGATCCGTGCTCTGGGAAGATCCCACATGCCGCGGAGCAACTAAGCCCGTGTGCCACAACTACTGAGCCTGCAGAGCCTGCGAGCCACAACTACTGAGCCCGCATGCTGCAATACTGAAGCCCGCGTGCCTAGAGCCTGTGCTCCGCAACAAGAGAAGCCACCGCAATGGGAAGCCCGCGCACCGCTACGAAGAGTAACCCTGGCTCTCCACAACTAGAGAAAACCTGCATACAGCAACGAAGACCCAACACAAGCAAAAATAAATAAATAAATAATTTTAAAAAATGTACTTCATAGCGTTAGCCCGGAATTAAAGGTGCCTCCCTAAAAAGAAAATAGAAGCAAAACTTTATAAAAGAAACCATGCAACAGAAAAAACCAGTTAACGTACTGTGTAAGATGGTGACGGTGGATGTCAGATCCAATCCTGTGTGGTGTTGCCACAGAAGTTTGCCTCTTCGTGAAGATTCTATGTGTGGAACCATAGTGTCCAATTTGAGTTAGTGTTTGATATTGACGAAAAAGACAGTGAAACTGAGAAGTCATGTCTGTCGTTAATAGACAGCTTTTGACGGGTAGCTTCCTCTGCTCATTCTTAGTTCTGTTGAGATAGATTGTGTCTGAATCATTAGGACTCGAAAGTGGTTACTACTTTGGATTAATATGACTTCCGGAAATGAATGCGAATGTGACAAACAAGTGAAATTCAAATTTTTATCTTTCTTCTCGTTAACTCTTTAAAAAAAATTTCCAAAAACTGAACAAGAACCAAGCCTTTGGGATAGACATTCTCAGGTTGTTCAAGCAGCTTCATGCCAAGCTGTTTCTAATTCTCCTTTTTGAGAGTGCCAGTATAATGCTGCATGGAGTGAAGGTAAAATTCTTGCCCCAAATGCCTTTCAACATGAATGATTACTGTAATTTAAAAAATTGTGAAAGTAATATACGTCCATTGTGGGAAATTTGGGAAGCATGAGATACTAATTTCCATGATCCCATTACCTAGAAACAAACACTTTACCTTTTTGGTTCATAGTGTCCAATCAAACATTATTTTTCTAATATTATTATTAATTTTTAAAAATAAATTTATTTTTGGCTGCGTTGGGTCTTTGTTGCTGTGCGCGGGTTTCTCATTGCGGTGGCTTCTCTTGTTGCGGAGCATGGGCTCTAGGCGCGTGGGCTTCAGTAGCTGTGGCTCGGAGGCTCTAGGGCACAGGCTCAGTAGTTGTGGCGCACGGGCTTAGTTGCTCCGCAGCATGTGGGATCTTCCCGGACCGGGGCTTGAACCCGTGTCCCCTGCATTGGCAGGCGGATTCTTAATCACTGCACCACCAGGGAATCCCTCTAGTAATATTTTAAAATGTATGTACATAGGTATTTTTAGATAATTGGAGCCACACTGATAATATCTTTAGTCTTTTTTCACACATAAATCATGCATGACTAATTTCCTCATTTTATTAAATATTGTTTTACAATTTTTTATGGTTTTAAGCTTTATATAGTAAGATGTTTTTGTTTTAATAAATTTATTTATTTTTGGCTGCGTTGGGTCTTCGTTGCTGCGCACGGGCTTTCTCTAGTTGTGGCGAGCGGGGGCTACTCTTTGTTGCGGTGTGCGGGCTTCTTATCGCGGTGGCTTCTCTTGTTGCGGAGCATGGGCTCTAGGTGCGTGGGCTTCAGTAGTTGTGGCACAGGGGCTCAGTAGTTGTGGCTCGTGGGCTCTAGAACGCAGGCTCAGTAGTTGTGGCACATGGGTTTAGTTGCTCCACTGCATGCGGGATCTTGCCGGACCAGGGCTCAAATCTGTGTCCCCTGCATTGGCAGGAGGATTCTTAACCACTGCACCACCAGGGAAGTCCTGATAAGATTTTAAGTAAAGGGGAGAGTATATGGGAACAGTGAACTGTGGACCCATATTATAAACCAATGGTGGGACTTCCCTGGGGGTCCAGTGGTTAGGACTCGGCGCTTTCACTGCCGGGTCCGGGTTTGATCCCTGGTTGGGGAACTAAGATCTCAAAAGTCGTGTGGTCCCAAAAAACCCCACCCATCAGACAAGATCATTTTGAAGCAAATCCCGGATGTATAATTTCACTCATAAATATTTCAATAAGTATCTCTAAAAGGTAAGGACCCTAAAAAAATCATAACCACAATACCATTATCATACCTAAAAATTTTAATAATAATTTCTTAATATAATCAAATACCTCATCATTTAAAACATAATTTTTAATAAGTGCATAGTAATCAATTATATTACTGAACCATAATTTTTATCCAACTTTATTGATGTGTATCATAAAATTCACCCATTTCAAGCGTACAATTTGTTGGTTTTTAGAAAATTTTCTGAGTAGCACGTCCATTGCCACAATCCAGTTTTAGGCCGTCACATCATCCCAATAAGGTCCCTTATGCTCATTTACAGGTCATCCCCGTCCCTACCCCAAGACCCAGGCAGTCACTAACCTACTTTCTGCCTCTAGGTTTTCCTTTCTTGGACATTTCATAGACATGGAGTCACACAATATGTGGTCTTCTGTGTCTTTCATTTGCATCATGTTTCTGAACATCCTCTGTGATGTTGATGTGTCAGT
The DNA here is from genome assembly GCF_039906515.1 of Pseudorca crassidens. Lineage (NCBI taxonomy): Eukaryota > Metazoa > Chordata > Mammalia > Artiodactyla > Delphinidae > Pseudorca > Pseudorca crassidens. Next base: position 85,791,189 of record NC_090307.1, read on the forward strand.
TTGTTCCTTTTTACTGCTGAGTAGTGTTCCCCAGTGTGGATATAGACTGTGATTTCTTTAACCAGTTTTCCACTGTTAAGCATTTTTTCTCTATCCCTGAGGTGGATGCTCTTTTAGATACATTTTGGTCCGTATCCATAGTTTGTTCCTTTAGGTTGAATTTCTTCACGGGATATTTCTGGGCCAGAGGATACTTTTCAGGCTGTTTTTTTGGTAACAGTTGCCAAATCGCTTTCCAGAAAAGATGTGTCAGTTTATGCTCCTATCCAGTAGTGTCCGAGGATCTGCTTCCCCCCAAACCCTTGACTATCATATTTTATTTATAAAATCGAATTTATTTTTAAATTGGAGAAAATTCAAAGCAAAATTTTCATCTTTTTCTCAGCTGAACCAGAATGTAAGTTCTTTCCAAAGAAAATTTGTTGGTGAGGTGAAGAGGTGTGAAGAACTAGAGCGAATATTGGGTAAGTTTATTTTAATAACTTAAATAATTATTGTTATATAAGTAAACCTTGTTCACTTTAGAAAAATTAGAAAATCTAGACAAGTAGAAAGGAAAAAAGAAGTCGTCCATATTCTCACCATTCATGTATTCACTATTATGTAGGTTTATATATTTTTTTACTGTTCATCTATAAAAGTAAGGATTTACATACATAATGGTCAGGTTATTTTGTTATTAGCTTTGTTTCTCATTTGATGGTACTTTAACATCTTTTCATGTCAATAAACAGATTGACTCATCATTGTTTATAATGGTTGCATAGTATTTTATGGTATTAATGTGCCATAATTTATTTAGCCAATCCCTTGTAATCTATTATAACTTAAAAACATTGTATACACATTAATAGATTACTTAAAATTTTATCAGAGAACAGGGGAGGTAGGAAATGGCAGATACATTGGTTATAATTTCCTTTTTTTCAGGGCTTCCTTTGTAGAGATCAGTGTTCTCTGACTGTTAACCATTAAAACTCAGCCGTAAAACCTTTAACGTCTTAGCCTAAAATAAAATAGTCTTTATCAATTCTAACCTTGAAATTCTGACTGAAATAGAGAGGGGGGAACGATGCCAGTAATTGTCTAAAGTACCAAATTTGTTTTTAGAGGGATGAACAGAAAAACCTGGGAGTGAGAGTGTTGAGGAGGGGAGAGAAGATGACTTTTGGAATGATTTCTAATAGCAGTTAATTATTGTGGATTTTATATTTTTTAATTGGGGGTTTTTAAGATCGAAAGAAACCTGTTAGTCATCTGAAGTCTAGTTGTCTGCATATTGTTTGAGGTCCCAGTTATTTGTGTGGATCATGTAGGGTAGGGTGATACCACATCCCCATCCTTGCCATATATATAAGTCATTGGACAGGTTGTATATTCGGAATGAGTTTTCAAAGGCGGGGCAGGAGTGACAACACATTAGATGTGTCCAGGACTTCCTGTAGCTTAGACTATTTCAAAAAGAATGCAGACTTAAAAAGAAAATGAACTCTCAAGTAAATTTAGGTATAAAAGATAGGTTAAAAAAATTTACATCCATTTCCAGAAAGCTGTTAAACCCAGTGCTTCCTTTGCTATCTTATGGGTAAGACATCATCGCTTTTCTTCCTCCCTCCTCCCTTCCTCCTTCCCTTTCTCTCTCTCTTTCTCCCTTTCTTCCTTCCTTCCTTCCTTCCTTCCTTCCTTCCTTCCTTTCTTTCTCTTTCTCTCTCTCTCTCTTTCTAATAAAATAACTAGTTAACATTTCTCCAAAATACTATATCTGGTAATGACTTTACCAGGTATTATGACTTTTATCCTAAGGAAAAGAACGCTTCATGGAATTGAAAATGTAAACTAAAGAAATTAAGTTTTTTTTGGCTGGTTCATTATTAGTTTCATGAATCTAGTTTTTAATGTAAGTAGAGAAGGCAGTGTAAGTTGCTCTAAGTTAAAACATCACGGCTAACTGGGGACTCAGGAGAACCTGACTTTCTGTCCTGTGGTCTCCTCCTTATAGAGGAGACTGATAGAGGATGTGTTTTTCCTGATGGATGTGTATTTCCTCCTAATGGTGTCTGCAGGGAGGTTGCACTAACGTCTCTGGTGGGGACGATTATAGGTCTATCATTGGATTATTCCTGCACTTCCAAGTGTGTCCTTAACCTTCTGCTTCCTATACAGGTGCAGAGGCAGCTGTGACTCCAAAGTTCTTTAACTAGAGTTTTAGAAATGAAGGACGTGGGGAATTTCAGAAAATGTGTATCCAGGTTACTGTTTGTTTTGTCACTGCACGCTCATCTCTCTAGGCAGCATTATTTTGCAGATCTTTGGAAACAAGGCTGCAGAAGGCATCCTATCAGTCAGTTGCGACAGGCAAGATTTTATGCATTTAGACATTAGTTTTTAGATGACCTGGGAAAGGTTGGGATGTAAAATGTTCTCACTGCAATGTCCTGTAGTAAGTTTTTGAGTCTAATTTGTTTAACTTTTATTTCCACAGCATATTTGGTGCAGGAAATTAATAGAGCTGATATTCCCCTCCCTGAGGGAGAGACCAGTCCTCCTGCACCACCCCTTAAACAAGTGCTCGAAATGCAGGTAACTGGTTTCTGAAGAAGCGGTTTTAGGTCACTGACCTCAGAGACTGCTTATTCACTTACTTTATATTGTCTTGTGCTTTTCTGCCTTTCTTCTCAAAACCGTGGAATGAAAAGCAAAAGACTGTATTATGGTTAATTCTCAGTAACAGGTTATCTGTGATAAATTTTAACTGGAATTTGGTTTTCTTTTAAAATGTAAGACAGGGCTTCCCTGGTGGTGCAGTGGTTAAGAATCCACCTGCCAATGCAGGGGACACGGGTTCAAGCCCCGGTCCGGGAAGATCCCACATGCTGTGGAGCAACTAAGCCCTGCGCCACAACTACTGAGCCTGCGCTGTAGAGCCCGTGTGCCACAACTACTGAGCCTGTGCTCTAGAGCCTCCGAGCCACAGCTACTGAAGCCCGCGCGCCTAGGGCTTGTGCTGCACAACAAGAGAAGCCACCATGAGAAGCCCGCGCACAGCAACGAAGACCCAACGCAGCCAAAAATAAAAATAAATTAAAAAAAAAAAAAGAATATATTAGAAAAAAATAAAATGTAAGACAGGTGGTATTGAACAGAGACTAACAAGAGTTAGGTTGTGAGATCTGGGCTCATGTGATGTGACTCCGGGCCTGTGCAGGCCTTAGCAAGCCTCTCCTGCTGCACATGGAGGCTTCAGGCCTGTGCCCTTCGCACTCTCCCCAGTTCACCCTGGCCCTTCCCCCTCTGATTTTCAGAAGCTCGTGTGAAGGTGCCAGGTGGTTCCCCATGAGCAGCAAATGAGATTCCTTCTTCTGGAGTCCCCCACCACCGTGAGAGCACTGGCTTGTACATTAGCATCCCCCCTTCCCCCCCATGAATTATCTCCTGAGGTTTTGCTCTAATCATCTGATAATTCATCACACTGGGAAATAGACTGGAGCCCTTTACAGCTCTTAGTACTGTATAATTAGGACCATTCCATTGCTGGCTGCTCTGTTTGTTTTTCTGGGAGGATGTCATTTAACAGTTGGTATATGAATGGACTCGAGAGAGAACTGTACGGTCAGATGAGAGCAGTCATCTGGCTTGGCCTGTTTGGTGTGTCGCTTTTGATGTAATTACAAATATAGTGATTACTGGCTGCTTATCGTTTTTTATAAGGCAGAACACAAGTACTGAATGTAGCGTGTCAGGTGATTTGTCTGAATACCGTGGGTTGTTTTACAGATTTCTGCTTCTATCATTTTAATACTTAAGGATTGTTAAGGATGCTTGGTATATAACTAATTGTTAAAGAAGATTCGTTCTCAAGTATTTTTATGCTTAATTAATTGTGTTAAGTGAAACTGCATAGAAGCTCTTAAGCTAGAGACCAGGAATAATATGTTTGGGAAAGATTATCTAAAATTTTTCTATGTTGCAAATAAAAGGAAATGTAGTCTTGAAAAAGGAAAACTCTTTGGTGTATTGGTAATGGATAAGCAGATGAAGGGAAACCAGAAGAAATGATAGGACCTGAGATTAGAGATTGGGTCCAGCCGTAGGGCACTCATAGTCATCACGGCATCTGCGTGCTTGCCATCACAGGTACCTGAATTAATATGAAGCAGCAGATGATGGACTTTAAAAACCTGTGTGTGGGGCTTCCCTGGTGGCGCAGTGGTTGAGAGTCCGCCTGCCAATGCAGGGGACACGGGTTCGTGCCCTGGTCCGGGAAGATCCCACATGCCGCGGAGCGGCTGGGCCCGTGAGCCATGGCCGCTGAGCCTGCGTGTCCGGAGCCTGTGCTCCACAACAGGAGAGGCCACAACAGTGAGAGGCCCGTGTACCGCAAAAAAAAACAAAACCAAAAACCTGTGCATGTTTTCATATCCCTATCAAACTCTCATACATTATGGCTTTTTAAAACCTCTACTAGTTCTGGGGTACTGTGAAAAGAATATTAGAACCAGACTTGGAACTAACCCTGCTGCCGTTTCATTTCAGGAGCAGTTGCAGAAGCTGGAGGCTGAGCTGAGGGAGGTCACGAAGAACAAGGAGAGGCTGAGGAAGAACCTCCTGGAGCTGACCGAGTACACCCACGTGCTGCGAGTGAGCAAGGCCTTCGTCAGGCGCGACATGCAGGTGCTGGCGATGCTCGGGAGGAAGTGCATTTCTTCCTTCCTTTCTTTCTTTCTTTCTTTTGGTTGCGCCACGCGGCACGCAGGTTCTTAGTTCCCTGACCAGGGATTGAACCCGTGCCCCCTGTAGTGGAAGCGTGGAGTCTTCACCACTGGGCCACCAGGGAAGTCCCAGAAGTATATTTCTTTTATAAAATTCTCGTTCTCGTAAAGTTTTGGGTTTTGTTATTAACTCCTGTAGAGGTGTTGCTTTTTAAAAGAGATAGAGGGACTTCCTCATTGGAAGAGATACCCCTTACTCAATAAGGAGTAGCCCCTGCCCGCCGCAACTAGAGAAAGCCCGCACACAGCAACGAAGACCCAACGCAGCTAAAAATTAAAAAAAAAAAAAAAAAAAAGAGATACATTTAAAAAAAATCAGATACATTTTGATCTTACCTTTATCTTTCAGTTGGATTATATGACATTAAAAGAAGTTTTAAGCCTCTCCTTTGTTGGTTGGTTTTAACCATAACCACTTCCTATTCATGAAATGCTTTAGTTTGCAGTTGAAAAAAATCTTATGATCATGAGAAAAAATTGAACACTGGAAGTCAAACTCTAAAATTTAGTTTGTTTTTTTCTTCTCAAATTGCTGAGAGTAATGGAATTAAAAAAAAAAAATCTGTATGGGAATAAAGAACAGCCTATGCAGTAGCACAGTACTCAGCTGAGTATCAGAGAGGGGAGACGTATGTCCCTTATGAACTTTGTTTCACTTTCTGTAGCGGTGACCTCTGATACAGTTACTCTGTCTTGAATTAAGGCAATGGCATAAATTATAACTATACTTTCAAGTAAATGTCTTCAACTAGCTTACAAATAAGGGACAGGGAAGTTATGCTCTTCATCTATCAGAGCTGAGTTACGTGTCTGAGTTACCTTGGGGCCTTGGCACCCAAATCTGAGTTCCTATGCCCTGCAAACTTGTTTGGAAACACGACTTGAGAATTAAAGTGTCACTTTCAGTGAGACACACTTGGTTTCATATCTCTTTTTAGTTTGAACCCACTTACGAAGAATTCCCTTCCTTGGAGAACGATTCTTTGTTGGACTACAGCTGTATGCAGAGGCTGGGAGCAAAACTGGGGTAAGTGGCAACTGGCGGGTCGAGCTTTACACTGTCCTTCTTGTCAGTGGGAGACGAGCTGTGTTGAGTGGAAGGACGGCCACCATCTGAAAGCCTGTGATGGAATGAAAGAAAGTGAATATTTGTTTAAGAAAACACTGTACTCCTGTATTTGTTGAGTTGAATCACTCAGCTGTATTGACTTTTTAGCTAAATACGATGGAAATTTCTTCTTTCGGTATAATGAGGTGGAAAGGAGCAATTTATGCCAGTTATGCCATTCTTCGTTACTCCATAGCCTAAAATAATTGGTCATTGAAGCGTCAAGTCCTGTTTTGTTTGGTGGAAACATAGGGGCTAAACTGAGTCGGTTAATTTATTAATCGTATTTTAAGGGTGTCTTTCCACTGTTCACTCTCTCTGTTTACTTGAACTAATGGTAACTTGTTTCCTCATGTGATTTGTGATTTCTTTTTATTATGAACTGTTCCTCTATTCCTTATGTGTAGGAATTCAATGATGTTTAGTTTGAGGCTGTACTCTTTCAGAGAGAACTTATTTTTACATATGTCAGGTACTTGGGAGCACTCTACCTACCTGGAATCATTTTACGTTAATTTCTCAGCTTGAGTTTCTTTGTTTTTCTGTTTGTTTTCTCTCTGCCTGATGCATCCTAAGATGTGGTTGTAAATTCTCAAGTAACACTCTTCCCCTTCTCTCCAAAACCAAAGCCGAAATAAACAAGTTTGCTTGTAGGCTCCTTTGCAAGGTGGATTTTTTTCTAGTCCACCCATTCACTTAAGGTGTAACCCTTTGTTGGGGGGCAAGAGTCCCAACTTTGTGGGGATTGGGGGTTCAGTTCCATCTCTTCACCTGATATCGACCCAGAGCCCATCTCCTGTCTCCCTTGCTGGCATTGAAACCCAAGGCCTTAAGATACTGGGTCAGTATAATGCATCAGGGCACAGCTACGAGGTCCTGTTTTATTTTTGGATTCCAAGAATTTCTCGAAATTATGGGCTCAGCTCTACATTGAAGAGGACGTTTCAAAAATATTTTATGCAGCATTTCAGATATTTTGCAGTTGGAGGGCTTTGAGGATATCGCCAGCACTTGGGCAGGCGTGAAGGGCTTTGCCGCCCTCTTCATGTGGTTTGGTAATCCTCATTGCGCTTACTGGACCACAGCCTTTGGTGTCTCACAGATTTGTGTCTGGCCTCATTAACCAAGGGAAAGCTGAAGCATTCGGGAAAACGCTGTGGCGAGCCTGCAGAGGGCACAGCATCGTGACGCACGCAGAACTGGAGGGGCCCCTGGAAGACCCTGAAACGGTAAGTGGGCACCTCCTCCCCGTTTAGCAGCGGCGGACTTGCGCTGAAGCTGGAGGCACAGCGCAGAGCGGAGCACTTCAGTGAGCTGTCCACCACGTGCCTTGCCATCCTTGGATGCGTTTGGGGGGTAGTTCTTAACATGGAGGACTCTCTCCCGCACCGCCATAGTATGCCTGGGACGTTGACGTGGATGCGTCGCCACCCTCCCAGCCTCAGGTCCTGTTTGGGTTTCACCAGCCGTCCCAACACTGTTTTTTTTTTTTTTTTTTTTGGCATTTATTTATTCATTTATTTATTTGCAGCCGCGCAGCACGCGGGATCCTAGTTCCCCGACCAGGAATGGAACCCGGGCCCCGTGCAGTGGAAGCTCGGAGTCCTAACCACCGGACCGCCAGGGAATTCCCACAATACTGTCTTTTATAGCAAAGGATCTAGTTTAGAATCAGGCCTTAGACTTAATTGTCATGTCTCTTTGGTCTCCTTCATTCTGGGATAATTTCTCAGTCTTACCTTGACCTTCGTGACCTGGACATTTAAAAATTATTACAGACCAGTGGTTTTTATTTTGGTAGAATGCCGCTCTGTTTGGGTTTGTCTGATGTTTTCTCATGGTTAGATTCAAGTTATGTGTCTTGGGCAGGAAGTGATGCTGCTTCCCATCAGGGGTGCACAGTTCCTTTGTCCCATTACTAGTGATGTTCACTTTGATCACTTGCTCAAGGTAGCGACTCCTAAGCTTCTCCACTGTGAATTTATTACTCCATTTCCTTTGTATTTAGTACATGTTTTGGGGGAGGTGCTTTGAAACTCTGTAAGTACTCAATTTCTCATCAGATTTTCAGTGCATTAATTTATTTCCTGTTTTATTCAATGAGTTATACTCTGTTACTGTAATTCTTTATTTTGATATTCACATGCTCTAGATTTGGCCATTGGAGCCCATTTAGCTGGCTTTTATCTTCTTTTTACATGTTCCCATCATTTTTTGAATCCTTCTTTTCTTTCCTGCATAACAAGATGTCCCGATTCATCTTGTAATTTCCCTCACGCGGCTCTGGAATCAGCCATTTCTCCAAGGAACCTGGTTCTCTTTAGTGGAGAACGGTAATTAGAAGCCAGGATGCGGTCTCCGGGTGTGCCCATGGGGACTGAGGTGTCGCTGTTCCCAGCTCTGTCAGTGGACAGCTCTAGGACGCACACACGCACACGGCTCACACACACTCACAGCTTTATTTCTGTACCTGTGTGTATATATGAAAACTGTGAGTTTACATCCAATTCCAGTCCAACACCACAGGGTTCATTCTAAGTTTCTCTCTTTCTGTGTTTGTAACTCCTTTCTTCAGTGGTGGGAAACTTGGCTCCTATTATTGTTAATGTACTGATTTGATAAGTCCCCTTGTGTGTGACCAGTCTGCCCATTGATTTCCCATCTCTGCTGCCTCGCTCCTCTCTCTGCCTGGAGCTCCGAGTTCCCCAGCCCCCAGCCCGGGTTGTCCCCTAGTGTGGACTGCAGGGCCTCCTCACTTTGCTTGGGCTCTGACTTTGCCCTGGGTCACTGCTGCCCTTCCCCCCCCACCCCAGGTCCATCCCTGAATGCACATCTAAGGCTTCAGGAATGAATTATTCAGGAAGAGAAGCAGGGCAGCCAAAGCCATCATTACCTTTTAAAATAGCTGTGATTTTTTTTTTTTTAAAGACTTCACCATAAAAATAACTATTATATATTGGTCTAAGTGAGGCTGAACTTATCTACTAAGGGTAGAAAAGGAACTTGGGATTCTCAATTTTGAGAAAAGCGTTCGTGTTTTCTTTCCTAGATTTGCCTCAGGATTTTTGGCTATAAGATTAATAGTTTTGACACCTAAAGGAGTTTGGCTGTGAAATAATTTTCATATGGTTCAGCCTAAGTAAACCACACACGTTGGAAAATCTGATCAGTCAAGCTGTTCGTTAACCATACACCTGTAATAGTTTTTGTGGCTCCTGAAACTGCCGGTAGCAATATGTTGATTATCCTTCACCTGTGACCATTACGATCTCTCTATGTAAAGGTGAAGATTAAAACTGTTCTGAAGCAGCATTTACATGTTCTTTGAGTTTTTTCTTTAATTAAAAGAACATGTCCATCATTCTCCTGCAGAGCATTTACTCTGTAAAAAAAATTTTTTTCTATACAGTGTCTAAGCTCTTTTGTGCTGAGTTTTTACCGGATTTGTTAAAGGGCATTAAATGTCTGTGAAGAAATATGGAGACATGGTTAGAGATATATATGTATTTTTTAAAAATTCTTTACTTTTTCTTCACTTCTCATTTTTTTGTTGACGTATAATGGGCAGATTTTCTCTTGAAACTACAACTCCTCCCTCCCCCATGATTACAAAGGAAATGCGTGCTCGTTATTAGAAAATTGGGAACAATATAGAAAACATGAAGAAGAAAATCAGTCACCTGTAATCCTCCAGCTTAGAGAGAGTCGCTATTTATGTTTCAGTGTGCGTTCTGTTAGTCCTTGTTCTGGGGAGGATATGAGATTTGATTTGGTAACTTTTACTCAGGTTCGAGGATTTATTTATAGTGTCATGTTTAATGCCTTTTGGGTCGACCCCTTGAAGTCCTTACAGACCCCAGAGCATATTTCTACCCATTTTCTCCTTTGTCAGTATTGTTTCTAGGTGCTGACCAGTCTCTCTGTCAAAACTAGACTCAGGCAGTTTCATATGGTTTTATGATTTGTATTTTTTATGTTGCATACATCCGTGTTCCATATTATGTCTTAGGTGGTTGTGTTCCCTGACACAGTACTATTTTTAAAATTGTTAAGGAATCTTCAAATTCAGATGCACTATAAATACCATTTCTTTCTTCCCCCTGGGTATTTTCTTTCTTTTTTTTTTTTAAACACTTTTTAGAAATGAATATCCTAGTTTATCAGGTAAGAATTTCACAAACATTACTTTTTTTTTTTTTTAATTTTATTTTTTGGCTGCTTTGGGTCTTCGTTACTGTGCACGGGCTTTCTCTAGTTGCGGCGAGCAGGGGCTACTCTCCGTTGCGATGCGCGGGTTCCTCATTGCGGTGGCTTCTCTTGTTGTGGAGCACGGGCTGTAGGCACGCAGGCTTCAGTTGTGGCACATGGGCTCAGTAGTTGTGGCTCGTGGGCTCTAGAGCGTGGGCTTAGTAGTTGTGGTGCACGGGCTTAGTTGCTCCGCGACATGTGGGATCTTCCCAGACCAGGGCTCGAACCCATGTCCCCTGCATTGGCAGGCGGATTCTTAACCACTGCGCCACCAGGGAAGTCCCCCCTGTGTAGTTTCTTCAATAGTTTATTTTGAAATAATTTCAGTTTACAGAAAAGTTGCCAGAAGAGAACAAAGTCTTCTGTCTCTTCACCCAGATTTCCCAATTATTAACATTTTGCCATATATACTCCACTCACTCTTTCTGCATATCTATCCCCATTTTCATTAGGCTCCTTCCAGACCTTCTGCGAGGAAGCCGTGGACATGTATGTGTTGCCCCCTCATAACGACGCTATTTTATATAACCACCGTACAACCCTCAAAATGAGAAAAATCAACACAGATGCAACACTTGGTCCAATACAAACATGCCATCAAATTCCCCACAGTTTGCATTGTTTCCTTTCTGGTCCACTGCCCTGCCTGGGACTGTGCTTTGCATTCGGGACAGGCTTCACATTCTGCAGGATGACCCTCTCTTGGGGTCCATTCTGTGCTTCCTCTTGACCAGGCTCGGATCACACGTTGCTGGTGGGAACACCACGGAGTCAATTATCTGGTCCTCTCAGCACCTCCCACCAGGAGGCACGTAATATCGGCCTGGTCATGTTGGTGTCGTCCAGGTTTCTCCACCTTAATGTCACCATCTTGCTCTATTTAATTGATCAGTAGCTGGTGAGGAGGTGTTCCTAGGTTACTGGGGCCTTGTTCCTCAGCAGACCTCTGCCCACCAGCCTCAGCCTCCACGATGACTCTCTTGACCCCATCACCTCTGTTGCGATTGCCAGGGGGTTACTCTGTTCCCATCCTTCCTTCTGTACTTACTAGTTACCGTCCTCCAGGAGGCCGTGCTTTCCCTGCCCTCTCAGTCACTCGCTCATTCATCCACGGACTTAGGCATTCGTCTTTATTTAATGACTTGTAATCTGTTGCGATCCTTTTTATTATTTATTTAAAATTATTTATTTATTTTTGGCCACGCTGGGTCTTCGTTACTGTGCACGGGCTTTCCTCTAGTTGCAGCGAGTGGGGGATGCTCTGTGTTGTGGTGCACGGGCTTCTCATTGCAGTGGCTTCTCTTGTTGCAGAGCACGGGCTCTAGGCGCGTGGGCTTCAGTGGTTGTGGCACGTGGGCTCAGTAGTTGTGGCTCACGGGCTCTAGAGCGCAGGCTCAGTAGTTGTGGCGCTCGGGCTTAGTGGCTCCGTGGTATGTGGGGTCTTCCCGGACCAGGGCTCGAACCCGTGTCGCCTGCATTGGCAGGTGGATGCTTAACCACTGCGCCACCAGGGAGTCCCAGTCCTTTTTACTTTGATGCCCAAATTGTCCCTGATTTGGCCACTGGGCGTCCCTTCGTGCGTGTTCCTCTGGCCTTTGGCACGTCTGCAGCATTCACTGAGCAACCCCTTACTTTCTGGCACCACAGGATGGTCCCTGCCTCTGTCTGGAGTCAGCCATTCCTTCAAGGACCGCTGGTTCCTTTTAGTGGAGGATGGAATTTAGAAACAAGGATCTGGATGTTTGAGTTCTCATCATGTAGTGGAGTGTCATTGCTTCTGGGCCCTTTCAGCAGTCAAAACATGGACACACACACACACACACACACACACACACACACACACGTGCACAGAGCTGTATCCGCTTCTGCAGCTACCTGTGCACATTTATTATAAAACCGTTTGCTCAGACTCTAACCTACGATTCTGGACGTCTCTTTTTCGGTGTTTTGCACTCTCTTCTGACAGCGAGAAATCTGGCCTCCCTCATCCTCAGTGTGGTTCATGCACTGTGCGATTCGCTTGCTTATCCCACGTAACCAGCCTCCCAGACACCTCAGCCATCTCCTCCGCCCGCCACCTCCCTGGCCTCCCCTTCCCGGCCGCCCCGCGTCCCTGCCTTCGGGACCCAAGTGCCTCTGCTCTGCCTGAAGCTCCCCAACCTGTTCCCCATCCCCTCCGCCCCAGAGCTCAATTCTTGGATTGCTTCTCTCCTCTGTGCCCTTAGGGATCCCGTGTAACTTCATGGCTTTAAATACCATCCCTCGAATGTATACATCTGGCTTGGATCTCCCCCCTGAATACCAGACTTGTATTTAACTGGCTCCTCCATACCTTTGAAGTTTCTGGAAGACCTTTCCATGTGACACCTAAAACTGAACTGCCCATCTTCCCCCCAAGACCTGCCCGTCCAGGCTGGCCTGTCTCAGTAAGCACCAGCTCAGCTCTTCTCCGCCCAGCATCCAGAATGATCCCTGTAAAATGAGTCGGAGCGTCTCACCACCACACCCCCCGTCCCGCCTCAAAGCCCTCCTGTGGCTTCCTGTCTCACGGTGTCCCATCTTGTCACCCCCTGGCCATTCCTCTTCAGCCAGGCTGGCCTGCTCGCTTCCCCTCGTCTTGCCTCTGCACGAGCTTTTCCTCGGGCTCAGGAGGCTCTTCCCCAGGATCCATGTGGCTCGCTCCCTCACCCCCTTCACTCCTCTAGGCCCAGATGTCCCCTTCTCAGGGAGGCCTTCCCTCCTCGCCTGATTTAAAAGCTCAACCCCCAGCCTCTTTGTCCCTGTCACCCCTCCCAGCTTTATTGTCTTTATCGCCCTCATCTCCATTTGGCATATTATGAACTTTCCTAGTGTCTTGCTGCTAACTTGATATAAGCTTCCCTCCCCTCCCTTCCCTCCCAGGTCAGGGATTTTTGTCTGTTTTGTTCACTGCTGTATTCCTAGCACTGGGAACCAGTGCCTGGCAAATTGGCCAAAAACCTATTCAGTTCTATTTGTAGAATATTTGTAAATACAGTCAGTTCTCATTATTCGTAGTAGTTAACACTGTACAGTCTCCGTGAGAACTGAACCCTTGCTTCTAGGGGAAGCACAGGGTTATGTTCCTGTGAGTCTCTGGTCATAGCGTTCTTGTCAGCCGATCACTACATAACCTTGTTTTATTTAAAGACACCTTATTTAATATGTACTGTTGATGCATTAACATTGAACTCACTGCCAACCGCACCATCACGCCTGTCTGAACAAAGCTGATGGGACACACGTAAGTGCATGTCACAGCCTTCATGTGCTCGGAAACACTAGACAGCTTTGAGGACCATTTTGAACAGTGAAATCACCAAAAAAAGCACAAAACTGTGAAAAACTTGGCGCTAAATAGATCACAAAAAGGACACTTGTTTATAGTATGAGCTGAAATAAGAAGGCAGAGGGTCACCTTGTTTGACCTCAGCAGGAATATGCACATTGGGTGACTCAAAATTTTTGTCACTCTGCATGTCCACAAATGAATAAATGCTTGAGTATTGATTTGGGGGTTATGAATGATTTCTGGGGTGAATTTGCAATTATGGAATCTGCAGATAATGAGGATGGACAGTGTTTAGTGTTTGTTGAATGAATGAATGAATGAACTAACTCTGACAGAGTGCGAGCTGCCAGTTTTCAAAGTTCTAGACAGAGAAGTAACAGTTATCTTTATTCTTTGTAGGGAGAAGTCATAAAATGGTATGTGTTTTTGATATCCTTTTGGGGAGAGCAGATTGGCCACAAGGTTAAGAAGATATGTGACTGGTAAGAAAAAGAAACATTTTATTTCATTTATTTCTTTATCCTCAGTAACCTCTAGTTTTCTTAAAATATGTCTCTGAAGAGAAACACAGTGGTTGCAAAGGCTGCTGAGTTTTGTTACATGATTTCTTTGCTGTAATACCATGTTTTAAAACATTTAATTTGTCATCTCTCTTGCCAGTGTAATACTTAAAATAATTTAAAAATAGACACCATGTTAAGAACATTCCCAGATTTGATTTTTTTCCCTTAGGAATGAAGGCTGGGGAAGGAATCCAGTTTTAATATTTGGTGCCTTTCTGTTGCTTTTAGCTACGCGTAGGCTTATCTGTCCTCATGGAGCGTACGGCTCATCCTTTCCCAGCCCTCTGCAGTTACCTTCTTTGCAGCCTGGGGAAGGGGGCCTGGCAGGTGGTGGAGAGTGTGGGCTCGGAGAGGCCTGCCTGCCAGACGAGATGGTACAAGTAAAAGGCTCCCGTACCGCGTAAGCCTCCGGTAAACGTGGAGCAGTATCACAGCAAGAATCGGTCTGTGGCTTAGTCTTGTCACCAGTGGGAAAACACGCAAAACCACATGAAAACTCAAAAGAATGGCCTTTTGTTTTCTTATACTCGGGGAACTTTTAGCTGCCTTGCTTCTTGCTGGGGTGAGTAAGGGTGGGGTTCGGTTATTTCCTTCGGATTCCGTGTTCACCAGCGTTTGATACTCAGTCACTGGTGTTATGGAAAGTAACTTTAGGTGATACGTGGACTAGCCTATTCTTACTTAATAGGTATATATTTATTTTTTATGTAGATTAGAAAAACTGTAGCCAGCACACAAACCTGTGACTTCACAGATATCATTGCTTAGGGTAAGGCTGGAGTAAGAATTTAATTTTAGTAGCCAGAGCTTAAAGAGGAACATAAAGCATGGCATTAAAACACTAAGGCAGCATGGGAGTCGCAGCAGCTGAGGGGGTGTGGCTGCAGCTGGGGGGGCGTGGCTCTGCCTCCCCTGCGTCCTGGTGTCACACGTGGCCCCAGAGGACGTTTACTGAAGCCCATGTCAGAGGCGATTGCTAGGCATCCAGAGCTTTCTCCTCCTCCGATTTTCTCTTTTTTGTAAAAGGTAATTATTGTTGTATGTTCTTTGTCTTTGATTTATATTTTACACTTGTTTAATGATTTCCAGCTCAAGGGTGGTGGTGAATTTCAGGAAGTTGGAATTGGGAATGAGCTTTTGGGAATCATCGAGGGTAGGAATGGAATGTGGAGCCACGACAGAGTTCACTAAATCTATGGAATTCCGTAGAAAATTTGTTGAGCGTCCATGTGCAAGGCCTTACCGTGGCTGGGTGCCTGTGTCTGCACCTTTTTGTCCCAGAGGGCTGCTTGTATTCTGGTTTGGGAGGAAGTGCGCCCAGGCGGTAGACTGAATTTAGCTCTAGCTTTTGGCCTAGCTTCTTGCAGTTCTGACAGCCGCGGCACTGTGCTGAATCCTGTCTTCTAGTTACCATTGCCACGTTTACCCCTACCCGAATACCGCCGAGGAGCGGAGAGAGATTCAGGAGGGCCTGAACACCCGGATTCAAGATCTGTATACTGTGAGTGAACCAGAAACTTGCCTCCTTATCCGAGGGTTTGCAAAACATTTACAAATCCATTTACTTTCTTTTTTAATGTGGAAAATTTTGGTTGTGGACAAATCAAGGTGTTTTAGGGAGTTTGGAATGGCACCTCCCTCCTCTTCGTGGGAGTTTTATTTTAGCTGTTAGAGACCTAGATGGTTTCTAAACGATGGGGCTTTAAAGAATAGTCTGGTCATCTTTGATCTGTCAGAGTGTAATTCTTTTTTTTTTTTTTTTTTGCGGTACGTGGGCCTTTCACTGTTGTGGCCTCTTCCGTTGCGGAGCACAGGCTCCGGACGCGCAGGCTCAGTGGCCATGGCTCACGGGCCCAGCCGCTCTGTGGCATGTGGAATCTTCCCGGACCGGGGCACGAACCCGCGTCCCCTGCATCGGCAGGCGGACTCCCAGCCACTGTGCCACCAGGGAAGCCCCGGAGTGTAATTCTTGATGAGAGAGGACAAGCGAGCCCCATTTACAGTGCTGGCTGTAATTTTACCTGCACTATTTCAATTCCCATTTCTGCTTAGGTCAGCGAGGGCTCTTGGTAACAAGAAGCGGACTCTGACCCACTTGAGTGAAAGGGGATTTCTTGGCAGGATGGGATGGGATGGGAGTTGGTGGCTCACGGGTTTTGACAGGGAGCTGGGCCGAGGCTGAGAGTGGGTAAGAACCAGGCCCCCAGCTCTCTGGACCCAGCCGGGCCATCATGCCGCCACAGGGACCACGACTTCTAACCATTTCCTGTGCCCTGGGGTCCCTTCTGGAAAGGCAGCTCCAGGGCCTGGAGGAGAAGGACTGAACTTCCTTAACTGTCCCCAGAGAGTCAGGTGCCTGGAATTCGCCCCCCCACCCATCACTGAGGAGAAAGTCCCTCAGAGGAGGTCAGGTGCCCAGTGGACACTCTGCTGAAAGTCCATGTTTGTCCTCACCCAGGTGCTTCACAAAACCGAGGATTACTTAAGGCAAGTGCTCTGTAAAGCCGCCGAGTCAGTCTACAGCCGCGTCATCCAGGTGAAGAAGATGAAAGCCATTTACCATATGCTGAACATGTGCAGCTTTGACGTGACCAACAAGTGCCTCATCGCCGAGGTCTGGTGTCCCGAGGCCGACCTGCACGAGCTGCGCCTTGCTCTGGAGGAGGGCTCGGTGAGGCGGCCCTTCCCTCCCTGCCAGCCCTTCCCCGCAGGAAATAAGATAGAGGAGGAGAGGACACCGTGTTGACTCTTTTGAACTGAAACTATGGAGAGTTGGTCCCTCGAGGCTCTGTGTGCACGTGCATTTTTTTTTAAATTGATGTATGGTTGATTTACAGTTGTTTCAGGTGTGCAGCAAAGCGATTTGCACAGGCATTTTTAATTTGCTCTTTAGAGTAAGGAATTCAGTCTCATGGTTTAAAAGTCAAAAAAAAAATTAAAAAATATAAAAGACCCAGTGAAGTGGCTTCCTCCTATCCAGAGCCTCATATGTCCAGTTCCTCTGCTCAAGGACAACCCTTGTTTTACTTCTCTTACGTCTTTGAGTTTCTTAATCATAGATAAGCAGATAGGAATATATAAAGGGAGAGAATTCCCTTCCTTCACAAAAGATTGTGTGCTATTCATACTGTTCTTTTCTCATAAGAAAACTTCCCTGTTTTTTTTAATAGCTATTTAATATCCTGCTGAATGGATGTACCGTGGCTTATCGAACCAGTTCCCTGGTCATTTAGGTGGTTTCTAACTTTATGAATACCAGTGCAGTGACTAGCACTTGACCTTTGACGGTTCAGACACGCACAAACCCATCTCCGGGTAAATTCCCAGCATGGAATTGCTGGATCAGTTTTGGCAAATATTGCCAGTTGTTGCATTTCTCTTATTTTGAGTGAGGTTGAATATCCTTTTGTATGTTTAAGAAGAGCCTTTGAACTTTCACTTTTTTGGTGAATGCTGTGTTCATGTGCTTTGCCAGTTTTCTACTGGGTTGTTGGTCTTTTTCTTATTAATTTCCTTGGCTCGTTGTCTGTGATACGAGAACAGATATTCTCCCCAATTTGTCCCTTGTCTTTTGGTGTTTCTGTTTGTTTGCTTTGGTCGTGCAGAAGTTTTTTGTTAAATATAGTTGAACCCATCCACCTCTGCTCTTACAGCCTCTGAACTTTGAATAATAGCTTCTTTCCACTCCTGGGCTATGGGGTCAAGTCTCCCACGTTCCTGTGAGGGTTTTTTTCTGTATCAAAACTTAGTTCTTGGAGAGATAAATTAGGAGGTTGGGACTGACATATACACACTACTATATATAAAATAGACAACCAACAAGGACCTACTGTATAGCACAGGGAACTCTACCTAATACTATGTAATAACCTATATGGGAAAAGAATCTGAAAAAAGTAGATGTATGTGTATAAGTGAATCACTTTGCTGTATACCTGAAACTAACACAACATTGTAAATCAACTTTACTCCAATATAAGATAAAAAAACAAACAAAAAAAACTTAGTTCTTTACTGGAAATAGCAGGTTTACAAACTTCAAGTGGCAGTTAAGGAAACAAGTTTTCATAGGAGATTTTGGTTAATTGCTTTGTCTCATTACATAATTCTGTTACGGCACAAACGTAAAACACGCAGTGCTGAGAAGAAGGAAATACATGAATTAGTTATTTTGGCGTATGGGACATCTATTTTATTTATATATTTTAAAGCTCTAGATGATTCTTATTTATTGAGGTAACAACCGTTTTGAGGGACATGACTAATACTCTTGTTGTGTGTGTGAGTATATATAAGTAGTCCCAGAATCACCAACATACAACTGGAATTTACTGGTTTAGCTCTTAAAAATGTTCAAGAGGAATTTAGAGACAGCTACAGTATTACCTCATAAAACTGAAAAACAGGCGAGAATAAACCAAAATGTCAGTACGGCAAAATTTTGTTTTTTTCTTGGCATACCTGTCCCTGCCTGCTTCCCACCACTCAGCCTTGCTAGGTTCTTCCTTCTCCAAGACCACGTCCCCCAGGAGCCTTCCTCAGTCCCTCCTGTCACTTCTGCTGTACTTGAACCTCCAGCGGGGTGGTTCCCCACGTGCTCAGGGCCTTTCCATGGCAGCCAATGAAGATTTGTTGAAAGAGCTCTTGGGTGGTAATTTTTTCTTCCTCTGTCTCTTTTTTTTCACGTGAAAGAGACAGAGCGGTGCTTCGATCCCCTCATTCATGAACACAATCCCAACAAAAGAAACACCCCCGACTCTCATCCGCACCAACAAGTTCACCGAGGGGTTTCAGAACATCGTGGATGCCTACGGGGTTGGGAGCTACCGAGAAGTGAACCCAGGTTGGAAGCCTGAATTTGCCAGTCTTTGTGTCTTATACATTTTATACATCACTGCTGCTTTTTTTCCCTATAAGAATATAATAGATATTTGGAAAAATAGGCCCACTGTTACTGTTTTGTTATCTTATTTAGTATAAAGTGTTAATTTTAACCTGTCGGTTCTCTCCTGAGAATTTGGGAGAAAGTCAAGATCATTATACAGTATGTGGTCATGTTTGAGTTAACTAGAATTTTCTGCCTTTGCTGCGAATCAGAAATCGCTTGCTTTTCCTGCAGCTCTCTTTACCATCATCACTTTCCCCTTTTTATTTGCCGTGATGTTTGGAGACCTTGGACATGGCTTTGTGATGTTCTTATTTGCCCTCCTGTTGGTGTTAAACGAAGATCATCCCAGACTAAGTCAGTCACAAGAGGTAAAAACATAAACACTCGGGCTCATATCTGTTTGGGCAGCATTAGTAGTGATTCTCTTCTGTTTAACTATAAAAAGAGACGTTTAAAGATGTTCAGGGGCTTCCCTGGTGGCGCAGTGGTTGGGGGTCCGCCTGCCGATGCAGGGGACGCGAGTTCGTGACCTGGTCCGGGAAGATCCCACATACCATGGAGCGGCGGAGCCCGTGAGCCATGGCCGCTGAGCCTGCGCGTCCGGAGCCTGTGCTCCACAACGAGAGAGGCCACAACAGTGAGAGGCCCGCGTACCGCAAAAAAAAAAAACTGTTCAGTTTTGGGCGATAACCGTAACCCACCTGAGACATGGTTGCGGGGGCGGGTGGGCCTTCACCCCTGTGTGATGGGGGCGTCTGTGCCGTGAGCTTGCTTTTGAGCAGCCCTGAGAGGAGCGGTTAAGAAAGTGCCCAAACCCGGTCGGTCACGCCGGCTCGTTCTCCCGGTGGCCCCGCTTCGCTCCCCACAGATCGTGCGGATGTTTTTCAACGGCCGCTACATCCTCCTGCTGATGGGGCTGTTCTCAGTGTACACGGGCCTCATCTACAACGACTGCTTCTCCAAGTCGCTCAACCTCTTCGGCTCCGGGTGGAACGTGTCTGCCATGTACAGCTCCGGTCACAGCCCAGCGGAGCAGAGGAAGATGATGCTCTGGAAGTGAGTGTCCTGCTGCCAGTGTCTCAGGTGGAGGGGAGTTTCTCCGAGTCTCCTTCCCCCTCCGCAGGAGGCCCTCACCCTGCTTTTTGTTACAGTGACAGCGTCATCAGGCACAACAGGGTTTTGCAGTTGGATCCCAGTGTTCCCGGAGTGTTCCGAGGCCCTTATCCTCTTGGCATCGATCCCGTGAGTGTCCCCCCCCGCATTATCTCAGGTTCCTTGGTGCTGCTGCCATCTAATTTTTTAATTAAAATTTAAAAAAATTTTTGGCCATGCCGCGTGGCTTGTGGGATCTTAGTTCCCTGACCAGGGATCGAACCTGCGCCCTCAGCAGTGGAAGCATGGAGTCCTAACCACTGGACCTCCAGGGAATTCCCAGTGCCACCTCGCTTTAACTGTCACAGAGGTTTCTCAGACTGTTCAGCACGGTTCAGGTGGTGGTACGCGAGGGAGTGGTACTCTGGGGGTTTCTGCCTGGACGCCAGAGGCTCACTGTGTGTTCTGAGTCAGGCTGCTGTACAGAAGAAGCTGACGGTCAGTGCCCGAATACAAGACCACAGGGAGCTGGGGCTACGGTCTGTCCTACTTCCTGACCTGTTTTACTCTAGTGAGAAGTGGCACTTCCGGAGCCATGTAATGTGCACTGTTTCTTCGATGTCTTCTTTGTACAAGTGAATTGTTTTTTTACCCTTTGATGTAGAAAGAAATAGTATGGAATTTTAGAGTGGAAAGGGAGCTTAGGCTTATCATGGTGCTTATTGAGGTGGTTGTTTGAAAGGGAAAAAGTGTGGGGAGAAGGAAAGTGAAGCCGTGGCTCCAGGGCCGGGGCTGCCCCTGTCCTGCCCCCAACACGGCTCAGCAGGCTGCTGCTTATGAGGCCCAGGCAGCATTTCCCTAGACCCAGGGGTCTTTACGGGGAATCTCAGCCTTAAAAGAAAAGCTTAGAAACTACCTCGAAATTGGTTTGGAGTGATGCGATACAGTAGTGAAAAAAACTCTGTGACAAAAGTCTAGCATTCCCTAATCTGAGCTCTCCAAGGTAGTTCTCTCCTGAATGTGCATTCTCATCTCTAAACATAATTGGTGTAATTTAATGTTGTCAATATAATTGGAAACTTGAAAAAACCTGACAACAGTCTCCTTAAGGAACAGCACTTTTCGCCTAAGGCAGTTGAAGGAAGTTAAAGTTTTCTTTTTTGGTTTTGTTTTGTCTTTAGATTTGGAACTTGGCCACAAATCGTCTCACTTTTCTGAACTCTTTCAAAATGAAAATGTCTGTGATTTTAGGAATTACTCACATGACTTTTGGAGTCATTCTGGGAATATTTAACCACTTGTAAGTACAGATTATTTTTTAACCGGTATTTATAAGCCAAGTTTTTGTTATTTCTTAAACTTTGCTTCTTGATGGTAGACTACAATGATCTTAAAGGCAGCCAGCATAGTGGTTTGTTGTATTAATATGATTCTGTTTTTTATTTATTTTTAAACATTTTTGGCTGCGTTGGGTCTTTGCTGCTGTACGCGGGCTCTCTCTAGTTGCGGCGAGCGGGGGCTACTCTTCGTTGCGGTGTGCTGGCTTCTCATTGTAGTGGCTTCTCTCGTTGCGCAGCGTGGGCTCTAGGCGATGCGGGCTTCAGTAGTTGCAGCACGCGGGCTTAGTGGTTGTGGCTTGTGGGCCCTAGAGCACGCGGGCTTCAGTAGTTGTGGCGCATGGGCTTAGTGGTTGTGACTTGGGCTCTAGAGCACAGGCTCAGTAGTTGTGGTGCACGGGTTTAGTTGCTCCGTGGCATGTGAGATCTTCCCGGACCAGGGCTTGAAGCCGTGTCCCCTGCATTGGCAGGCGGATTCTTAACCACTGAGCCACCAGAGAAGTCCTATGATTCTGTTTTTTGTTTTTTTTTTAAATTTACTTTATTTATTTATTTTTGACTGCATTGGGTCTTCGTTGCTGCATGCGGGCTTTCTCTAGTTGTGGCGAGTGGGGGCTACTCTTCGTTGTGGTGCGCGGGCTTCTCATTGTGGTGGCTTCTCTTGTTGCAGAGCACAGGCTCTAGGCACATGGGCTTCAGTAGTTGTGGTATGTAGGCTCAGTAGTTGTGGCTTGTGGGCTCTAGAGCACAGGCTCAGTAGTTGTGGTGCATGGGCTTAGCTGCTCCGTGGCCTGTGGGATCCTCCCAGACAAGGGTTTGAACCCGTGTCCCCTGCATTGGCAGGCAGATTCTTAACCACTGCGCCACCAGGGGGCCCCAATTCTGTTTTGATGATAAGGTTTTTGGCAGCTTCATTGATTCAGCAAATATTTGTTGAGCACATAGAAGGTGCCTGGCACTATTCTAGGCACCAGGGATTGAACAGTGAGGAGGACAGAAAAAAGTTTTTGCCCTTATGGAGTTTACTTTCAAGTGAGGGAGGCATGCAACATGTACATTCATATTTATTTCCAGAGGTGATTTTTGTCATATCTTTTTTTCATTTTCTAAATTAGAAAACTTTTGTTTGTTTCTTAGAGCTGGTATATTAGGGGAAAGAAATTATGTCTTTTTTCTCTAGCTGGATCTGACAGTGAAACACTAGTCATCTCTACTGTCTTCACATTTCTTTTCTTCGTGGTTACATCTGAATCGTAAGACAGATGACGTTATGCTGAGATAGACTTTGTCACAGAGAATTTAAGATTAATTTACTCTTTCCTTTTTCTCTTAGTCCAATGTTGTTCATGGGTTGATCGATTCCTTTTTTTTTTTTTCCCTAGACATTTCAGGAAGAAGTTCAACATTTACCTGGTTTCCATCCCGGAACTTCTCTTCATGCTCTGCATCTTTGGCTACCTTGTCTTTATGATTTTCTATAAGTGGCTGGTTTATTCAGCAGAAACCTCCAGAGTCGCTCCTAGCATTCTGATTGAATTTATTAATATGTTTTTATTCCCGGCTAGTGACACAGGTGGTCTTTACCCAGGGCAGGTAAGCAGTTGTGTCTTCCACTGTGAAGAACTCAAAGGAAGTCCTCCTGATAGCCTTTTTGTTTTCATCAGTAGAATGATTAAAGGTGCTTTCCACAGGCCTCCCGGGCACAGAGGGGCTTTCTGCTCCTCTGTGTGTTATCACAAGAGGGTTCCATCCTGCTCTGAGAGCTGTCTCGGGGGCCCTGGTCAGACTGTGTATTCCAAACTCGCTGCCCCTCAGTAGCCGTGAAAACTGGTGGGAAGAGAATGTATTACTGGAGGGTTCCTGAGGGCTGTCCATCCATCCATTTTTCCAGTTTCTTTAAAATCAACTCTGACTAAGCCAGGTCCTCAGAGAACTGGCACTTGGACCACGGCACGCTGGCCCTCTCCAAAAATGGCTTTTCTATAACTGTGCATTTGTGTGATGCCATGCACGTCAGCTGTGAGTTTAGGAAACGAAAGGAAAAGACACACTGGCAAATGTAATTTAGCTTGCGTTTACTTTATGTTCCTTGTTAATAAAGAGACATTTTACTTGGTTTCCACTAGTTTAAGTGCACCAGTGACATTGTTAGCACATCTTCACGTTTTAACCGGCTTCCTCCCCTTTTGCACCAACAGGAGCACGTCCAGAGGCTGCTTCTGGTCATCACAGCGTTGTCTGTCCCTGTGCTCTTCTTGGGAAAGCCACTCTTCTTGTTGTGGCTTCACCGTGGGCGCAGTTGCTTTGGGGTCAGCAGGGTAAGTGTGGGTTTGGCTGCATGTTTGTAAATGGTGAGCAAAGTCTGTTTTTAGTTGTGAAAGGTTTTGTAAAGAAAACGCCTTCCATGGGGTCCCAGACTCTGATTTAAAAGCCAAAGCTTCCTTTATCGAGAACTTTCGCGTTGCCTGTTCTGCAGAAGCGTGGTGCAAAGAGCCTGCCGTGTCTGGGCATGGGAGACAGGTCCTCTGGTAATGAACCACAAACCTATCAGTAGATGGAACTGAATCCCTCAGTACTGCTTGTCATAAAGCATTTTTGTTCCTTATTCTTGCCTCTTGATTTTTCAAGGTTTTTTTGTTTAATTTAAATAACGTAACTAAAGGAAATGTGGAAAATATAGAAAATAATGCCTACTATTTCTCCTACTCAGTTATAACCAGTGTTAACCATTTGTTGAGTTTCTTTCCAGACTGTTTTCTTGTGTGTCTAGTTTCTCATTTTATTTTATTTTTTATAAATTGTGGTAAAATATACATGGCATAAATTTTCCATCTTAACTGTTTTTAGGTGCATGTTCAGTGGCATTACGTGCGTTCACATTGTGCAGCCATCCCCACCATCCGTCTCCAGAACTTTTTCGTCTTCCTGAGCTGAGACTCTTTACTCATTAATATTAACTCCCCATTTCCCCTCGACCCAGCCCCTGGCACCCACCCTTCTACTTTCTGTCTCTATGAAGTTGACTACTTTAGGTACCTTATATAAGTGGAATCATATAGTGTTTCTGCTTTTATGACTGGCTGATTTCACTTAACCTAATGTCCTCAAGATTCCTCCATGTTGTAGCTTGTGTCAGAATTTCCTTCCTTTTTAAGGCTGAGTAATATTCCATTATATGGATAGACCACATTTTGCTTATCAGTTCATCCATGAATGGGCACTTGGGTTGTTTTCACCTTTCAGGTACTGTGAATAATGCTCCTAAGAACATGGGTGTATAAATATCTCTTGGAGTCCTTGCTTTCAGTTCTTTTGGGTATATACCTAGAAATGGTAATTCTTTGTTTAATTTTTTGGGAACCACCAAACGTTCCACAGTGGCTGCGCCATTTTATGTTCCCACCAGCAATGCACAAGAGTTCCAGTTCCTCCATACCCTAATCAACACTTATTTATTTTCTTTTTTTTGGTTTGTTTACAATAGCCATCCTAGTGGGTATGATATGCTTATTTTCTTTCAAAGGACTTTTTTTTTTTTTTATTCCTAAAGAGCTGAATTTTTAAAAGAATCGAAGGGGTGCTAACTTTGATTTTGTCACAACCTTGTGATTTTTTTTGCGGTACGCAGGCCTCTCACTGTTGTGGCCTCTCCCGTTGCAGAGCACAGCCTCTGGACGCACAGGCTCAGCGGCCATGGCTCACGGGCCCAGCCGCTCCGTGGCATGTGGGATCTTCCCGGACCAGGGCGCGAACCCGCATCCCCTGCATCGGCAGGCGGACTCCCAACCACTGCGCCACCAGGGAAGACCCACAACCTTGTGATTTTAAAGGCACTGACTCTGTATTCTTTGCGTTGTCTTTTTAGAGTGGTTACACACTTGTAAGGAAAGATAGCGAGGAAGAAGTTTCTTTGCTGGGAAGCCAAGACCTAGAAGAGGGAAACAACCAAATGGAAGATGGTTGTAGAGAAGTGACGTGTGAAGAGGTAACCTTTTCAGTTACTGTTGGTGATGTTAGGTAAGGAGCCAGGCTTGCACAGAGATGATCGTCATTATGAGAGTGATAAGAATCATCTTAGAAAACAAAATTGAAAGCAAAACAACCGTTACTCCAAGCTTTCCACATGCTGTTCTGGTCATACAATTGTCATCATAATATAATGATTCTGGGTTAACATTTTGTGAGTTTCAGTCTTACAGTGGGATTTATAGTGTTAACATTACAAGTTGTGATGCTGAGTGACTTAAGGTGCCATGAACATTGCTTTGAGAAGACTCTCGTCTTCATTAGAACTTGCCCATAGTTGTAAGAAAGAGACCCTGTTCACACTGGCTTCAAGGGGAATCTGCTGGCCCACATCAGGATGGGGCAGAGTGGGCCTCAGGAGGGTGGGCCTTTGGATTTCCAGTCCCAGCTAGTCTGAGTTAGTTTTTCTTTGCAAGTTTGCCTCATATTCTGAAGCCAGTTGGCCCCTTGGTGTTGGAACCGTGGCCACAGTGAGCACTGGGCTTATTTTCTTCAATCAGAGAAAAGTGCACTTCCCTGCTTGTTACCATGAGGAAAAATCCCAGGGAAGTGCTGTGATTGGCCTGGCCGGGGTCACTTGCCATCCCTAGACCAGTGACTGCTGCAGTAGTCTGCATGGGCTGCCACAACCACACACTCGGGGGCTTCGGTTACAGAAATGTATTTCCCACGGTTCTGGAGGCTGGAAGTCCAAGGTCAAGATGTTGGCCAGGTTGGTTTCTCCTGGGGCCTCTCTCCCAAGCTTGTGGACAGCCACTTTATCGCTGTGTCCCCACATGGCCTTTTCACTGTGCGTGCCTCTTTGGTGTCTCTTCCTCTTCTTATAAGGACACCAGTCCTATTGGGTCAGGCCCCACCCTTATGACTTCATTTAACCTTACTTACCTCCTTAAAGGCCCCATATCCAAACACAGTCACATTGGGGATTAGGGCTTCAACAGACAAATTTTGGGGGGAACACAGTTCAGCCCATAACAACTGTGCGATACAGAGTTAGATGGCAGAAGAAACAGTTCCTCCCAGAGAAGGGAAGCACAGTCCTGGCAGACAGAACAGAGCACGTCTGTTACTGTGGTCTGCTTTATTTTCTTGGAAACTTTTTTGGCTGTCCGATGAGGACGAAACAGAATTTCTTAGTCAACCTTTTGTAATTATTATGTAATTTAGTGTTTTAATTTGGGACAATTAATAATTAAGTTTTTAAGATCATAAAGAAACAAAAAGCGGAGCTGGAAAGAATGTGGGAGCCATCTTGCCCAGTGTTCTGCAGCGTTTTCTCTATCAGGGACTCTTTTATAATCTCCCCTTGTCAGACTTGTATTAAGATGCTCTTATCTATTAAACACACACACGTGTTCACAGTCTCCTAATCTTGTGGTTGGTAGATGTCTGTTTCTCATTACACGTTTTGTAATGACTAAGAGTACCTCAAGAACCCCGTTGGGCTGCCTGAGGGCCGTGGGCATTGTGCCATCACAGTTCTGGTCCAGCCACCCTTGCCTTACGTGCAGGACCGCGGCCTGGGGACAAGGGGGCGGGAGCTCTGTGGGTCGGGGAACTGGTTAGTGGCGGAGTTGTGAGCAGAGCTGTGTTCCTCACACGCCAGCACATCCTCACCAGTATTCCAGAAGCCAGTCCTTTCACTGTAATCCTGAAAGTGGAGCAGACTTGTAGCTTGTGGAAGTAAGCATGTCACGGGTGGAGTCTAACACATGTTGTGTCATCTCTCTCAGTTTAATTTTGGAGAAATATTAATGACCCAAGTAATTCATTCCATCGAGTACTGTCTGGGATGCATCTCCAACACCGCTTCGTACCTGAGGCTCTGGGCACTCAGTTTGGCTCACGCACGTAAGTTTTGCTTAGACCTGTAGCTCCCGAACTCTGTGTCGAGACGCCCCGCAGCGCCTCGGTTAAGTCATGGGGGCACCATGGGACATTGAAAAATTTTGATGGAAAGGGCACTATTTTTCAGATACTATGTGAACAGGGACTGTTAAGTTGTTTGGACTTGACTACTTACTGCACTGGTCTCCTGGGTATTTCTTTTGGCCTCAGGGTGCTGTGAAAAAAATCACTGGGACACACGAGGGCTTCAAGGACCGAGAAGGCTTGGGAACGTCTGGCGTAGGCATTTCGCTCCGTCTGCTCTGACCATTATTGTTTTTGTTATTACTATTATTGTATTCAGTGCTGCCTTACCAAGTGTGAATGTCTAGTTATGTCAAGCAAGTTCTAAAACAATGCTGATTAATAGTTTTGATGCGTGGATTTCAGTTACCTGCGTTTAGTTAAGTCTCAGCAGTCCCCCAAGAACATGGTTGAAATTTCAGTTACTACAGTAAAAATTGTGTGTATGGGTGCAAAGTGCAGGCTTCACTGCTGGCCCTTCAGCCCGCAAGCCACTATGTAAATAGCACAGACGCGCATCATGATCAGAGACCAGCTGCATCACTTCTCTCGGAGTCTGTTGTGGTTGGACCCTGTGCACCTGCTGCTCAGTTCATGCGCAGATAGCAAGGCGCATGGTGGTGCTGGCTCCTTGTGGGCCGGTGGTAAACCCACATGGCATTTAAAGGCGGATTGCTGAACCGAGGGAATTGGCCAACAGAGATGAAGAAGTGCAGCAGAGGAACAAACAGTGATATGCTGGAAGTGAAATGCCGATCGAATGTAACTGGAGTTTAGGGAGAAAGAGCTGACACGGGAGTGGTGACACTGGTGCCGTTCGAGAGGCGAAATCTGCAGCCAGAGGAACTTGGTGATGTACAGAAAGAAGATGCAGGTGTCCCAGAAGTGGTGCCACAGGAACTCTAGGAGGTATTTCAGGACATTGAAGGTGCAAAGCATGCTGTGTTAGAAGCTGATCCAAACTCAGAAAAGAGTCGGACAGCCAAGTAGGATGCCAAGCATTAGAGAAGATGCTCACTCCGTGTCAAGGTGCCCAGCCAAGCCCAAGTCACATGAGAAGAAGGCTGTTCAAAGCACCCTTGATAAGTTCTCACCAAAACCCCCCAGCAATTGAATGCTCAATGTTGCTAATGTTTTAAGAATAGATTTACTCTTGTTTTTCATTTCTCTGTGCATTTATAACCAACAGTAAGAGAGTTTTTAATGTTTTGACAAAAATTTTGAAAGGTCCTAGAACAATTGTAATTTTTCCCGTTGACCATTAAGGATGCTTTGGACGGTCATTGCTCTGCTCCTGCATTACTGTGCAAAGACTGTACTTGGGAAAACTACCAGATGATAGGGGTTTTTGTTGTTGTTGTTACATTGATATTTTTGTAAGCATAGCCGCAAGTCTAGAACTTGCTGGCGGGAGGGGGTCCATCATCTTCATATTACAGAGGAGGAGACTGAAGCCCAGTGAGGGTTGGTGCTGGCGCACGGTCACCCACCTGGTCAGTCAGTAGCCGAGTCAGGACTGATGCCCAGCTTCCCGCTGCCTGGCCCAGTGCTGCGTTGGGACAGAGCCAGCCGGACCCCTATTTGGGTCAGGATCTCTCATTGGCAGGCAGGCAGGGCTCTGATTTCTCTGGAATGTCAAGTCTTCCTCTGTGTTTGAGATGATCAAGTTGCTGGTTAACTTTTACGTGGGAAGCCGATTACGTTTGTCTTATATGGGTGTGTATTTATTTTAGGGATAACAATTCAAAATTGTTTCAGAAGGAAACCCAGTCTAACTAGCTAATTGAAGTGACTCACTGAAGGTGAACAGAAGTTAACTTTGCAAAATGCTTGCCTTGCAGAGCTATCTGACGTGCTGTGGGCCATGCTGATGCGGGTCGGCCTCCGCGTAGACACGACCTACGGGGTCTTGCTGCTTCTCCCAGTCATCGCTCTCTTTGCGGTTTTGACCATTTTCATCCTTTTGATCATGGAAGGGCTTTCTGCATTTCTTCACGCCATCCGCCTCCACTGGTGAGTTTGGAATTTAGCTTTGGAACTGTTACTTAACAAAAATCTAACACCCTACTCCCCCAGTACGTACATATATGTGTAACAGTTCCAGTGATATGTATACGTATACATATATTATTTAGGCTACTTCTCCCCTTCCCGGGATTGGGATCTGTATTCTGATCCCCTGAGTTAAAATTGTATTTTGTTTCTGAGCTTTTGTCGCCGACACATAAAAGCAAGTTTACGCTTGCTGAATAATTTTGTGTATTTCACACTTTCAGTTCACTTTGGGTCTGACAGTTTGCTTTATCTTATTGTAAACCATATTTCTTAATGTTTTACAGTGTATATCAGATTACTTGTCTGTGTATCCAGTTACTGGGGAGAGAGAGGTTCCTAATGCTCATGTGTATGTCCATAGGGTGGGAGGTGACGTGAGGTGTCAGCGTTTTCTTCATGAGAAAGCCAGCAAAGGGCCGGTGTGTGTGTGTGTATTTTATCTAAGCAAAAGTATTTGTGCCAAGAGCATGTATGGAATGAAGCAACTTCAGAAGCACAGGAACTTTTTTCTTTTTTAACTTATAAATGTTGTTTTAAGGAATGTAGCAAGTGTTATTCAGAATCTTTCATTAATACATGGTTTTGTTTTGTTTTGTTTTGTTTTTTTAGGGTAGAATTTCAGAACAAATTCTACGTTGGTGCAGGCACCAAATTTGTTCCTTTCTCACTCAGATTACTTTCTTCGAAGTTTAGTGACGACATGGCATGATCATATTGCCGTATCCAACAAGCTTTCAGATTTAAGGAGAATTATCATGTTGTAGAATTTCCTTATGTTAAATTGACGATAGGAAAAATTCCATCTTCATTAACTGCCTTATGAGATAGCCAAATGATTCTGTAAGATATACCTCTTCCTCATATGTTAAATAATTTTGTAAAGTTTCTCAATTTCAGATATATAAATTTCTTTCAGTTTTTATGATGAGCAAATATAAGTTAATGCCAAAAGTTATGTTAAAGTTATTTTTAAAAATATAGTCTTGGGGGAGAGAAGCCAATTTTGAATGGCTAATTGAAAATGGTCTTAAATACTTGATTCCTTTTCAACTTATTTAAAAAAAAAAACTAGAGTTATTCTGTCACCTGAAGTTGTCAGATAATATTTTCCAACAGCTGAAGTTAAGTAGTTTTTAAAAAAATTTAATGATGGTTAATCAAAAGATTCACATTTATTTTGCTTGGTTAAAAGTATGCAAACTTTTTTTATCGTGTGCTATCTAGAATTGCAAGTAGAATTGTTTCTACGATTTTGTCTTGTTATAATAATTGGAGAAAATGGGATAAAATAACATACAACAAATGGTTATCCCACTTGTATATTTTTTTAAAGACTCTTGTTATCCTTACATAAAACCAATTATGATAATTGTATGTTTGGGAAGATAAACTGTGTACTGAGCCTTAAAATCCAGTGTGACTGTAGACGATGTAATATGGATATGATTCGAACGTAGTGACCAGCTTGGCTGATGTCCCTGAACCAAAAGGGGTTTATACTGAGTGAAGGAAAGGTAAAAAGTAGGATTTTGTATATTTTTATAATAAAATATAAATTAAGGTATTTTACCATGAAGAGGGTGCACCTATCCTTGAGAACAGTATAATTATAATGATTCAGTTTCAGACTAATTCGAAATAAATGTCTAATAAAGGCATTTAGAGTTAAACTTTTAAAAACTATTTAGATCAGTTGAAAACCAATTCTTACTAAGCCATTAATGTATATAATCTTCAGAGTAAATTCATCTTTTCACTTGACATTTGAGTCAGTCCTGTTGAACATTTTGATCTGTCCTGTATTCTTGTAAATTATGTTCGTTTTTCATATTTTACTGTAACTGAATTTAGATAATTATTTTCAAAAAGAAACCTGCAGTATTTTCGCTTTCTTAACATTTTGAGTAACTCACATGAAGAGGCCCGCTTGTCTCCTTCACCTTGGCTGGTGGTAGAGAGTTTGGTGTTTTCATTACAAGTTAAGATCATGGTAGCCCTGAATTTAAGCGTATCTTTTCAGGTAATTTCAAGGCCTATTTGCTGAGAGGCATGAATTGAACATCATGACATAACTGTGACTCTGACATTAGACCTTTTTTTTTTTTTTTTTTTTTTTTTTTTTGCAGTACTCGGGCCTCTCACTATTGTGGCCTCTCCCGTTGCGGAGCACAGGCTCCGGACGCGCAGGCTCAGCGGCCATGGCTCACGGGCCCAGCCGCTCCGCGGCATGTGGGATCCTCCCGGACCGGGACACGAACCCGCGTCCCCTGCATCGGCAGGTGGACTCTCAACCACTGTGCCTGACCAGGGAAGCCCTGAACCTTTTAAATTGTAGTAAAGATTCCATGCTACTCCTCTCATATGAGATGCTGTCCCTCATAATATCAAACATAAAATGATGCTGATGAAACTCTTAAAAATGATACTGCTGGGCTTCCCTGGTGGCGCAGTGGTTGAGAATCCGCCTGCCGATGCAGGGGACGTGGGTTTGTGTCCTGGTCCGGGAGGATCCCACATGCCGCGGAGCGGCTGGGCCCGTGAGCCATGGCCGCTGAGCCTGCGCGTCCGGAGCCTGTGCCCCGCAACGGGAGAGGCCACAACAGTGAGAGGCCCGTGTACCGCAAAAAAAAAAATGATACTGCTGTCAACGTTAAGTTTCTTCAGAAAGGCACTTGGACACTTCTTTTGGGTGAATATGAAATCTGAATAATGCCTTCCAGGTTTCAAATGTGTCCCTCACAAGTTCTTATTTTTATTATTTTACTCCAAGATGGTAACTAATTCATCCTTAGGAAACCCACCATTTTAACTGACTAGTAAACTGACTAGTTAACCGACTAGTAAACAAGAGACGTACAGCATCTGCTAGAATTCTTTTCTGTCCCCATTGGCAGTTGTCACGGGGGCCACTTTTTAATTCCAGTGAACGCCTCTATCAGGGCATAGAACAGAGGGTGAAGAGTCACTTTTCAACTGAAACCTATGTAGTACTGTAGAACATAATGGTATAAAAGACGGATTGTCAGTCCTAATTTTTGTGAAAGAACTCTCTAGAATTACAGTTTGATGGTGTCTTTTAGGCACAAAGGTATATTTTCTTTCTTAATATAAAGCTGCTGGTTCCAGTGTCATGTTACCAGAGCAGTTGCTCTGTTTTGTTTGTTAAGCTGTTTGGTAGAACTATTATGTGTACAGTTTTTAAGACATAACTTCATGCCCTTGATAGCAAGCATCCAGGGGAAGAATGCTCAGTTGTCTGGATGATGCTAAGTTAACCTGTTTATTTTCGTAACGCGAAAAGTCACGACTGCCACGTCTTCCGGTTTTCATTCAGGTGTGCATCCTAAAATAGAAATCCAAGGGATTTCTTCAGAAAAATAGAGTTTGCTTTCGGCCTGCAAGGGTGAAGGAGGTCCTCGTGGTGATGTGATTGTGCTGAGTTAAGGAGTGCAAAGGGGGTTTGATGGGGGTCACGCTGAGCCCGTGGCCTGGCAGCTTATCGCGGCTAGGACGTTGAGGGGACTCACCTTTCACTGAGTGCCACTCTGTCCTCATTTCTGGAATGGGTATTTTATAACAACATTCTGATCTGAATTTTCATTCTGCAGCAGTTTAATAAGGCGTAGACTATAGGATAGGTAACTCTTATGTTTACGAATTAAAAATTCAGACACTTTAGGGCCTGATTCATTTTGGAAAACAGAAATAAAAATAACTTCAGCTGTTCTGCAGTCTGCATTTAAAAACAACTTTATTAAAAATTTAAAAGCCAGGTTTGCTTGCATGCCATCTGGTATATCTCCAGCAAGGTTATTAAGAAATCTTATTCAAGATGATGAAAATAAGACAGGTCCGAGTAGTAATTTTCCAACAGCCAGGCCAATGATGCTGAACTTTGGTTTAGAATTTTAAGAAATACTTAGAACATTCTACCTGTTCCTTGATGGGAAAATCCAATAAGAAGGCTAGGTTCTTAGGGTCAGCCCAATAATCTCTAGGGGCTCAGTGAGGGAAAACGACTGAACAAGTTAAAGAACTACAGATGTATGAAGGGACACATTTGCATCTTCCTAGCAGTATTGAACTTCCCTTTATTAATGAAAAATAAATTTATCTCTATTTTTGAAACGTGGGTGTTTTGCTTTATTATGCTTTGGATTGGCTACAGAGCTGAAGAGCTCGGCTTCTCCTACTCTGTAGCCAGTGTCCCTTCTTGGGGCTCCGCCTTCCCTGATCCTGGTACACCGGAAGGAGCTTGCCCCTTCTTGGGAATCTTCGCTGTGTATTTGCTCTTCTGACGCCCTTTGATCCATAGCGACCCGAGGGCTCAGACTATAGTCCTTTTGCCTCGCGTCCAACTTTGCCTCTACCACCTCCGAGATACCGTGACTTTGTCTGTCACGTATCTTGCCACTGTTTCCTTATCGACAAAGCGGGCAGGACAGTCCCAGACGCCGTGGCGGTTAAGAATCACAGGAGGCCTTGCGCATGCAGCACTTATAAGGATCCTGGCGCACCTCTAGGTCTGCAGTCGGCTGCCTTCCTACACGTCTTTCCGTCCCCGGGGCTTGCGTGCGGCCGTCCAGCTCATCTCGGTCCTCCCAGGAGGAAGGGGGCGCCCAACCGGGGGAAGAGCCCCGACCCTCCTCCGTGCGCAGGCTGGGGCGCCACGGCCCCTCCCCAGGGGCTCCGCGCCACCCTCCCGAGTCCCGCTTCGCGCCTCTGAGAGCGCGGGGCCCGGGTGCAGGGGCGCCCGGGGACCGTGGGGCCCCGTGCCCGCGGCGGCCGTTGCCGGGGCGCCCGTTGCTAGGGGCGCCGTTACCACAGACGCCTACCCGGCGCTACACTCCCTGAGCCCGGTGCTGCCAGCTCTGCGGCGCCATGGACGACCTACGGGTGCTGTGGATGCGTGACCGAGTGTACACCGCCTTCGGCATCACAGACCCCCAGATCTTCGAGGAGTTGCTGAACCGCAACGACGGCGAGGTCGAGGACCTCATCCTGCACTTCCTCAACCAGACCAGCGACGAGGAGGGCGCCTCGACTCTCTTCTTCTACCGCAAGGTGGTGCCCGAGGAAGTGGAGGTGGAGATCGGTGAGCCCCGCGGCCGCCCTCCCGCCGCGCCCCCTCCTGCCCCGTTTCCCACCTCACCACCGCGGGGACTGCAGACCCCCGCCCACCCCGCTCTTGGCCTCACGTGCATTCCGCAAATGCTTATTGTCGCCCACCGTGTGCAGGCACAGTCCAGGCACTGGGTGAACTGGACAAGCCCACTTGGAAAGTCAGA
This sequence comes from Pseudorca crassidens, assembly GCF_039906515.1. Lineage (NCBI taxonomy): Eukaryota > Metazoa > Chordata > Mammalia > Artiodactyla > Delphinidae > Pseudorca > Pseudorca crassidens. The sequence continues at coordinate 85,825,784 of NC_090307.1, forward strand.
CCTTGAGTGAATAATCACAACAAACACTCATTTAGCGCTTACTCTGTGCCAGGTACAGTTCCAAATGCGTATATCAGCTACTAATCCCATGAAGTGGGTGTATTGTTATCCCATTTTACAGATGAGCAAGCTGTGGCACAGAGAGGGTTAACTAGCTCATCCACACAGGTCACATAGTAACGACTCAGAAGAATATGTGTCGCTGTCCAATGACGTCTCACAGACGGATAGAGAAACGGCCCAGGGGCTGAGAGGGTCAGTTCATCCTCACACTCTCAGATGGTGACAGGGTCTCCTGGAGGTGGAGAAGAGTGCCCCTTCCTATCTTCCCAGGCTCCCGACGTGCTACTGTAAAGTAACACCAAAACAATTTTTTAAAACAATTTAAAAAGATTACATTAGATTTAAACGTTTATGTTGAACAATTTAGCATTTTAAATAAAAATAACGACAGTGACTGATGCCCAGAACCTTCTGTGGAGGTGGCCGGTCCAGCCCAGGGACACAGAGACAGCCTGGGGTGGGGGGAGGGGGAGACAGGACAGAGTGCAGGGGACACTCAGAAAGGAGATTGGGGGACACACAAGTTCTCCCCCAGTAGGAACACCCGTGTCAGTGCAGCTGTCACGGACCGGGTTTGTGTGATGTGTCCCATCAATGTCAGTCTCCTGTGCCAGTGTCACATCTTCACGAGGCTTCTGGATCCCCTCCAGGACCTTTCACAGGGTGGGATGGCAGAGCCAGGCAGAAGTTTTTTTCTCTTAAAAGGCCGTAGGCACATTTATTTTAAATGTACGTTCTTTGCACAAAATAATACACACATTCACTGTAGAAAAATCCAAGCCCATAAACAATAACACACTGCAGACGACACCCGGAGAGACGACCCTTGTAACACTTGGGATCTAATTCTACCCCCCTTCCCCGGAAGACCTCTGGACCTGGGTGTTACATTATAATAGGACCTTGGATTTAGACTCTCGTGACCACCAAGTGAAATTCTGATACACTAGCAGGATTGACTTTTACATGCACCATATTTCAGTAACCCTGATTTTCTATACTTGAACATATATATATATATATATACACCAAGACCCTAAGAAATGAACGCAACTTGGACTTCTTGTGACCTCTGAGGGCTTCTGTTAATAGTTCGTGGCTGTTTTCTGTGCTGTGTATACTACCACATGTTCAGCCCAGTGTCTCCTGGCAGGATGCCCCTGTTCTATGTGAAAGGAGATTATAGTCTCGCTTCCGAGGGTCCCCCTGCTTAATTCCTCCAAAGCGTCCTCGGAAATCCCCCGAGCACTATGTCTGTTTCTGGTCTGTCTCTAACCCACCCCTCAGCCCACCCCAACGTTCTTCCCCTCCTTTTCTGGGTCTTCTCACTGTCATCACATCTTGAGAATGGCAATGTATTCCCTGCTGAGGATGCCGTCCCCAGAAACTCAAAGCTACTGCTCCTGGGGGCACTAGAATGGTGTTGAGTGTTGGGGGTTGGGTTCTGGACAGAGGTGGGGAGATGGGACCTCCTCTCCAGCTCTGGGTTTCAAGTTGTCACTCACCCTCTGCTTATTAAGCCTGCAGACTCACAAAGACCCTTGGTCAGTTTTATTGGATCCTTTATGGGGTCTCTGGTTTGTCCAGAGGACCTGGAGTGGGGTCAATGCATGTCCCTTCATCCCTCTTTTCTCTCTATTTCTGCCTCTCCCCTGGTCAAGACTTCTCTCTGCTCCTAGTTAAAAATTATTTGAATGGAGACAGATGCTGGCAGGGTGGTCTTGAGGAAAGAGGGGTGTCTAGACCAGCAGCAGCTAGTCCAAGATGCTGTTCTAATAGCTAAGCATGTGTTGTTTCTTGAAATAACAAAATGGAACCATCCTGTCCATATCACTTGATAACTTGCTTACATTTTTACACAGTAATTTTTAGAAATTGCAAAATTACACAGTAATTTAAAAATTACACGGTATTAAGTAATTAATACTTACTTCCAGTAAGTATTACTGAAAGATGTTCTCTTAAAAATTCACATAACATAGAATTTAGAAACACAGAAAATAAAAAGTGAAAAAATAATCCTTTACTCTTCCCTCAGCCCTGTTCCCATTCCTATAGGTAACCACTAGTGGTAGTTTGGTGTATATCCTGCCAGAGCTCTTCTCAGATCTATCTGTCTGTCTATCTATCTATCATCATTTATATCTTTCCAGATAATGGTATGTATATAATGATAATATGTAGAGATATATATAGAGTTCCTGAAATCATAAATAAGATCACTCTTTATGTAGTATGTTGTGACTGTTCCTCCCTCAAAGATATCTTGCAGAATTTTTCATGTCAGTACCTATAGATCTATGTAACTTTATAGATGTACCATATTTTATTTATCCATTCCCTAATGAATGGACACTTATCTTTCCACAGTATTTTATTTTACACACGTCACGATGTGCGTCTACCTTTGTGCTCTTTCGGTATTTTGTGGGAGAGATTTCTAAAAGTGGAACTGTGGGCTTGGCGGGTGTGTGCATTTACAGTTTGGATGGGTCCTGCCAAACTGCTCTCTAGAATGGCCCTCCCACTCCACACCTGGCAACGGTGATGAGGTGTCCGTTTGCCAACATCCTTGCCAACATTGGGTATTATCGTTAAAATTTTTGCCAACCCCACAGATGAAAGGTGGATGCACTTCCTCGTTCTCATGTACATTTGTATCATAATTAGTGGAGTTGAGCCTCTTTTTTTATGCATGATGGTCATTTATATTTCTTTGGGGTGCTTGTAACTATGTGATCATCCTGTGTCCTTCATCTCATGGAGAATTTGCACAGATCTTTCTTTCATGTCCCTTAAGGCTGTTTCCAGTAACTGGGATGTTTCTGTGGGACTGTGTGTTGGTTCGCAAACCACCCCCATACACGGAGGGCAAGGAGAGACCAGAGAAAGAGGCAGCCAGCCACTCCGGATCAGTAGGTGGCGGTCTTGGGCGTGGCTGGCCAAGATCACTGCCCTCCCGCCGGCATCTAAGAGTTTATAGAGAGGCCTTCCCGGGGTTCAGGCACCCACACTGTCTGGCAGTCTCAGCCACACCTGATCTCTCCAGGTGCATTCTTGAAATGGCTTCCACGGTGGGCATGGTGGGCAGGGTGGACATCCCCAGGACAGGGCAGGGGCAAGGGGCCTCCGATTGCCCGGGGTCAGCTCGCAGGTCGGGCAGCGGTCCTGTCTTCTCGATGACCTCCTCCAGCCGACTGTAATAGGCACGACTCTCCCGGGGCCACGGACCAACCCTCAGTGCCAAGGAGAGCAGTGGAACAATTATGTTTTTTTTTGTTTCTTTTGCTTTATGTGGCTATAAAGACGGCGAGGTTCCTGGCCCGTCTGAGGAGGAAGAAGAGGAAGAAGAGACCCAGTCGGCGGATAGAGCATCAGGTCTGGAATTGGGGGTGAGCGGCACCGCGGGGAGGGGTCCGCGTGCCCAGACGAGAATCAGTTTCTGCTTTTTACTTTTGTGAAGCTGCGACTTGGTAAGAAGTACAAGGAGAAAGTGCTGGGTGTGCATAGGTTCATTATTAACTACCTGGGGCTGCCATAACCAAGGACCACAGACTGGGGGGCTTAGAACAACAGCACTGCCTTGAAGGAGGCAGTGCCCGAGGCTACAAGTTCAAAATCAAGGTGTGGGCAGGCCCTGGGGCCGGATCCTTCCTGGCCTTTCCCAGTTTCTGGTGGCTGTAGGCTTCCTTGATGTTCCTTGGCTTGTAGACACATCCCTCCAATCTATGCCTCTGTCGCCACATGGCTGTCTGCCCTGTGTGTGTGTGTGTGTGTGTGTGTGTGTGTGTGTGTGTATGTGTGCGTGCGCATGTGTGTATGCATGTATGTGTATATGCATGCATGTGTGTACATGCACGCATGTGTACGTGTGTATTTGCGTGTGAATTTGTGTATTTGTGTGTATACATGTGTGTATACATGTGTGTATATATGTGTATGTGTTTTTATATTGTGTGTGTGTGTGTGTGTGTGTGTGTGTGTGAGAATCACCTCCTTTCTCTCATAACAGCACCAGTCATTGGAGTCAGGGACCCCCCTCTCCACTATGACCTGTTGACGAAAATAATAAACACTCAATAATAAGAATAGAAAAGATTTTTATTCGAGCCAAAGTGAGGACTACGGCCTGGGGGCCAGCTTCCCATGTTACTCTGAGAAGCTGCTCTGGAGAAGCAGGGTTTTCAGCACAGTTTTATATCTTGTCAGAACAAAGAACATTAAACAAGTCAGGAAACCTTTCTTCAAGGTTTCAAAAAACAAAGAAACGAAACAACAGACCAGCACGTACATGCACAGCACATACAGCAAGGCCTTGGCACCTGGGAAAGGAGTCGTATTATCAAGGGAGGACCAGCATTGGTGTCCCAGGAAGGGAGGCTTTTAATCTTTATTTTTTATTTATTAAAAAAAAATTTTTATTGGGGTATAATTGATTTACAATGTCGTGTTAGTTTCTGCTGTACAGCAAAGTTAATCTGTTATACAAACACGTATATCCACTCCTTTTTAGATTCTTTTCCCCTATAGGCCATTACAGAGTACTGAGTCGAGTTCCCTGTGCTCTACAGCAGGTCCTTATGAGTTATCTGTTTTATGTATAGTAGTGTGTATGTGTCAATCCCAGTCTCCCAGTTTATCCCTCCCTCCCTCACGCCCCCGGTAACCATACGTTTATTTTCTACATCTGAAACTCTATAATCTTTATTTTCAACGTGGACATTCTTTACTTCTGGTCAGTGCGCCCTTTTCTTTAATAATTAAAGCAGATGTACAATGTCGGTCTGATAGGCCACATACAAGCTATTTAAATTAGCATCAAATCCAAGTGAACTCATGTAGAAGCCAGAACGACTTCTCTGTATCTCAATATGTGAACGTTTCTTTTATCAGACCTCATCTCAACTAATTATATCTGCAAAGACACCGCTTCCAAATACGGTCACATTCTGAGGTTCTGGGTGGACACGAATCGGGGCGGGGGGGTGGCACTCTTCCACGCAGAACAGCACATAACATAAAAACACCCAGGCTTGTACGGCAGTGTCTCCGACAGCTCAGCCAAGAGCGCACGGTGTGGGCTATGTAGAGAAGGCTGCCACTGTGCCAGCTACAGATGCCATTTCTTTGGGCGAATCAGAGGCGCGAGTCAAGGCTTTTGCTGCTAAGGAATTGAAATGTCTACATTAGAGAGGTTGCTGTGACACTCCTGGCTGGGCCGTGACACTCGGTCCCCTGCAGGCTTTGAGTTACTTTCCTGTAGTGATGAAGCAGCCGTGGCTACCTGCGTTGGCCCTCGGCTGCGTTCTCAACCAGGGGTGATTTTGGCCCCCAGGGGCCTTTGGTGATGTCTGGAGACATTTTTGGTTGTCACAACTGGAGGGCAGGGGCTTCTGGCATCTCATGGGTTGAGGCCAGGGATGCTGCCAAACGTCCTACGATGCTCAGGTCTGGCCCTACAACACAGAATGATCCAGCCCCAAGTGCCGGAAGTGCTGAGATTGAAACCCTGCTCCAGACCATCACGTCGCCAGCAGAGCTAAACAGCCCCCTTTCTCCCGTAACTCACCTTCACTTACAACAGCAGAAGCTGTGGGTTAGGTACCGCACTTTACCAAGATCCTGAGTATTTGAAAACCAGAGGGGAAAAAGGATTGGGGCGATGTGCAGTGTTTCCTATAGTCATCTTAGTTTTTTCAGAAGAATTTATTTTTAACCACAAAATAATCCCCTCCCTAGTACAGATTGGGGGAGGGGAGAGGGAGAACTACAGGTTTAGAAATACAGACCATCCATTGTTTTTTTTTTTTTTTTTTGCGGTACGCGGGCCTCTCACTGCTGTGGTCCCGGACGCGCAGGCTCAGCGGCCATGGCTCACGGGCCCAGCCGCTCCACGGCATGTGGGATCTTCCCGGACCGGGGCACGAACCCGCGTCCCCTGCATCGGCAGGCGGACTCTCAGCCACTGCGCCACCAGGGAAGCCTGACCATCCATTCTTACTGAGACTTGTCTAGTTTGGATTTTGCTAAGACAGATGGTGGTCATGAGGGCCACAGCCATGTTTACTGATGGCTTCCTGCTTTGGCACCAATAAATCCGTGATCAGGAAAGACTTGGAAAAGAGGAGGCTGCTTGAGGAAAAGGTCAGGAAACTCTTCTCTGACACAGCAAATTAACGTTCCTTCCAAGTGTATTTTTTTCTTTTCTCTTTTCTTTTTATCGTGGTAAAACACATGTAACATGAAATACCATTTTAACCATTTCTAAGCATACAGCTCGGTGGCATTGAGTACACTCATCAGTGTAGTTTTGAGTCCAGGCTGTTGCTCTTGCTGTAATAAGGCTGCTTCTCCCGGCCGCAGACTGTTTCCTCTGCCAGCCAGCGTGCCCGACACTCAGCCAACCTATAATCGAGTCCTCCTGAGTCTGACCCAGTAGATGTTATTGTCCCAGTTTATGGATGAGAAAACCCGTTGCAGAGCGGATTCCGACCCCACGTGTTGATTTGATTCCAGGGTCTCACTGACTTTGTCCAGTGCCTTCCGACGGAAGAGCCACACAGTTGGGGAAAGCTCCCCCTTCTCTGCAGGCTTCGTCAGCAGCTCTCAGGGCTGTGCCTGGCCGGCTATGAGGTTTCCAGGTCCACATCGATAACCGTAGACTTGCAAGGTGTACATACGTTCATTTTATTTAGATTACTTTTCTTTCCATCCCCCATCCGTTTCAAGTTTTATAGTGAAAAAGGAGTAGATGCTAACATGTTAACTCTAAGTCTCATCCTAAGGGTAAACCCCCCCTTCTAAGTAAAAATCTCAGAGAAGTCACTCATTGGACCCTGTAGCTGGAACACGCACACACACGCACACATGCACACACGCACATGTTAAATTTCCGACTGAGGACCCTTCAAAACTGCAGCACCACTCTCCTAATGATAACGTAAGTCAAGGCTTCAGTAGGATTCGTTTGTGAGAAATGGACATTCAGCTTTTTGATAACACGCCGACTGAATGAAATATGCTGTTGTCCAAGATGCAGGTCTGGTCTTGACGGTAGGAAACCTCATTTTCCAAGTATTTCATCTCACGCATTGAATCATGTTTTGCAGCTAAGAATTTGCAGCTGAGAACGTATTCCGTACCTCAGCCTTCCACCGGCCTAGAGGATGAAGAAATGGACCCAGAGAGGGTAGAGAACCCCCATGTCAAAGTACGCACGGCTCTTTCTCCTCTTGGGTGGGGTAATGGGAATTTCACGCCCTCGGATGAGTCTGGGTAACCGCCACAGCTCATACAAGGAGTGTATTGCATTGGAGTGGAGATGATAGAATCCTGTGTCTGGGCGTCCCCGAGATCACCCTCGGATTGAATGATTTGCCACAATGACTCACAGGACCCAGGAAGGCTTTTATACTCATGGTTATAGTTTATTTCAGTGAAAGGATGCAGATGAGTATCAACAGAGAACAAGGCACACAGGGCAGAGTCCAGGAGAAAATAGGCACAAGTTGTCCTTTCCAAGTGGGGCTTCAAGGACAGCATTCATTCTCGCAGGAGCCATGTGTGACAACACGCAGGACATTGTGCCAATCAGGGGGGCTCACCCAAGCCTTGGTGTTCAGGGTTTTTATGGGGGTCAATCACGTAGGTGTGAAGTGCCCACAGTTAGTCTGCAGTGCCCCCCGGCTGCCCCAGAGGACAAACGGATGCGGTGTGACCCGGGGCCCCAGGCAAACAAAGACGGGCATTCAGCATAAATCACGTTGTTAGTATAAACTCTGCAGCATGAGCCAAGGCCCCAGGTATACAGAGATGCTCAGATCAGCCAGGATGTTCCAAAAGCTTAGAGGTTGTCACCCAGGAGCTGGTTCCGGGCTAGTCTTGAGAACCGTTGGAATGTGCAGGGTTTGGACAGCCCAGGCCTGCTGAGTTAACCATTTACTGCACAGATCCCAGGGAGGGAGCATAACGTTAGGATGTAGACGTTTGGCCTGAGCCGTGCTAAATGCAATTAGGTTCAGCTGCTCTGTGAATATGCCTCCCCACAAAATACCCGAATTCAGAACAGGTTTGTTGCAATTTGTGGCCCAGAAAAGCTCGATCTGGACATTTCCCAGGTCACTTTATTCAAGTGTAGCTGCAGTGGCCGGTTGGTGCAAGAGTCAGGCTTAGAGTTCAGCATCTGGGTGAATTTCAGCTCCTGTGTGTGGTCTGCTGGGAAATGAGCTCAGCAGTGCGTGGAGTGGAGAGCTCAGGTGCACGCGAATATTAGGGGATTTGGATGCGCGGTTGTATCTCCTCATGACTTTTTTGTTCCCCGTGTTTCAGAAAACTGTTCAGCAAACCGTGGAAAAGACATATCTCCATGTGCTTTGTACTCCTGTTCCTGAGGAGTTTCTGAACGAGAATGTGGTATATTTTCTCAGAAATACAAAAGGTATCTTTCCAGCATGAGCGTGTGTGAGTGTGGGTGTGCGTGCATGTGCGTGTGTATATGTCTGAGACTCTTTAATTTTTACATGTCCTTGAGAAGATAGATTTTTTTTTTTTTTTTTTTTTGCGGTACACGGGCCTCTCACTGCTGTGGCCTCTCCCGTTGCGGAGCACAGGCTCCGGACGCGCAGGCTCAGCGGCCATGGCTCACGGGCCCAGCTGCTCCGCGACATGTAGGATCTTCCCGGACCAGGGCATGAACCCGTGTCCCCTGCATCGGCAGGCGGACTCTCAACCACTGCGCCACCAGGGAAGCCCGAGAAGATAGCTTTTTTATCAGTACTGTCAATCCTCATTGTTCACGGATTCCATATTTGCAAATTCACCGACTCACTCAAAATTTTTATAACTCCCAATCAGTATTTCGATGCTTTCATGGTCATTTAAGGACACATACAGAGTGGGGAAAATTTGAGTCACCCAACACTCATGGACCCAGCTGAGGTCAGGCAAGGCCGTGCACTGCCTTCTTATTTCATTGAATGCTATAAACAAGTGTCTTTATCGTGCTCTGTTTAGTACCACAGTTTTCTAATTTTTGTGGGGGTTTTGGGTGATTTCGCTGTTTAAAGTGTCCCCACGGGGGGGAAAAAAATGTCCCCAAGGAAGGTGCTGAAGCGCTGGCTAGTGCTCAGAGAACAGGAAGGCTGTGATGTGCCTGGCAGAGAAAACTCGTGTGTTAACGTAAGCTTCGTTCAGACGTAAGTGATGGTGCTGTTGGCCATGAGTTCAATGTTAGTGAATCAACAGTAATGTTAAATAAGTTGTCTTTAAACGGAAACACACATAAGGAAGGTTATATACAGGCAGACCTCATTTTATTGCGCTTCGCAGATACTGCATTTTTTTTTTTTTTTTTACAAACTGAAGGTTGGTGGCAACCCTGTGTGGAGCAAGTCCATCAGGGCCATTTTTCCAACGGTATTTGCTCACTTTATGTCTCTGCGTCACATTTTGGTGATTCTCTCAATATTTCAAACTTTTTCATTATTTATTATATTCGTGATGGTGATCTGTGATCAGTGATCTTTGAAGTTACTCCTAGGATGCACTGAAGGCTCAGACGATGGTTAGCAGTTTTTAGCAATAAAGTTTTTCTTTTCTTTCATTTTTGGCTGTGCCACACGGCATGTGGCATTGTAGTTCCCTGACCAGGGATCAAACCCGTGCCCCCTGCAGTGGAAGCGCGGAACCCTCACCACTGGACCGCCAGGGAATTCCCAGCAATAAAGTATTTTTAAATTAAGGTATATACATTGTTTTTTTTAGACATAATGCTATTGCACAGTTAATAGACTACAGCATAGTGTAAACATACTTTTGCACTGGGAAACCAAAAAATCCGTGTGACTCGCTTTATTGCGGTATTTGCTTTACTGTGATCTGGAATCGAAACCACAGTACCTCCGAGGTCTGCTTATATTGATGGTTGATGAAAATGTGACCAGAGGTTCACAGGAACCTAGACCCATATTTCCTGTAGGAACAATGGCTCAGCATCCACTAATTCTGTGTTCGTGGTGACCTCATAGAACATAAGTACTGCAAATAATGAGAATTGACTGTATTGATGTCATCTTAGTTCTATTTATAACAATTAGAGGAAGATTCAAAATGACGTCACCCTGAGTTATAAGACGAGTTTTGGTGGGCTTTCTCCACGTTGCTGTGTGATTTTATTTTATTTCATTTTTTTTAACGTTTTGGCTGTGCCTCGTGGCAGGTGGGATCTTAACTCTCCGACCAGGGATCGAATCTGCACCCCCTGCATTGCAAGCCCAGTCTTAACCATTGGACCGCCAGGGAAGTCCCGGCTGTGTGATTTTATTTTATTTATTTTTTTACATCTTTATTGGAGTATAATTGCTTTAAAATGTGTGTTAGTTTCTGCTTTATAACAAAGTGAATCAGTTATACATATACATGTGTTCCCATATCTCTTCCCTCGGCTATGTGATTTTAGACAGAGGTGCCACTCAGAAGCCAAGTTCATCCTTCAGGGTAACTTCTTGGCTGGATGTTCCCGCTGTGCATTCCCACTGCATTGCCCAAGTGATTGTTCTCTGGTCTCTTCTGACCCTTTGCTCTTCCTCTTGCCGTATTCCATCCAGGCTGACTCTCCGCTCTCTCTGACTGCGCTTCCCCCATTTCTTCTGCCGTTGCCTCTACCTCCCAACCTGTGCATAGCATACCCTAAATTCTAGAACAAACATTCTGTTGCTTTTCTTTTCCTTTTTTGAACTTTGATGGCCCTTTGGATCACGACCTCACCGCTAAGCTCTGAGCTTCTGTAATTCGTTCTTCCCAAGTGAGTGGGAATAAGAAGAAAGATGACAGATAGAGGCTCAGTATTAAACAGCTACTCCCGTTACAGTTCTTGTCTGGGGAGGGGCCAATATCAGCTCAGTGTTTCCCTTTTTTATTATTTTTTTATTTTTTAGTTTTTTTTGCGGTACACGGGCCTCTCACTGCTGTGGCCTCTCCCATTGCAGAGCACAGGCTCTGGACGCGCAGGCTCAGCGGCCATGGCTCACGGGCCCAGCCGCTCCGCGGCATGTGGGATCTTCCCAGACTGGGGCACGAACCTGTGTCCCCTGCATCAGCAGGCGGACTCTCAACCACTGCACCACCAGGGAAGCCCTCCCTTTTTAAAATTTATTTATTTATTTATTTTTGGCTGCACTGGGTCTTCGTTGCTGTGCGTGGGCTTTCTCTAGTTGTGGTGAGCGGGGGCTACACTTCGTTGCGGTGCGCGGGCTTCTCATTGCGGTGGCTTCTCTTGTTGCGGAGCACGGGCTCTAGGCGTATGGGGTTCAGTAGTTGTGGCACAGGGACTTAGCTGCTCCGCGGCATGTGGGATCTTCCTGGACCACGAATCCGTGTCTCCTGCATTGGCAGGCGGATTCTTAACCACTGCGCCACCAGGGGAGCCCAATGCTTCCCTTTTAACAGTAATCACAATCCAATACAGTAAGTCCCCTACATACGAATGAGTTCCGTTCTGAGAGCACGTTCGTAAGTCCGGTTGGTTCGTAAGTCCAACAAGGTTAGCCTAGGTACCCAACTAACACGATTGGCTGTATAGTACTGCACTGTAATAGGTTTATAATAATTTTCACGCAAATAATACATAAACAAACACAAAAAGAAAGCAGTTTTAATCTGTACCCTTGGAAAGTACAGTAGTGCAGTACAACAGCTGGCACACAGGGGCTGGCATCGAGTGAACAGGCAGGAAGAGTTACTGACTGGAGGAGGGAGGGGGGTGGGAGATGGTAGAGCTGAAGGATCGTCAGCAATAGGGGACGGAGGGCGAGCTGCAATGTCACTCACACCTGACGCTGATGGCACTGGTTCCGGTTCCTTGCTGGAACCAGATGCACGTTCGCACCTTTGAAAATTCTCCACCTGAAGGTTCGTATGTAGGGGACTTACTGTAACAACAATAATCAGCTTTGGGCGGGGCGGGAACGGCATTTACCCCGACTTTATTACTGTTTACTCTCATCATATTTTTTTTACAGTTATCTTTCACTGATGTCAAGCTTTCTTTCTTTTTTCATACTTAGTTTTTACAGTTTCCCTTTAAGTAAATTTATTTCAGTAAAGAAGCATCTGATAGAAACCTATTAGGCAAAGAAGAGTGCGCGTCTACACAGATGCTGGGAAAGGCATGTAGACTGAAGCTTGTGAAATAATTGCAGTTGATATGTTTGCTGTGTTTCCCAGTTAGATTGAGAGAAGGGTCCAAGGGACCTTTAAAGTGTCTACCGAGCTGACTGGTGCTGACTGATTTTTTGATCAGGGGGCCGGTGGGGAGACGGGGAGGGAGGGAGTGCACATCAAAGAAAACCTGGCCGAGAGGTAGACTGTTCCCAAACTTGTCTTTTAAAACCACATGACTTGGGAATTCCCTGGTGGTCCAGTGGTTAGGACTCTGTGCTCTCACTGCCGGGGCCCGGGTTTGACACCTGGTCGGGGAGCTAAGGTCCTGCAAGCTGTGCGGTGTGGCCAAAAAATAAAGAAAAAAACAACAAAAAGACCCCCCAAAAGCCCGTGACTTGAAAGGTACTTTCGTGATGAATTGGGGAGGCATGGCTGGGAGTGGGGAGACAGAGCAAGCAAGGAGCCCAAGAAACGTTTCTAGAAAATCCAAAGTGTTTCTATCCTTGTTCAGCTGTAGACGCTCCAACTAGATCAGCTCATGTGTGTGGCTCCTGGGTGTTGCTTTTGTGAACCTCTGAACCACAGCGCGACCCTCAGCATGTATTTGTTTCTCAATGAGCGCGTATCCTGACCTGTGCCTGGAACATTCCTTTGTAGTTACTTGTGAAGGAGGAGCTGGTTCCTGTACACTTGGAAATGTTATCTGTGTCCACTTCCCTCCTCATTTCATTCCCCAAATCTGTTCCTGTTTAGAGACCATCTCTGAGGCGACAGACATGAAGGAAGCTATGGAAATTATGCCCCAAACACTGGAGTATGGAATTATAAATTCACATGTGCTTGGTCTCCTGAAGGATATTATATGTCAGGTAAGTACGGACGGAAAAAAGAATCTCAGCACTGTTTAAGAGTAAGGCCATCTAATTCATTGATTCCACAAAGAGGTGGTCAGCAGCTCTTAGATTCCAGGTGCTGTCATGGGCCCTGAGGACAGTGGAGCAGTGAGCAGGACAGATGACAGCCCTGTGCTATGGGAGGTTATACTGGGGGAAGGACACCAAACACCAACACATAAACTGGAAAATATCAGGTAGTGACAGGTGGCATTAGGAAAATAAACCCTAGTAATGTGATAGAAATGACCTGTTCATGCGTGTGTGCATGCGTGTGTGTGTATATATGTGTGTGTGTGTGTGTGTGTGTGTGTGTGTGTGTGTGCAGGGGGTGGTGGTAAGGGACGACCTTGCTGGGGAGGTGAGATCGGAGCTTTCTTTATAGACAACCAATAAAATAGCCCATAAGCAGCCTTGTTCACTAATGATAAGTTATTAGGGATATGTAATAGGGTGGGACTGAGGTGGTCAGGAAAGACCCCTCTGAGGAAGTGGCATTGAATTGAGGGGGGAATGAGGTGAAGGCATCAAACGTGAGGATCTGCAGGAAGAGCATCCTGGGCAGAGAAAACAGCACATGCAAAGGTCCTGAGGCAGGAGCAGACTTAGCTTGCTCCAGACACAGAAGGATGACCAGTGCAGCTGGAGAGTAGTGAGGGAAGTTTGGAGAGGAAGGTAGGTTTGAAGCATGGCAATAAAATGATCTGGCTTGCATTTTTCTTCTGGCTGTTGTGTGAACAACATATGCAGCGGCAAGAGCGTATGGGACCAGTAGACCTAATAGCAGGCCGTGGAAACGTCCAAGTGGTGGATGATGGTTGTTTAGGCTCCGGAATTCAATCAGGGGAGGGAGCGGGAAGCAAACAGCATCAAGAATATGTTGGGGGGCTTCCCTGGTGGCGCAGTGGTTGAGAGTCCGCCTGCCGATGCCGGGGACATGGGATCGTGCCCCGGTCCGGGAAGATCCCACATGCCGTGGAGCGGCTGGGCCTGTGAGCCATGGCCGCTGAGCCTGTGCATCCGGAGACTGTGCTCCGCAGCGGGAGAAGCCACAGCAGTGAGAGGCCCGTGTACCGCAAAGAAGAAAAAAAAATATGTTGGGCATGGAGCCAACAGGACTTGCTGATGACTTGGATATGGAAGTTTAGGAAAAGAGCATCCAGAATGATTCCTAGGATTTGTGTTTGAACAAGCAGGGAGATTTGGGGGTCATTACTGAGATGGGGGGGTGGAGGGATCTGGAGGAAAACCCCAGAACTCTATTTTGCACATGTTAAGCTTGAGATGCCTCCTAGACATCCAAGTTGAGGTGTGCAGCAGGACGTATAAGTCTGGAGCTCAGGGGAGAGCTCAAGGAGTTCTTCCAGAAATATTTATTGAGCATTTACTGTATTCTATAGCAGTAATCAACACAGTCAAGGTCTGTGCCTCACAGACCTTACATCCTAGTCAGGAAGATTTACGTTAAACAAGATCAATGAGAAAATATACAGTGTGTTAGATAGTGACAGGAGTTCAGGAGAAAGATGAAGCTGGGAAGGGGGTTAGGAAATGTTGGCAGGTGGTAAAAGTAGGGCTTTTGAAATTTTGGATAGGGTGGCCAGGAGGACCTCAATGTTGTCTTTTGCTGGGACTGTTGCAGTTGGCTCCTGATAGATTTCCCAGTTTCTGCTTTTGCTCCTACACTATACTCTCCACATGCCAACCAGAGAGATCCTTTACAAAATGGGAGCCACTGACATGGTGTCAAGCCAAGGGACTGGATGAAACAACCAAGGGAGAGGATATAGAAGGAGGAGAATGAGATGAGAGGGAAACTAGGGGGCAGGATGAAAGGGGGCCAATTTATTATTTTTGAAAATTGGGCAAATAAAGGGAAGGCTCTAACCATTTATTCTGCCTTCTCTATATGAACCGGGTAATCAAATAGTAGATAAGAGAAGTGTCTCTTTATAAAAGCATTTCAGCTATTTAAAAAAGAAAGTTTAGAATGAGACTCTTTCAGTAGTGCAGCTCTCACTGTGTTGAAGGATCTAGGTATTGAACATCAATGGATGCTAAAATCAAAAAAAAGAAAAAAAGGAAGAGAGAGGACTTCCTTGGCAGTCCAGTGGTTAGGACTCTGCACTTCCACTGCAGGGGGCACAGGTACGATCCCTGGTTGGGGAACTAAGATCCTGCATGCCTCATTGGGTGGCCAAAAAACCCCCCCAAACCAGAAAAACAACCCCCCCAAAAGAGAGAAAAACCAAACATTATTTGTCTCCTGATAGAAGAAACACCAATAGTCTTGGCAAAGGGATTCTGAGCCAGTCTCTGGACCCAGCTGCCAATTTGCAGGAAAAGACAAGAGGAGCTTGTTGAGTTCTACCATGAGTGTGCAGTCAGCAAAATCCAAGCTGGGAGACTCAAAACATTCTGGGTTCTTCAATAAATTGGAAGTACATGTAGATTAAAAGAGTCTTAAAAGACGTGTCAAATTTTAAGAAAAACGGGCAAAACTAAAAATCAAAACCCAACCCAATCAACCAACCCACCAAACAAACAAAGAAGCCAACCAACCTGTGGGCATTTGTACATCACTTTCTATGTGAGGGTAAGTTATGTAATTGTATTCAAGTGATTTCATAAATTCATGCTTCTGTCAACTGAATTTCCCAAAGACCGCGTGCTCAGTATCTTCTTTATTTTCACCTTCACACAAACTTGGAGCTTAGCTGATGGGTTAACACACAGTTCTCGTTTCCCTGTGCCATAGTTTCTAACTCAGCTGCCCTGTGGCTGGCGGCAGCTGAAGAAATACAGTATTATCTTCTGGGTAGTCACCTCAGGCTTGGTTCAAACTCTTTACCCTTGGGCCATTCTCAGTCAAATATAATTTCTCTTTCTTTAGGTCTGTGCTCCGGGCTGGAGTAGTTCACTTTGTCACTGTATTGTTACTTTCTATTATCGCGTATTCAAAGCCAGAGGCAACTTAAGTGCATGAATTGTTGAATATGACGTGTGATTTGCTTCTTTTTAAAAAAATTTTTATTACAGTATAGTTGATTTACAGTGTTGTGTTAGTCTGCTGTACAGCACAGTGACTCGGTTATACATACACATGTATCTACTCCTTTAGATTCTTTTCTCATATAGGTCATTACAGAGTATTGAGAAGAGTTCCTCCCTGTGCTATACAGTAGGTCCTTATTAGTTACCTATTTTATATAGAGTAGTGTGTATATGTCAATCCCAATCTCCCAATTTATCCCTCCTCCCTCTGCTTTCTCCCCTGGTAACCGTAAGTTTGTTTTCTACATCGGTGACTCTATTTCTGTTTTGTAAATAAGTTCATTTGTACTCAACCATAAAAAAGAACGAAATAATGCCATTTGCAGCAACATGGATGGATCGAGGAATTGTCATACTGAGTGAAATAAGTCAGACAGAGAAAGACAAATACCACATGATATCGCTTATACGTGGAATCTAAAAAAATGGTACAAATGATTTGATTCGTAAACTCGGCTTTTCAGGTTTTCTTGCCAGCCTTGTCCTTCAGTCAGCACAAGGATGCGAGCCTGGGATTCACATCTGGAGAAGTCTTGGACTCCTCTGAGTACGACATAGACCTACCTAGCATGCCCGGGGAAGCAGTAGAATATCACAGCATTCAATTAATACGGGATGAATTTTTAATGAACATCCAGAAATTTGCAAGTAATATTCAAAGAACAATGCAGCAACTTGAAGGTAAGGCTTTATTTTTCTCCTCCTTAGTTAAGCAGGATACGTTTACTTTAAGAAGAATTTTAGAGTTCAGGAGGTTTTTTTTATTGTTTTAATTTATGATCGTTCTTGTTTACCTGCTCGTGATATGAAAGACACCAAGCTGGACATTGTAAGAAACACAAAGAGGAATGAAGAATGACGAATCCTTGTCCTCAAGGATCTTATAATCCGGTGCCCAAAGAACTATGGCAGAATTAGGAGCTTGAGAGAGATATTAGGGTCTTTAGGGCTTGGAAGAGTGAGACCATATTGGAGAAGTGGGGGGGGAATCAAAGAGGACTTCCTGAAGGAGGCAGCATTTGACCTCATCTGAAAGGATGAGCAAGGCATTGGAGTAGGTGGAGTTGGGGAGCAAGGGCATTTTGGGCAGGGAGAATGATGGACCTTTGGTGGTTCTTTTTCCATTCATTTTGCTAAGTACTCTATGAGATTCAGTTTGCTAAGCATTCTGTATTTTCAGTCTGAAGACCTAGCCTTTCAGTATGAAAAATTCTCTTGATAATTTCCTCCACTATTCGTCTTTGTTTTCTCTTGTTAATATTCCTGTTGGATATGTGCTGTTGATTCTGTTTCCTATCTTTTCACTTGCATTTTCCATCTCTTTGTCTGTGTATTCTACTTTCCTGAAGAGTTCCTCAGCTATTACCTTCACAAATTTTGATTAGACTTTTCACATCAGCTATCGTCTTTTTAATTTTTAAGACCTCTTATTCTGTGATTGTACCTTTTCCATACATTCCAAACTTCTGTTCTAGTTTGCTGGATGCCATGTTGTCTCAAATCTCTGAGACTAATAGTTGGGATTAAAACATTTTTTTTGTCTGTTCTTTACATTCTCTCAGTTTCCTCTGGAGTTATTGTTTCTGATTTATTCTTGGACTGTCTGTTTCATGTTGGAGGCTTTCTCGAATATCTGTTGAGCTCTGGTTGTTTGTTCAATTTTTAATTTAATTTAATTTTATTTTTTTTGGCTGCATTGGGTCTTAGTTGCAACACGCAGGATCTCCATTGCGGCACACGGGATCTTTCGTTGTGGCGTGTGGGCTCTCTAGTTGTGGTACGCAGGCTCCAGAGCATGCAGGCTCAGTAGTTGCAGCATGTGGGCTCTCTAGTTGTGGCGCACGGGCTGTATAGGGCGCAGGCTCAGTAGTTGCGGCGCGTGGGCTTAGTTGCCCCATGGCATGTGGGATCTTAGTTCCCTGACCAGGGATCAAACCTGCATCGGAGGGTGGATTCTTACCCACTGGACCACCAGGGAAGTCCCTGTTTGTTCAATTTTTAAATTGACATCACTTAGGTTGTAAACTCATCTTAAATAGCTAAATCATTTTGATCGAGCTTAACACTGGAGCAGTGATCTAATTATCTAAAGTGTTTTAGTTACATTCTAATGAAAGAGAATGAGATATAGAAATATTAGGACAGGGAAGTACCAGGCCATATACTGATGTCTGGAGAGACGAGCCAGCTGATTAACTGGAACATACATTGTCTGTAATCATTTTCCCCAAACTAGTGGCTGACTGACCATTTTTATTCTACTAGGTGAGATCAAGTTAGAAATGCCAAGCATCAGTGTAGAGAGAGAGGTGTCTGACCTGGCAGCTGACCCAGAAACCGTGGAAATTTTGGAGCAGTGCGTGATAAACTGGTTGAATCAGATATCAGTAGCTCTTGAGGTCCAGATAAAAAAGACGCCTCAGGTAATGTGTGCAATGCTTTTGACGAGATCCCTGATCCAATTCATGTTTGCCATCCCGAGAACGAGCCAGGAGTCTGCGGATCTGAGCGATCTAGCCTCTTTTCTTACTGTTTTGTGACCTCCTTAAAAATATCAAAGTAAACGTACCCAAGATGTCATTCTTGGGCTTTCTGACGTTAGTGTGCTAATAGATGACTCTCTGCTGTTGATAAAGATAATACTGTGTATGGGTCAGGATGTTTGGGCTAAAAATAAGAAAAACCAAACCAACCAGGAAACCCAACTCAGCTGGCTTAAATAAGAAAGAGGATTTGTTGGCTCCCGTAACTGAAAAGTCTAGAGGCAATTCTGGATTCAGGTATGGTTTGATCATGACTCTGGCCCTCTAGCTGTGTTGCTCTGTTAATCTCTTGGTTCCAAACTCCTCTCTGAGGGGGCTTCCTCCTCAGGCTAGTTTCCTTCATGGTGGCAACTGGTAATAGTTTCTGACCCCACATCCACATACCACCTTGTCCAGAGAAAGACGGAGTGTCTACCATTCCCGACTGGAGTCCTGAGGTTTCACTCTGATTGGATCATCCTAGGTCAAGTGCCCACCCCCGAAGTCCTTGTATGGATTAGCCCCTAACTAGAGCGTTTGGGAGGAGAGGCCTGGATGCTGGAGGAGCAACCACAGGTGTGGACTCCCCACTAATGATGATGCTGTTTGTGTGCTCCTGTCATCTCTCAGGGTAATGGTCCTCTGGCCGAAATTGAATTCTGGCGAGAAAGAAATGCCACCCTAAGTGCACTCCATGAACAAACAAAGCTTCCAGTAGTCAGAAAAGTCTTGGATGTGATCAAGGAATCCAATTCTATGCTTGTGGCCAACCTGCAGCCTGTCTTAACTGAATTGTTCAAGTTGCACATGGAGGCCTCAGACAATGTGCGGTTTCTTTCCACAGTGGAACGTCATTTCAAAGTATGCCGGGTGCACTGCACTTTGGAAAGTCAGCTCTGTAAACTAGATTTCACACGGATTTAACTTCCTTTTGTTTGTTCAGCATTTAAAAAATTGTAGTAAAAAATATATAACGTGATATTTATTATTCAGCCACTTGTAAGAGTTCAGTAGCATTAAATGCATAACTGGGTACCCCTTATCACTATCTATGTGCAGAACTTTTTCACCATCCCCAACATAAACTCAACATCCCTTTAAACAACTCCGACTTCCGCCAGCCCTTGGTAACCTCTTTTCTAATTTCTGTCTCTCTGAATTTGCCTGTTCTAGGTATTTCATAGAAATGGAATCATACCATCTTTGCCCTTCTGTGTCTGGTTTATTTCACTCAACATAATGTTTTCAAGATTCATCCATGCTGTAGTTATATGTCAGAATCTCATTGCTTTTTAGGGCTCAATAACATTCCATTGTACGTATACACCACATTTTGTTTGTCCATTCTTCTGTTGATGGACATTTGGGTTATTTCCACCTTTTGGCTATTGTGAATAATGCTGCTATGAATACGGGTATACAGATATTTGTTTGAGTCTGTGCTTTCAGTTCGTTTGGGCATATACCCAAGAGTAGAATTGCTGGGACATCTGGTGATTCTATGTTTAACTGTCTGATAATTCTGTGTTTAACCATCTATGAAGATTCTATGTTTAACTCTTTTCCTCAGTGACTGCACCATTTTACATTCCCACCAGCAGTGCGCAAGTGTAATTTCCTTTTTCGGGATTCCCCTCCCCTCTGATTTATCATACACAGTACCATATTCCAAGGCCAGGAGTCGTTACTCTTGTCCCAATAATGAGACCAGTAAAAGTCCTGTTTGTGTTGCTGAGGGGTTAATATGTGTGTGGTGAAGCGCTGTAGAGGTACAGGCCCAGGTCCCGAGTATCCCACATCTGCATACGTGACCTCTCTGAGCCTGTTTCTTTCTCTGGAAAACTGGGATCATGAGAGAACCTACCTCAAATGGTTGCTGGAAGGTTCAAATGAACTTATGACTGCAAAGCACTTAGCACGTCAAAAGTAGTATCAGGGAAGCAACTGTCCAACAACTGTATGAGTGGTCCACGGATAAGGATCTATGTGGTCCTGTATAAGTGGTACAACAAGTGATCGAATCTGAGGGCTTGAGGTCCAAGTGGAATCTGCCATGGAGCTGATGTTAGTGGCAACATCATCTCCTTCTCTGAGATTTATTTATCGTCTCTGCAAAATGAGTGGCTTGCAGAGATCAGTGAGAGTCAAGCTTACATCACTCATGCATCACTTTTGTAATTTTTCCATCCCTCTGTGCATCTGAAACTTACTTTTCTGTAAGTTGACTTTTTAAAAATATGTATTTTATTTATTTACTTATTTTGGCTGTGCCAGGTCTTAGCTGTGGCATGAGAACTCTTAGTTGTGGCATGCATGTGGGATCTAGTTCCCCGACCAGGGATCGAACCCGGGCCCCCTGCATTGGGAGCATGGACTCTCACCCACTGGACCACCAGGGAAGTCCCTCTTTAAGTTGACTTTAAATTTGTACGTGTGTGTGTGTGTGTGTGTAATTTAGCCTCAAACAATCATACCTGTGCAGTCATGGGTTTGATATACCAGTCGTTTCTAATACGCAGTAAAATAAGTATATATATATATATATATATATATATATATTTATTTATTTATTTATTTATTTAAAATTTTTTTTCTTGTGTCATTTGACTTTTGATATGGTTTGTGATATTTAAAAATTTTTTTAAAAAAATTAATAATTTTATTTTTGGCTGCATTGGGTCTTCTCTGGTTGCAGTGAGCGGGGGCTACTCTTTGCTGCAGTGCACAGGCCTCTGCCTCTCATTACGGTGGCTTCTCTTCTTGCGGAGCAGGGGGCTCTAGGCGTGCGGGCTTCAGTAGTTGTGGCACGCAGGCTCAGTAGTTGTGGCTCACAGGCTCTAGAGCTCAAGCTCAGTAGCTGTGGCGCACAGGCCCAGTTGCTCCGAGGCATGTTGGATCTTCCCGGACCAGGGATTGAACCTGCGTCCCCTGCATTGGCAGGCAGATTCCTAACCACTGCGCCACCAGGGTAGTCTCCATATTTTTTAAAAGTTTTGAGTGCTGTCAAAATCATCTCCCTTCCTGCTGGGGGACACATACCCTGGAAAACACTGGCACCTCTAGGTCACCTCTAGAATGCCAGCTTTGATTCATTCAGTGGCACTCTTGCCACTAAATATAGGATAATTATATATGTATATAATATGTATATACACACCATACTTCATATACATGTCTGCAAATTGCTTTATTAACTTTAATTGTAAATCTTATCTTTCCATGTCAGCACCTACAGACCTATTTCAAAGTTCTTTTGTTTGTTAAACATTTTATCCCATAACGAGGACTTTTTTAAAATTAAGAAGAATGTCCTACACTGTTGGTGGGAATGTAAGTTGGTGTAGCCACTGTGGAAAACAGTATGGAGGTTCCTCAGAAAACTAAAAATAGAGCTACCATATGATCCAGCAGTCCCACTCCTGGGCATATATCCAGACAAAACTATAATTCAAAAAGATACATGCACCCCTGTGTTCATAGCAGCACTATTCACAACAGCCAAGACATGGAAACAACCAAAGTGTCCATCGACAGATGAATGGCTAAAGAAAATGTGGTACATATACACAATGGAGTCCTACTCAGCCATAAAAAGGAATGAAATAATGCCATTTGCAGCAACATGGATGCAACTAGAGATTATCATACTAAGTGAGGTAAATCAGAAAGAGAAAGACAAATGCCACGATATCACTTATATGTGGAATCTAAAATATGACACAAATGAACTTATCTATGAAACAAACAGAATCAGGACATAGAGAACAGACTGGTGGTTGCCAAGGGGGAGAGGGTAAGAGTGGGGGTTTGGGATTAGCAGATGCAAACTGTGTGTATACAGAATGGATAAACAACAAGGTCCTACTGTACAGCACAGGGAATGCTATTCAATATCCTGTGATAAACCAGAATGGAAAAGCATATGAAAAAGGATGCAAAAAAAATTTTTTTTAAGTTGAGAGACCTTAAACAGAAGCCCATTTTTTCCTGAAAGTACTAAAACCCAGAAATACCCTTGCGTTTAATTAAAATACCTTTTAAATACAAAAGAAAAGAAAAAAAAAGAAAGAAAAAAGAAGAGGGGAATTTCCTGCACACTACTTGCTTTCTTACACGGTTGGCCCCAAGGCGAAGGTGGCTTGCTTTGCTCTCTCTCTTACATGTGCCTCTCCGGCTAGAACATAACGCATGGATCCAGCTTTCACGTTGTCTTGGAAACAATCCCCTCCATGATGAGTGCCCTGAGGATGGTGTGGATCATCTCCCGACACTACAATAAAGACGAGAGGATGATTCCGCTCATGGAGCGCATTGCCTGGGAAATCGCGGAGAGAGTCTGCAAAGTGGTGAATCTTCGGACTTTGTTCAGGTAAGAAGTAAAGGCACTGTGATTTTCTTAAGATCTGAAACCACTTTGTCGAAACATAATTCACACACCATACAAGTCACCTGTTTAAAAAGTACAATTTAATGCTTTTAGTATATTCACAGAGATGTGCATCCACAGCCATCCGTGACTTTAGAATATTTTCTTCATCCCAGAAAGAAATCTTGTCCCCTTGAGCCTCACTCCCACCCTCCCCAGCCCCCCAGCCCTGGGCAACCACTGATCTACTGTCTGTCTCTGTGGATTCGCCTCTTCTGAACATTCATGCACATGGAATCCTACAACACGTGGTCTTTTATGACCGGCCCCTCCCCCTCAGCATCATGTTTTCAAGGTTCATTCATGGTGTAGTTTGCATCGGTGTTTCATTCCTTTTTATGGCCAAATAATACTCCACGGTGTGGATTTCTCAGGACCGTCTTCCTTGGTTATCCTCAGAGAGACCGAGGCAGATCGTCCAAGGGAACCTTACTCCTGGACCCCAGACCCCCTCAGGTGGAACAGCCTCTGAGGATCAAATGTGGAAGGAGACACAGATCTTTTTTTTACTTTCTTTTTTTTTTTCTGGTCGGGCTGCTCGACATGCAGGATCTTAGTTCCTCAACCAGCGAACGAACCCGTGCCCCCTACAGTGGAAGCATGGAGTCCTAACCACTGGACCACCAGGGAATTCCCTTTTATTTTTTTTTAACTTTCTTGAAAAACAATCTATATAAGTGAAATAGGTACCAAAATCTCAGCATTATCATTTTACTCCGCTGTTGCTTCCGGCTTAGGACCCAGGGCCACCTGCTCCCCTTCC
Organism: Pseudorca crassidens; assembly: GCF_039906515.1. Classification (NCBI taxonomy): domain Eukaryota; kingdom Metazoa; phylum Chordata; class Mammalia; order Artiodactyla; family Delphinidae; genus Pseudorca; species Pseudorca crassidens. Next base: position 85,849,664 of record NC_090307.1, read on the forward strand.
AGCTCAAACAGAAAGCTTACCAGGCTTTGCACATTGCAGTTTGGGGCAGCTGCATCAAAGGTCAGCCTGGGCCGCGGCTTGGAATCCTGCCTGCAACCCCACCAATCACATCCCTGCCAGTTTCATCAGAACAGCAGCTCACCCGGGAAGGTTTCTGCAGTGAGACCATGACATCAGAGGGGCTCCGCTCCTTGCTTAGAATTGTCCCCCTAGAAGCCTGCTTCCCCCGGGGAGCGGGGAGCGTGGCTCAGATCCCCTACGGCTCAGACCCTCCTGCCCATCACAGCATCTCTTTGCTTCCCAGAGAAAACCGAGCGAGTGCGCAACACAAAATCTTGGAGGCCAGAAACACCCTCAACATGTGGAGAAAGGCCTATTTCGACGTCCGGGCCAAGATCGAGGCTTCGGGGAGAGAAGCTCGGTGGGAGTTTGATCGGAAGCGGCTGTTCGAGAGAACAGATTACATGGCCACCATCTGCCAGGATCTCTACGACGTCCTGCAGGTGGGGTGGGGGGCTTGGTGGTGGCGTCCTCTTCAATGCATGCAAAGGTGGTTAGAGCTGGGATTTGCCCGATGGAAGGCAGTTTGGCTTTTTGACAGTGGGCCTCTCCGTGTCAGGTGGGAGGCAGAGAGGGTCTGGCCAGGAGAAAAGCCTGCAGAGCAGACAGCATGTGCCGGAATGTCCCAGAGCACACCTGACCTTTGCAGCTCTCCCTTGAGTTTTGTGACAGCCCTCTTTCTCCCCCTGCTTTTGGTTTCCTTTCCTTTCCTTTTCTTTTTTGGCTGCACTGCAAGGCTTGCGGGATCTTAGTTCCCCGACAAGGGATTGAACCCGGGGCCACGGCAGTGAAAGCGCCGGGTCCTAACCCCTGGACTGCCAGGGAATCCCCTTGGTTTTCTTTATCTTTTAATTAAAAAAAAATTGAAATATAGTTGATGTACAATGTTCTGTAAGTTACAGGCGTACAGTATAGTGATTCACAGTTTTTAAAGGTTATACTCCATTTATAATTATGAAATATTGGCTATATTCCCCATGTTGTACAATATATCCCTGTAGCTTATTTTTTTTATTATTATTTTTTTTTGTGGTACGCGGGCCTCTCACTGTTGTGGCCTCTCCCGTTGCGGAACAGAGGCCCCGGACGCGCAGGCTCAGCGGCCATGGCTCACGGGCCCAGCCGCTCCGCGGCATGTGGGATCTTCCCGGACCGGGGCACGAACCCGTGTCCCCTGCATCGGCAGGCGGACTCTCAACCACTGCGCCACCAGGGAAGCCCCTTGTAGCTTATTTTAAACCTAACAGTTTGTACCTCTTACTCCCCACCTCTAGTAACAGCTAGTTTGTTCTCTGTGAGTCTGTTTCTTTTTTGTTATATAGTCACTAGTTTGTGGTATTTTTGAGGTTCCACATGTAAATGATTATCATGTAGTATTTGTCTTTCTCTGTCTGATTTCATTTAGCAGAATACCCTCCAAGTCCATTCATGTGGCTGCAAATGGCAAAATTTCATTCTTTTTTAGGGCTGAGTAGTAGTCCATTGTATACATATGTACCACATCTTCTTTTTTTTTTTTTTTTTTGCGGTACGCGGGCCTCTCACTGTTGTGGCCTCTCCCATTGCGGAGCACAGGCTCCGGACGCGCAGGCTCAGCGGCCATGGCTCACGGGCCCAGCTGCTCCGTGGCATGTGGGATCTTCCCAGACCGGGGCACGAACCTGTGTCGCCTGCATCGGCAGGTGGACTCTCAACTGCTGCGCCACCAGGGAAGCCCCCACATCTTCTTTATCCATTCCTCTGTCGATAGACATTTAGATTGCTTCCATGTCTTGGTTTTCTTTTGACTCTGGCCACGCCTTCTCAGTGTCTTCTGCAAAATCTTCCCCCTCTGTCTTTCCGTTAAATGTTGGAATTCCTCAAAGGCGGTCAGAGACCTTCTCTCCCCTGAAGCCATGCCATCCCTGCCATGGCCACAATGACTGCCCGTCTATCTGCCAGGGCTTCCTGTTGATCTGATCCCACTCTCTTTTGAATGAATGTCCGCAAGGCTTAGTGGCTGATGGGTTGAATTAGCCAGCCCTTGTCTCATGAAGGTCCATCCATTCATTTATTCTCTAAATATTTATCAGGCACTCACAACGTGCCATGCACTTGTCCTTGCTGCTAGAGAAATGATGAGCAAAGACCAGGGCCAGCTCTGTGACCGCAGTGCCCAGTGCAAACAGAAATGTTGACTCCTTATTCAATAAGCAGGAAAAAAATGCTGTTAAAAGTCTTAAAATATAAAACCTTTTCCTTCTGACATGTCTCACCTTGGCATGGCCTTGTTTGTTGGTTTGTTACGACTGTAGCAAAGTAAAGAAAAGAAAGTAAAAGAAAATTAAACGTTTAAATTATTTGCATGAATTTTACGGTTCTTCTTTATATTGTGCAGTGTCAGCTTAACATGCAAAGAGAAGGGTATTTGTCTGGTGTGTGGAATCACTGAAATGACACAGTTTGTATTTTGCAGCTCTTTCTTTTTTAAAATAAATTTATTTATTTCTGTTTGGCTGCATTGTGTCTTTGTTGTGGTGCACGTACTTCTCATTGCGGTGGCTTCTCTTGTCGCGGAGCACGAGCTCTAGGCGTGTGGGCTTCAGTAGTTGTGGCATGCGGGCTCTAGAGCGCAGGCTCAGTAGTTGTGGCACACGGGCTTAGTTGCTCCGCGGCGTGTGGGATCTTCCCGGACCAGGGCTCGAACCCATTGGCAGGCGGATTCTTAACCACTGCGCCACTAGGGAAGTCCCTATTTCGCAGCTCTTAAGTGCAGATGTAAATGCTTCATGTGACTAACTCGGCTGGTTTCATTTCACTTCTTGATGTGTGCAGTTCCACCAGCGTTCTCTGCTTCAGCTCACTGATGGGGAAGGAAGGCTGAGAGGAAAAGGAGTTGTGGGTTTTCCTATCTCCATCATTCCTTCTGTGTCATCATTTTCAGCGTGAATAGTTGGCCGATGCGGTGAAGTACAGGGGTGAGGAGCAATATGGTAGGTAGGGTTCCTTGGTCGGGTATGTTTCTTAGCCTTTTTTTTCTGCGTTGGAAGCGAGCTCTGTTTTGAAAGGAGAAGGTGGCCTCTCTGAGCTGTTGGTGTCCTCCTTTACTCACTGTAGCTGCCACACGCTGACTGGTACTCGTTCTGAGTCTCCCTGAACTCTCGTGCATTGTGGCTCCACCGGGATTCTCTGCTCATGGGACCTCACACGCTGCATGTCAGTGGGATGTTGTGAACAGCACACACGCAGATTTCATTTATCGCCTCTGCTCACACATGTGCCCGATTGTCCCCTGAGACTTCATTTACAAAACACAAGTTCAGAGATAAAATGATTGAGAATTTCAAGACGGTAACAGCAGAGCCTTAAACCCAGCACGGGACCCTCTGGAGCCTGGGGCCCTGTGCGCCTGCCCGGGTCCCACACCTATGAAGCCAGCCCCGTCTGTACGTAGTCTATGGCTCATGGAGCTTACAGTCCAGTAGAAGAGAAACATGGTAGACAATAATCGCACAGATGCATAGCTACAGCTGAGGTGAGTGCTAGGAAAGAAGACTAGAGGGGGCTGTGGAAGTGTGCACAGGGGCATGGCCTGTTCTAAAGGGTCGGACTCGATGAAGGCATATTTAATAACGAGTAGTAGGTATCTGGCATTTCACACTGCAGGTGCAAAGGCCTTGAGGCAGAAAGGAACGTGGGATTGAAAGAGGCCCGGGGTGGCTGCCAGGCAGCAGGGGGATAGCAGTATGGGAGGACATGGAAGCAGTAGGTAGGGGCCTGAGCATGCAGGCTTTGTAAGCTGTGTCAGGCCACCTGGAATGGGTCCTTTGTGCAGTGGGCATAGTACCAAAGGGATTAGGCTTTGGTACTCCAAAGGGAGGAGGCTACCTGTGTGACCAGATTCTTGCCCTCAGGTAAACCTAGATATGCAACCCGCTGGTCGTTAGAGCAAAAGCATAAGAGAGCCAAGTGGTGACCTCCTCATGTTTTGTTTGATCGGACAGGTCAGGGAGGAATTCCACAACATATTTGGTTCAGAGCTAAAAGCAGTGACTGGGGATCCCAAGCGCATCGACGATGTGCTGTGCAGGGTGGACAGCCTGGTCACCCCCATGGAAAGCCTGACCTTTGACCCCTTCAGCATCAAGTGCTCCCAGGACTGGAAATACGTGATGGACGACTTCAAGATCGAAGTCCTGGTAAGTAACACATCCTTCGATTCGATTTTGGAAGTGGATACCATGTTTTCTCCATATTAAATCTGTTGGGTTATTTAGTTATGTTTAGCGTTTTTGGTTTTTTTTTAAAAAAAATCATAAAAAGGGATACCTGCTTTTTGGTGAAAAATGGAAACAATGCAGAAGAGCATAAGGTAAAAACGAATATTTCTCAGTGTCCTCTGTCCCCACCCCTACTCCCCAGGTGGAATAAGTTTGAAGCGAGCTAGACACCCTAGAATGGCTACCAAGGTGGGTTGGGTGTATGACTGGAGAGGATGTAGAGCGGCCGGGGTGAAGAATGGGACTTAATTTAGTAAGCAGTAGGGAGCCATTGAAGGTTGTTCACCAAGGCAGGGATGTCATCAGACTTATACCGAAGAGGGTTTTTCTGGCTGCAGCGTAGATGGATCAGAGCTAGGGAAGGAGAGGAGGTGGGGAGGTGGTATAAGAGCTTGTGGCCCTAGGTGTGTGTGAGTCAGGGCCGGTCAGAGAGAATACGACCTCCCTGCATACGGCACAGACAGGATGGCCCACCACACTCACCTTTTCGGCCTCCTGTGCGGTACACCATCAGTAGCATCCCCATTTTATGTTTCAAGTAAGTGTTTTGATAACCCCGGAGCATCTTTCATATTGTAACTGAAAGTGGGATCCCCTGCTCACTGCGCAAAAGCCGATAAAGAGGCAAGGTTGGTGGAAAGGAAAGTTTGCTTTATTTTGGCTGCCGGTGACCAGGGGTGGGGGCGGACTCCTGTCCAAAGGCCAACTCCCCCTGACTGAGGGTCAGTGGGCAAGAGCTTTTATAGATGGAGGAGGGGGCTACGTGCAGAAACAGCACAGTCAGCCCTGGCAGGCAGCTTTTTAAATTTTATTTATTTTTATTTTAAAATTTATTTAAAATTTATTTATTTAATTTTATTTTATTTTTGAGTCTTCGTTGCTGCGCGCGGGCTTTCTCTCGTTGTGGTGCGTGGGCTTCTCATTGCAGTGGCTTCTCCTGTTGTGGAGCACGGGCTCTAGGGCTTCAGTAGTTGTGGCTCACGGGCTCAGTAGTTGTGGCTCATGGGCTCTAGAGCTCAGGCTCTGTCGTTGTGGCGCACGGGCTTAGTTGCTCCGCGGCATGTGGGATCTTCCCGGACCAGGGCTCAAACCCGTGTCCCCTGCATTGGCAGGCAGATTCCTAAGCACTGCACCATCAGGGAAGCCCTAACACAGTTTTAAATAACTTTTGGTTACATTAATGTTCAGCATTTACTCATTATGTCTATGCAGATATTTTCACTGCTGAGCCAAGAAGCCCATCATAACCATGCAACCTTTCTTTTCTTTTTTAATGTTTATTTGTTTATTTTTATTTTTAAAATTTTTATTTATTTATTTTGTTTTTGGCTGTGTTGGGTCTTCGTTGCTGCGCGTGGACTTTCTCTAGTTGCAGTGAAAGGGAGCTCCTCTTCATTGTGGTGCTCAGGCTTCTCACTGCAGTGACTTCTCTTGTTGCGGAGCACAGGCTCAAGTGCATGGGCTTCAGTAGTTGTGGCACACGGGCTTAGTTGCTCCTCAGCATGTGGGATCTTCCCGGACCAGGGATCAAACCCATGTCCCCTGCATTGGCAGGTGGATTCTTAACCACTGCGCCACTAGGGAAGTCCCACCATACAACCTTTCTTGTCCAACCCTTCATTTTTCCTGGAGTTAATCATTGCTTTTATTTGCATTTGCTTGGTTAGTTACATATACACTGTTAATTTTTCCAACTGCCCTAACATCTTTTTCACACACCTATCAATAGTGGGTTCCATCTGCTGAGACATATCAGTGCTATTATTTTTCCAGAGACCTTTCTTCCAGAGCGTGCTGTCTTTCTGCTCCAGTCTAGATTGTTTGCTCCTCAGACCTGTTGTGAAGCAGTTGCCCTAGGACTTCCTATCTTCTGTCATCTGTGTTGGATCCTACTTTCTAGAGTTCACAGCTTCCCCTCTCCTTGTTTGCTCTGTTGTTTTGCTGGAGTGCATTTTTTAGTAGCTTCCTGAGAAAGGTTTCATGGGACATGCATTTTTTTTTGAGCCTTGCATGTGTGAATTCTGAAATAGTAGGTATAGAGTTCAAGGTAGAAAATAACTTTTCTTCAGAAATTTGAAGATGTTCTTTATCGGTTTCTAGTTTCCAGTGTTATTAGAAGTCTGATATCACTCTGATTTAATTTTTCTAGAATTAACCTTCCACTCTGCATAGGGTGGGCTGGGGATGGAGATATAGAGTATGTGTACTGAGTGGCCTGGCTGTGTGGGGTGGAGAAGGGATCCTCTGTTTGCCCCTCCCCTTCCTGGTGCCTGGTGCCTTCCAATGCTCAGCCTCCCAGAGGTTTCCATGGGACAAACAGGTGCCCCCCGCCTCCCCCACCCATTGCCAGTGTTAGGTAGTAATTCTCTGCCTTCTGTAAAGTTAGTTACTCTCCTTCCAAAAATTCCTGAACTATCTCCTCTCCCGTTTCTTTGTCTATATGAGTTAATACTTTAAAGATTCCCTTTTCTATCATTTTGAACTAGTGGAGGAGAGAGAGCAGAAAACCAATGCAGCCGGTCTGCCATTTTTTTCTTTTAATATTTATTTATTTAGGTTACGCTGGGTCTTAGTTGTGGCATGGGGGATCTTCACTGCGGCATGCGGACTTCTTAGTTGTGGCATGCATGCTTCTTAGTTGTGGCATGTGAACCCTTAGTTGCGGCATGCAAACTCCTGGCTGTGGCATGCATGCGGGATCCAGTTCCCCGACCAGGGATCGAACCTGGGCCCGCTGCATTGGGAGCACGGAGTCTCACCCACTGGACCACCAGGGAAGCCCTCAGTCTGCCATTTTTAACTAGATCTCAGCTTCCACCAAAGCACAATGGAAATCCTTCTCAAGGCACTGATTTGGTATTTTGTGAGGTAATTTGTTATTTTTGTGGGGTAATTACAGGGTCATAAGGGTTTTTTTCTGGGCTTTTTTTGTTTGTTTTCTTGGCAGGTTATTGAGAAAGAAGCAAAAAATTTTATTGACGAATCTTTTAAGACTCTTCGATCAGCTGAAGCAGCATTTGACATGCTTTTAAAATTTAAGCATATTCGTTCACGGGAGGCCATTAATCGACAAATGATGAGGAAATTTAATGATATTCTTGCACAGTACTGTAAAGAGGTAACTGAAAAATCTATGGCTGCTGTAGCAGTAAAAATACACTTGGCAAAATGTAAACAGTTGGATCACACTGTTGTCTTTCTCATCTAAATTCAGAGAAACTGCACTTTTCCCAAATAAGCATGTCGTATAACCGAAACGAAGTGGGTTTGTTTGTTTAGTGGAGAAATTCAGTAAGAATTTATGAAGTACAATATTGTATGCCTCACGTTGTGATGGACCCTGAGTGAGTTAGTCATAGGCATAATCACAGTAACAACAGTGTAGTAGTCACAGCTACCCATGTGTGAAGGTCACGGGTGTGTTCACATACACATTCCTGTTGTAAGGACCCTTGTTATACAATGGACCCACCCAGATAATCCGGGATAATCTCCTTATTTTAAGGTCAGCTGACTGGCCACCTTAACTCCATCTGCTACCTAATTCCTCTTTGTCAGGAATGGATCAGGACCGTTAATGGGGCAGGTATCGTTTTGCCTCTGACACCTAATTACTCACATAAGAGTGCGAAATACTTATTTTAAAATGCAAGCCCAGACCATATGATCCAGCAATCCCATTTTGTGTATATACCCAAAAGAATTGAAAGCAGAGTCTCGAAGAGATATTTGATTATCAATGTTCGTAGCAGCACTATTCACAACGGCAAAAAGCTGGACATCACCCAAGGGTCCATCGATAGATGAATGGGTAAACAAAATGTGGTCTATCCCTACAATGGAATATTATACAGCTTTAAAAAGGAAGGAAATTCTGCCATATGCTACACCATGGATGAACCTTGAGGGCTTTGTGTTAATTGAAAGAAGCCAATCATAAAAAGACAAATACTCTATGATTCTACTTATATGAGGTACTTAGAGCAAAGTCATAGAGACAGAAAGTAGAAAGGTTGTTCCTAGGGGCTGAGGGAGGGAGGAATGGGGAGTTACTGTGTTTAATGTGTACCCAGAGTTTCAGGTTTACAAGATGAAAGAAGTTGTGGAGGTGGATGATGGTGCTGCATGCACGACAACATGAATGTAGTTAATTCCACGGAAATGTCCACTGAAAAATGGTTAGGATGATACATTTTATGTCATGCATATTGTACCACAATTTAAAAAATATTACGTGATAGATAATTATAAAACCTCAGTGGCACCTGCACATACACACACACACACACACACACACACAATGCAGGTCTGGCCACCAATCATGTCTAGAACAGATTTCAGAATTTCCAATAGGTTGGTCAAATGATTGTACACAGTCTATAAGTATAAGGCAGTTTGGATCATTGCATGTTTTTTTTTTTTTTTGGTACACGGGCCTCTCACCGTTGTGGCCTCTCCCCTTGCGGAGCACAGGCTCCGGACACGCAGGCTCAGCGGCCATGGTTCACGGGCCCAGCCGCTCCGCGGCATGTGGGGTCTTCCCCGACTGGGGCACGAACCCGTGTCCCCTGCATCGGCAGGTGAACTCTCAACCACTGCGCCACCAGGGAAGCCCGGATCATTGCATGTTTTAAACCAAACAAAAAAATTCCTACAGAGTATAGGAAAACGTAGTAAATAATAAGTAGTAAAAACCCTATTCTGTACCTCAGACTATTTCTTGACGTTCCATGTTCATTTCTTTAAAGATACAAATCTCAAGTTCAATCTTTTCTTGGCTCACAGACTGATGCTTATCACTTACAGAATACGTTTGATTGCTTTGCAGATTGACATTGTTAACAAAATCTTTGTTCAGAACCTTGACAACCCACCGCTGTATAAGAATCACCCGCCCGTCGCAGGTGCCATCTACTGGGAACGGTCCCTGTTCTTCCGGATTAAGCACACCATCCTCAGATTTCAAGAAGTAGAGGAGATCTTGGACAGTGATAGAGGACGAGAAGTACGTTGCTTCTGCTGGAAATGTCCCCTTTTGTATTTCATGGTTCAATTCTAGATGGGCGGCCTCCCTGGGCGCTGATCCTTCAGTCCAGGTGGCTGCCGGCATGGAGTGGGCTACGCAGAGTTGCCTGCGTAAAAACAGCTCAATTTCAAATCCATGTCTGCAATTTAGAAGGTCTTTTCTGTGGTCCCTGGGGACCACATCTCCATACCTACCTGTGACATCTTCCAGGTGGCAGTCACATGACTTCCCCTTGACCTTGATCTTCAGCCTCTCCAGAGGGTGACCAGCAACTTTCCGATAATACTCTCCCTCCCCCACCCATGCATTTTTGTCTGTTATATCACAGGGGGTGGGAAACCTTTTCTTTTATGGTCCAAGAGTAAGTATTTTAGGCATTTGAGGGTCGGATGGCCCCTGTTGCAACTACTCAACTCTGCCTTTGTAGCAAGAAAGTGACCATCGATAACACGTAAACAAACAGGTGTGACTATGTTCCAATAAAACATCACTATGGACGCTGAAATTTGCATTTCGTATGCTTGTTACACGTCATGAAGCACTGTTGTTCTTTTTGAGTTCCTTCATTCTTAGCTCCTGGGCTGCAGCAAACCCACGGGCTGAGGTCTGTGAGCCCAGTTAATCAGCCTAGATTTCAAGCCCTACCATGGCAGACCACCCCTCCAACGTTTGTGCAAATCTGCCTGCTTTCTTTTGCAAAATGTGTTAACTCATAATTTTTTTTTTTTAAAGAGAGACAAAAAAAATGTTATTTTCAATGACAAAATGACCATTGCCTGACTTCTTTGGTAGGTAAAGCAAAAATATCTGGAAGTGGGTAGGACAATGAAAGGCTACGAAGATGAAAAGTATAAGCAGTGGAAAGAGACGACAGAACAGGTCCTGCCGACTCTCATGAGGAAGAGTCTGCTCGCTAAGGTGTGTCTTTCTAGATCCGCGTCCTAGATTCCGGGGCGGCCTCATAATGTGGTGGTGACTACTATTTCCTTGAGATCTGATGTGTTGACTCTCATGAAGTTGCGAGGTATTTCCAAAATCAAAGGCACAGAAGGGCAGAGGCTGACCCGGGAGAAGAAGAGAGGCAGAAAGAGAATAGATGGAGGAAGCAAAATGTCACCGTCAGGGAACACGCTGGGGTTAGGCAGCCCTCCTGACTCCTTGGGCAAGTGGCTTAACTCTGAGCTCCAGTGACCCAGTTTGTAAAATGAGTTGGATCAGAAACATGCAAAGTATTAGTTGAACCGTATATGAAACAGCTGACAGTTGATCATTTTTAACCTACAGAAAAATGTCACTTCCCATGATTCAGCCGCATCTTTAGCACGGGGTCCGGCACATAGCAATTGCTCAGTAAATAAACACTAGCTAGGAGGTTCAAGGGAAGACCTGGGCCTGGCGGTTTTCGGTCTTCGGTACTAAAAGGAGTGAAGAGGCCAGGTAGGGCCTGTCAGGAACTGGACACCTTGTGTCCTATTCAAAAGGGGCAGCTGCTACCCAGCTTCAGTCTGTTCTTTGCCATTTATCATCAGCTTTTCCAATTTTTCAAGGGAAACCAGATTTCTGGATTTTTACCTTCCGTTGCCCAAATTTCGAACGTGGGTGACTAAATCGAATTCTTTAAAAACTCTGTTCACCAAACAAAATATGAATTCTAGCTAGTTCTGGCCAGCTCCCCAGTCTGTCAGGGCAGGCCATTGATCTTTTTCAAATTCACGTTTAACTTGGGTTGCGTTGATCTAATTGCTTCTTGGACCGCCCTTCCCACGATGTTTTGTAAAAACACCGTTTCTCCCACAGACTTCTGCTGCTGGTGATGAAGCCCAGAACTCTGACAGGGGGGTTGGTTTTGCAATCAACTTTTCACCTGCTCTCAGGGAGATTATTAATGAAGCAAAGTACCTGGAACAGCTGGGGTTCCCTGTTCCGGAATTAGCAAAGAGTGTTGCCCTCCAGGAAGACAAATTTCTTAGGTAAGAAGATTCTTCTCTTAAATCAACAGTAAACATTTTTTGTCTTGGGACCCCTTTGCGCTCTTCAAAATTATTGAAAACACGCCCCCTACCCATGCCAGAGCTTTCATTTTTGTGGATTTTATAACCGCCAATATTTGCCAATTAGAAATAAAAACTAAGAAATGTTTAAAATATGTTTATTCATTCATCTAAAAATAACAACGATAAATCTATTTCATGTTAACCTAAATAACATTTTCACTTTTTCATTTTTTAAATTAATTTTTAGTGGAGTATAGTTCATTTACAGTGTTGTGTTAGTTTCAGGGGTACAGCAAAGTGAATCAGTTCCACATATACATATATCCACTCTTCTTTAGATTCTTTTCCCATGTAGGTCATTACAGAGTATTGAGTAGAGTTCCCTGTAAGTAACATTTTTAAATAAAAAGTAACCAATATTTTCCAAAAAGAAAGTTAGTGGGAAGAGTGACATTCTTTAAAATTTTTAGTCTGGTTAATGGTCTTTTGTATCCTACCTGTAAGGTTATTAATCTTTTTATGAGCTCCATTGTATTTTTCTCACATCAGTGACTTTCCTGTAATGTGCAGGTACACGGATGGGATACAACGTATGTTGGATCATTATCACGTGCTCATTGGAACCTTAAATGAGGCAGAGGCTCTTCTCCTTGACGACCGTTCCCAGGAATTAGTAAGAGTGTTTAGGTCTGGATATAAGAGGTTAAACTGGAACTCACTAGGTAATATAATTCATCTATCTATTGCCTTTTAGACTTTGGGATATAAAAAATCATTCTTTTAGATTGTCTTAGTTGAATTATAATTTTTCTATATATGTAGATATGGTTAACAAATACGTTTTCAGCATCAGTAAAGTACACTTTGTGGAACATGGAATCCATCTCGAGGCTTTAGTTAGGGGTGAAGGTGAGTAGACAGGGTGCCGTTTTGACATTCGGCTGACCCAGAGCTTTCTCCTCCAAAAATAAAGTGACTTTTACTTTTTTCCCTTAAAACTGAAATTTTTTTTAAAAAAATTAATTAATTAATTTATTTTTGGCTGCATTGGGTCTTCGTTGCTGCACGCAGGCGTTCTCTAGTTGCAGCGAGCGGGGGCTACTCTTCATCGCAGTGCGCGGGCTTCTCACTGCGGTGGCTTCTCTTGTTGCAGAGCACGGGCTCTAGGTGCACGGGCTTAAGTAGTTGTGGCACGCGGGCTCAGTAGTTGTGGCTCGCGGGCTCTAGAGCGCAGGCTCAGCAGTTGTGGCACATGGGCTTAGTTGCTCCACGGCATGTGGGATCTTCCCAGGCCAGCGCTTGAACCCGTGTCCCTTGCATTGGCAGGCAGATTCTTAACCACTGAGCCACCAGGGAAGCCCTAAAATTGAAATTTTAATTTCGAGATAATTACAGAGTCACACGCAGTTGCAAGAATTAATACAGACAGATCCTGGGTACCCTTTGCCTGGTTTTCCGCCAACAGCAACTTCTGCAAAACTGTAGTGCAAACCACAGCCCAGATTTTTACATCGATATAGTCAAGACACAGAACATTTCCACACCACAGTGATTCCTCATGTCGCCCTTTTAAAGTCACACCCACTTCCCTCCTATCCCCATCCTCTACTGAACCCCTGGCAGCCACTAATCTGTTTCCTGTTTCTATAATTTTGTCATTTTAAGAGTGTTACATAAAATATTATATGACCCTTTTGGTGTTGGCTTTTCTCACCCAGCACAATTCTCTGGAGATTTTTCCAAGTTCTTGCCTGTTTCAACAGTTTGTTCTTTTTTATCAGTGAATAAAAAACAGTATGGTATCAATGTTTGTTTCACCATTCACCTAGATATCCTAGAGAATATATAGGTTGTTTCCAGGTTTAACTATTATGAATATACATTTGTGCTGTAGAATCACTTGTGTACAGGGTTTTATGTGAACATGAGTCTTCATTTCTCTGGGATAAATGCCCAGGGTTGTGTGGTACTTGTGTGTTTAGTCTTTTTTATTTTTTAATTAAAAAAACTGAAGAATAGTTGATGTACAATGTTATATAAGTTATATATACAGTATAGTATACAGTATAGTGATTCACAATTTTTAAATGTTATACTCCATTTATAGTTATTATAAAATATTGGCTGTGTTCCCTGTGTTGTAGAATATATCCTTGTAGCTTAATTTATACATAATAGTTGGTACCTGTTGATCCTCTACCTATATTGCCCCTCCCCATTTCCCTATCCCTCTGGTAACTACTAGGTTGTTCTCTATATCTGTGAGTCTGCTTCTTTTTTGTTATATTCATTAGTTGTTTGTTTAGTCTTTTTTTTTTTTTAATGTCATAGTGTTGTCCAGAGTGGCTGTACCATTTTACATTCTCACCAGCAATATTCATTTCACTGTCTCTAGATCTTGGCCAGCCTTTGGTATTGTCACTATTTTTAAAAATTTAGCCATCTGATAGCTGTGTAATGATAGCTTATTGTGGTTTTGATTTGCATTTTTCTGTAATGGCTAATGATGTGTTTGTTTGCCTTTATATATCCTCTCTGGTGTAATGTCTTTTTTTTGTTCTTTTGCCCATTTTCTAATTGTATCACTTGCTTTTTTACTGTTGATCTTTGAGAGTTCTTTATATATTGTAGATACTAGTCCTTTATTGGATATGTGGTTTGGAAATACTTTCTCCCACTCTGTAGCTTGTCTTTTCATTCTCCTAATAGCATCTTTTGCAGAGCTATTTTGATGAAGTCCTATTTATCAGTTTTTCCTTTTATGGATCATGATTTTGGTGTCAAGTCTAGGGACTCTTTGCCTAGCCCTAGATCCCAAAAGTTTTCTATTTTTTCTAAATATTTTATAATTTTATGTTTTACAGTTAAGACTGTGATCAATCTTGATTTTTTTTTTTTTTTTTGGTACAAAGTGAGAGACTTAAGTTGCAGTTCATTTTTTTTTCCAATTGTTGTAGCATTGTTTGTTGGAAAGGCTAACTTTTTCCATTAAATCACTTTTACACCTTTGTCAAAAACTAGTTGAGTGTATTTGTATGGGTCTATTTCTGGGTTCTCTATTCTGTTCCATTGATCTATGTGTCTGTCCCTCTGCGAATATCACAGAGCCTTGAAGCCTTAATTATTGTGGGTACAGAGTAAGTCTTGAAATTGGGTAGACTGGTAACCACTGATCTTTTTATTCTCTCTATAGTTTTGCCTTTTCCAGAATGTCATATAATTAGAATCATACAGTGTGCAGCCTTTTCAGATTGGGTTCTTTCACTTAGCAATAAAATTTAAGGTTCCTCCATATAATTGTGCATTTCTTTTTATTACCAAATAATATTCCATTGTGTGGCTGTACTGTAGTTTATCTGTTCACCTGTTGAAGAACATCTTGGTTGCTTCCACATTTTGGCAATTATGAATAAAGCTAAAAATGTTCATGTGCAGGTTTTTGTGTAGTGATTTCTTTTCTTTGTTCTTCTTTTTTTTGTTTGTTTTAAAATTACAGATTCAGTTTCCTTAATAGTTATAGGACTATTCAAGTTATTGGGTGAGTTGTGTAGCTTGTGCTTTTCAAAGAAGTGGTGCATTTCATCTAAGTTGTCAGATTTATTGTGCAGAGTTGTTCTTGTTGCTCCCTTATTATCTTTTTAAAGACTGTACATCTTTAGTGATCCCTCCTATTTAATTCTGGATATGGTTAATTTGTGTCTTCTCTTTTTTTCTTTTCAGTCCTGCTAGAGACTAGTCAGTTTTACTGGAGCTCTTTGTTTCATTGATTTTATCTGTTGTTTTTCTGTGTTTAATTTTACTGATTTCTGCTTATCTTTATTATTTCCTTCTGCTTGCTTTGGATTTATCTTACTCTTCTTTTTCAAGGTTCTTGAGGTGGGAACTTAGATCATTGATTTGAGATCTTTCCTCTTTTCTAATGTATGCATTTGGTGCTATTAATTTCCCTGTCAGCACTGCTTTAGCTGTGTCCCACAGATTCTGATAGTTGTATTTTAATTTTTATTCAATTAAGTGTATTTGAAAAATTTCCCTTGAGACTTCCTCCATGACTCAGGGATTATTTAAAAGTGTGTTGTTTAGTTTCAGAGTGTTTGGAGATGTCCCCTGTTATCTTTCTGTCATTGTTTTGTAATTTGAATCTGCTGTGGTTGGAGAACATACTCAGTATAATTTCAATTCTTTTAAATTTGTTGAGGTTTGTTTTACAGCTCAGGATATAGTCTATCTTGTTTTATGTTCTGTGGCCACTTGAAAAGAATATGTATTCTACTTTGCTGAGTAAAATGTTCTATAAATGTTGATTAACCTTGTTGGTTCATGATGTTGTTGAGTTTTTCTATATCCTTGTTGATATTCTGTCTAGTTGTTCTGTCAATGACTGAGAGAGGAATGTTGACATGTCCAATTATAATCATGGATTTACGTATTTCTTTTTTCAGGTCTATCATTTTTTACTTCACATATTTTACAATTCTGTTGTTTTGATGCATACAAGTTTAGGATTGCTATGTCTTCTTATGAATTAAACCCTTTAATCATTATATAATATTCAACTCTCTCTGATAATTTTCTTTGTTCTAAAGTCTTCTTTACCTAATATTAATATATCCATTCTGGTTTTCCTTTGATTAATGTTTGCACAGTATATGTTTTTCCATCCTTTACTTTCAACTTGCTGATAGAATTGTATTTGAAATGAGTTTTTTGTAGACAGCATATAGTTGGGTCATGTTTTTAACCTACTCTGTCTTGGTGCATTTAGACCATTTACATTTCATGTAATTATTGGTTTGTTAGGGCTTAAGTCTGTCAGTCTTTTTGTTTTCTGCTTGTTCTTTTTGTTTCTCTGTTTTTCTTTTACTTGCCTTTCCATGGGCCACTTGAACACTTTCTCGAATTCCATTTTGATTTATCTATAGTGTTCTTATAGCATTTTTTTAGTGGTTGCTCTAGGTTACATATACATAACATTACAGTTTACTGGTTTGAGTGAAGTATAGAAACCTTAACTCCCCTTACCCTCTCCCACTTATGGTATAATTATCTAAATATTTCTTCTAAATACATTTTGGACCACAACAGACAGTGTTATAATTTTTGCTGCAACCATCAAACCTAAGTTAGGAAGCTCAAGAAGAGAAGGAAAAAGCTATTGTATTTTCCTCTATTTTTACCTACTGTGCTCGTTCTTCCTCCCTGATGTTCCCAGGGTCTTTCTCTTACTGGGTCCTTTCTGTTTACAGAACTCCCTGTGGCCATCCTTACACCCTATGCTGTAGCAGCATAGGTCTGCTGGTGACGTAATCACCTAGTTTCCCTTCTGAGAATATCTTGATTTCCCCTTTGTTACTGTCAGGTGGAAGTAGAAATCCAGGTTCCCTAGTCAGCCTTCACTGACAGTCGAGGGGAAGCTCCACATGACTGCTGGGAGGGGTGGGGGTCCTAGCCCCCCGGCAGTCTCCACTGACACTGTGGGGTGGCAGGGGGCGGTGCTCGTGGCTGGACTGTGGAGGTGAAAGTCCCATCTACCTCCATGGCCTCCTCTGATGCCACCACGGCAGGCATAAGGGACAGGGGTTTGGGGCACCTCATTATAACATTCTGAGGGTGGAAGTCTAGGCCCCCTCCACCTGGCCCTTCTGGCATGGGTGAGGGCAGGGTCACATTTTTATCTGTGGTGTTTGGCTGGAGCAGAGCAGTTACTGTCTAAAATTTTGTCTTGCTAGGGTGTCCCTCTCCTGGTCCTTTGGTCAGAGAAAACAGGATTTTCTTGAGGCCTTTTTTGGGTGCATGTGTGTCTGTACCCATGGGCACTTATGGGTCGCTGGCTCCTTCAGCTCCAGGTCTGGGATACAGATCCCAGGAAAAAGATCCCAGGGCCCTCATCACCACGTCATTCCTCGGATCCTGGGGTCCCCGCTGGCTGGCTGTCTCTCCCCCTTTCAACGTCTTATATTTGTTTTATGGCTAATGTGCAGGGTTCTTAGTTGTATTTAGCAGGAGTAATAAGGAAAAGTACATACTTCTTCTTCCTTTACTTTTAAAAATAAACAAGGCATTTATGCTATTTTTTTTCCTTCTTCCTCTTTCCCTTCCGTTGCTCCAAATCTTCTCCCCGTTTTTTGTTGTCATTTCCTTTTCTCCCCTTCCTCCCTTCTCCTTTGTACAGAGAACATGTGTGTTTGGACTGTGGCTTCCAGCGTGAAACCTCTGGATTAAAAGTCCAGCTTCTACCCATGTGACTCAACTTCTTGGAGGCTCCGTTTCCTCATCTCTAAAATGGGCATAATCTTAGTACCCAATTCATAGGGCTGTTGTAAGGATTCGATCATGTAATCAACGTCACATGCTTAGGCCACCGCCCAGCTGATCATAAGTGCTTAACTTGGGTTTACTATTCACATTCTTGCTGTTTACTTTTCTAAGCAACAGGCCAGAGGGTTGCCTAACTGTAGGCAGGGTTGCATGTAGTGGAGGGTTTGTGTTGCCATGGCAATGAGAAGGCAAGAGGGTTGTACCTCCTCTTTCTCCCCACCGCGCTTCAGATACGATGATGCTAAAAAGCAAAGAGAAGAAATGTATCGTTTGCTTGATCCTGAGCAACGGCTCCTTGTTCCAGTCCCCAGGGACCACGTGGATCTCTGTCACCTCAAAAACCCAAGGGGATGGAAGGAGCACGATCCTTCCTGTGAAGGGATGTTGGCGGGAGGGATATGGAAAGGAGGAGTTGAAAGCCAGCTATCTTTCTTTTGTTCTTTGTCTTTTTCTCCAAAGGTATTGCTGACTACATAACTCGGTGCAAACAGGCCGTTGGGAAATTTGAGTCCCTCATCCACCAGATTCATAAGAATGCAGATGACATTTCTTCGAGACTTACCTTAATAGAATCCATAAATCTCTTTAAGTATCCAGCACCTAAAAGTGAGGAAGAACTCCCAGGTAGATCTGACTTCTTGTTTCTTTGATTATGGAAGGAATGGAAAAACCTCTTGGGTATGATTGTGCGCACACACACGCACACACACACACACACAGTTTATTCCACAAATGGAATAAAAACATGCATCATAATCTCAGGCATTTACTTGAAAAGATCATGGGTAATTCTTAGCTTTTGCCGTGTTTTATGTATTGCTTACATAGTTTTACAAATTCCTAAGTCTATGAAAATCAGTAGTACTTTTGTCAATAACTTTGTAACAGTACGGTGAACTGTGTTTTATGGGCTCACATTTACTTGTTCAAACAGGGTATTTTAAGCTGTCTTGGACTAATCACCAAGGAGTTCAGGATTAGTTAACAAGCAATTTAAGACAAGCAAGATTGCCCAAAGGCAAAGCATGCACAAGTGGCATTCATTCCCATGTTGTCATGTATTTTTTGCTTTGGATGTGTCTCGCTTCGGGTGGTGTTGATTTATTTTCTGCTTTTGATCAAGATTGGAGGCTGCTTTCATATTTGCAAGATATACAGCTAATGTTTGGGTTGCTTCTTGAGTAATGTCCCTTCCCGTGTTTGTGAAGAGCTGTAACAGGTGTCTTCCACTGCAGGCATGAAGGAATTCTTTGAGCACATTGAACAAGAAAGGGCCAAAGATGTGGACCACATGGTCAGGTGGTATCTTGCCATTGGGCCTCTACTGACCAGAGTCGAGGGGCTGGTTATCCACACCAACACGGGCAAGGCCCCCAAGCTGGCCTCCTACTACGAATACTGGGAAAATAGAATTTACGAGGTCTTGACAAAGCTCATCCTGAAGTAAGTTAATGTTCATATTGCATGTTTTTTTTTTTTTTTTTTGCGGTACGCGGGCCTCTTAGTGTTGTGGCCTCTCCCGTTGCGGAGCACAGGCTCCGGACGTGCAGGCTCAGCGGCCATGACTCACGGGCCCAGCTGCTCCGCGGCATGTGGGATCCTCCTGGACCGGGGCACGAACCCGTGTCCCCTGTATTGGCAGGCATACTCTCAACCACTGCGCCACCAGGGAAGCCCAGCAGGAGGATTCTTAACCACTGCGCCACCAGGGACGTCCCAACAAATAACCTTTAAAAGATAATAATATGAAATTCTGGTGAATAAGAGGTTCATTATGGGCAGAATTGTAATTTGTGGTGATACTATAGTACAAAGTGTCATATTGGCTCATCTTCTTGTTAGGTCCCTCAACATCCAGAAAAGGAAATTATCCCTCTCCCCACTGTCTGAAAGACATACACATGTCTGTGTTCAACTGGCAACAGAGAATTGCTGTCACTCAGTATTTAACAAAATCCCAGATGACGCCTTCACTTACACTGAGAGAGGCTGATTTGAAGGATATACGATGCATGAACTCTTCCCGAAGGTCTAAAGTAACCCCTGGCCAGAATGGGCATCACGTATGTGTAGAATGCTTATTGTGTGTGCTAGCCTCAGACACATGGAGGCTGTCCCTTCCCTCCTGGAGCTCCACAGCTCTGCAGCTCAGACTGGCCGAGAGCTAAGTGCCTGGACTTCACATTGGCTTAGGGTCCTTCTAAAAAACCGGCCTATGAAATTCATCACTGTTGCTATTACCTCCATATTGACAAGGGTGGTGTTCATTTTATCATATGTTTTCTTTTTTTTAAATAAATTTATTTATTTTTATTTTTGGCTGTTTTGGGTCTTTGTTGCTGCGCACAGGCTTTCTCTAGTTGCATTGAGCAGGGGCTACTCTTCGTTGTGGTACGCAGCCTTCTCATTGTGATGGCTTCTTTTGTTGCGGAGCATGGGCTCTAGGCGCGCAGGCTTCAGTAGTTGTGGCACGTGGGCTCAGTAGTTGTGGCTCATGGGCTCAAGAGTGCAGGCTCAGTAGTTGTGGCACACAGGCTTAGTTGCACTGTGGCATGTGGGATCTTTCCGGCCCAGGGCTCAAACCTGTGTCCCTTGCATTGGCAGGCAGATTCTTAACCACTGAGTCACCAGGGAAGTCCCGTATGTTTTTTTTATGAAGAACCCCAGAAGAAGTTTCTCTAATTTCCCTTCTGATCTTAGCCTCCTGAAAAAGTATATTTCCTCTTCTCTTTCCTCTTTCATTTTTTGTTGTTTTTAAAAAACTTCTTCATTATGATTTTAAAATTTTTGTTATTATTATTATTCAATTTAAAAAATTAAAAAAAATTGTTTTGTCTGCGCCACACAGCATGCAAGATCTTAGTTCCCTGACCAGGGCTCGAACCCATGTCCCCTACATTGGCAGGTGGATTCTTAACTGTTGCACCACCAGGGGAGTCCCCTGGGTGCAGTTTGACAAACTTCACTTCATTGATCCTTTAAATAAATCTGTTTTCTACATATTTCATTTGCTTTTTAATGTTGCTTCTAACTTTGACTCTTAAAGCAGCCCC
This sequence comes from Pseudorca crassidens, assembly GCF_039906515.1. NCBI lineage: Eukaryota > Metazoa > Chordata > Mammalia > Artiodactyla > Delphinidae > Pseudorca > Pseudorca crassidens. The sequence continues at coordinate 85,870,374 of NC_090307.1, forward strand.
TTAGGAGTTCCTGGGCGGTCGAGTGGTTAGGACTCCACGCTTTCACTGGCAAGGGCCCCGGTTCGATCCCTGGTTGGGGAACTAAGATCCCACAAGCCGCCTGGCACAGCCGAAAAAAAAAAAACAGCAGCCCCTCGTACAGGGCTACCTCCTGAGTTTTCTCTTTCTAATACACTACGTTTTCCCTTGATCCATTCATCCATTTACCCATCAGTCCATCTATTCACTCATTCATTCATTCCAAGGTTTATTAGAGCCTGGACTGGACCAGGCACTGGACCAGATAAAGCCCCTCTTTTTCTGGAGCTTCTCCATCCTCATAGGAGAGAGATGCAAGACTCAAGGAAATAAATATTCTCTGTGAAAGAAATAAAGCAGAATAATGTTCCAGGGAGAGACTGGAAGGGCTGTTGTGATTGGGTGGTCAAGAAAGGCCACGGAGAGGCCATGCTGTAGCGGAGCCCTGAAGCTAAGGAGCAAAGCTGGAAGGGGAGGAGCTTCCTGGGGGAAGACAAAGGCCAGTGTACAGACCTGGAGGCCACGTGGGAGGAACAGAAGGAAGGAATAAAGAGAGTGAAGGGAGTGCGTAGGAGAGGAAGCTGAGCAGGCAGGGACCAGATCGTGAAGAGCCTGGAAGCAGCTTGCATTTATTCTCAGAGAGAGAAGAGTTGCATGGTTTTTTTTGGTTTTGTTTTTTTTTTTTGCGGTACACGGGCCTCTCACTGTTGTGGCCTCTCCCGTTGCGGAGCACAGGCTCCAGACGTGCAGGCTCAGCGGCCATGGCTCACGGGCCCAGCCGCTCCGCGGCAGGTGGGATCTTCCCGGACTGGGGCACAAACCCGTGTCCCCTGCATCGGCAGGCGGACTCTCAACCACTGTGCCACCAGGGAAACCCGAGTTGCAGTTTTATATGCTCTCTGGCTGTAGGAATCACTGAATTGGGGATGGGGGGAAGAGGAAGACTGGTTTGCAGGCTAATGAAGTGTCCATCCCTGTGTTGTCCCTGGTGTAATCCTGGAAAGGACAGAGTCTGGTGGGCCAGGCGGAGTGGGGACATGAGTGTTCATTTTTCCTGAACCAGAGTCAAACAGCTTTTTGGAGTTACCATTACTAAGTATCTTCCAACTAATAGGTATTCTAACTTCCCCAAAGTAGAAATGAACTATTTGTAAAATTTGGGCCATAAAAAGGGTACATAATGAAACTCATCCCACACTGTCCATTACAGCCATAGAATGTGTTATTCCTTGTCGCAGGCTTTTTATAGGTGGCGGCTGGGACTCTAGCCATTTTCACCCGCTGTCGGATATCTTTCACGCTGCTGAGTACTGAGTCTGTTTTATTAACCCCTCCTAGGAATTTGCAGTCTTTTAATTCTTTAATCCTTGGAAACGTCCCTTTGTTCCAAATGGAAACCATTTTGACAGCGCCCGAGATCATCCTGCACCCCAGCGCAAGCGAGATTGACAAGATGTGCGTCCACTGTGTCCGAAGTTGTGTGGAGGTGACCAAGGTAGGATCGGAACTGTGTGTTGTTTCCTGGTTGACCCCTTGTCACAGAGGGCTGGGCCTGCCAGCTGCGGACAGCAGGGGACCTAGGAGGTCAAGAACACAGGCTCCACCCTGTCCTTTGTCCAGACCGCTTTAGTCTCTTCCTGGCTCCTCCTCTGTAAATCTCTGAAGTTTGGGGGTGTCCCAAGGCTTGATGCCGGCTCCCTTTCACCTCTCTATCTTCTTTGTGCATCCTCACGACCGGTCCCGTGGCCGTTATTACCAACCCTATGGAGGCAAGCCCACCACATTTCCATCTCCAACCCAGAATTCTCTACTACACAACACATGTTTCTAGTCGCCGACCGGCTGTCTCCCCTTGAACCTTAGACCTGGCGAGTACAAGATGGAATTCTTGGCTTTCCAATGTGCAGCCTGGTCCTGCCCCCATTTTCCCTACTTCAGGCAACGGCGCCAACATCCACCCAAGGGGTTGAGTCAAAACCCTGGGAGCCATCCTTGATCCCTCTTTTCTCCCGTCCACCCATATCCAGCCCGTCGGTAAGTCTGGTTGACTCGCTCCCCCAAACACGCCTCTGATCTCCCCGCTTCTCTCCTTTTCCACGTTACCAGTCCATCCCAAGTTCATCGTCCCTCACTTGAACTATTGCAGTAATGTTTCCACAGGTGGTCAGGATTATCCTTTAAAAACGTGAATCGTTTCATGTCATCCGTGTATAAAAGCCCCCGATGACTTCACGTTGCACTTAGAACATAATCCAAACTCCTCATTCTGGTCTATGAGCCCCTCTGCAATCTAGCACCTGCCTACCTTTCTGATCAGCTCCTACCTGTACACACCCCACTGTGCCCCAGCCTAATGCACCTCCAGCAGGTAACACCACTTCCTCCTTGAAATAGTGGCACCCCTGTTCCCTCTGCCTGGAACCTTCTGCCTCCCAGACCTTGACCTGCTGGCCCCTTCTGGTCCTTCTCTATTACATCACCCTACTCCATCTTCTTCCTAGCCCATATTACTATCTGACCTTTTCTTCTTTATTTACTTGCTCGTTCATGCTTTGACTAGCTCATGCCACTAGAATGCAAGTTCCACAACACCATGAACTTTGTGTGTCTGTTCACTCTGGAGCCCCTAGAACCTCGCACAGCGCCTAGCACATAATTGGCACTCAGTCAGTGCTTGTCAAATGACTGTCAGTTGGCAAATAACCCAAAGTTTACGTCTTACCAACATTGGGAAAATAGGGCCATCTTTGTGCATAAGAGATGTCACACCCCCTCAAGACACTAATATCGTTCTTTTCACTTGGTTTGTTCAGAAAGTCAAACATATCTCAGGCATTTAAAAAAATTTTTTTTAAATTAATTAATTTATTTATTTTTGGCTGCATTGGGTCTTCGTTGCTGTGCGTGGACTTTTCTCTAATTGCGGCGAGCGGGGGCTACTCTTCATTGCGGTGTGTGGGCTTCTCATTGCGGTGGCTTCTCTTGTTGAGGAACACGGCCTCTAGGCGCGCGGGCTTCCGTAGTTGTGGCACGTGGGCTCAGTAGATGTGGCTCGCGGGCTCTAGAGCTCAGGCTCAGTAGTTGTGGCGCACGGGCTTTGTTGTTCTGTGGCATGTGGGATCTTCCCAGACCAGGGCTCGAAGCCATGTCCCCTGCATTGGCAGGCAGATTCTTAACCACTGCGCCACCAGGGAAGCCCTCAGGCATGTTTTTTAGCGTAAAACTAAGTGTAGATATTACAAATAGGGAATTTCATTTCACTGTACTTGGAAATTAATGAATAAATTGCACATGTTTTATAATCTGTGCAAATAGGTCATTTATTAAACCTCGGTCATATACATTCTCTTAACTTTTAGGTGTTACATTACCAAGTCTTTGAACAGGGAAACAAAACAATCTCCAAGGGGTAAATAAATAGGAGAGACTCTTTGTGAAACATTATGGATGTTAATCCTAGTTTTTCTTGCCAATTTATTCCCACCCCTGCCATAGATGGGCTTGAGGCTTTGTGGTGAAGACTGTTATTTTATCTTCATAAATGCTTTCTTTTATTTATTTTTATTATATTTTTATCAGTGCTTTGTTTTAAATGAAAAGAATTTTTACCTGTCCTCTTGGAAAGTGTTGGAAATGCCTTTCATTAACAAACATCTCTACAGATAAACACTTACGGCGAAGGTGACTTAAGTCGGCCTGACTGCACTATTTGAGCTTCAGGGTTCATATTTCATGACTGAAAACAATGAGCAAAAGCTTTAAACTAGGACCAAATTACCTCATCTATTAAGTGGAAATGATAATACGATCCATGTTCTAGAGTGGGTTGGGAGAATTAAATGGCATAACACGTAGAGCACTTGACACAGCACTTGGCAATTAGCTCTCAATAAACGTTAGCTATCAGTTTTGGTATTAGTGTTACAGCGAGCAGTAGAATTAGTAATTGTTGTTATTCCCATTCTACAGGTGGCCAGACTACGGTTCAGAGATGTTATGTATAACCACCCATGGTTTGCTTGAAAGAAGAGGGGCTCTTGACTGTACAGCAGGGAGACGTCCAATGACAGATTTGTGCTGGGACACTGGAAACTAATGTGGTTTTATACACCCGAACTTGGCTGTGCTCAAGCACATGTCTGATGATTGGCTGGCTGTTGCCTGGGGAGCCTCGGTTCTCCTGGGGCTCCATCATCACGTAGGCTAGCTGAAGCTCGTGCATCTGGTGGCTGCAAGGTTTCAAGAGCATGAGAGTAGAAGCTGCTCAGCTACTTGAGCCCCGGGCTTGGACCTTGCATAATGCCACTTCCCCTATCTGTTGGTCAAGTCACAGGCTAGCCCAGAGTGGGAAAATAGGTACTCCCAATAGACCATTTTGTCAACAGAGAGAATCTCTTGATGGAAGGAACAAAGGATTGTGGTGATTTTTTGCAACCTAGCACAGCTTATCAATAATAAAGTGAGATCCCTTACTAGCAAGACTTATTACTGAACATATGTACATAGGAAGCAAAATAGATACTGAAGGACTGTCTTTTTTCCCCCAATTCTTATTTTGCCAGAATTTTGTTCGCTGGATGAATGGCAGCTGCATAGAATGCCCCCCTCAGAAGGGAGAGGAAGAAGAACTTGTTACAATCAACTTTTACAATGATATTTCTCAGAACCCTCAGATAATTGAGCAGGCCGTTATGATCCCCCAGAACATCCACAGGATTCTGATCAATCTTATGAAGTACCTGCAGAAATGGAAGCGGTACCGACCGCTCTGGAAACTGGACAAAGCCATCGTGATGGAGAAGTTTGCTGCCAAGAAGCCCCCTTGTGTTGCCTATGATGAGAAGTTGCAGTTCTATTCCAGGATCGCCTCTGAAGTGATGCATCACCCCTTGATCAAGGATGAGCACTGCATCCGCCTTCAGCTTGGACCCCTGGCGAACACCGTACAGGAAAATGCCAAGTCCTGGGTGGTTTCACTTGGGAAGCTCCTTAATGAGTCAGCCAGAGAGGAGCTCCATAATCTGCACGAAGAGATAGAGGTAGTAGGGCCCCGGGTTTCATGATCTTCTGGGCTTCATTCAGCGCTATATTTTTTTCCTCTATGCTTATTCAGTGTCACTTTGAACTCTCTTTTATAGTTCCTGACCAAAAACCTGAAGAAGAGCCCCAGTACCCTTGAAGATCTCAAGTTTGTCCTTGGAACAATCGCAGAAATTAAAAGTAAATCTTTAGTGATGGAACTAAGATACCGGGATGTCCAGGAGAGGTACCGCACCATGGCGATGTACAGTCTCTCTGTAAGTGAACTCTTTCCTTTTCTCCCTTCCTCCCTTCCTTCCTTCCTTCCTTCCTTCCTTCCTTCCTTCCTTCCTTCTTTCCTTCCTCCCTCCCTCCCTCCCTCCCTCTCTTCCTTCCTTCCTTTGTGTGTTTTTGTTTTTATTTATTTATTTATTTATTTTAAAATTTTTTTGGCTGCACTGTGCGGCATGTGGGATCTTAGTTCCCTGACCAGGGATCGAACCTGTGCTCCCTGCAGTGGAAGCGTGTAGTCCCAACCACTGGACTGCCAGGGAAGTTCCTATTTTATTTATTTATTTTTTTTGCGGTACGCGGGCCTCTCACTGTTGTGGCCTCACAGGCTCCGGACGCGCAGGCTCAGCGGCCATGGCTCACGGGCCCAGTCGCTCTGCGGCACGTGGGATCTTCCCGGACCGGGGCACGAACCCGTGTCCCCTGCATCGGCAGGCGGACTCTCAACCACTGCGCCGCCAGGGAAGCCCTATTTTATTTTTTAAAAATACAACATGATTATATTTCAATACACAACCAAAATGCAAAACACCATATTAAATTGATGGCAGTAAAATATGGTATTTCATTTGTATTGCATGACAAATGGTTAACATCCTTAGTCATAAATGAGTTCTTACAAACCAGTAACAAAGACACTGATATACCAAGGGAAATGAAAAAAAAAATGGAAGAAAATGAAATAACACAAGTGACTAGTAAGGATTAAGCATCTATGAAGATGACTGAGCTGAACAATAACAGAAGAAAAGCCATTTCTTTGTAATATCATATTACCAAAGATTAAAAATCTAACATTTCTACAGTTTCAGGAAACAGACCCACATAAACACTGGGGGACAAGATTGATGAGGTCCCATCTATATATTAATAGTAGGGGAAATCTAGTTTGAACTCAAACTATAAATTTTGGATAGCCTTAGTCCTAGCAGTTCCAATTCACTGGAATTATTTCAATAAATTAGTTGGATAAATTTACAGTTTATATATAAACCATGTTTACTACATAGAAAATTTGTAGTATATAGACCCACCAAAAATGACTTGCATATTAATTTTTTTCTCAATACACCCAAAAGGATATGCACCAAATTTCTTTAATAGTTGTTTTTATTTTAAGCGAACTCTTTTCTGAAGCTTTTTATGGTTGGGTTGAATTCTAAAGCCCTTTTCAGAAAGACTTCTCAAATATACAATAAAGTCAATTGTTTATGACTTTAAGTAATAAAATTTAAATGTAAACATGGTTATTTAGAATAATGACAACTTAGAGATTATTTCTCGATCTTGCATGGATCAAATAGTGTTTTTTGTCGACTGGTCTGTAACTGCACACTATTTTGGTTTTTCCCTCTTTCTTTTTCTTTCTTTCTTTTTTTTTTTTTGCGGTACGCGGGCCTCTCACTGTTGTGGCTTCTCCCGTTGTGGAGCACAGGCTCTGGAAGCGCAGGCTCAGCGGCCATGGCTCACGGGCCTAGCAGCTCTGTGGCATGTGGGATCTTCCCGGACCGGGGCACGAACCCGTGTCCCCTGCATCGGCAGGCGGACTCTCAACCACTGCGCCGCCAGGGAAGCACCTCTTTTTTTTATGTTAATTTTCTTCTATAAATAAATGGCTGTTGCAAAAATGATAAGGGGGAAGAAGAGAGATAAGACGATAAAAGAAACTGGTAGAAGATAATAATTCAATTGTCTTTATTTAGGGTTGTTAAATGTGTGTTTCAAAGACCTTTAGAAAGTCTGTGGATGAGTTTGAGGGTATCTGGGATCTCCTTGAAATTGTATGCAAAATTTTGCATGCTCTGCATCACATAATACCTAGAAAAGAATCCACTGGAAAAACAAAGTAGAAGGGAGAAACAAAGAGCTGTTATAAGCCTGAATTTGCATAAAATTTGTATTTCAGAATTTACACTGCTTGAGTGCTTTAATCACCTTCACTGAGCATTAGCCTTGGCTGAAAGCTAGAGATCCTCTCATCAGAAAATGCACAGTAGTGGCGATCATTTTGTAGTGTATAGAAATAACGAATCCCTATGTTGTGCACCTGGAATTAACATAGTATTGTCAATTATACTTCAATAAAAAAATAATAAAAATGAAAAAAGAGAAACTTTTCCTTAAAAAACTATCTGTTTACCCTGAGATACAGTTTATA